>NC_089439.1:1305793-1958690 GCF_026210795.1 Rhizophagus irregularis
AAAGATGGATTATCATCATTAAAATCTAAATTATGGCGAAGTTCCTTTTGCTTTTCTAAATAGGAATCTGGAACCTTAAAATTTTTATATTGTTCTTTCATATGCTGAACTTTTGATTTTGAAGTAATGGTCGATTTGCTAGTGGTAGCAGGCGCAGGAGTAGTTTCGTTGCTAGTGGTAGCATCAGGAGGAATTTCAGAAGCGCTTTTGCTAGTGGTGGCTGCAGTGGCAGCAGGAGTAATTTCAGACAGATATTTATAAACTTTAGTAATTTTTTTTTTTTCTTGTTGGGACATGGTGAAAGTAAAAAATTAAGAGAAAGAGAAAGAAAAGAGAGATGAGAGAGAAAAAATTCAAAATTTAAACTTTTATAGCTTAAAATCAGTCGAATTAAGCTTTTTTCTTATAAGCTTAATCACAATTAAAATATCATGATATTGTATTTACCATCGATTCCTTAAAAATTTTTAACAATTAAATTTATCCCTTAAATGATTAAATGATCTTTTTTATTCTTTTGATTATACGACGAATTTCTTATATTGTTCTTTAAAAAAGGATCTAATTTAACTCCTATGTATTACTTTGATTATATGGCGAATTTTTTATATTGTTCTTTAAAAAATAATCTTAATTGAATAATTGAAAACATATTATGGCGATTTATAATGTGAAATTGAATTTGTTCGATTTGTAGCGCAGCAGGAATTTACTTTTTAAAAAGAATTAAATTGACATTATTTAAAAATATATTGAAATAAATACTGCAAATTTTTTATTTCATAAAATGAGTAGACAAAAGAGATCAGTTTCTGCTTTACTTAGCAATGATGAAGAATTAATTACAGCTCGCTCTTCTTATAAAAGTAGAGCGATCTCTAGAGCAATTGATGAAGAATCTGAAGAATCAACTTCGATTATACATACACATGACAGAAGAATGGTTCCTTGCAATTGTTCTAAATGTAACGGAAAAATAGTAGATGTTCGTATAAAATTGAACCATAAGGCTGATCGAGATTCGGATGATGACCAAGATTCGGAAGTTGTTCAAAATTATAGTAATCCTTTACCATCATCATTTGAAGATTACTATAGTAATCCTTTACCATCATCATCTGAAGATTATGGTAATCCTTTACCAGAAGATAACCCAGTATCATCTGACGAAAATTCAGATAATAATCGGAACGTAATTCAACGAATGGAAATGGAGGAAATAGATGACTTATCAACTGATTTACTTCGTCGACAACGTTCGAGAAGATATGCAAATCAACAAGCAACAATTACCGAAGAAGAAATTCCTCCAGAATTATTCATAACTGATGAAGAATCAAGCAAAACTGACGAAGAATCAAATGAAACTGACGAAGAATCAAATGAAAGTGAAATCAATAACGGCAATAATAATGATTATGAGTATACTGAAATTTTTGAGAATTATGCCCCACCTGTTTATGAGCAATTTCAAGATCGAATTAGTCCAGACACAAATGCCAATAGACAATTTTTGTGGATTTTGCTGTGAATAATGAGCTTTTGCAAAAGATTTAATATTCCAGAAACAGCAACAGAAGCGCTTATTCAATTCATAAAGCTGTTATTGATAGAAATCGGTGGTTCTAATTTTGAAGAATTTCCTGGCTCTTTATACTTAGCAAGAAATGTTCTTGGGCTAAAAGATCAATATCATAACTTTGCGGCATGTCCAAAATGCCACAAATTATATAATAAAAAGGAAGTAGAAGAATTTCAGCAAAATGGAAATCTTACAGTTATGAAGTGTAGTCATGTCAAATTTCCTAATTTGACATCCAGGAGATTAAAACAATGCCAGACGCCTTTAGCAGAAAGATCAACGTTATTATATGGCCGTATTAAAATTTGATCTGAGAAAATATTTCCATTTGCTAGTATCAGAAATCAATTAGCATTAATGTATTGCCAGCTGGGATTCGAAAGAAATTTACGTCACTGGTCTGAACGCAAAAATGATTTGACAATATTTTAACTGATATCTATGACGGTCAGGTCTGGAAAAATTTTAAAGAAACAAGCGATGAAAATTCGGCAAAATTTTTTTGACCTGAAGTGGCTGATTCTAATCTTGGTTTAATGTTGAATCTTGACTGGTTTCAACCATATGATGGTATTATCCATAGTACCAGAGTAATATATGCCGCAATTTGTAATCTACCACAGAATATGCAGTTTAAACGTGAAAATATGTTGGTTCTTGGTTTGTTGCCTAGCCTAAACGAAGTGAGTCTCCACCAAATTAACCATTATTTGGCGCCAATTGTCAACGAATTAGTGTTACTTTGAGACAGAATGACGTTTGATAACACTTTTGAGTACCAAGAACCAAGAAAAATTCAAGCGGCACTGATACTCGTTTCGTGTGACATTCCCGTGGCAAGAAAAATATGTGGGCATATTTCAGCCCTTTTATCGTGTTATAAATGTGAGAAGAAAGCAAATTACGAAAATCATAAACATAATTTCGCTGGAATGGATAATATAAGCGAATGGTTCATCAATCAAGATTCAGCACAATTTTGTGAGAATGCCCTTGGATGGCGTCGCTGCAATTCAAATGCTGCAAGGAATCGCTTTGTAAAAACTACTGGTGTAAGGTGGTTTGAATTGCTGAGATTACTATATTTCAACCCAATTCGGTTTTTATCAATTGATCCAATGCACTGCCTATTCTTAGGCATTGCAAAGTGGATTGTTAAGCGGATTTGAGTTGATAAAAATATATTAAAACCGGAAACTCTAAAAGAAATTCAAAAGAAAATGAATCAATTCCAAGTACCAGCTAACATAGGTAGGATCCCGGGAAAGGTGGAATGTGGCGAAGGTTTTGCGAATTTTACGGCCGATCAGTGGTGAATATTTTTTAACATTTATGCCACAGTGTCACTTTGGAAACACCTTCCTGGCGTAGATAAGAAGATTCTTACACACTTTGTAAGAATTTGCTCAATTTTGGTAGGACAAATTGTTCAATCCAATTTAATGGATGAAGCTCACCAAAAATTGGTTGAAATTGTAAAAATAATTGAGCAAAATTACGGTCGAGATATGATAACTCCGAACTTTCACCTTTCGCTCCATTTATACGAATGTGCAAAAGATTTTGGGTCTCTTTACGCTTTTTGGTGTTTTTCGTTCGAGCGCATGAATGGCGTGCTAGGTAAGATGCTGACTTCTAAAAATATCCTTTTTCTTCTAAAATTAATTTTAAATTCCATTCCTTTATTTATTTTTTAGGTTTTTTGCCTAATAGCCATCGGAAAATTGAACCAGAGCTCATGCGCCAAATTATGAACGATAAACAAATTAATAATATTGTTAGTTCTGGAATAGTTGATACAAAAGGTCTCGATATACTTGATACCAGACCTTCAGTCGGTTCAATTTCAGAACCTGACGAATTTACTTCAGTTGAAATGGAGCGATATTTGCTATACTCGCAAAATATTAAAGAATCTCCGATTGCTGGATGCGAAGCATTTCCAGGAGAAATGCTAGGCCCTTCCTCGGAAAAAGTTATAATGTCAAGTGAAATGCTTGACATAATGGTAGATTATATAATGTGACCTACCCAGCAAATAACTTCCAAAAACCATTTGGAGAAGGACCCGAAGATTCAATTATTATTCACGTCAGAATGAATCAATTCGGAAGATGTAGAATTGGTTCTGAAATATTCAGCTCAAAAATGTCATCTCGTCATGTGAAAAGTTCATTTGTTACGGCAAAATTTATAACGATTGACGATGATGTTGACGTTTACCTGGTCAAGTTCAATATTATTTTACTCATACAGTTGACCTTCTGAATGGTTCTGCCGAGCATTTTTTGGCTTATGTCCGATGGTATAAACATGCAGGCTCTAGAAATATTCGATATTATTTCAGTAGTGATAATGACATTAATACTTGTAATGTTGAGCTATGGTGCGCCGAATTTTATCAAGAGTCACGTGATTGTATTATTCCGGTTCATCATATTCTTGGTCGATTTATTCCAATAAATTACCAAATTTCAGACCAAAGGAATGCAAGAGAGTATTTAGCCGTAAATCAAATAAATAGAAAATACCATATTCGCTAATAGATTCTTATTTGTCAATTTATAGATTAAAACTGGATTTATTATGATTTATCCAGATTTATTGGTATTTGATCAAGTTTGGGATAGAGGTGTGCTCCGGTGAAATTTGTTCAATCTGTCATCCGATCCGATCAAAAAACAGATCATCTGGATTAAGAATAAACGGATTGTGGATAATCCAGATGGATTCGTTGGATAACATCGGATTGATCAGATATTACATGGATGACCGGATTGACCGGATTGATCAGATAATCTGGTCAAATTCATAACTTTTTTTTTTTTTTCAACATAAATGTTTTTTTTTAAAAAAAAACACCTTTTTTTCTTTAGAACGGACTTGGACTTGGACTTCAGAATGACTTGGATGGCTTGAATTTCGAAAAGTAAGTGTAAATTTCTTTTTCTTTTGTCTTGGGAATGTCACTAAACGTTCCTTTACTTCATTTCTTTAGGGACGCCTGCCTGGAACTCAATTTCGGCTTGGCTATAAAAGTAAGTTGGGGGAGGGTAATTTTGATTTTTTGTTTATCTTTGGGAACGTCATTAACGTTCCTTTTGCTTTTTTTCTTTAGGAGACGCCCTCCCAGATTTGGATTTCATAAAGGTAAGTTGGAGGAGGGTATTTTTGGGTTTTTTTTTGTCTTTGGGAACGTCATTAACGTTCCCTTTTGCTTTTTTTCTTTAGGTGACGCAGGACTGGGAAAACTACTAATAAAGGTCACCGGTTTTCTTAGTTCAAACCCATATTTAATTTTCAAAAAGGTCACCGTAAAAATAATTAATAAAAGTCACGTGTTGGTTCGCAAGAATAAGAAAATTTGAGTGAAGATCTTTCCTTTTTCTGTTTTTGGAGCAAAAACATGTGAATAAATAGCCAATTGACCAATCATAAGATGGTTCGCATTCATATGATTTTCTGATTTTTTTCCGGTGACCTTTATATATAGTTTTCCCGGTCCTGGTGACGTCCTTCCTAGACCTGGATTTTGGTTTGGACTATTAAAGTAAGTTGGGGAAATTAATTTTTGTTTTTTTTTTTGTCTTTAGGAACGTCATTAACGTTCCTTTTGCTTCTTTTCTTTAGGTGACGCCCTTTCTAACAGATTTCGGCTTGGGCTATTAAAGTAAGTTGGGGAGGTTATTTTTGAGTTTTTTTTTGTCTTTGGAAACGTAATTAATGTTCCTTTTGCTTCTTTTCTTTAGGTGATGCCCTTCCTGGATCTGGATTTCGGCTTGGGCTATTAAAGTAAGTTGAGGGAGGGTGTTTTGCTTATTTTTTTTTTAGGAATGTCATTAACGTTCCTTTTGCTTCTTTTCTTTAGGTGACGCCTAAACTGGATTTCGGCTTGGGCTATTAAAGTAAGTTGGGGAGGATGTTTTATCTTTTTTTTTTGTCTTTAGGAACGTCATTAACGTTCCTTTTGCTTTTTTCCTTTAGGTGACACCCTTCCTAACCTGGATTTCAGCTTGGGCTATTAAAGTAAGTTGGGGAGGTTATTTTTGAGTTTTTTTTGTCTTTAGGAACGTAATTAATGTTCCTTTTGCTTCTTTTCTTTAGGTGACGCCTTCCTGGACCTTGATTTTGGCTTGGGTTATTAAAGTAAGTTGGGGAAGTTAATTTTTGTTTTTTTTTTGTCTTTAGGAACGTCATTAACGTTCCTTTTGCTTCTTTTCTTTAGGTGACGCCATTCCTAACCTGGATTTTGGCTTGGGCTATTAAAGTAAGTTGGGGAGGTTATTTTTGGGGTTTTTTTTATCTTTGGAAACATAATTAATGTTCCTTTTGCTTCTTTTCTTTAGGTGACGCCCTTCCTAACCTGGATTTTGGCTTGGGCTATATATTAAAGTAAGTTGGGAAGGTTATTTTTGGGTTTTTTTTGTCTTTGGGAATGTAACTAACGTTCCTTTTGCTTCTTTTCTTTAGGTGACGCCATTCCTAACCTGGATTTCAGCTTGGGCTATTAAAGTAAGTTGGGGAGGGTGTTTTATTTTTTTTTTTTGTCTTTAGGAATGTCATTAACGTTCCTTTTGCTTTTTTTCTTTAGGAGACGCCTTCCCAAATTTGGATTTCATAAAGGTAAGTTGGGGAGGTTATTTTTGAGTTTTTTTTGTCTTTGGGAATATAATTAACGTTCCTTTTACTTTTTTTCTTTAGGTGATGCCCTTCCTGGACCTGGATTTCAGCTTGGGCTATTAAAGTAAGTTGGGAGGGTGTTTTATCTTTTTTTTTGTCTTTAGGAACGTCATTAACGTTCCTTTTGCTTCTTTTCTTTAGAAGACGCCCTCCCAGATTTGAATTTTATAAAGGTAAGTTGGGGAGGTTATTTTTGAGTTTTTTTTGTCTTTGGGAACGTAATTAACGTTCCTTTTGCTTCTTTTCTTTAGGTGACGCCCTTCCTGGACCTGGATTTCAGCTTGGACTATTAAAGTAAGTTGGGGAAGGGTTTTTTATCTTTTTTTTTTGGATTTAGGAACGTAACTAGCGTTCCTTTTGCTTCTTTCTTTAGGAGGATGCCTCTTGGACCTGGATTTCAGCATGGGTTATAAAGGTAAGTTGGGGGAAAGGTATTTTTGTTTTTTTGTTTTTAAAAATGTAATTAACGTTCCTTTTGCTTCTTTTTTTTAGGAAGACACCTTCTTGGATCTCTAAATCTTAAACTTTTTATAAATATTGTGTCAACTAATTTGTTAAAAATCATTTGTAATAATGTAAAAATAAATACTATATTTATTATTATAAAATTCTAATTGTTAATTAATATTAATAAAAAGTATTAAGTAGAAAAAACTGAATTTAGATTCACCGGATTCACTGGATTGACCAGATTATTCAGATATCCGGTCAACCATTCGGTCAAATTGGTGATCAAGTATTGACCGGATATCCGATGATCCATCCGGTCAATTTGATGAATCATTCGGATCAATCCGAATCCGGTCAAATTTTGGATGGATGACCAGATATCCGGATTGACCGGATTCGGAGCATACCTCTAGTTTGGGAGGATAAGAATTAACTTTAACAATTTTATAATATGCTAATTTTAAATTAAATGTCAAATTTATTATGATTTATTATATTTATTATGATTTATCCAGATTTATTGGGTTTGGGAGGATAAGAATTAACTTTAATTAAAGTTCAAATGCCGAAAATGCCGAAATTAGGCTGAAACTCGGTCTTAATTTTGGCCAAAATTAAAATTCGGCTGAAATTAATGATTTTATCATATGCTAATTTTAAATTAAATGTCAAATTTTTATTGCCATAAATCGGAAATGCCGAATTGTGTAAATTGTCTGATTGTTATAAATCAGAAATGCCGAATTGTGTAAATTTTCTGAATTTTAACTGAATTTAGTTTGATTTTCAGCTGATTTATCACATGTCCGATTTGCCTTATTTCGACTAGTGAGTTTGTTGATGTATTAAGATACTATTGGGATTCTAAAAAAAGAACGTCTTAATTACATGATATGATAAATCCTTATTTCAGAGGAATGAAAAACAATTATATCTACAAATCTCCATGAATAGCTTTTTTATAATGTAACTAGGAAATTTTGTAAAACATCCCATACCATTATGCCTTGATTCCCTGATTTTACTGTGGGAATTAAACAATTTACATCATATTTTCATGTGAACGATACCAGACTCAATGATATTATTGTATTCCACTCAGAATCCCAATCTTTTCTAGTACGACACTATTCTAACCTTTTTTACGATTTGCTTCAGATACTTTCCAACATGACCATAATAACCTTTATTATGTAAAGTACACTCTACAGTACGTGAACTTACTGAAACTAATTGGGTTTTTCTGTGATTTCATATGATTGTTGTCTGTCCTCAACAATTTTTACAAGATGTCTAACATATATCTGTGTTAATTTAGGTGGTCTACTGGACTTGTGAGCATTTGAAACTGCTTTGTATTTTACAATAATATTATGAATAGTTGACTTTAGGATGGTCAGGAATGCCTTTAATATCTCGTTCACTGTGACCACAGACTACCTTTCCAAGGCCAAATATTTCACCTCGTTTAAACTATGATCAGCAAACTACGCCAATTGGCCAATTGAGTAATGATAATCACGTGGTCTAATACTTTTGGCAGGGGTGTGCACATGGTTTTGGACTCTTTACTTGTTCTTTACTGAAATAATGATGCCGGTGCATCAGAAGCGAGCAATCTCTAAAACCAAAATAGACGCAAGGGAAGGATTCAAACTTTCTAACGGATACACAAACGAAAAAAATTTACCAAGTAAAATAGATACACAAAAAAATACTGGTAAAAATGGCGCATGGGAGGATCTCAAAGTTCTTGGCGAACACACAAATGAAAAAAATTCATCAGATATTCCAAATACTAAAAGTGAAAACTTAAATTCTAAAGAATTACTAATTATTATTATTTTGGCATTTGTGATCGTTCCAGACATTAAACATATCATTAGGAACCTCTTAAGACCTAAAAAATTATCATTGATTATTGTGACGTTTTTGGGAGTCTATGTTGTTCGTGATTATATTATATGGCAAGACCATAAAAAGCCTAAAAAGGACTATATTTTTATTTGCATTGTGCACACTATTTTTTGTCGATTCTTACAAGACCAGGAGAGCGCTGAAGAAACATTGAATAATTCTGGTGAGATATTTGAAAGAGATTATACTATTATTAGAATTATTTCATTAAATTTTTTATATCTTACAAGACCAAGAGACCGATAAGAACGAAATATATGAAAATGAGCTGAAAAATTCTGATTCTGGTGAGACATTTGAAATAGTATTTTCCTTTATATAGCCAATATTATTTATTATGAATTGTTTTAGTAAACTGGCTAAAGCCAAAATTTTCATTGCTCATATCAACATATTTTCATTCTTCATCAAAGCAAAAATCGATGAGAATTCTAACCCTAACAATCCAGCCTCAACGTTGGACGATGATAATCGTCCGCCTCTTATTATGTCAAGATATGATCCTAATATAGATTATGAAAGACTTATGTGTGAAGATATTTATGAAGATCTCAAAGGTGATCCATTTATTGAAGAAATGATGAACGGAATTAGAAAAAATTATGGTGAATTGTAGTCAGTAGTAAGAGAATAATAATAAAAAAAAATTTCTCAACAACATACATATAAAGTTCAAAACAAATTTAACAATAATATACCTGTATTAATGCTCGATGCTTCATGTAAAAAAACTTTTGAAAAGAACCAATATTGACAGAAGGATCTCGGTTTAAAGGTCAAAAAAACTTATATATTAAAATATTTAAGAGGCAATGTGTAGCAAGATGTGAGCCTATTTTACAATGTAGTAACAACAACTGTGGTAATCATATGGGCCGATCCTTGGAATCTAATTTTTTTACACAAAAATAATTTTATTAAAGCAAATATAAATTATCATTTATATAAGAATAATAAATTTATACCAGATAATGCAAAAAAAACTAATTAATTATATAATTTTTAATTTTTTTTTAATATAAGATATCATTAAAATTTAAAAGATCAAATATAACTCTCATGACAAAATCATTGATAATTCTTCGTAGAAATAAGCTATACAAATAAGTTTACATTCATTTGAAAGAGAAAATCGAGATCTATCTAATGAATCTAAAATCAAGTGAATTGAATCACTAGTTGTTCAGTAATCACGTTCAGTATATTATTGAATTTTATCTAAATTTGATCATTAATTACTTCACATATAGTGATTCAATTTGAATGATCTTTGCTCCCTAAGGTGATGCCAACTTTTATCTTTAAAATAAATTTAAAATAATTCGTTTAATATATGTAGATGTTTAGGAATCATCAATTATATTATTAATATAAAATTTTATAAGTTTGATAAAATCTGATATAAAAAAATTTATTAAATACCTGTAGATGCAAGCTACACGAATGAAATTATATTCATTTGAAAGAGAAATTTGAGGTCTATCTAATAAGCCTAAAATCGAATGAATTGAATCACTGGATTGTGAATAATTACGTCTAATATATTTATTTTTAATTTTTAAATTTGATTTGACTTTGATCGTTAATTACGCCTCATCCAGTGATCCAATTTTCCTGATCTTTGATTCTTACGATAGAGCAAATTCTCAGCTTTCAAATGAATGTAAAATGATGACGTTAGCATATCTCCAGGAATAATAATGCACGATTTTGTCACCTGCATAAAGTCCGATCTGAAAATTTTATTTCTTACCAAAAAATGCTTTCATAAGAGAATCCCAAATTCTTTTACTTTATTTAAAAGATTTTATTTGCCATTTAAGGATTTTAGTAGAATAAATCTAATAAAATAATTTTAAAAGATAAAAAACAAATATATAATTAGTTATTTTGAAAAAAAAGAATATCTTATTATTCATTTTACAACTATTTTACATCATAATTATTTTTTATTTGCATGTATTTTTTACAAAGAAAAAACAATAAATTAATGCTAAAAATTATGAAAAAATATGTCTTATCTATGTATATAAAATATTAAGTTTTTTCTTTTACTTACCACTTAAAAATAACTGCTATATTTGCTTATAAACTTTTTTGTCATATTTAATAAAAGTGAATAGAAAAATGATGGAAAAGTGATGGGAGTGATGGGGAAAAAGAAGTGGTTATTACCGTTATTTTTGAATATTGATTAAAAAAATTTTTTTTATTTTTTAATAAATCTGAGTTACGTAAATATGTAACACATATTTAATTTAGATTTGTGTAATGTTAATCTTACTAAAATATAAAATTTTTATAAAATCTTAATTTAGACTAATTCCAAAAATCGGCACATATGTAGTATTTTTAGTAACACTTTATGTTATAGAAAACGTGAATGGATTTGTAATAAATAAAATTAGTGTTATTTGAAAGTTCAAAAGTCATACTTTTAATGTATTATAAAAAAAGATATTTTCTCAAAGTCTTTGAACCGATAACAAATTTTGTAACAAATTAAAAATTTTTATTTAGTGCTAACGTAATTAGTAATTGACGTAACTGTTATGATCTACATACAGACATGCCATGCGCAAACGTATTAAATATATAAATCCTTGACACACTTTTCAAATGCAGAGATCAACTCCAGATTATTTCTAATTTTTGTAGCTATTTTAATACACTCAAGGGCATTTTAGTGGCCTCTTTGCGTTGTCCTTTATTTTTATCCTCCGGTTTCCATTTTTTCTTGTGTGCTACCTTATTCCGATGTTGTTTGTAGAGCGACATGGTTTGAAGCTCATAATATTTAATATTTCCTTTTTCTAGTACCTTTATAAGGTTATTTTTTATCCTATAGTCACTCACTTCAACTCCCGCTTTCAAATCAAAATAAAGGTGATGGAATTCTTCATAATTACAATTAAAATTTTGATTATATCTTTTTGCAACTCTTTTTTGCCATCTTTCAATTATCTCACAAACATCATCAATAGCGTCTCGTATGGACTCTCCAAGACACTTTTCTAATTTATCTTTGTTGATACTTAAAGTTAGGTTCAGCAAGGATAATTGATTTAATACAAATAGAAGGAGAGTCCAACTTACCGTTGATAATGATCAGATGGTTTTCCCCATACTCAATTCCTTCTGGATTTTCTATTTTGACATAAACCGTAGAATCGTAATCATTTTTTTTTGGCTCAGCCATTTTTTGGAAACAATATTTTCTGGCTTTTTGTAAATAGGTTGCCATCATTAAAAATTGAAAGTTATAATTTCATGTTATCTATATAATTTAATCTGATATATATTATAAGTACCGCTGAAATATAAATGCTTACGCTACTGCTACCAAATTACATATTGCAACCATAAAAACCATGTCATAATTATTTAAAACAAGATTTCATACGTAATTCATAAAATTTGACAGCACCTATAATATTGATTATGATCTTTTTTTTTCATTATTTCAATATTTTATAGAAAAGCAAGTTTTGTTGAAGTGGTAATATGTAAATCAATTTTTATATGATTTATAGCTAATAAAGATAAATAATTGCGTATAAACGTTCTGTCATCGCATTCACACCATTAGTTGTTATTGCGACAACTTGTAAATCTTGTGACTGAATTGGTTTGCTGCAGTTATAGATACTCCCATGATTTTTAGAAACAGGTCCTTGAATAATATCTTCATCAAATTGGGGTGGACCTGGTTTACTATCATCGTCTATACATATCCAACCTTTAACAGTATCTTCCCATTCTCTATCTATCAAAGTTTTAATGGTAAAATCGCTGTCCAAATTAGACCAATCATATACAAAAATTGCGCCATTTTTTCCTGCATACTCAACAGCAAGATTAAAATTAGGAGTGCAATAAAGACCAGGACCAAATTCATTATTTACTGATGATACTAGCACTATTCTTAAAAAAAACACGGGAATAGTATCTGATGTACGTATTCCACGATACAAGAAATGCTGATTACTATCATTTGGATTAATATTTAATGGATCAAGGATTTTTGCTTGATCCTTATTTTTTGAAGGCTTTTGAAATTTATATACTGATACATAGTCTGGATAGGATCTAGCAGGAGTTCCCGTTCCAGGTATAATTCTTCCAGGATTAACAGATTGAACTTTTTGAGATACCCATTTAGGAATCCACCCTTTTTTACATTCATATAAAATTTCTGGATATTCCTCAATATCTTGAAAGTGCAAACCAGAAAGAATAACTTTGTGAATCACAAATGGCGTCATAGAAACACCAAGAGGAATCTCGATTGGTTCACTCCACAATTCCACTTCCTTATTATCAAAACCAAATTCACGAAGCATTTTTCAAACTTCCTCGGGTGATAATGTCACTATATAATTTTGAAATGCAATTTAATATACAATAATTAGTGCAATGAAAAAAAAAACAGCTAAATATTTACTTTCAATACAATCATTATCATCAACATTAGTTTTATTGTTATCAATAATATTATTATCAGTTTTATCGCCATCAATAATATTATCAATGATAATATTATCTATGACAACATCCCAATTTTAAATTATCAAAAATAAGTCAGTATCCTAATTAAAAAAAATACATATACATATACGTTGCTAAATCTCATGGCAGGTGAAAATTACCACAGATAATTTATTCCGGCTGACATAAATATACATATATAATGACGAAATAATTTTTTTTTTTTTTGAGAATGATGAGAGAATAAACCAAATATACTTTATTGGAATAATAATGAAATTTTTTTAAAAAAAATTGATGCACGGTGAGATTTAGCTTCGATTGTCTTCACAATTTCAGTAGAAGACATTGTTATTATAAAATTATAAATTTTTTGTACGAATTTTATAAGAAAATAAAGAAAGATTTTTATAAGAAAGATTTTTTAAGATTTATTTAAAGAAAGATTTTTTTTTTAAAGAAAATTTTTTTAATAGACTTACATATGACAGATAAAATCACAAGCAAGTGATTTAAAATGATTTAATGATATTTAAAAACTATTTAATGATTTTTAAGGGAGAAATAGTATGTCAAGTCATTATTCACATTATTTGGTTAATATGACGATAAAGTCCCGGATCTTGATCTGATCCGGGCTTTATCCCGGAAGCAAAAACAATTATTTCGCGATTTAAGTGGTCCAATTTCAATAATTTTTTTTTTTGTTTTGTAGATCTTATCGTCATGACGAATGATTACATGAAAAAATTACTATATCGAGTATTTATTAATTATTATTACGCAATTTTCGGTTTGTATTGAGGAAATGTGACATAGTACTGATTTACTCGTGATGATTACGTTTTTTTTCCTTTCATCCGCAGCAAAAAAAGAAATAGTCACTCTGCCGAGCATTTGTATTATTTTTTCTTTAAAGCGGACTATTTAATTGGTGATGAAGTACTTACAGTTTTACTTTATCCTATTATTATTTAAGATTTTTTTTTTTTTTCAAAAATAATGTGTGATCATAATATCAATAGTAATACAGTACTTACTCCTTATTCGTTAATCAACTAATCATAATATTAATATATTTTACAAAAAAAAGGGGGTACAATTTATGTTACTGCGTTAATGAATTAATGAATATACTTACAGAGCCTATTTATTAAATAAAAATTAACAATTAGAAGTTAGAAACTTTCAAAAAATAAGTGTAAACATAATAATGAAGATACTTATAAACTATAAACTATTTATTATTTAAATTAGTATTCTCAAAACATGCGGTATATCAATAATATAGTACCTATTTAAAAATAAAATAAAAAAAATTATTTAATAGTGAGTAAACAAGCGCTACCATAATAATGAAGATAATTACAAGCTACTTGTTATTTAAGCGATAAAAGTAAAATTGGCATTCGAACCTTTAGATTTACTGTAGGTTGTACCAACCGGAAATAATAGTAATACTGTACTTAATTTTATTAATAAAAAGTTAATATTTAATTATTTTACCCCATAGAAAAACTGTATACTTATTTAAATGTACCGTAACCATTTAAGGTATCGTAACCCTTATTTAATAAGATTTTTATATGATTATTTTCCTTAAAATAACGTATCACAATAGTCCGTTGAAAGTTTCACAGAATTCGTACAGAATTTACATAATTTGATCACTGATCTATCATAAAACTTATATCTATATTACAGTTTATTACTAGTTATATTTACATAAATTTAATTTTATTTTATTGGTTACGGTACATTTTGCCGAAAGCCATTTCATCGAAAGGACGTTTCGCCGAAAAATAGGGCCAACATTATGCCAGAGATTATTTTTCGGCGAAATGGCTTTCGGCGAAATGTCCCGATACTTATTTTATTAAGAAATCCAAAGAAGAAATAATTTATTTCTTTAAAATAAACGAAAGTAACATTATTACGCTTCTTTAACTCAATTAGACCAACAATTCCCCTATTTACCTATAAGTAATTATTAATTATTTAATTTATAAACCTTTTTTTTTTTTTTTGTTTGTTTTGTACAATTTATAATTCTATATTTAGCTTATCGCAAGCATATGCAAATGCAGTAAGACGCTGGAAAAGTCAAAAAAAGAACTATCTACAAATTTAGTTGAGCCTTTAACGGATAAACTCGAAATCGTATCAAATATCCGGATTAACAGATCCGATCTCTATTTTTAACCTAAAACAATACATATTGAAAATTGATTTACAAGAAGCAAAAATGTTTGATAAGATCTTGCAGCTTTTTTTTTTTTTTTTTATTATAAAAAGATGGTGGATATGAAAAGACAAGTAATTCAATAAAAAACAAAAATTTGTAAAAATTAAAATTATTAAATAATCACTTACAAATAAGTTTCTAATACAAATTATCCATTATGAACCGATTTATTTTTGTACTCGTTATTTTGTTGATTACGCTTGTCGCCTTACCTAATAGCGAAGCGTATCCTAACCCTGGTGGGTTCTGCTGCAAGACTTTCGATGAAGAAGGACCTACCTCTACTTCTGAAGTCAAAGCGTACCCTACAATTTAAGTGTTCTTCATCACTGAAATTTTTTTACATTTTTTGAGGAATAATCAATACCATAATATATATAATACTTGTTTATTCACTTTTTTGATATTTTTTTTAATAATTTTTAATAATTAATTTTATTTTGTCAATTTATTTCATACTTTGTACTTTTTGTATTTTTGTAATGCGAAAATCATGTACGATTTGATAAATTATTCTCAGTTATGCCACGTAAAAAGATTAACTTCTGCGTAAAAATATTTAATGCTATATATTAATAAGTAATAATAAAATTAATTTTTTATTTTTCTGATAACTAAAGTATACATCAATTGCGTCATGTTCATTTGCTAATTTTTTTTTACTTCGATTCGAAATAATTTGTTAAACACGAGAGTTAAGAATTTTTTTTAAAAAAAAAGAAAAAAAAAGTAGTATCGAGTGTACAGTACCACGCGTTCTTGTGAATGTTCTATTCTTAGAAAGAGGTTTTGATATGTTCATTCATTTCAATAAAGCTCTATGTACAGTGTTTAGGTGGCAGTGGCAACTAATACAGAATATCACAAAGAATTATCTTGATTATTGAAAGCTTTAATAAAATGTAACAATTGTATAATTTTAAAATAAACAAAATATAAAACTTTATTAATGTGTAACACAATATATCTTTTATTTTTATATTACTTTTCTTGTTATAAATTATATAAAAGAGTTGTGTATATTTTTTACCTTATTATAAAAATTATTATCAATAATCGTATGATAATCGTACGACCAAGACAGCCTACTTGGGGTAAGCGATAAGAAATGCATTCTTAAAAGATTTTTTGAACATTTGACAAAATTCCGTCTTTGCCCCGTTTTTCTAAGACTAGTAGAGACACAATCATCTAAAGATCGGAATTTGACTATTCTTATTGAAAGTCATTTTTCGATCTGCTGCGTCACAAAATTAGACCAGATCGGCCATAAAAATTTAGATAACAGGGGGATCATATGATCATTGAATAATTTTCATGTGACAGATAAGAAAATTCATGTATGAAAAATTTTTAGATCATGTAATAACAAATCCTTTTATCAGAAAAAATCTGCAACAGTGTCGGGGACAAATAATTTGTTTATTCCAACAAAGATGACACTTTTGACTAACTTTGTGTAGAAAGCCAACCAGAGGTATAAAGTACATAGTAAAAGCAAATCCTAACTAAAGTTAGTTAAAAGCGCGCACCCATAAGGGGTTCACTCTCCGTAAAAAAAGAAGAAGCTAACACTAGAAAAAACTAAACTACTAACTAGAGTAACACAAAGGAGAATTAAAAAAAAAATTTAAAGGAGAACAAAATAACGAAACATTAAAATTAAAAGTACAATTAGGAGAAAAATCAATGAATTGGTGTCATGGTCCATTATGTAAAAAATTAGACGATTTAAAACAATTCCACAAAGACGTGGCGTCATGAGGATTTCGGAAATCATTGAAAGGATTGGAAAAAGACTAATTATGATTGACAGAACTGCGCAAAGGACAAATGTGAGAAACTTCTGATGCGAAATCTTGAAAGAACTTCTTGTGGTTAATACTATGACATTTTTCCATTCTTTAAAATACTGATTTCAAGACTTCCAAATAGTATTGTAAATATCTAAATGGAAATGGAAATTATAAACAAAAGGGAGTAAAAGATTTTTTTAACAAATAAATTGTGATGAATACACCAAACATAATAAAAATTCTCTTTTACATACCGTAAAAGAGCGTGATCAAAATCTCGACAGTCACTTGCACGACTAAACACAAGATCGACAACAAAACCTCGACAAATCCTGACAAGTCATTATATCGACAATTTTGTGATGTGTGTTCTAATAAAATAATTTGTTGCAATATGTAATATTTAGTTTAAATGTGTTATAATTTTTGACTTGTCAGACCCACAAAAGACAAATGAAGACGCTCTTGTTAGTTATATATAGTACCTCTTTGAGTAGTGTTTAACGCAGGTACACTACATAGGATCTGATTAGATCTTTTTATTGGTAGTAAAAATAACTCCTTCAAGGATATGAATATTTCACATTTTGTGATAAAAATTGACGTTCGAAATTCTAATAGTTAATAGAATATATAAAAATTTGTCCATTGTACGAAATTTTTTCCGGAATTGAACTAACTAAAATTATATTTCTAAACATTTAACATAGTCAAATTAACCAATTAATATCGGATGCCATCAAAAAAAGGAAGCGATAGGTTATTATTTTGATTAATTAAATCATTATAATTTGTACGTACACTTGAATCTTCATAAAATTTATTTAGTAATTTATATATAAGATTATTTTTAACATGCTTTTTGTTATGATTTAAATTGTATTATTATAATAAGAATAATAAATTTAAGATGAAGTTAATTCAAATACTTATTGCTTTTATAGTCGATTTTTTCAAGTATTAAAATATTAATTTTAATTGAGTATCTGTCATAAAATGGCGGGCGTAATTATATTACATTAAATACATTAATTAATTCAAAATAATTTGTTTTATTATTATCAACTTTCTACGCCTTAACAGTTGAAGAAATTTTCTTTAGTAAGAAACTCGCAAAATATTCTTTGCTATTGTGCCAAAATGACCTGGTGATTAAATATACTATAAATTATGGAGCTGATATTCGTACCCCTAGTCACCACTTTTGTCATTCGTAACCTTCCCCTGTAATAAATCATGATCTACAATCACGTTAAGCAGTTTATTAATATTACTACGCCATTCATTGAAAAATGACAAACGGGCTCATTCGAGTTGGCGCAATTTCCAATTAAATTATAAATATTTAGTTTATTTTCATAACAATAAAATATATTCTTTAATGAAAATTATTAACGTGATCGTAGATCGTCTAATCACATGGTTTACTACAAAGAGGCTGCCCGCACAAATTATAACCGCATAATTTTTAATTAATTTAAATTACTATAAGAAATTATAAATTAAACTTTGTAACTTCTTATATTATTAGATATGTGAAATAAAAACTATAAATTTAAGTATCGTAACACAGTTATTCATAACACTTCAATCAACAATCGCTCCATGTACAAAAAAATGTTCTTTTAAACTCGCTTTATCATTCGCTATTTTTATATTAATACATTGATATCAAATTTTAGCTAACATAAGAGCGTGAGAATTGAGAAATATTAAGGGAGATATGCGTATATATATTTTTATTAAAGTCTTTTCATAGTGGAAAATATACTGGAAATACTGGAAATTATAACATGATTTTACCCTTGATGAGTATAGAACTATACCTATTTAGAGAATAAACATTATTTTTTTTTTTACTTTCATAACTGGTTTGAAACTAAAATATGTGATCATAAATTAAATAATTAATTTTAATAATACAAATACTTCTTGATGATATAATCAGCATCGTAACCATTTAATTTACATGAATTAAATTCTCATTATTAGACCAATATATTACTCCTACATTAGCTCACAATATTTGGACTGAGTTTTTTATAATTCATTTCAATTTTCAAAATTTTTAACATATTGCGGTGGCGCAGTATAATTATCTGCTTGTGTTTTTATTTTTTGTTGAAATTAATTCTGCGGGCTTGGGTACGTGTCTTAAAGATTTAAACTAATATATAATCCGTATACTATAATAAAGGCACAACATGGCGACATGGGTATACTATGTACTTAAAAGAGAGTAACCATCTATAGATTATTCATAATGGTCTTCGCATATATAAATAAGTATTACGTATTAAGAAAGGTATAACGTATAACTAACTTCTTTATTGACAGAAATAAAAAATGCGTTTACCGATTAAAAAAAAAACTTCTTTATTGATAAAATTAATTAATGCATTGTTTATTAAAATGTGAATATTAATTTCGAATCAATTCAAATTTAAGGTTTTAACATTAGTCAGCATTAAAATTTTTCAGATTTCATTGGATCTAAATATACACGTCGAGGTCTTTATATTATGAGTCTCAAAATCATGAAGTAAAAATCTGTAAAAGGTTATCACGTTACGATTAGTTCCCGTGAACTTTTAAGAAAAGCACACTTACGCTGAAAAATTAGCCTGGAACGATAATGTTAGGATTTTGTTACAGATAAATAAATGGTATTTAAATTAGATCAAAAGGTAGCGGAATTCGTATTTCATTAAGGTATACTCAGCTGATCGGACCGTGAACGAAGAAATTTTTAAAGATGTGCATATGTTGGAGAAACTCAAATGCATTATTCTGACGATCATTATGATGAAAAAATTAGAGATAGCAGATGTTTACGCAAAATACGAAACCAATTATATAATGTGTATATATTTTCGGGCAAATCATATGTAACTTTTTTTGTCCGCCTGAACTTATCAGTGGGAAATGACATTAATGATTTAATTGATCGATTAAAGATCATTTGATGAAATGTAAAAGTCTTCCAGAAGATTTAAAAACAATATATAATGTATAATAAAATTCTTAAATTTTTATTGCAAATATGTATTACGTAGTAAAGGCTAATAATGAAAAAAAGAATTCACCAGAAGATTCAGCTAATCCTAATGAAAAAAAAAAATTCACCAGGAGATTCAGTAAACTCCTACAGTACTAGTGTTAAGCATTTATCGCCATAAACACTATTTTGAATATGCATTTATCACGCCCTTCACAAATAAAAACTATGTAGTTTGTGAAGCGATACCCTACAGGTATTCCATACATTGATAACCCTAAAAAAATTACTATCATAAATGAATAAACAAAATTTAAATTAATAAGTCATGAATGAATAAACAAAATTTAAATTCTTCGATATTAATTATATAATCTTGTGCATAATTAATTAAATATAAGTTCTAATTCGTTAGATAACAATAAAGAATATGAAAATACTTCATTAAATAAATTAACTTCCAAATTGTATAGATTAACATTATTAAATATAATAATTTTTAAAGTATTTAAACAATTGGAATTTTTTTAAACTTTTAAATAATAGTAATCACTACTATCAATAAATTTCTTTTATTAGTCATACTCCGGCCGACTGAAACAATTGCCTGAAACCAATCAAGGCACAGCATTAAACACTTCATCTCAGAAAAAATTCTTGTTGGCCTCTGTATAATCTAATTATTCTGCGCTCTTCTCTCTCATTTTTCAACTTGTCAATGCTCTTATTGTTAGAAAAGGGTAATAATAGAATATTATTTTGAGAATATCTGGCTTTTTGGGGTATATCTATACTCAGGATATAGCTCAAAGTCCAGAATTATAATAATTTAATTTCTTCCCTCATAGGCAAAATAATATCAACAACCAATGCGTGGGTGCGTTTGGATATTTATAAACGCTTTTTTCCTCAAGCTTTATCAACCAATTTCTTTTCACGCATTTAGGTGAATTTTAACAAATGTGTTTTCTTCGAGAGATCTCAATGATCAATCTCACAAACACGTTTAGTTAACACTTTTTATAATTATTTTTTTCTTCAAGAGTAATAAATAACAATTATCCGCGATATTATTGGAGAGTGGAGAAACAAACTCTGAAAAATTTTTTGAAAATATTTCGGAGAGAAATCGTTTCTTAGCTTGGTCAGGCCTGGGCGTAGGCTTCCAATATACTTTGTATGTATATTTTCGTAATACTTCATCATCAAATCAATGTAAGCCCTAGAGGGTTCAAAAAAAAAATTTTTAATACCTTAACATGAATTCGAAAGCAAAAAATTTCCTTCAACTTACGTAATCCCTTATAAATTGTATGACTTCCAGATTATTTTATATCAAAATTATGAATGACTGTTAACTATGGTATAAACGTTCAAATTAACATTTGAATCATTGCCGCAGATGACTCGTTCCCAAAATTATTTTACAAATAAAATTGCGGTAAAGCTTCCTGTTTAACGTTCGTCCGCATCCGTAAAATAAAGCTATCAAAATAAAATAGTTGTGAAAATGCTGTAACCATTAAATTGTTGTTTGAGTAAACGTCCTAGTTACTTACCTCTAAGAGGGTTTTTCCCAATGGCTTCACTAATTTTGACGCCCTAATTGTTCAAAACGCTCATACCGAAGCTCGTTATTGTTAATTTCTATAAGTTGCTCGAACAGCTGTTAGGCGGTCATCTAAATTATTTACACAGTAGGACCTCCCAATAGTTTCATGATATATTTTTAATCGCAATAATATCGTAATAGTACAGATTATTACATTACTGCAATGCTGCTGATTCTCTTTTAATGGAGGGGTTATGTTGAACATAGAATCATTAAAATGAACGATAGTTGTAGAAACTAGTCCTTCTCTTCCTTTACACCTTCATTTTGATCATCATCATTACAAAACTATGGAGAAGAATTTTAGAAAATATGAACATTTAAAAAATATAACTAAACGTTTGATTAAATAAATCAATACCTACAGTATTACGTTCTTTGATATAAAAATTTTTAAAAATACGGTTGGTCAGGATGGAACCTTTAAAATAATCCCGAATCCTTCATAAATAAATTCTTCAGGAAAGATTGGAACCTTAAGTGTTCTTATAGATGTTGAAAAAAATAAGTTTTGATAAATCTCTAAGGCGGTTGGTAATATTCACCATCAAACCAATATAAGCCTAGAGGATTAAAAAATTTTTTAATACCTTTAAATGCGAGTTCAAAAGCAAAAATTTCTTTTACCTCACGTGGCTCCATAATGAAGTGCAGGAACTCATCCCGTTTTGCTTTTGCATTTTTTGATTTTCTCCTCCTAGATTTTCTCGCAGAATTATATATGAAGAATATTTATAATCCGGATATAAATCCGGATATAAATCCGATGCTAATATTTAATTAAGAATCATCATGAATTTTACGCCAGAATCGCGTCGAGTAATTTACAGGATTGTTACGATTCCATTTTCCACGTTATTTTTATTACAAAATTGTAATGAAGTAAATATACTGATAGAATTTTATAAATAAGAATAAATTGCAATATAATTTTTTAGGTTTACGTTATCCGTAAAATAGAGAGTACTGGAATAAAAAAGCTGTGAAAATTACCCACCTCAAGAAAGTTTCTGTGCAGGAACTCATCCCGTTTTGCTTTTGCATTTTTGATTTTCTCCTCCTAGATTTTCTCGCAGAATTATATCTGGGAAATATTTATAATCCGGATATAAAATCCGATGCTAATATTTAATTAAGAATCATCATGAATTTTTACGCCAGAATCGCTTACAGGATTGTTACGATTCCATTTTCCACATTATTTTTATTACAAAATTGTAATGAAGTAAATATACTGTCGTTCAAATTGAAATTTGAACCATTGCCCAACAAAGTGTATCAAGGGGAGTTATACACTGAAATAGAATTTTATAAATAAGAATAAATTGCAATATAATTTTTTAAGTTTACGCTATCCGTAAAATAGAGAGTACTGGAATAAGAAAGCTGTGAAAATTACCTACCTCAAGAAAGTTTCTGTGCAGGAACTCATCCCGTTTTGCTTTTGCATTTTTTTAATTTTCTTCTAGATTTTCTCGCAGAATTAAATCTTGGAGAATATTTATAATCCGGATATAAATCCGATGCTAATATTTAATTAAGAATCATCATGAATTTACGCCAGAATCGCGTCGAGTAATTTACAGAATTGTTACGATTCCATTTTCCACGTTATTTTTATTACAAAATTGTAATGAAGTAAATATACTTGACGTTCAAATTGAAATTTGAACCATTGCCCAACAAGGTGTATCAAGGGGAGTTATACACTGAAATAGAATTTTATAAATAAGAATAAATTGCAATATAATTTTTTAGGTACGTTATCCGTAAAATAGAGAGTACTGGAATAAGAAAGCTGTGAAAATTACATACCTCAAGAAAGTTTTCTACCTTGTTATATTAAAGTAGTGATATTTTACTCCCCCAACACCTTCTCTAATTGTGCCTTTGTCAAAACATTACAATTGAGAAATGAAAAAAAAAAATCCATTGTGCAATTGGCATTAATTGCTCGTGACATGTGAAAGCGTGTAATGGTAATAATTTTTGTGGAACTTAGGAAACAATTTTTTGGGGAGTTGGGGTATAGGATAGTTTCACAGACAAACAGACAATCAGGCGATGCTTCAAAAAGTTAAATTATTACCATATGCGATATCTGTTTGTCCTACATATTTACAAAAGTTACGCTATTGATACATTTCTAAGTAAACGGACTAGAGGAATCAGAAACGACACTTCAGAATGTATACCGGTTCCCGTTCCTAGTATATTTAAAATTTGGTAAAAAAAAAATAATTAATAATATATAGTCCTTCGGACTAATAAATTTGCAATATATACAATATATACAAATATAAAAAACGCATCAAAAAATTTTTTTTAAGAAAAATTTTATAGACATAAAAATTCAAGAGTATTGCACTGGTTTAATGTTCAAAGTTTCGCCGTAGAGGTTGGAATCGATTAAGACGACTAATCGATTAAGGCAGTGGTCAAAATTGGATGTGCGGGATGTGCGCTCCACACATCAATTTTAAATTTGCGCACAAATTATAATAAATGAGGGTTCGGATTTGCTAACATCAAAAAAATTTGCAAAAAATCGCGCACATTTGATGCGCACTACTGTACACATCAGATGATTTAATAATAATGATCGGTTATGCGTAAGCCACAAAAACGCGTTAAGCCGTTAATGGTTAGCCACTCGATTTGGAAATATTGATAATAAAATAATAATTTCATATTTTAATAAACATGTACACATCGTGTGCACACACATATAGCGCACATGATTTTAATATTGCTCACTGCTAATTTTGAATTTTGACACTGGATTATAAAGCTAAAGCGGACAAATTTGCGCCTAATTCAACATGATAACCGCTTATTCCCACACCTATTATGCGACTTTTCGTTTAATTTATACATCAAAATTACCGATTAACTGAATCAATTAATTTAGATTAAAAATGTAGATCATCTCAAAATAATTTACTTAGATGGGATAAAAAATAAATTTTTTTTTTAAAATAAACATTTGTTTTATATTACATCTTTACAAAGTGGCTATTTAATATGGGTGAAGTGAACGCTTGTTTTCAGATTCTGGAAATAGCATGACAAATAAACAAACACGCCTTAGTCCAAAAGTTTTTCAAGAAATTCTTTTTATTAAAAGAAATTCAAATTATCTTGATGTGTTCACACTTGCTGCTAATAAGGTAATATTCTAATTACATAATTGAAAAGTTCTCTTATAGTAAACTAATAATTTTTTATTCATTAAATTTAGAAAAAGTAAATTAATATTAAGTATTATACAGGATTTCCATATTTTAGTTTATTTATTTATTTTTTTAACACTATAAATAAATTCTGTAATTAAGTATTTATATAAATAAAATACATTTTGGAACACTGATTATGAAGCAATAAATGTCAACATTACGGCGTAGGTTAAAATTGATACTAGATAAATAAAATAAATAAACCAATTAAACGCAAAATTTATATGTTAATCGATTAACCTTATTATAAATTAACATTATTCGATCATGATAGCTTGTTAGTAATCGATTAAGGTTTTTTTGTCGATTCCAACCTCTACAGTTCCAGATATAATATTTAAGTCATTAGATTTCTCTTTAATCCCAGAAAAAATTTTAATCACGCTTATTAAAATAATAATTTTCAAATGAGTGAAGCTCAAATATGGAAAATTGTTCTTAAATTGAGTATTGCTCAAAATCTTATGCTTTCTTCTGTCTATAATTATCTAAAAGATGATTTTAAACCTTTAAAAATTACCTTACAACGATGTATCTAATTAGATTCTATGATTTTTCTTCTAAAGAATTTTTTATATAACGTAGTACCTTATAAAGATGTGCTACCGGAAGAATTATATATGGAATGATTAAAAACATTTTTGAAGAAAAAGGTATTGATTAAATTTATCAAGAAATAGATATTTGATATTTGAAAATTTACTAATTTATTTTTATTACTTTATTTTAAAGCCAAGTAAAGCTAATCCATGGGATGAGTAGGATTTGGGAAAGCCTACAAAACCAGATTAAATTGAAGAAATGTGTAACGCAGATCATTGTGTATGCAAAATTCGGCATACCTCTGACATAATCGTTTCATTATATAGTACAGTATTACTTTACATAATTAATTTTACTAACATGATATAAAAATAAGTGGAAAGTGGATACACATTCAGTTGATATCTTTTTCAAATTATCTAGAATATTTTAAAAATATGCTTAAATATATTGTATCGCATACTGGTCGATCATTTCGTCCTAAGCAATTTATTAAACACCGAAATAATTGTTTGATATAGAATTAGTTAGTTTAATTTTATTATTTCCATAATATTATTTTATTATGTATTATTTTATATTGTATTGTTTTATTGTTAGATTTTCTAGTGTTACAATAGATTATATTGATTATTTTAGTTAGACATTTTGATTAGCTGGTCAATGATCATTGATTATGTAAGTAGGACGACTCGTCGACTAGACGAGTCGACTAATAGTCAACCGAAGTACGAGTTGACCCAAGGTCAACCGATGCACAAGTTGACGCATAGTCATGTCGTCCACTGGAATTTTTCATTATATATATACCCCTCAAGATTTGAGGAGGGAGAAGTAAGTTTGAAGAAGTTTGGAAAAGGTTCTTTGTAAGGTCTTTCTCAGTTAATCCTCTCAGTTTTTTTGAATAGATTTTCGAATCTTTAATAGAACCAACTTTTATTTTCGAGAAAAAGTTGTTTAGCAAATTTTACTTTCGAGAAAAATTTGCTTGGAAATTTATTCCAGATCAATAATCCTATTTCTTATTAAAAATTGATCGTCCCTTATCATTTTATCAAATATTTATGAATAAAGTTAAAAATGTGTTTTTATCATAAATGATGCATAATTTTAAGAGTAAAATTGCGATAGATTTATCAAATATTCAAATGAGCAAAATAAAACTTATAAACGCGTTAAACGTAAAACTTATATCTTTAACCGGTTATTATCCGGTTAAACGTTCCGATTAACCGGTTTTTAACCGGTTAAGGTTTTTTGGATGGTTCCAATCCCTACACCAACATGCGTCAGGGATTGTCTATGTAAGCAATGTGTAAGTGGAGCGAGTTATATTTTTTTTTTGTTTGAACAAAGCAAATCTTTTGTCCTTTTCGCACTATAATTAATTTTAAAGTCTTTAAATTTATTTTTCACAATAGTAGTATATTTGGCAATATCGAATTTTAGAATGATATTCTCAATTTCACGCCATCAACATTTGAACCCCGCCTCTTTTGATTGGTATTTAATTGTTGGGATTATATTTGCGGAAAAATAAGTTCAGATGCATATTGTGCCTAAAAAGTGAGATTTTATCTTATGTGTAAGCCAAATGATTTCTTTTTTTTAAAAAAAAAAAATTTTTAAATTTCTTTATTTAGAACAAACGACAAGAGCTGTTGATAACTGTACATTTTTGTAATACATAAAAATTTGCAAAAAAAAATTTAATCATCAAAAAATATTAGAATTTGTGCGCTGATGACACATCATTACAAACAAACAATCAGAAATGATCACGTGTTTGAGTTTCTTCGGAAGATCTGAGAATATCATTACCATATTTGGTGTTACTAAACCTAAATCAATTGTGTAACCTTTACACGGTACTCCGAAATTGTACCGACATATGATTCAATACATGTGAGATTATTCCTAAATCAGAATTTTATAATTATATTTTATTTTCTCTTTCTCTCTTTCGTTTTCCACCAAATTTGTTCAACCGAAAAAATTAATAATAGATTTGGTGAATTTTAAATACTATAATAATCTTTATTAACAAAGATAGCTGACAAATTTATTCATGTAATGTCTTAATTCTTGTTTCATCAGAAACAATATTTAAATAATTATAATTACATGAACGTTATAAGTACTACCAAAGTGACGCGACACATAATCACATTATCAAGTGTTAATAATAACAACAAAAACGAACAACTATAGCTTTTGAAGTTCTTGATTATGGATATCGAATGTCAAAATAGTCTGGATTCCGCAAATGATGTCGACATAACAGTTCAAATAGATGACCGCCATCAAAATTTGTATCAGTTAATTTAAATCTTAAAGATAAATTACCAAACATGCGCCACAAACTTGTACAAAATAGCAAAGTCAAAATGAATGATACATTGTCATTTGCAAATAAGATAAATAATAATGATAATATGGGCGGAAGTTCATTAGCTGTAATAGCAAGAGAAGATGAAGAAAATATAATTTTAGAAAAAGTTATATACAAAAAAAGTATGTTTTTATATTTAAAATCAGAACCAGAACCTGACTGTAAGTTCTTGAAAGATAAGCTTAAACTAGAATATGGGTATACTGTAACTTTAGAAAAAGCCAATAAGAGAGCATTTACAATAGTGAATTGCGAAATGAATGAAATTATTGATGGATACGAAAATAGTATAATTCAAATTGATTTGGGAGAAGGTAAGATTGTAAAAAATGATTTTCTTTTAATTGCGGATATTGATATTCCGAATTTTGCAAAATTGGGAGTATCATTCGAAAATTCAAACATCAAAAATTCTAACGTTATAACTAGCTTAACTTATAATATTATTGAATATGAAAAAATGTCTTTAAAATTTAAATTAGAACCAACTAAAGAATTTATTGAAGTAGTAAAGGGTGTTATAGATTCTAAAGATCCTAGGAAATTTAAGAATGTCATAAATAGTTTTGGCCAATTTATCCCAAAAGAAATTATTTTAGGTGGAAGAGCTTATTTTATTGCAAGAGGAAATTCTGAAGAAAATGCTGATGAACACACTACTAATATAGGTAGTCAAGCTTCAAATTTTAGAATTGAAATAAAAAGTTTGAAGTCTTTAAATAAGAATAATTCTTCTAAATATAAAAGTTTTAAATTGTTTGGAGGAAAACAATTTGGTTCTAGCAACTTTAATGAGTCAGATTGGGTTGAATCTTTAAATGATTTTAAATATTGGAGTTGCATAAAATTTAAAGATCCAGTTAATGTTTTTCAAACTTTATCTGAGGATCTACGTAAACAAGTTCTATTATTAGTTGGAAAAAAGATTCTTTATACAAATACTGAGATTATAATTATTATTTATCTGCACCTGGAATGCATCATACTTTCAAATTAAAAATTTCAGATAATATTTTAGAAATTCTTCAAAATAAAGATGCTGAATGTAGTATCTTTGCAACAGTTATTGATAAAAAACAAAAAGATATCTTTAACTGCCAAGTTGTTTGGTCATCAACTGAAGATCCAAAACTTATTATTCATTGTTTTCAAAACAAATTTAGAAAGCGTCAATGTAAATTGAAAATCATGTGGATGATCGTTGGTTATAATACAAGTTTTGATTTTAATCATTTGGATTTTGACATTGAATTGGAAGTTCTAAAAAATGATTTTAATGCATCAAATCACCAAGCTATAGCTAAACCATTAGATTTAAAATATAATCCATCAGTTCTTTGTTTTGGAATTCCAGTATTAAGTAAATTGGATACTTCAAACAATTCGCCAGTTATTGGACACTATTTTTTTGATGACAAAGAAAATAGAAAATTTGGATCATATTTATTTTCTTATTGTTTGGAAAAAAATCATTTTGTTAACTTATCCAATTTTACATTTCATACTCTTATTATTTCAAACTATCCTAATTCTAATAATTATGGAATCTCACCTTTTCAACATATGAGTAAGATAAGAAAAATACTTAATCTTCTTAAGCTTGATTCATTAAGATTAAACCCAAAATTGATTAGTTTGTATTCTACAAAAAACAAATATAGACCAGTTTTCTTAAAACAAAAAACCAGTGAAATTAAAATTAAATATATTAACATTAATTGTGATCAAGATGATTGTATCTGTAAATGCAAGAAATTAGAAGATAACTTAAAATATGCTTTCTTAGATCCAAAAAATCCAAATTAAGGTAATATTCATTTTGTAAAATTAAAAATCAAACAAATATAATTTTCTATCATTAGAAAATCTTGTAATCTTATATTTTTATTTTTATATATAGGCCGCTTATATTATTACACAATTCAAGAAAAATACGTTTATTTATGTAATTTCGAATATTATTTTATTATTTATAACATATACTTTAAAACTAAATATATGTATTTAAAATTTTTCTCAGCTTTAGCACAATTATAGAATTAAATTTTTCATTGTTTTTTCGTGTGTATCCAATATATTACTTTATAAAGGTTGGAAATTTTTTCGGATCAATAATGATATCAGTCTGCTGCATGAAAAGCTTTAAACCCAGAATTTACACAGAAATACTACTACACTCTTTATATTTGAAGCACAACTCGTAAAAAAATAGTACTGACGGACTTTTATAAAGATTATCAAATAGTACAAATGCTCCAATAACATTAACTTCGCTTAGTCCTTTTTTAGTCCTTCCGTTTAGAGTAGATTTATTACGACTAATAAAATATATCATTTAATATCATGGAAACTGGTAATTTGATTTGGCAAATAATATTGAAAATGAATTTGAGAAAATCGGAAATTGTAACTTTGTACGATCAAAATTACCAAATAGACTATACTGGCTAATGAGAATTTCTAACAGTAATAAATTCAGTGTTAATTTGATAATACAGTCGCCATTGGACATAATGAACCCTCTGTTCTAGAGGGTTTGGTTCGGTATAGGGTGAATTCGTTATATAATACTTTAATCTATATACTGAACATTTCGGTATATAGATTCTACCAATAAAAATTAAGTCACATGATTAAAAAATTATTAAAGTTTCTGAAATGAATTATGAATTTTAACCTGCACGGCATATATTGTATTCTGAGAATTAAACGAATTGAGCAAGTCTATTGCGATTATTTCTAACTTGCACGACATCCATTTTCCCAACAGGACGTTTGCCTGACACTGTTGGCCTACATTAGTTTTACAGCTGATTTCATAATGTACGGGACACTTAACAAATTTTAATAAAGAACTCGGAAATATTCGGTAAAGCTTGATATAAAATAAAAATTATACGCTAATTTTGGAGTACTATTCCGAGAATGTGGTGTAATTTTATCTTATTTTGAACTTTACCAAATATTTCCGAGTTCTTTAAAATTTGCTAAGTGTCCCGTACATTATAAAATTAATGCTGGTCAAAGTTGTCGGGAAAATGTCCTGTCGGGAAATCATCTGTCTGGTGTAACCTATTATACAATTTATTCAAAATTATTTTTTAAACAATTGAACACGAATGATATTACTATTCAATTGAAAAAAATTATTATATTGATATTACTTTGATAGAAAGTGAAAATAACGCGCTTAATATTTACTTATAAATATATTTTAGTATAATTCCAATTACTACATGGTAGTTTTTTTGATTTTTTTTTAAAAAAAAAAGATATCATGAAGTTACACGGTTCATTTGATTAAATCTGTAAATAGCTCATTATAACTAATAAACTTATTATCAATAAAACAAGGAAATTCGTTATTTGAACTTTCATAACCATTAATTAATGTTGATAGTGGACTAAATATGAAAGAAAGAAATAAGAAACTAATGCTTTATTCATATAATATTACTACATCCTTACTATTTATTTTTTTTCGTTTAGCTAGGCACTAAATTAGTCGACCCTCTTTTACTAAGAATAATTATAAACCCTAATAAAAATTAAGCTTATAAAATTTTCAAATTTTGTTATTCATAAATGTATTGATCATAGTTTCATAAAAAAAGAAAAAAAATTTTTTTACATACAACATTACTTATCCAATCTCACTTTCGGTCGTTCCATTGTTTCTTGCCTATTTAAACTTCATCAAATCCATATATTTTCACATGATTGTATAGTTGTGTAGAAAAATAAAATAATTTACTCCACAAAACTATTACATTTTAATTCATAATCTCATCGAAATCATTTATATAGATTTATCTATTAATTTAGATGACGGAGATTGCTTTTAAAAAAAAATCACTAATAAGTAACATGTAAACTATATTGCATAGAGAATAAAAAAAAACTTACCACTTTAGAATGCAATGCGATTCAAATTTATAAAGAACATCTTGACAGCATACAGTATTGCAGTGAATTCGGCCAAATTTGAAATATTTAGAATTTAGATATCCATTATTAATGTTGGAGTGATAGTCAAAGACTTGAATGGTCTGTTAAAAATGCGTCTATCCTCCATTAAAATCTCTGTTTGACGTTCTCATCATCATCATCACATATACTTTCTTCGTCACGTATACCTTCTGATCACTAATTTTTGCTTTATAGAATGATGTTTCTAGAATTGATGAGATGTAACAAATCACTTCATAGCGGCTTAAAACACACTCCCTAAAAATATAACCCACTCCAGTCTTGCATTTGTAACAAAGTCGTATTGATAGAGTATTATTTGTACTTTCAGATACAATGAATTTCTCATTCCTACATTACTTGTTACTACTTTCTGCAATAAGTCTCGAACAGCATTTAGACAGCCATTTAAATTGATTTTGCTTACATACGGATAGACCTTCTAGCAGTTTTCTATTTAGAACTTTTTGTCAAAAGTGTATCACGGTACACTTTAACCACCATAATATCATAATAGTAAATATAATGTTGAACTGAATCTTTGATATTTCATATTTGTAAATTGAGTTTGATACCATACAATTATTACATCACTACCCACCACCATTAAAAGCAATAATATTGCAGATTTTCTTTTATGTTGAACGTAGAATCAAATTTACATTAAAATGACGATAGTTAGTTGCAACAACCAATTCCTCCACTTCCTTTCACCTTTATCTTGATCTTTATCTTTGCTCTTCATCTCTACAAACCATGAAGATGTTGAACATACACAGTAAATAATATAAACAAACATTTGATTAAAAAGAAATTCAATACCTGTAGCACCAATTCCTCGGTATAAATAATTTATTATTTGAATTGTGCGACTTCAGTTTGATCAGGATGAAACGTTTGTTTATTATTAAAATATTTCTAGATCATTCATAAATATAACTTTTCAAGAGAACTTGAAAGGATTGATCAATTTAGACATCATTATATTATAGTAGACGGTCGAGTATATGTAAATTTTTGATAAATTTCATAATTTTTCATCATCAAATCGATGTAAGTCCTAGAAGGTTCAAAAAATTTTTAATATCTTAACGTGAATTCAAAAGTAAAAATTTCCTTCAACTTATACAAGGAACGTAAGATTGTTACGACTATATTCAATTATTGTCAAGACTTTTCGACTAGCTTCTCTATCGAATCAGCAATGAGAATTTAATGCTGAATATTATAAAAATAAGAAAAAAAAAATGATACATATCATTCACCAATTATTCACTATATTTTTGATCTATAAATTAATTGCTTGCTTAACTTGTGAGTTGTAACAAGCTCTCAATCAAAATATTGAAATTGGCACTCCCTAATTGTTCAAAACGCACATACCAGAAAACATGACCACTTGATCCACTTCAGTCTTGACTTTTGTAACAAGTCATATTGATAGGCGTATTGATAGAATTATTTGTACCTTTCACACATTATAAATTTCTCCATCGCTCGTCATAGGATCTCATGATAGTACTTAATAAGAACTTTCGTTTAAAAGTGCATCATGGTATACTTTTAATCACGACAATAACTAAAATGTTGACTCAATCATTGTACAGATTATCACATTACTGCTCAACCATCTAATACTGTAGATTCTCTTTTAATGGAGGGTTACGCTGAACATAAGAATCATTAAAATGACGATAGTTGTAACAACTTAATCCTTCTCTCCCTTTCACCATCATCTTGATCTTCATCATTTTTAAAAAAAAATATGGAAAAGATTTTAACAAATATGAACATTTGAAAAATATAACTAAACGTTTAATTAAATCAATACCTGCAGTATCGTGTTCTTTGATATAAAATTTTTTAAATCGTGCATGACCAGGATGAAACATCCGTTTTATCATTAGAATACTAATTCTGAATCTTTCATAAATCAATTTTTCAAGAGTACTTGAAAAAAAAATTGATCCAATTAGACATTAACATAGCCTTAAGTGTTTTTATAGATGTTGAGAATAAATAAGTCTTTGATAAATCTTTAAGGCGGTTGATAATATTCACCATCAAATCAATATAAACTCTAGAGGGTTTGAAATTTTTTTAATACTTTTGAATATGAGTTCAAAAGCAAAAAAATTCTTTCAACTCACGTAGCCTCATAATGAAGCGCAGGCTCGTTATGACTGCAATTTCTTGGGTATAACGTTTACTTGTACCCGTAAATCTACTGAAATTAGATAGTTGTGAGTTGTTGCAACCAACCACAGTTTGAGTAAATTTCCTTGTTACTTACCTCAAGAAGGTTTTTCTACTTTTTGTGTCATTCATTCTATCAAACAAAGATATGTCGTTCCCTATATAACTTGTTTCAATACTTTTCTATTATGCCTCTATCAAAACAGCAGTAAAATTTACAATACTGAGATATATTGAACATTATGAAAAAATACCAGTTGATGACACACTTGCTGCCGCATCTTTGGATATGGTTTATTAATTGTTTGTGATTCTATAATAAGGTGTAAGGTTTATCCTGTTATATACAAAATCTTTGTGGAACCTAGGAAACAGAAGTTGTATAAGTTTCACAGGACAATCAGGTGATATTTTTATTTATTAAAGATCGTTAATCTGCCATGTAGGGACCACACCTTTACATGCATGATTTATTACATCATTGCCACCAGATGGTTTGCAATAAGAATATTTTATTCGTTAGTATGTAAGACTAAATACAATTGGGGGATTCAGTAATAAAAATTTCTAAGAATATTAAAATCAAATTTCTATCAGAATAAACTTTTAAAAAATATTGCGAACCTCAATGGATCGACTGGAATACTGGATCGTTCCCCTAAGATCTACATAGTAAAAATTTCCCACTTTATCTCCAACCATATTCGTTGCACAATCACTATCACACATGACTCCTTATTATAATAACGATTATTTTCTGGTAACGCTTTACGTTTTGCGTGATCCAAAATTGGTATGGTAAAAATTATCGATTTTTTTTTTTTTAAGTTGCTTCCAAATTACCCAATAGTTTAAGGTCATTTCAGTCACTTGACTCGTAGTTTAAAGGTCGATTGCAGACAGCGGACCGCATCTAAATTAAATAATACTGCACCCCAAAATTAATAATCATTAGATAAAGTCATCCTCTACAATATTAATACGTCTAATATATAAATTCGCTAGAAAATGCTGTATTGGTTTAATATTTATTTCTTTATAAATATGTTTATTTTCCTGTAAATTGCACATGAAAAATGAATTTTCTGGTTTTGACACTTTTAATTTTTATGAAGAAAGAAATTCTATAAACGATGTTTGAATTTTTTATTTTGAAAATTATTTCTATAATAAAATATATATATATATAAGATAAAATGAATAAAACTATATGTATCTAACAATAAAATTGTACAATTTCTATTTAAACATATATAACAAATTCTATAATCTATACTGTATTTTACAAATAAAATAAATAAATTTATATTTACAATTCACTTTTTTAAATCCTTTTTGGATCAAAGAATGCATATTTTAAATTATTTTCTAATTTCTTGAATTTTTTTTTGTTCTCACAAATATTACAAATACAATTATCTTGATTACAATAATTAATATTAATATATTTGATTTTAATTTCACGGGTTTTTTGTTTTAAGAAAATCGGAACAAAATTGTTTTCTGTAGAATATAAACTAATAAATTTTGGTGTTGTTGATTTTAATGAATTAAGCTTAATAAAATTAAACATTTTTCTTATCTTACTCATATGTTGGAAAGGTAAAATTCCATAATTATCAGAATCAAGATAGTTTAAAATAATGAGAGTATGGAATTCAAAATTATTGGGTAAGTTGACAAAATGATTATTTTCTAAACAATAAGAAAATAAATATGACCCAATTTTTTTATTTCCTCTATCATTAAAAAAATAGTGTCCAATAGCTTGAGAATTGTTTGAAGAATCTAATTCACTTAATATTGAAGTTCCAAAACAAAGGATTGATGGATTATATTCCAAATCCAATGATTCAGCAATAGCTTGGCAATTTGATCCATTAAAATTATTCTTTAGAACTTCCAATTTAATATTAAAATCTGAATGATTATAATCAAAATTTATATCATAACCAACGATCATCCACATGATTTTCAATTTACATTGACGCCTTCTAAATTTGTTTTGAAAACAATGAATGATAAGTTTTGGATCTTCATTTGATGGCCAAACGATTTGACAGTTAAAAATATCTTTTTCTTTTTTATCAATAACTGTTGCAAAGATACTACATTCAGCATCTTTATTTTGAAGAATTTCTAATAGATTTTCTGGAATGTTCAATTTAAAAGTATGATAGTATTTTTCAGGTTCAGATAAGTGATAATTGTAATCTTCAGTATTTGTATAAAGGATTTTTTTTCCAACTAATAATAAAATTTGTTTACGTAAATCTTTAGATAAAAGTTGAAAAATATTAACCGGATCTTTAAATTTTATGCAACTCCAATTATTAAAATCTTTTAAGGATTCAACCCAATCCGTTTCATTAAAGTTATTGGAACAAACTTCTTTCCCTCCATATAATCTAAAACTTTGATATTTTGAAGAATTATTTTTGCTTAATGATTTTGATGATTTTTTTTTAGTTTTAATATTTGAAGCCTGATAACCTGTATTTTTAACATATTTACCAAAATTCTCTTCAGAATTTTCTCTTGCAATAAAATAAGTTCTTCCACCTAAAATAACTTCATTTGGAATAAATTGACCAAAATCATTTATGATATCTTTAAATTTTCTTGGATCTTTAGAATCTATAACATTCTTTACTGCTTCAATAAACTCAGTAGTTGGTTCTAATTTAAATTTTAAAGACATTTTTTTCTGTTCAATAATATTATAAGTTAAATTAGATGCAACATTAGAATTTTTGATATTTGAATTTCTTATCGATACTCCCAATTTTGTAAAATTTGGTATATCAATATCTGCAATTAAAAGAAAATCATTTTTTATAATCTTATTTTCTTCCGAATCAATTTGAATTGTACTATTTTCATATCCATCAACAATTTTATTCATTTCGCAATCCACTATCTTGAATGCTCTATTATTCGCTTTTTCTAGAGTTACGCTACGTCCATATTCCAGTTTAAGCTTGTCTTTAAAAAACCTCCAATCGGGTTCTGATTTTAAATATAAAATATTACTCTCTTTGTTTATAATATTTTCTAAAGTTATCGTTTCTTCATCTTCTCTCGCTATTACGGCTAACAAACTTCCACTAGTACTACTATTATTGTTGATTATCTTTGCAAATGAAAATGTATCGTTCATTTTGATTTCACTATTTTTTTCGAGTTTATCACGAATTTTTGACAAGTTGTCTTTACAATTTAAATTGGCTGATACAAGTTTTGATGTATTATCCTCTTGTACATTAGTTGAATTCACACTAACTATTTTAATTTGACATACGGTATTAGCCATAATCAAGAACGTTGATTAGTGAAAGACTCTTTTTTTTTGAGAAAAAAACCACTCAAAAAAAGAAGAACTTAAAAACAAGAATAGAAAAAATTATTCAAGTCGACTGTCAGGTCTTATTTTTATACTTTCGATAAATGAGTTGTGTTGTTTTTATGCATGTAAAAGACAATTATTTATTAAAGAAAGATTTTAATTTGGGGAAAAAACGGAAATATTTAAAGTTTTTTCTTTTATCTATTTCAAAAATATCGATAGATGATATCAAAAAATTCAAGAATTTAAGTTTTTTGAAACACTGCTACTTGGTTTTTTATTTAAAATATTGGATACTTTAAACCTTGATTTGGAAATTTTCTGGCGTCGGATGATCGAAAAATGAATCACCAATAGAAAATCATTTTTTTCTTCTAAAATTTAAAATTCTTAAATTAATAGTGTAACAAGGATAATTTTAACAAAAGATATACACTTATGGGTTACACTAATCATCAGCCACATACATGTAGAACAACGCCGAGCAGAGCGCAAAGGGACCTGTCCCTGTTGTTGATTGTGACAAACAAAACTTTAGATACAAAGTATACAAAGTCTAAAAAACTTTATTTTTTTTTCTTTATTTTTTTTTTGCTTTTTTTTTAAAAAAAATTTTTTTTGCCTTCTTTTTCGTTTTTTGCAGTAAATGAGAAAACAAAAAGAATACGAAAACCTGTCAAAATGTATAGATTTTTTAAATTATTTTTTTTAAAGGGTTGTATGGAAGACGTTCTGCTTAGAAAAAAGATATTTTTGGATGGTGTTTACCATCGTGCACATCCTTCCTGCATAATTAATAGGAGAAAAGTCTTTTAAATTTTAATATTTTGAATCAGACCGATTGTTTTACAAAATACGTAATTGAACTTGGACAACCCGAAAATTGCTTTGCAAACTAACCAAATTACTAAAATTTTTATTAATTTCTTTCAAACTTTATACATAATTCTATTAAAAAAAAAAAGAAATAATGTTTTTTAAACCTTGAATTAATTAATTTTTATAGTAGCGTAATGGTTCGAAGCATTACGGTCGAAATGTACAATAAAAATTTTTTTCTTGTATTTTTCTTTGAGCACCTCTTAAAATGCCTTTGACACAAGAATCTTCAAGTGAAATCTTCAAGTTTTAACCACTTTAAACATTGCACGCTCTATTTTCTTTAAGTTAAGTATAGCGAACGTCGAAAAAAAAATCTTTTCTCATATTTATAAAGTTATAGGGTCATCAGGATCAATAAAGTTACAGTATATCGGTATCTTAAAATTCAATACAGTTTACTTAACTTATTTTAGTTAAAAATGAATGAATGAATAATGAAGATAATATATATAAATATATTTTTCAATCATTTTCGGAAGTTACTGTACACTAAATATTTTGTGATATTTAAACGTATATTTTAAAATAGTTCATACATGTCATTAAATAACGATGTTCATTGTCAAAGTGAAGATTAACTTTGCTTGCATTGCTTGCAACCACCTAACCACATGATGCATTTCATTACGTGAGTGGCTTTGATATTCAATTATTCCAATAATACGGTAATATCATTAAACGAATACTTAAAGTAAATTCATATTCAGCAAAAAAAATCAATCGTTTCAAATTTATGTTACTTGTCATTATTGGTCTTCTCTCGAAAGAGGAAACAAACCGAATTAAATTAATAAAATTATTAATTCAGCTTAATAAGTAATAATCTGTATTTAATAATCGTCTGATTGGTGGATGTAAAACAATGAGTTTATACAATGATTTTTTAAAAAAATAAAGAAAAAATAAAAATAAAGAAAAACAAAATAAATATATTTCCGGACAAGAAAGGGTAATTTCTTAAAGAGTGAAGAAGGGTTTATTAATTGTAAAAAAGAAGAAACCGTGAATTTTATTTTTTAAAATTATTAATTACGAGCAGAATGATCAGCGAGCACGTCAGTCTAATATTATTGGTTATTCTCCTTAATTTGCGTAGCATTTTGTAACGTTTGTTTTTAAAGATATTTGGTTCTAAATCATTATTTACTATTATATATATATATATATATATATTCAAAAATATAAATATAAAGCTGTGTTGAAATTGCATCAAATAAATCAAACAGATTTGAACTAAGATATCATATTAATTATAAAATCACCGATATAAGCTATACTGGTAATCGAAATTTTATGATAGACCTAAAAACTTCATAAAGTACGTGAAAAATAAAACAATTTATTATTATTAAAATTTCAATTTGTAATTCTCATTTTCCAAATAATACACTCATGTGCTCATCACGTGAGCACTGTTTATGGGTTAATAGTGTAACAAAGCACATCCGAGCACAAAGGGTGACCCTATTATTGATTATGGCAAACAAAGCTTTCGATACAAAGTTTGAAAGCTTTCTTTTATTATTCCTTTCTTTCTTTTTTTTTTTTTGTTTTGTTTTTTTTTTCATATTCTTTTCTTTTATAGTACAATAAGAAAACAAAAAGAATATAAGTACATCGACAAACCTGCCGAATTGTATAACGGGTTTTTAAATGATATTTTTAAAGGATTGTATGGAATTTTCGAATTATGAAATTATATTTCTGCTCCGGAAAAAAAAAAGATATGTTTGGCTGCAGATTTCCCGTACCTGCAGTAGGTCTCTGACATACCAAAATAAGAGAAAAATCTTTTTGGAAAGATCAGACCATTTATTTTATAAATACCGTAATTTCAGTATATGATATCAAATATTTTTTTACAAACTAACCAAACTACTAAACGTTTCATTAATTATCTGTCCGGGAAATCGGTAATCCTGAATATTTTTTTAAAACCTGCTCGAATCGTATTTCAATGTAAGGAAGACTGTAGAACGTTAAGAAAATATCTTATGATTATGAATGTAATGCGAAGATGAAAATGAATGATCTTACCCTGACGTACTAGAAATATAACTTTTTTTTTTTAATTTGGTTAATATAGTTATTTTTTTTAATTATCATATTAATACAAAAAAAATTTTCTCCGTTGAACCACAAAACTACATGCATAATGATAATAGTTTAAAATACAATTTAAAATCTCTATTTTAAATGTATGAATTCATTTCCAATTTAAGTTTGTGGTTTTTAATTGTGATCACGTGTTCTCCAAATCTAAATGATGATAACTAAAATTAGTGATTAATGACTTCGCAAATCAAGAAATAACAAGGTTCATTGAAAAGGTTATCCTTATAAGATTACTTATTAAATAAAGTGAAATAAAAAGCAAAATTCAATACTTCTTTACTGTAAGGTTGCGAAATTGCGTAGTAATATAACAAGCTTCTATAAATTTTCTAAACAGACTGAAACGTTATTAAGAATAAAATTTGTGTCAAGTTTTAAAATCCGTTTTAAAGCCATAACAGATAAAAAATAAACATCAGACATAAAAACGTAAAACCGCAATATAAAAAAATCTTACAAATGTTACTAAAATGTGATATTTGTGTATATTTTCTAAAATAGAAACGAGGTTTTAAAAAAAAAAAATTTACGGTATGAAAAATACATTTGACGAAATACAGTTAGACCTCGATATAACGAACCGATATTGACTCATAACTTCTTAAAAACCAAATCCACTTATAATTAATTTTATCACAATATACCGATTTTATTATAAATTTCGCGATATTAATATACCGAAGTCATGTTATTTATTCGCGATTATCCGTTTTATCCTAATTCCGGCCAGCATTAAATTAAGTTGGCCAGCATTAAGTGCACAGCATAAAATTTTATAAAATTTAATTATTAGTAGAGAAGTTTTACAAGCATCTCTACACAAAATATATTTCATTAATAATTTTTTTAAAAATACATTTTAAAAATTGAGTTCGGGCACTTGTTTTACCGAATATTCGGTATAATGATCCAAGATCACCTGAACGGAAGGTTGAGTTCTGAATTGAGCAGCCTCCCTGTAATAAAAACCGGTGCTTATTTTCAGGAACGTACGATTATGAATTATGTGTTACAATTTCTGGTTTATCTCTTGTTTTTATGTTGGCTCATAATAATAATAATTATAAAATGATGATATTATTCATTACGGCTATTAACGTTCTGGAATAAAGGCCATTTTATAATTTTATAGCTTGGAGCCGGTTAAAATTATTAGCTGATTTAAGAATTTTTTGGTTAAAACGGGAAATTCCAGCCATCCAGGTTTCAACTCTGGCCAAATATACAATTTCGGCTCGTTGGTTATCCAAAGCTCTAATTTATATAAATTTAAGGTTAATTCTTACAAAAAATGTATTAAAGTATTTATCCAATCATTAATAAGTGCTGCTAGGAATTTCATTCAAATTCTTAATGTTAAAGAATAGAAATTATTTACTGTTATTTCACTTACAGTATCAAGACCTGAGTCATTTGACATTAACGTTGTCAGCACAATTCAATTAAAATCATGTGCTAAGATGTCATTTAATTGTCAAATGACAAAGAATTATTACCAAAATAAATAAATGGATACAAGTCATAATAAATAAATATGCATCCTTACGGATAAAATTTTTTATTGTTTTGCAACAGAACCATTTATTTATAATACGGTTAGTCCGTGACTAGTAAAAATAGCCATATAAAATTATATTATCTATTTATATTAAAGTTTTATTCAGAAGTACTTTATAAAAAATTTATAAAATTAGAGCATCCATATTTTTTTGCCTTTAAAAATAAAATTTTGAATTGATAAAATTATTATTAATTAAATCCCTATAAAAAATTTATTCCGTTTTCCTATTCCATGTTATTTCTGTAAATGTTATCATATTCACGCCTCAAAACATGGAAATTATCCAATTATTTTCCGTAAATGCACAGAAATTACGAATAAAATTTTTTACAGGGTGACATATGCAGCCCTTGTTATACTTTAAAAGAATATAAAATGTAACACTATAGGAAAAAATGACCACTCACAATTAGGCGATCCCTTATAGTCACAGACAGATGCGTTACCGAAAATCATTTTACGAATTTTATTTTTTACTTTGATTAGCTTCACAAATTATTTATTATATGTGTAATTTTACCTTAATATTGTTCGACGTATATTTTATAGTTAGCCAATCGGAAATTTTAACACTTTATCCTAATAAATCGTCAATTATGACAATTTAATTATTTTTACGTTTTTATGCATAACTAATATCAATCGATTTGTGGAAAACGTAAATGTTACAGATGAGTACGTAAGATGACTAAAACTAGAATTTCTTTCCGATTTAATTATTTGGGCTCAACGAAAATTGAGTCAATTTAATTTGTGCCTCGGAATTAATTGTAGTTTGCTTTTATTTAATGCAACAAACGCAAGAAATATATTTGCTATATTGTACTGCAGAATTTTCCTGTATTATTATGTTTCACAGATATAATTTCTAAGGCATCATACTCTCTCGAGAGAATAATCTACATATGCATGGACTTAAATGTTCGTATTTTAATCGCATTAATAAAGTAATTAAGAAGAAAATCAGAAATATTTTTTCTTGGCTTCTTTAAAATTATTCCTTGCATGGCATAAAATTATTCTCAGGTTTTAATAATTCAGATACAACCAATTAAAGACTTTCATAACCAGTGTAATAAATTTTTTAGATTTTAATGTCGCAATAATAAAATTTTGTAAGGGAAAAATCATGTTAAATAGAAGAATGTTACGAAACATTATATATACATGCTATTAAAGGCGTTTTAATTTGTAAATTCCCTTGTTAATAACAAATTGATTATAAATAAATGTTAGGCTATCAAAAAAATATACAGTAGTTTAATAGCGAATAAAATTATATACAGTATTGAATTTGGCTAAATACACTTAAAGAAATATTCTCTTTGTTATTTAAATAATAAAAAGCAGCGTTTTAATACGTTATACGAATGACGCTTAAAAAATCACAAAATTGGCGTAATTTGTAAAGTAGAATATATGTTTATTATCGTACAAAGAAAAAATAATAAATAGTTATTAGAGAAGACCGATATCTTCCTAAAAATATCGGTCATTAAAATCCCGCATATTCCTAATCGACGAAATGATGTCATTGTAACAGTATGAAAAAAAATATTTTTTATTTTGTCATCAACCAACTTCATCAAATACTTTGCGGCTTTGCCCGTATTTACCGAAAGTGAAATGCCATTTTGCCGAAATTCATTTACTCAAGGAATATCTTACCAAATTACCGTTTTGCCGAAAGGATATTTATATTTATTTTTATTACAGCAAAATTCGAAATATAATGGACACGAGAAAATTTTTATTGTCGGGATTGTCGTGTACTCGGGTTACTCGGCTAGTCGGGTTATTAGAAAAGAAAATAACACGGGTATATTTTAATTAAATTTTATTATAACATAATTACATTATATAATATATATAATTATACTTTATTATACTTATACTACGCCATTATATCGTGTTATATATCTTTTCTAATAACCCGACTAGCCGAGTAACCGAACAATCCCGACAACAAGTGTCCACTATATTTCGAATTTTGCTGTAAATTTATACAGACTTTTATTTTTTTTATAGTTTATATAATTTTTAATTAATTAATATAAACAAATGGCACGGATCAGTATCAGTGACAATTATAATTTGTTAGTGGAACGAAAGACTATAATTGTTGTGTCAAAGTAATCGGTTAAGATCACATATGATTATGAAACAAAAATTTTGGCGCTACCAAATTGGTAAAAAGAGTCATATCCTAAATCCTATTGGAGCTAAAATTGAGACTTATATCCGTAATTTAATTTTGATTTTCAATAGATGTAGTAATGCTTTGTCAAGCAAATCTTTGAATATAAACGGCCGATTCGTAAATTCAATATTCAAATTTAGTCAGTTTAATGAATAATTGACATAATTAACCGTCCAATTAGTTTTTTTATGGCACGGTAATTTACTGATTTAGATTAGAAGCGCTTGAGTCCGATCTAATCCGATTTACTTGTATCACTATCATTATAGGACAATATTTACAAATGAAAAACTGAAAAACTATATATAAACCCTATTTTTTTTATAGCATTTGACAACAATATAAGTTTTAATCCTACTTTTTTTTTTTACTTTCGTTATAATGTCATCAAAAAATTATGGACAAAAAACGTGCGGAACACCACCAAGTATTTGCTCAGATTGTAAAGAAACGAGCGATTCTGTCAAACTTTTTTCTAGTAAAGTAAATAAATTAGAAGGAATTACTGACAATTTTTATGAAAATCCCATAAAAAAGAATAAGAATAATCAATTTTCTATCTTCAATAATGCAAAATTTACTTTAAACAATGTATCTTGCGAGTTAGAATATGATTTATCAAAATTTTTTTAGATAACTTAACATAAATTGGTAATTTTTACAACTCGACGTTGCAATAATAATATTTACAATTTATCAAGGCAAAATCGACTCTCGAGCAATTAAGAAAAAATATTTTTCAATAAATATCACAAACACTAATTTTACACATTAGAAATAATTACTAAGATATTATCGAAATTCATGGCTTGTACATTTATGTCTCTTTATTAGGTTAGTTTCAATCGACACTTATATAATACTTAAAGCAACCCTTTACATTAAATTCTTTAATTCCTTTTTTATCATCTTGATAATTTATCTTTTTAAATCAATAAGCATTAATAACTAACTTGGTATACTTTCCTTGGTGTACAATAATTTACAAACTCGAATAATACGGAAATATCCGAATGAATCCAAATACTTATAAGTTTCACAAAATATTAAAAATCTAAGAAACATCTAAAATAGATTATTTTTTTTCTACTTCCGCGTTTCATGATAATACTGTATATATGATATGATTTTTTTTTACCAATTTGATAGCGTTTTACAAAAATGTTTATATTCAAATAATTAGTTAACTAGGAAACGGGAACCCAGAGCGAAAAACTAAAATTTGTGACTTCATTGGGTGACGATCACGTGGCGGACAGAGAAATTCACGTGATCGATTTTTTTTCATAGTGCGTAGACATATATTGTCCTTCGCTTCGCTCCGGACAATAAACTCTTAAAGTTTTAAATTACAACAATTATTGTCTTTCGTTACACGGTGATTATTTACTTCCTTTTTAGTTAGTCACCTGATCAAAATAAATAATCGTTCTATTTAATAACATTTTAATAGTTCACTCCGTAAAAAAATTTGTTCCGAATTTCTTTCCATTATATCTGATTTTTAAGTTGAATAAAGTCATTTGTTAAAATATTTAGGTGCATTTCACCGTACCAAAGTCCATTTTTAGAACCATGTCATTTGATCTCATAATAAAATAAAAAAATAAATGTTAAATATAATTAATATTTTTAACATTACATTCAAATGATTCACTTTATTTGTTATTTGAATATTCAACAATGGATGAAAATGAACCGAGTCATTTGAATTTCATGAATTTATATTAGCTAATTAATAATATGTATAACTAAATAAATCAAAAAGAATGTCTGTATAAATTTGAATTATTTAAAACTTTAGAATAATTTTATGCAATCAAAAATAAATAAGGAATGATTTTCATTAATGCGATTAAATTTTACGAACACGGGAGTTGGATAATTTTTTATTTACATAGTCATATCCAATTCTGTATCAAAAATTATTAGTTTGTTTATTTAAAATTCGAATTTTTAGTTAATTTTAACAATATTCATTTAACATTTTTATTTATGTTTTCAAATTACTTAAGAAAAAATTCTTATGTCTGCTGCGCCCGTCTTATGAGATATGATCACAGTATTTATGCAGGTGAACAATAGCAACAATCGTTTATTTAATATTCGTTTAACCTCTAAACAAATAACTGAAATGTTACCCGAATAAATATATAACGACATATTAGGATTAAAAAAAACCAGGGAGAATGGGAAATGTGTTATGATAAGATTAGAGATGGGCATTGGGTGCATGATACCATGCAAGTGCAGATAATTAATGATAAAGGTGAAATTTGATAAGTCATATTCCGATCTTTATTATTCAGAGTAAAATTTGACATGAATAAAGACTGATTGGTATTTTTTTTAGGAAAATTTTTATAAGTTTTAATAATTTCTTCAATTCTTTTTACTTTATTAGAATACTTTATTAGAAAATAACTTGACACAATCTTTTGTTTCATTACAATTAGGACATAACTTTGAAGCCCTTCTCTTAGTTCTTCCGTTATGGTTTCTTGAATTAATTTTTTGAGCATACGGAGTGCCACGCATATGACTTCTTTGACGACATTGAATAGAAATTAACGAGATAATGATACTTTTTTTCTTTATTTAAAATTTTTTTTTAAGAATTTTTTTGGTGAAGAAATCAATCTATTTAATGACTTATATGACGTATAAATTATTTAGATTACCCAAATTTGTGGTTATTGAAAACTTTACCAAGTATTTATCGGATGTCAAGAAATTAATATCATTGCCAAGTTCTTGACGTTAATTTTAAATATAAATTATCTATTATTGCATTGTATTGCCAATTTTGCATTGATGTTATTCCAATTTTCAGAATAACCGTAGAAAGAACTCTATTTTATTGTAAAAGATTTTCCGTCTTATTTTATGTTGTGTTGGCAATCCCATTCAGGATATGTACAGTATATTCGATCTATTTCTCTATGTTGGTTTGTTATTTTATTCTATGAATATATAATGAGCAATCTTTATATTCATGTAGAAATGTTTATCAATATATACCATATTAGGACCCCGAACAATACTAATATAGGTAGGAGCTGAAGATGCGTCACCATCTTAGTGGCTATCAATATGTTAGAATTTGGGAATGCGTACAATCATCGAAAAATTTTGATAAGGTTAGAATTTGATTTTGCGTAATTTTGATTGGATTTTAGGATGGTAAGATGTCGGATTTGCTTATTGTTGGTACATTTTTGGATTTTTTTTTCGAAAAAAAAAATCTTTTCTGTATTGCATACATAATGTTTCATTAGAAATATGGTAAAGAGCGATTGGCTAAACATAAATACGTTGCTCATATTATTAATGCAAAAAAAAGTAGAATGTATATGTGGGAAAGATCAAATTAAACCGCAGATATGAAGTAGATTATTTAAATAAACATGTAGCACGTTCAGGGGCATCAGAAATTTCTATTGGTAATATTTTAGGATTAGTAAGATTAGTAGGTAATGAAAAAATATTATTTTGATTATTTCGGAAGAGAAGGAATTATTGAAAAGATGATTGAAAAATCTTAATGAAATATACTGATAAAGCTAATAAAAGAGCCAATTAAAATTTTAAAAACTGACTTGAAGTTAGAGGATTAGAATGCGTATTTTGTAAAAATTTCAGGGGTTAGGAGCTATAAATGCGTACTGATCATAGTCAAAAGTGCTGCGTACAGCTAATAGTAAATTTTTTTCCTGGACCTTACCTATATCAGTATTGTTCGGGGTCCTACCATATTACTAAACATTTTGTTATTAAATATTATAGTATTTTCGATAGGAATCCGGCCTACGTAGTATTACATTTATAATATTAGTTTTCTTATCTAACAATATGTTTTGTATTTTAAATCAATGAAATAAAGAAATAATGATAATATTCAATTATCAAATATTTAATACATTTTTAATCGAAAGTTTTAACTATCTTTTTTTTTTCGGAAGAATTTGATATTACCTTTAGCAATAATATTATTATTGCAATTCTAAGTTATAAAACTTGCTAACTTTTGTAAATTTTCTAACGTGTAATTTGATAAATCATATTCTAATTTACAAGGAATGTTATTCAATATAAATTTTGCATTGAATACGGAAAATTTATCGGTCTTTTTTTCGGAAGATTTTTTATAGTAATTATTAACAACTTCTTCGTTCTATTTACTTTTATTAATTGATTAATTAGATAATATTTTCAAAACTATAAGTATTATCCGTTATTATTGCGGATTGCAGAAATCTGTAATCAACAAAAATAATTACCGAATTTTTAGGTTTATCAGCTGACATAATTTATATACGTAAGCTAAACGCGTGCCAATAGCAATATAGCTTCATAAAAAAAATACCAATAAAATAATAAGTGACGACCTATTATGACATATTATATATTTGAATCATATTGGAAAGTCTCCCGAACAAATAACTTCTTCATTATTTATTAGTAAAAGTATGGTTATGAAGACATTGACAAATTTTAAATTGTAGTGAATTGGAAGTAATTTATTTGAATATAACTTTTTATTTTATTTTTACACATATATTCAATAATTTAGTTTATTTCACTAGGTTATAAAAGAAATTAGGAAAAACCGGATTTTTATCTTAATGAACTTATATGTAAAATACAGAATAGAATAAATAAAACCATTTCTACTTCTACATTAAGCCGTTATTTAAAATTCTGTGGCATTACTCGTAAAAAGGTTGAAATCTTTACTCTTTATTTTATGTGTTATATTTTATTTGGTAAATTAAAATTTATTTGATTTTTATTAATTAACAAAGGTAGCAAGAGAAAGAGATGAATTATTACGTAGTGCTTTTATTCCTACAATAGGATCACAGTATAGAACAGTTAATATTTGTGGATGAATCTGCTAAAGACAAGAGAGCTTTAAATAGAGTATACGGATATTCAAGTATAGGATGTAGAATCCAACAAAATACTATCTTTTTACATGGAAAAAGGTACACAATATTACCACGTTACCATTTGATGGATATATTGCTGTGGACATTATAGAGGATTCTTGTAATAAAGAAAAATTTATCTAAAGTGGTATGACCGGTAATTTTCCTTAAAAAATGTTTTTAAATGTAAATTCTTTCTAATAAACTTTATTAGATTCCTCAAATGCATCCATTTCCAGGTTCAAATAGTGTTCTTATGATGGATAACGCAAGAATTAACCATAACAATGATTTTATTGATATTGTTCAAGAATTAGGTGTAAAAATTGAATTCTTACCACCTTATTCTCCAAGTTTAAATCCGATCGAAAGATCTTTTTCCGGTTTAAAATGTGGATAAAAAGAAATCGTTAATTAATGGAAAATTTTACTGATCCTATTCATGCTTTGATGTTAGCATGTGCTCAAATTATTTCAGACGATGCAAAAGGATTTTTTTCTAATTCTACTTATATGTAAGATTTATAATAAATAAAGTTTATTATAAAAAATGATTATAAAATTACAGACGCTTTGTTCAATTTTATTGTTCTAACAAAATATTATCAAAAATCGAAAATATTACAAAAAAAGAGTTTTTTATGTCCAATTTTTGTAATGCCTAAACTAGAAACTCCTCATCTCCTAATTCAGGAATATTCTGAACTTCAATACGCTGATCTGAAAAATTTTTCAAATATACTGAAAATACTTTATCACCGAATTTTTTATCTAAATTTTCAAAAAAATCTTGAATAGAAATATTTTCTTTTACATTTATGTGAGTATTATTTACGTTAACATTAGTATTGGTTGCAACTAAAGTCGGAGTAATAATTTTGATACATATTTGGAGCATAATATTGATATACGTGATTTGAATGATAAGGTGATGGATAAATAACTTGTGATCCGCTTGGATTGACTTGAATATGCTGAGAAGGAATGCTTTTTTTTTATCAAACACAAATATTTGATAAGTCGGAGGTTTGTCTATGGTAGTAAAACCTTTAATCTAGTGTAATTATGTATAGATATTAATTAATTTAATAAAAGTCACGCGTTTTGAAATAAAAAAAAAATTTGCAATAAATACTTACTATTTCTGTTGACCAAAGCTCTAAATGCGCGCACGTTAGTTTTTTATGCATTCCATCTTTTATAATACAAGGAAATTGATATAAGAAACAATGATATTTTTCACGTAATTCTGTAATAATTTGAGCTTTTTTATTTGTTCCAGAATTGACCCTACCCTATATGACTAATATGAGAAAAGTTTCGAAAGACTTAATGGTCTCGCTCGTTTACTCGTCTAAACACTCCTGAAAATAGATACGCAAATATACTAATAAAAATTAATTTTTTAAAATCATTTTATTTTTGTTAATAAATATATTTATTTATTTTTTTTTAAAAAAAATTATTTTTAAAAGGAACAGGTTATGAGAATCATCAGGATCTAAAGTCTTTGGTGTTTTAGTTTTTACTTTTTTGAAATCAATAATTTCAGCATCAACAGATTCGGAATCTGATGTCTATAATAAATAAAATAAAAAATTTATTAGTAAGTAAAATGTATTATAGCGAAATCAATAATTAGCTAAATCTATTATTACCTTTTGTCTTTTGATCACTATCTTTTCTTCTTTTTTTTTAACGTGATTTCTTTCATTGTAATATAAACAGACATAGATTTTTTGTGATTATAAATATATTTATAAATTCTTTAAAATCGCCATCATCTTCCAAATGAGTTCCTGGACCTTCAATTGAGTTATCTCCTACATGCTGAAACCTCCAATGATGATAAAAAATCTTCAAATTCTTTCTCTTGAATTGTAACCCATTTAGCTGGAAGTAAACTACCATTCTTTTTTTTTTACAATTAGTTTAAATTTAAATTCTTCAATAGATAGAGTAGATTCTGCACTCTTTATTAGTTTGCTTTGTCTATCATATGCACTATTACATTTTACACAAAGTAACAATGAAAATTTTGACTAAAGTTTGAATTATAACCATAAATTTCGTCTTTAGTCTTTAAACAAAGTTGTTGTGATTCACATGTCTTTTTTGAATCAAATCTTCAGAAAAAAAAAGTTTTTTCAGGTGTTTTTTCTAATTTATTGGTTTATTGATACATTCGCATATTATCTATATTGCTATGCAACCATAGAAAGTGCTTGGCAAGTAATTTTGGGATCTCACTGAAGTTTCTTCCATTCTTTATTACTCGCGTAAAGAATAATGACGCGTTTTGATAGTAGGATAAATACTCCACTGCTCCTTAATTTTATTGTACAACCCAAAAACTCGGTATACAAAAATAATCGAAATAATCGGAATTGTTTTTAACACGGGATTATTTTTTGTTGTTGTTGTTTATCTATTAATTTTTTTTTTTATATAATTAAGGGCTAAAGTTTCACCTAAAAAAACCAATTTTCCGTAAAACACAAACTTATTCTTCTTTGAATATTTCGTGCATTATTTAATATCCATTGAACAGGTATATACAGTATAGATTTAAATTTTGATCGTACAAATTTTTAAATAAATGAATACGTATTTCTTTATAAAATGATATTAATACTATATAACCGTACAACTCGTCACGTTAATGGAATAAGTTTTAGCTTAAATAATGATAGATCCGATCTATCGATATCAGGTAGAATTTATAGGTATTACTGATTTAGATAGTTAAATACTGGAGATATAAAACGTCTGAGTCTGATGTACTTGTATCACTGTGCAAATGAAATAAAACCCTATTTTTATAGCAACCCATATATTTAACAGATAATAAGTTTTGATCCTACTTTTTTTTACTTTCGTTATAATGTCATCAAAAAATCATGATCAAAAAACGTGATGCTATCTAACTTTTTTCTAGCAAAGTAAATAAATTAGAAGGAATTAAATTATAATTTTATAAAAATCCCATAAAAAAGAATAAGAATAATCAATTTTCTATCTTCAACGCAAAATTTACTTTAAAAAATACCTTTAGCGAATTAGAATAAAATTTTTTAAAAAACTTACACTTGCACTAAAAATTTATAAGAAATATTAGTGAAGATTTTATTCAAATTATGGGACAAACTAACAAATTATTAATTTTGATTGATGATTATATCTTTATAAATGAATAATTTTATGTGATATATGATGTATATTAATTATCTGGTAAAAAAAAACATACATACAGTACATAATTTATAAATAATTTACACAAAAATAAATTAACAATATTATGAAACTAAATTTTGATGTATACACTTCTAATATGGATATTAGTTCTTATCTTCTAGTTCATTCAATTTTTGAGCCTCCTCTAACAACCATGCAATATGACCAAGAACTTTTTTAACCCGATTTTCCATATCTTCATCTCCATATATAATGACCACTGGTTTTGATAGTTTAAACTTGGGTTTTCTTTCATTATCTAGTGAACACTCCAAAAAAAACCATTTTTCAGAATCAGTTATAATACCAAAAACCTTTTTCTTACTACTTGATAAAGCTGATTCACATTGAACTGCATTCTGAGCAACACCTTGTTGAAAATCTTTATCTTTAACTTCAGTAATACCAATTATTCTAGAAGTCTGAACTTGAATTAAAGCAAAGTCTACAGGTCCATGACCATTTAAACCTGAGACATTTTTTTCTGGACAAATCTTAAATTTATCCTCAAAAAGATTTGCAATAGCTACAAGATATGAACAAACATACTGACTTTTTGATGCTTCATTTCCTATAGGAATAGCTTTGAAACGAAAATTTAAATCAGTCATAAGATGTTTAATTATCACTTGTGACTTTTCATCATTCAAATCTATGAATCCACAATTAAAAAGAGAAAACACTGATAATGATGGATCACTATCTTCACTAAGCTTATATAGCCAACATACTCTTGGAAAAGTCCAAGAGGAAAAGGATATTGATGTTTCTATAAATACAGTGAATTTGAGGCTGTTTTTTGATACAAATAATTGAAGCATATTTTGAAACTCTAAGTCACTTTTAGGAGAATATTTTTCATCATTGCATGAAAAGGCAAGTGTTGCAACATCTTTCTGAAGTTCAGGAGATTGATATAAAGCAAATATAAATTCTTTAAGGTCTTTAAGAGTTACTTGTTCTATATTTGCAATCCACTTGGATGCCTTTGTACGTTTTGGATTAACTATGATATTGAATTCTACAATCATAAATTATATATAAATCAGTGTTTGATTACAAACTTTCTTTAATATAACTAACATACCATATATAGACTTCTTAAGTAATAATTTCTGCAATTCTGCTACTTTATTTATCAACTCCAATTCTGTCAACTCTAACTCTTGCCTAGTTTTAGTAGTTTCTGGTAAAGATACAATAATATGAATATGTTCATCAACAGGGTCTTTAATAAAATACTTGCTTATTTTTTTTGTTGCAAGAAGTTCTTTATTTTTATATAATTGAAGATTAACTAACTCATCATAGTGTTCATCAGGAATTTCAACCTGCCAGAGTTTAAGTTGATCAGGATCAATACCAGCAAAATCATTATATTTTTCTTTTTGAATCAAACTCTTAAGCTCACTAATGGTTTTATTCTTATTAATATTGATAGAAAAGGCATTATTAACATTTCCCTGAACCATGCAAAAGAGAGTAATAGTAGATCGACTCTTTTTTGATTGTGGGCTGAGATTTTCCTTTTCCTCTTCAAATTTTCGCTTTACAGAATCCTTCTATAATAAAATTTGTTAACAAATTATATAATCGCCAAACAAGTTTTATAATTTATTATATTATACTGACTAACCTTATTTAGTTCTGTAATCACCTCCTTCCAGTAAATTTCTAATTCTTTTGCATAACGTGTTTGTTCTTTATTTACCTGTTATAAGAAAGATTATTAGCTGTGCGTATTAACTTTTATTTATGATAAAAGAAGGTACATAGCCTGTTCCTCCTCCAGAACAAGCAGACTTTTACCAATACAAATTTCAGACACCTGAATTAAGAACTTGGATTGGGTACCAAGTGTTTTAATCCAGATCCAAAGTCAGGATGCATTAGATAAGAAGTTACTCTCTCTTTTTACAAAGTTTGAGTACCCAAATTAAGAACTTGGATTGGTTACCAAGTGTGTTAACTCAGCTTCTAAGTCAGGATGCATTAGACTAAGGATTTGCCCTCTTTTTGCTAAATAAAAAACGCACCTTTTCTTCTATAGCATTGTAAATTTCTTGATTAATGATTAGTTTTCTTGCTTCCTTTAAAAAGCTGTTCATCCAAAAATTGTTAAGTTTCTTCCATTTGTTTGAAGATGATGAAGCAATAATATCATCATGGTGAAAGAGCAAAAACCCATGATATGACCAATTTTCTTGGCAATTTTCTCGTTCCTTCAAGTAAGATGTAATAGCTAGAAGTAAAAGGAAAGTTAGTAGAATTAGAATATACTTTAACTGAGGAAAATTTTACTTACTCTTATATCCAGGATATTGTTCACTTGTACTCATAATTATTTTATTAAATACTTTGTTGAATTTAGAAAAATTTTTTTAATAAACAAAAAAAAAAAAAAGATGAACAAAAAATATCCTAACATACAGGGATCTTAAATACAAAAAGATACTTATATGTAATATGACTTGAAATGACATATCCAGTGTAAAAAAAAATTTAGCATGTGTAATTTTAATAAATGACTTGGTGTTTGTCAGTCCAACTATCATTGCATAAAAAATTTGTCAATCTGACCAAAGGATAGAATAAAAAATTTTTGCAGTGACTCATTATAATTATATAAATAAATATTGATAATAAATTTTAATTAATATTATCATTAGTATATGTAAAATGTGTAAAATGTGTGTAATTTCGTATATGAAATTTTGCAGTAATATTAATAACATTTTTATTGAACATTTATTAAAATTCCAATCATTATTATGCGAAAGAAAATTGCATAAATAAAATAATTGGTAATAATGACATGTTACATATCATGCAAATACAATTATCATTTGAGTCATGTGATTTTAATGCTGGCCGAATATCTAATAATTTTGGTTTGCATTAGCTATTTACTAATTTTAGTCTGCTATAATTTCAAACTTTACTTAGTAAATGACAAATGACATACTTCATGTCTACTTAGACATTGTTCATAGCCTTGAATACAAGTATGACATAGAAATTCAATGTAAGTCATTATCTGTAATATGATTTCATTATTAGTAATATTAAGATTGTTGTTATTAGTAACTAATTATATAAAATATAAAAATAATGAATATTTTAACAAATGTTAAGCTGTAACGTTTAATATTCTTTCAATCACTTCTGTTTTATTCTGCAGTTTCAAAGATTCATTATCAATAATTATTTGCTTTAGAAATTTATGTTCTTTATTTGGCCATATTATAATGAATGTTGTAATCTATTAAAGCATTAGCTCTTCAATTTAAATTCTTATTAACCATAATTGATTAATTAAGGAATTTTAAAAATAATTTTACATTAAGCCATACAAACTTGATTTTATGGTTTTCATAATATAAAAATTTCATCAATAACCCGGCAACCTGGCTTTTAATTTTTTTTTTTCAAAAATTTTATATGCGAAATTTTTTTTCAATTTTTAAAAAATTCTCACCCGGCATAGTAATAATATAAAAAATTTTTTTTTTAAGACTTAACTAAACTGACCCGGCCGGACTATGAAAACCATTTTTACCACTTTGTGTCGCCTAATAACTAATATATTTTGTGTGATTTTATTAGTATAAATTAAAATATAATATAAATAATTTTTTATTTAAATAGAATAAAATATAAAATAAATAATTTTTTATTTAAATAGAATAAAATATAAAAAAATAATTTTAATATTGTTACTTATATTATTTACTTTTTCTGAAACTTCTTTATGTATTATTTATTTTTGCTAAATTTTTTAATCATTTTTTTGATTCGAATCAAAAAATAAATCTTTTTAATTAGTGGTTATTTTTTATTAATACGTTGAATAATGCTAATAAAAAAAACTTTTTAGCTACTAATTTTTATTTTTCATTTTTTTATTGTAATTTCTTTGTTATCTCCATCCTCTAATATAAATTTTTAATTATATATAAAATATTTAAAAGAAAGATGAGCCTGTAACAGAAAAAGGAAAAAACCTATAAGTATAAGTTTATAGAGCAGTGTATTGGTATAAATTAATCTTGTTGCAACATAACAGGCTACAGCTAATATATTTTAGTGGTAAACTTAAATTTGTATATTTGAATATATTGAATTTATTTTACTTATATTTATTAACATAAATACATAAATTTGTAATATCAAATTATTTGAATTGAAATTCCTAATAAATTTATCATATTATAGGAAGTTATCAAGTTTACAAGTTAAAAATAAGATGAATCGTGAAGAAAACATGAAACAATCAATATATTGATTAATAGGATATCGCTAATTATCGTTTATTAGAATTTCATCTTATATTCGTTTTATACATTGTGTTCGAATTTCTTTTTCAATTATATTTTCATTATTTAAATTCATTAATTAATGTTAATTGAATGAAACCTTAGAAATTTTATTATGGGCGAACATTCAAGAAGAATAAATTATTGCTGCAATTAGATTTAATATTCAAAATAATTAAAAGTGACATGAGTTTAGACAACAAACTATACTTGCTGATAAATTTTTTACAAAAGATGAAAAATCAGAATAATAAACCAACTTAAATAAAAAATTATAACTACTTTAAATCTTAATAATAAAGAAACAAAAAGAATTTATGAAATTATCAAATTGAATGTTTAATTATGGAGTATTGTGTTCAAAAAAATTATAAAAACTGATTTTCAACTGAAATAACAATATTAATAATTTTATACAAAAATGTCAAGTGAAACCAATTTTATCAGAGAATATTTAGCTAAATCAAACATTTTACAAGAGATTTGCTTGTAATCAAAGAAAGATAGTAATAGACCATTATCTATTTATTATGCACTTTCTGCTTAGTATAGTTTTGATTACACAGGTTTGCGGTAAAGAAAAGTTAGTTTATAATCCTGGCTCCTATGTTTGGGTGTGACAGTAGGGACCAACTGATATCCTTACCAAAATTAGGGTCAATTTGATCCTTATCGTCCATCATGAATCTTTAGTAATTTACACAAATGATAAATAGTTCGTAATATACAGTAGATCACAAAAAAATCATATTTCATATATTTTATTCAATAATATAAATATATTATAAAGAAAAAGTGACAGATTTTATGAAGCTAAATTCATTAATGGATTCTTCTCCTAATTCTTTGCCAAAACCACTTAATTTATTACCACCAAAAGGTAAGCAAGGAGGAGCTAAATTATAGCAATTTACCCAAGTGGTACCAACTTTAATTTCCTTTACAACCTTTTCAGCTTTTAAATAATTACATGTCCAAATACCAGCGGCTAGACCAAATTTGGTATTATTTGCTCTTTTAATAACTTCCTCAATCGTATTAAAAGGTTTTAATATACTTAATACAGGACCAAATATTTCTTCTTGAGAAAGATATTCAGAATCATCAAGATTATAAAATACAGTAGGTTCAATGAAAAATCCAATATCACCAAATCTTTTCCCGCCAATTAATAATTTACCTCCAATAATTTTATCATTAATAACTTTTTGTATATTTTGAAATTGTGTGCGATCAATTAAAGGACCAAGATCAACGGTTTCATCTAATGGATTACCCATTTTAGTCTTTTCAATTCTTTTACGTAATTTATCTATGAATTCATCATGAATATCTTTTTCCAAAAATAATCTTGAACCAGCACTACAATTTTGTCCAGAATTTAAAAAAGTAGCCCAATAAACATCTTCAACAGCTTTATCTACATTAGCATCAGAAAAAACAATCATTGGATTTTTACCTCCTAATTCAAGCGTAACTTTTTTCAAGTTACTTGATGAAGAAGCGGAAAGGACTTTTCTTCCAACTTGTTCTGATCCTGTAAAACTACATTTATCTATTCCTTCATGATTAGTGATACTCTTTCCAACTACTTCATCTCCTGGTATTACATTAATTATACCTGGTGGTAATGTTGTTTCAGCAGAAATTATGTTTGCTAACATTAAAGTAGTTAATGGAGTTTGTGGTGCTGGTTTAAGTATAATTGCATTCCCACAAGCTAAACTTGGTGCTAATTTCCATGATGCTAATAATAAAGGATAATTAAAACTTGTTATCAATCCACATACTCCAACAGGTTCTCTAATGGTATATAATCTATATTTATTATCTACACAAAGGGTGTGACCAGCTAATTTATCCGCATAACCTGCAAAAAATCTATTGAAAATTTATGAAATTATTAATTAGAATGTTATAATATATAAAAAAATATTTTTTTAACAAAATTTTAAATTTGATAATAACGATCTTTTAATGGTTGATACCTAAAACATTCTGCAGATTCGGAGACTTCAAGTTTAGCATCTTTTAAAGGTTTTCCAACGTTCAAAGATTCAATTAAAGCCAATTCTTCTGAATTTTTATCGATACCATCAGCTATTTTTAGTAAAATATTTCTTCTATCAGCTCCACTTAATGATATCCATGATGTTGAATGTAAAGCATCTGTTGCAGCTTTAACAGCTAAATCAACATCACTTGATATTCCTTCTACAACCTGAATAAGTGATTCTTCTGTGGCCGGATTAATTAGGGTTTTACTAATATGAGAGGAAGATGGAACTATGAATTTATTGTTAATAAATGGGCAGGCTATCTTTGAAAAATTTCGGAGGGCATTTGAATAATTCATTTTTTTTTTATTTAGAAAAAAAAAAATTTTTTGCGGAGGAAAAATATACTTGCTGATCTACAGAAATTACTTAGCCATGTGGAAATCTTAAGACAAAAAAAGGCTTCATTGTCCGACTTAATTGGATAATCTTTACCTATTAAGGCCATTATACAGGACCCGAGTTCTATTACTCGGGACCTCATATCACCATATAAATTACAAAAACACTGACTCCAAAAAATGATTTAAAAGGGATGAAAATTAATTATATATAACAGATCAAATACTAAATACAATAACAATTCTTACAGGTCAATATAGACCCTAAAAAATCAGGTTTAATGCAAAAGAGTTGATAAAAAAGTGGAGTAATGTATTGATAAGGAATAATTAATTTTAATGACTTAGACTTCTAATAGTATTGATTTACATTGGACCACAAGCAACACATCAATAGTAAATTGCAAGTTGTTAAAAAAAGTTATACAGGAATAATAATATTAAATATTTGACAATAATTATTTTTTATATTAAGTTTACGAAAATTGATAAACAAACTTGAATTGATCAGAAAAATTGGTCAGGCGGACATACGACATATTAAAGATGAATGTACCATGTGACAATGGTTACTTAAATTAGATATACTACAATTAAAGTTAAACATATTGCACAGGCTTTTTGGTCTCCAAGCTAAAAACCTGTATATTTACTATATTACCGGTTGAATGGATAATTTTTCCGACCCCCAAAAAAGGAAAGTTTTTTTATCCTCAGTATGTCAATAATTATATGCCCAAAATTCAGTAGAAGAATTACTATCAAATTTACACCTGTAAGAACAATAAAAATATTATATCAGATAACATGTATTGGCAATGTAAAAATTGCAAAAATCAATATTTAATTGCATTGCGTGCAAGTGTTAATGGTGTACATGTATTATTAATTATTTGACAACCCATTTTACCAGTAATAATGGAATATCTCAAGCTGGATATTGCGAAAAATGTTGTAAACAGTACACAGTTACATAACATAAATGGTGTAAATCACATTTTTTACAAACTGAACCAGTAGTAATAAGATGATTTCATTCAAGAAATTCAATTAAAAATTAATGGACCAAAAGATAATATTGAAAAATATAATATTTGAATAGATACCATATAACCAGATTAATGATATTAAAGAATTAGGCGATGATTCTGCTAAAATATATTCAGCAGTATGGAAAGATGGTCCATTGCATAATGAATATAAAAAGACACCAAATGAAAAGTTATTTTAAAATATCTATACAACTCACAAGATCATATGAATGAATTTTTTGAATGAGGTAAAAATCTTAATTAAATTAAAAATTTTTTCGATACAATAATAATTTTTTCTTTTTTAATAGGTCAAAGCATATTTAACTGAAAGGTATATACATACAATATATGGAATATCTCAAAATCCTGATACCAAAATTATATTATAGTTCTTCAAGATGTGTATTGTGAAAAATGTGGTAAAAATTATAAAAATTGGATGAAATGGTGTAACTTATGTCGAATAAATGATTATAAAAGAAATTTTACTAGTTGGATTAGTGGAAATGAAAAGATAGATAATTTAATTCAAGAAATACAATCAAATTTTAAGTCGTCTAATGACATATGCGAATGGATACCATATAATCAATTCACTAATATTAAAGAATTAGGGAATGATGGTGTTACTAAAATATATTCAGGATGGCCCATTATATTGTGATTATTTTGATAAAAAAGAATTAACAAGAAATCATAATGAAAAAGTTGCTTTAAAATGTTTAAAATATTATACATAATAAGAAATTATCTATAAATTCATAATAAATTATTTCTGGTACTATAAATTTGGCCTGGATTAGTATATAGTCGCATGACTGTTCATTATAGAAAATTCAAAAATATTATATGGCTAATATCGAGATACGAGTTTTTTTATATTTATATAACAAAATTAAGATAATAGATGGAAATCACAAAATTAATATTTTCACCTTTGATAAGTTAATGATGATGATGATGACGATGACGATGATGATGTATATATAAATAAATATAGTAATAATATTAAAATGCATGGGATATCTTATAATCCAAACAAAAATGAATACACTATAGTTCTTCAAGATGGAAATTGTGAAGAATGTGGTAAAAAATATGTAGATGTTGGACATAAGTGGTGTGAATCATGTCTAATGGATTATTTAGAAGAAATTTCGCAAATTGGACAAGCAACAATAAATTAATTGATAATTTCATTAAAGAATACAATTAAAAAATAAGATATTTGAATAAGTGCAACGTAATCAATTTAGTGATATTAAAGAAATATGCAAAAATGACTTTGCTACAATTTATTCAGCAATATGTAAAGATGGCCCATTGCGTTATGATGATGAATAATTTGAATATATAAGATATAAAACAAAAAAAATTGTTTTAAAATAATCACAGAATATCAATGATTACATATTTCGTGTAATATATTTTTCGTTTTATCAAACAGGTTAAAACGTATTTATTAATGCGGTGATGACCTCCGGCGATTTGAAGTAAAAAACTTTATATTTTAACAACGCGTACTATCACATGATATACTGTAATTAACGTTCCAAAATATATAAATACTTAATTACAAGAAATATTTATAAATAGCGTTAAAAGTAAAAATAAAATAAAAATATAGAAATTCTGTTAAAAAAATATAAATTTATTTTTTCTAAATTTAAGAAATGAAAATTTATTAGTTTAGTATATACAAAGTTCTTCTCGGACTTAGAAGATAATTTTAAATTTTTTTTTTGTTTGCTGCTGCCGACTACTAGTTGTTGATTCCAAGATGCAAGCTTTGACGACCCAGATAAAGATTTTTCAATACTTTCAACATTCCTATAGTCAATATACTCAGAGAAATCAAAGTTTTATTTAAAATAAAATTAATTTAAATTTTTATTTTTTTACGTGAATCAATAATAAAATGGTTGTGAAACTGTTATGTTTGTAATTTAACTAAATTTGTTAAAACTTTATCAAAGTAATAATTATCTGTTTTGGTGTAGGCAAGAACAATTTATTTTCTATATAAATGGGCAATTAGGAAACATGTAGTGTATAGAGACCCTTGTGTGTAGTGTATGGTGAAATTTCGCTATGTACGTATGGTTGCACTGAGTGTACTGTACATACATACATGGCAAATAAATAATAATAAATATTAAATCAAAACGTACGTACGTATGAATGAAATAAGAGACCAAACGCACGTAAATACAAATGATAAGGCGCAGCCGCAGTAACTGTCTACAGACTTCCCTAGCGTAACCTGAAAAAAATGTCACGAAATGGCCAGCATTACGCAACTTGACTGAAATTAAGTGTGGCGCACTTGTGACGAATAATGTGTGACGAATAAGTTTTTACCTACTCGAAAAAAACTAAGTCCCTCAGATACTTATAGAAAATGGAAACGCAGTGGGGGGTAGTCTTACCACACCACCCTCGGTTACACAAAATATTTGTTGGGGTGTGATTTCCGAGGTTGTGACAAATAAGGATCAGGCTAGTAAAAAAAACTGTCTCTCAGATAAATATAAAAAATGCGAACGCGGATATCACGTGACAATGTGACGCTAAATGTCACTGTATAACCGAGGGTGGTGTGGTAAGATTTTCCCGCAGTGGAGTGTAACGGTTGTGACAAAAAAAGTCACGTGATTTTTCGTGACATTTTTTTCAGGTTACGCTGGGAAAGTCCTGTCTACACGACTTTCCCAGCGTAACCTGAAAAAAATGTCACGAAAAATCACGTGACATTTTTTGTCACAACCGTCACCATTATTAATCTGATCCGCCGGTCCAGATGCTTATTTTGGACTAATCAACTTTTGATTGGCTAATCAGCACTTTTTATTACATAACTCCGGCATAATTTATTTTATCTTTCACTCTTCCTATCTTTCAATCTTTCTCTATTCTTTTTTGTGGTATGTTAGTACTTAGTATTTCATATTTCATTTCAGTTTGTATATTTAATTTTAATTGTATTTATTGTAGTTTTATGATAATACTAAATGTTTTTTATTTTCTTTTTGAAGAGTTTTATGATACAGTATATTGATATTATTCTGGAAATCAAGTGTTTTTTTTAAAAAAATCTTTGGGGTTAAGCGAAGTTGTTCAAAAAAGGTTGTAAATTACACATTTATAACATTACTTATAAAGCTAATATAATATTAGTTTGTACTTTTGTTTTGATATTAACGTTAAAATAATTTTAATAATAATATTACAGTAAAAAATAATGTAAAGACCTTTTTTATAAAGTTATATATGCAATTTTACTTATTTAGTATTAATAAAGTTTAATAAAATTCATACCAAAATACAAAATTTAAATGACATATTACTTTAAAACGGTAGTATTAAATGCTTTTAAAAAAAGGCATTTCGTAACTTTTTTTTTAAAAAATGCGAATTGTGTTTTTTTTTAAAGACAAATGTTACACAAAACAATCTCATCCAATTAGATTTGCTGGTCTAGGATAAGCATCTGGACCGTGGCCCAGGATAAGGATGCTCCAACTGTCACATCCCACTGCGCTTCCATTTTCTATAAGTATCTGAGGGACTTAGTTTTTTTCGAGTAGGTAAAAACTTATTCATCACACATTATTCGTCACATGTGCGCCACACTTAATTTTAGTCAAGTTGCGTAATGCCGGCCATTTCGTGACATTTTTTTCAGGTTACGCTAGGGCAGAGTTGTGGTAGTACACCTGTACTAGCAGTACAGTACTTAGTACTGTACTATACTGTACTAGTACTGTACTATACTGTACTAGTACTGTACTAGTACAATTCCCAACCCTGCGCTAGGGAAGTCCTGTTTACACTAGTACTAGCCCAGCCGCACTGGCAATTTTTGCACAGTCACGTGATCTATTTTTAATTCATCACATCGTCACGCCCGAGCCTTGTTTCACTGTTTATAATTATCTGAGGGACAGTTTTTTTCGAGTGAGTAAAACTTATTCGTCACGCCTTTATTCGTCACTTTGTTTTCACGTGTTAGTGCATAATGCCGTAATGCGGCCCTGTTTGCAAAATTTGCCGGTTCACATATGCTGCGCACTGGATACATTTATATATACATATAACAATTACGTATGGTTAGTGTACATACGTACAAAAAATATGTTTGTCATGTCATACAATCACAAAATCAACGTATAGTGCACATCACTATACACTACATACATAGGTGTCTATACATAACATCTTTTCTATATAATCTATATAAATATAAAGGTTCCATTTAAATTTTTTTCCTTTTTGCTACTTTAATTTATTCAATTTATAAATTTTTTAGTAACGTCAAAATACCGCTTGAAAACTGTAATTTTAATGGCTTGTATAATATTAAATATAAAATTATAATTAAATATATTGTATATCTACTCTTTTTTATTTGAAAGAAATTTCAGCTTTAAATAATTTGATTTGGCTTTTACGTGAATGAAAATTTTTGTAATACTAAATTTTATTAGCCCAGTAACTTTTTTGTTTAGTCCATTTTTTTGTCTCAAATCAGTTGTGAGTAAACCTACTGTCACGTCCTTATATTAATTATAATATCTAAAATGAATTCAATTATTCTTTCAGATATCTCAGATATTGAAGCTATATCTGATGAAGAAACTATATTGGATGACGAGTTCCTTAATATCCTTTTATTATTAAAGAATAGCTTTTAAAATCTAATATTTTGAAAACTAAATGAAGAGGAAGAACCAGTAGTCTTTTTTACAAAATATCTCTCAGTTCCAGAATCATTTATTCATCCTTTCCTATTGAGTACCCAAAAACTTCACCTGATGGAGTGGCTACTATTTTTAATATTTCTGGCTGGTCGGCTTGTTTCAGTGATGTAAATATTTTTATTAATTAGTAAGAATTTAGTATAAATTATTTTTGATTGTAATTTTATTTATTTTTTATTAGATTCAATATTCTATTAACGGATCAGGAGGATCTAGTCATATTCTAGATTCGGAAAGTATAATCCGGAATAGATAAATCCCTGCTTGTGAACTCATGGCAAAATTAGCCAATCAATTTAACACTGTGAAACACGCTGTTTTTCTATAAATGAGTGTGTAACTTGTGTAACTAATTTTATTTGACTTCATCAGACTGTGTAACTCCAGTCATGTACATTTTTGATTAACAAAATTTTGAATTAGACATAAAATGAATAGAAAAGTAATAATCTTAAATTATAATTAGAAAAAGAACCTAATACGAACATTTTACAATTCGTGTGATACCGATAAATTTTATTTCGCTAAAATCAAATGACAACAAACATACTTAGTAGTACATCACATTTTTGAATAGTTTTCCCCGATAGCAACAAATTTTCTTTAATTTTTTAAAGGATCCGGGCCAAAATTAAGCATTATGAGAGTAAAAACCTTCGATAATTTATCATTGGTGAGTTCAAGAAAACATTACTCATCAATCTGTCCGTAGCGTATTATAAATTGATCTTATACAATTTATCGATTTCGGTTGTCAAATTATATCATAGCATCATTATTTCTTTGCGCAATAAAATAAATTTTTTCGCACGTGATTAATTGTAAAGAACAATTCACGATAATTTATTATAAAAGCAACAAATGCATATGTGTATATATTTATATGTATTCATTCAAGGATAAACTATAGATCGCGGCCCGATTTTTTTTTAAATAACTGAATCCGATGAACTGTTATTCATAACTCAAGAACATTTCTAATTAATAATTTAAGCAACATAAATAAATTTACATTCATGAGAAAGGTATTCTATAATAATATAAAGGAATTTTTTAACGTCCGTAAAAAAATTAGGGTCATTACTAGCCAGTGATGCATGTTTTATTAAATATATAATCGCATAGTCACGCTCCATTGAAATATTACCATTTATCTTGGAGTATAACGTAAAATGTAGAGAACCTTATTACAAATTAATCTTAAAATCACTAACGTAAAGTTATGAAATTTTTACTGTTGAAAAAGTAAAAACGTTTATTGAAAAATTACTTAACGCAGTTATAACTTATTGATAACTAAATGAACCTACTTGGTTTCAACTTGAGTAATTGCAACGTAATTTCATTTTTAAAAAAGAGATTATCTTGTTATTTTATCTAAAAAATAAATAGAGAGTTATGAAGTTGAACCATGATGGGGCGATATAAAAAATAAAATAAACCAAGTAAAATACTATTTTACTTAAGATGTCATTTCATTTAGGAAGGTTAAAGTAAAATAAGAGATTATAATACGTAGATAGTACTATAAGTCGTTGTCCATTCAAAGCAAACAACAAGTAATAATTAAAAGACAATCTAGGAACCAAGATAATTTGAAAAGCAAAAATTAAACTAAATAAACTAAACTTCGACCATATAGTTTTTATGCAAATTACAAATTTTTTTTCTTTTTTTTTTTTGGAAAACAATAAAAGTCTATCTTATCTCATGATGTACGGGATTAACCAATTCGGATTAAATTGGCAGCCACTTATGTTAATCGCAAAAGTTACACAAAAAGCCACTTATCAAAAAGATGACGATCATCTGTTAATAATAAGAGTCCTCCCCTTATTTTCCTATTACATATTGATAGCATTCTCCAAGATTATTTATTATAATCGGAAATTAAAATTCGACCTAGTGTTATTATATACAATACATAAGATCTTACAGTAAAATCCTTAAGAATTATAATTTGTTTTGTGGTTTGAGAAAAAAAAAATTTGTTTGCGTTTGATTGTCGATAATTAAATCAATTAAAACGAAGTTGAATAATCATAATTATATTTGAAAGCGTATTATTTGACGGGGATAAAAACTAAATATAAATATTATTCTAGATTTGCCTAATGTACGTGTGTGTTTTGAAATTAATTATTTTTATCAGAAGAATTATTGCAATTTTGAGTCGTAAAGCTTACTAACTTTGTAAATTTTCTAAAGTAAATTGAGATAAGTCATACTCTAATTCACAAGGAACGTTATTTAGCGTAAATTTTGCGTTAAAAATAGAGCATTTTTCAATTTTTTTTTTTGGACATTTTTTATGAAATTCGTTAACAATTTCTTCTATTTTATTTAGTTTATTAGAAAAGAGTTTGATGCAATCGTCTGTTTCTTTACAGTCGGAACAATATTTATTATTTAGGTTGCCTTCTCCTAGTTTTTCGGTTATCATTTAGATTCATTTTATGAACTTGATACGGGTGGTTTTTCGGTTCATAACTTTTTAATGGCATTTTTTTTATTAAATAAAACGAAGGAAAATATTACGTATCTTAAAGAAATAAATATACAATATGCATAAAATTTTTTTTGCTTCTTTTTGCTTTTTTTTTTGCTTTCCTCTTTGAGAATATCGGAATTGTATGGCAAAGAAAAAAATAATGACATAATTAATACCGCCATTTGTGTTTTTGTTATTTTAGATGCGTTCAATTACTGTTAATCTTTACAACAAAGATTATATTTACAGATATTGAAAATTTCTGGATTTCTAACAATTTACTTATTTAGTAAAAAAAAAATCATCATTTATGAACGATTATTTCGAGAACACGATTATTCCGATAAATAAGGAATTATTAAATATTAAATACTGTATGTATAAATGCATTCTTTGATATTTATTAGCTATAAAAGTTCAAATAATAAGTATTTATACTGTTTATAATAAGGAAAATTGTATTCCGATTCACTCAAATCATAAACTTTATTTATAATAATAAGAGTAAATTGATTTATCTTCTCCGTTATATTTCTAATTAAGAATGTGCACAATAAAACTAAAACATGCCAAATAAATTTATTACAAAGAGTTTGATTCACAAATAAATCATAATTGGATCATGACTTATTATTGCTATCAATTAAATTTGACTACATTATCTTAAGTTTCTGTATAAAGTTCTTATCATATAATTTATTAGTGTAACATAAACAATTGATTATTGAAATTACGTGTTGATAATTAGCGTTCCAATAGTCTTCCGGGTTTTTTTTTACGGATACCATTAACGTATGGAAATTGTTTTTACAGTAGACTAGCGAATCAAGAATTAGAGTGTCAAAATATTTCCCGTGTCCGATGTACTTGTAATCTTGTATCACTATACAAATGAAATAAAACTATATAAAACCCCCATATATTTAACAAATAATAAGTTTTGATCCTACTTTTTTTACTTTCGTTATAATGCCATCAAAAAATCATGAACAAAAAACGTGCGAAATACCAAAGATTTGTTTGGATTGTAAAGAAACAAGCGATTCTATCAACCTTTTTCCTAGTAAAGTAAATAAATTAGAAGGAAATTTTCTATCTTCGACGCAAAATCTACTTCAAACAATGCCTTTAGCGAATTAGAATACGATTTATCAAAAATTTTTTTAGAAAACTTACATTAATTAGTAGTAATTACTACAACTAACATTGCAAAAATATTCGTGTTCCATCGAAAATATTGTAATGTTAAATAATCTACCGTCGATATTTACAATTTATCAAGACAAAATCGACTCTCGAGCAACTAAAAAAATAATTTATCACAAACATGCATTAAGATTTATTAAGAAATTATTAAGAAATTATGATCAAAATGTTACTCATATTTATGGCTTGTACATTATTACGATATATATATGAATAAAATGTGGTTTTGGCACTAGTTTTTATGGTCTAATTTTATCATCTTGATAATTTATCTTTTTGTACTCAATAAGCATTAATAGCTAACTTGGTATACTTTCCTTGGTCCTATCTAAGCTTCATGTAATTTACAAACTGACAAAATAATATTCGGTAGAAGGCAAGTAACTCGAAAATATCCGAATGAATCGAAATACTTATGTTTCTAACATCACAACAATAATATATATAACAAATACTTAATCATGATTGGTCTAAATGTAAGGTCATGTGATAATATAGTCATGTGATATATTAATTAAAAATCTAAAAATAGATTTTTTTTTCATAATGTAATTATTTCTCACCTACTATTCGCCTACTATTTTAGAAGTTTATTATTTAAAAAGTTTTAATTTAATTGTACGATACAGTGGTTAGATCGTGAGATAATTAATAGTATAAGGAGGTGTTTGGTTCGATTCCTAAGGTGAGTAAAAATAAATATAATTTAATTTAATTAAAATAGTCGTATATATATATAGTATGTGTTAATATACAGCGTGTTGAACAACAATGCATAATGTGTTGAACTATACATTAGAGTTGAACAACACGTATATTAACATTATGTGTTGGTAAACTCTAGTATACGGGTGTTGATTAATATTGTAAATCGTGTTGAACAACTAGCTAGTGTTGATCAACGCGTATACTGGTGTGAATCAACACTTTTCAAACTTGCTGATGTAAAAAAGTTACATATTCTGATTTTCTCAAATTCATCCAAATTACCGGCGACCATGATATTGGATGACATATTCAATTAGTTGTGCTCTAAATGTTTTAAATATGGAAGGGCAAAAAAAGAACTAAGCGAAGTTAATGTTATTGGAACATTTGTACTATTTGATAATCTTTGTAAAGTTGGTACTATTTTTTTTACGAGTTGTGCTTCAAATTTAAAGAGTGTAGTATAGCATAGTATTTTTATGTAAATTCTGGTTTTAAAGCTTTTTATGCAGCAGACTGATACATTTGCATTCATACATCATTATTAATCTGAAAATTTCCCAACCTTAAAGTAATATATTAGATACACACGAAAAACAATGAAAAATTTAATTCTATAATTGTGCTAAAGCTACGAAAAATTTTAAATACATATATTTAGTTTTAGTTATAAATAATAAATAATATTCAAAATTACATAAATAAACACATTTTCTTGAATTGTGTAATATTATAAGCGACCTATATAGTATAAAAATATAAGATTACAAGATTTTATTTCTAATGATAGAAATACATTTGTTCGATTTTTAATTTTATAAAATGAATATTACCTTAATTTGGATCTTTTGGATCTAAGAAAGCATATTTTAAGTTATCTTCTAATTTCTTGCATTTACAGATACAATCATCTTGATCACAATTAACATTAATATATTTAATTTTAATTTCACTGGTTTTTTGTTTTAAGAAAATTGGTCCATATTTGTTTTTTGTAGTATATAAACTAATAAATTTTGGGGTTGGCTTTAAAGAATTAAACTTAATAAAATTTAGCAGTTTACTTATTATACTAATATGTTGGAAGGGTGAGATTCCATAATTATCAGAATTAGGATAGTTTGAGATAATAAATGTATAAAATGTAAAATTAGGTAAGTTAATAAAATGATTCTTTTTCAAGCAATAAGAAAATATATATGATCCAATTATTTCATTTTCGTTATTAAAAAAATGATGTCCAATGATAAGAGAATTATTTGAAGAATCCAACTTATTTTTTAATATAGGAATACCAAAGTAAAGAGCTGATGAATCATATTTCGAGTCTAGTGTTTTAATTATAGCTTGACGATTTGATGAATTAAAATCATTTTTTATGATTTTCAGTTTAACGTTAAGATCCGAATGATTAAAATCAAAATTTATGTCATAACCAATGATCATCCATCTGATCTTCAATTTACATTCACGCTTTCTAAATTTTTTTTGAATACAATGAATTATAAGTTTTGGATCTCTCAACGGTATTGTTAAGGACCTAGGTATTGGTAGTCTTTTCAAGACTGTCATAAATAAGAACGAAAGTATTTACGATCTTAAAAAAACAATCCTGTGGGAGTTAAGACCAATGTATCAAGATATTGCAGCTATTGGCATTCAAATATGAACTGTGCGAATTCCTATGAATGATACAAAAATTGAGAGACTTAAGAACGATGACGAGACTGTTGAGAGCCTTCTTGGTGGAGAAAAAATACGATATGCTATATCAAGAATTAAGGAGCATTTTAGCAATCTGAATGAAGATGATATCCATATGGTTGTTCTAGCTTCTAGGTATACAATATGTGATAACACCTCGAGTGCATCAAACATAATGTTTTTATTAACATGACAAAATTTCTACTTTAGGAAAAGCAGATTGGTGTACCGTGTGTGACAAAGAATTTAGGAACAAAGAAGAATTATATGAACATGAAGCTTCTGTTCTTCACAAAATCGTAGACGGTCACACAATTAAACCAGTCAAGTATGATGAAAACGAACCCACAGAAATAGTTGATAATTATTTGATTTATTCATCCGGTGACAAAGATGGTAGCGATCAAAAGGAATATGATATTAAAGAGTTATAACGTTTTTTAACTTTTTATGTACTGTAACTGTTATAATCATTTTAATAAAATAACCATCGGGATGTATCTATCTTTGACAAATATGCAAATAGTTGTGTAATAAAGAATCGTTGACTTTTTAATATGTAACATGTGGGGCAGTCTACGATTGAGAGTATCTCCATATTTTTTAGTAGTAAAGAGAGTTTACTACTGTAAGTTTTTGTAATGCTTTCAATTAATTGAGAAGACTAATGCGCCCTTCAGATCTTCGATGTGTTTTTTAACATTAATGTCAACAATATGATTATCGCCCAGGATATGTTCGTATTGGTCAAAGTTCGTCAATTGCATAGACTGTGCTGGATACGATCCTCTAGTTTTTGCGTCGATTATTTCTGGATGTGACATTTAATTATATCTAAAGGGTTTTTACCTTAAACGATAAATGATACTGATGAATCTCTATGATAAGATTTCATTTTATTCCTTTTATAGGACCGACGACATGTTCAGCAATTCACGAAAAAATAGTCAGATATCAGTAATATTATACCTTTTTATTATGGTACAAAGACCTATATACATATTACAAATTAAGTAGCATGTGTAACCGTCCATCAATTATCACGATAAGGTTCCAATCATCACAATCAGGGCACCCAAATACGATAGGTCCACCTTGGTCGTACAATATTGATCATTTTTTCGCTAGTCGATCGAAATATTTACAACAATGAATCTCATCCAAATATTCCTCGAAACAAAAAAATCAGGCATGAATTTCTTATTTTGGCTTTAGTTGGCTTCAGTCCAGTAACATAGACTTCGTAATAGCGAAAGAAAAATGTCTCCTCGAACATGAACTAAAAAGAATTGTAGTCCCACTGCGAATATGGATTCGAAAATAGTTAAAAGAACATACAGAAAGTAATTTTTATATCAAGATTTTTCGTTTATCATTGCCCTATCAAGATTTAACTGACAAACATTAATTCATTGTTTAATGATATCATTTAGATCGTTCTTCGTGACCAAAGACATTATTGATTAGGGCAATACCGTATCGAAGTTATGCAACTCAAGCTAATAATTAGGAACAGTTGTGAGCGATAACTAGATCGTTCGTTATGGTTCGGTTGTCCTCGACGTATACATCCATATCATAAAACGAAAACAAGAGATAGCTAGAAAAATAAACTTATAGCTACAATCTGAAGATAGAGACCCCATTGATCACGTAACCAAAGTTTTGATGACAAGTTGATATTGGTTCCATTCGGTTGATATCTATAATTCATTCCAGTGTTGTTGTTCATTATACGAGATTAAATTTTGCAGCTTTCAATGATAAATACGACAATCAAAATGTCTTCCTCTCTATTCTTAAAGTTGATTCGTGTACGAACGAAATTAGGCTTTGTGTCATCTCACTAGTGATGCCAAAGAAGAAAGCGAAATCATTTAATGGATGATATAGCAAAGAATATTGAAAAAAGGTTATCAGAATAGTAACATAACGGTCGATACTAAATGTAATTATTTACTTTTATCACCTTTTGTATAGAAACGTGATCATGTATATGGGCATGTAACTTAATCTCTGAAATTATAGATAAGAAAGACATTTAGCGTAGTATAACAAGGTTTTCAAAGAACAGGCATTTTATCCGTATATTTTTTTATTTGTTTGAAACTTCGCTCAGAATATTAGAACATAGATATTAATAGAACATAGAATGAGTAACATCGAAGAATATTTTTAGTATAGACTACAGTGCACTATTTGTTGACGGCAGTCATCAAACACATTCTATATAGTTCTGACTGGTCGTTCTGAAGGAACTCTAATGATGTTAAAAAAAATATCCTTATTTCGACAACAATGGCCATATCCGAGGGTACCGCTTAGTATTTTTTTATTATCCTAAGGCCACTTCGTCTTACATTAATTTGACAGATACGTTACCGTGGATATGATATTTAAGTGGATATACATTTCTGAAAAAATTCTTCCAGACTAAAAACGAATTTTCCTTTGTTTGTATTGTTCTTTTCGTCTACCCTTCTTCCAATATAGTAGAACAACATTCGAAATCAAATCTTTGTTTACATTTGTACAACAAACTAACTGAAGAAAGTATGATACAATCTATGTTAGTCATGTGATGGATCTTTCTAGAAAAAAAAATAACGTATTCTAGTTATTTCGTGATACGCTTCGAGAAGAATCGAGGAAGTTTCACATGACACTCTGTAGAGTATCATGTGATCATTTGAATTTCATATGTTAGCAAATCTTCATTTAATCCTTGTTATTTTAATAATAACTTTGATAACATCTAGTGTACCTTATTTCATGCTAACCACCACTCTCAACCAATGATCTTGCAAAGGGGAAGTTAACTTTTCGCAAAGCAGCGCTCAGTTTCAGATAACTCCCAATCATGTATCGTTGTATGATGTTTATCTTCGTGTCAATCCAAAACTTGATGAAACAGTTAGGATATCAAGAGAGTATGTTACTACCTCATGAACTCGAATCTTATCCGAAGATGATGGACCATTTTCAATATATTCGTATTCTGTTACAAAAGATAAGGTATTCATTCCATGCAATGGAAACATTTCTCATAATAAATCCCATTGTGGTAAGTGTTTTGTTTCCCATGGTAGTCCAAGATACAATTTCTCAATAGGTTTGTGATTCTAGGATTATCCAATATTCTTTCTGCAGAATTTGACCATCCCGACTTTATATGCAGAGGACTCGTGACGGTCAGAAACAACTTGTGATTAATATTTTCGAAGCTTACTGTTTGAGAGCTTTCTGTGGACAATTATACTATTATAGTTGTGACGAGAACCTATCAGAGAATTACTGATGTTAACTTGTCTTAATAGAAATATAGTTAATCACAATCACTTCGACAACGAGGACAAAGATAAATAAGATAGCAGAGTAGCCTAATCAGTAGTTTTGTTGCGGAATGTTTTCTGCATAATAAATGACGTAATATTTAGGTATGCTGTATATATTTTTATGAATACCCTTTAAGCATAATAATCACGAAATAGATTTTGATGTGATAATACTGATGATAACGTATCAATTATTTTTATTTTAGCTATAGTGATTTCATTTTCTGAGAACACATTGTGAACAATATTATTCCCTCATATGAGCGCAATGTACATAGGTGTTTATTTGATATGATTATTACACAACGATAACGAAAAAAATAATAAATTGCATGAATGGTTGTTCTGGTATTTATTTCAAATGAATCCTTTCCAACAAAAGCGAGGGGAGTGGAAAATATTTAATAGTACTAAGTCAATATCAGAACGGAAAGTATTGATATTAGAACAAAGTTTATTGACCCCTGATGTTGGTTGTACTGTATTTATCATTTCTTTGTTTTCGATTTCTCTCGTATTTTTTTCACAGAACTCTAGAAAAAGCCTAGTTCCACTGAATTTGAAAGCAGTTACGGCTTTATCAGATGAAGAACTCTATTTACAAAATTCATAGACTAATCTAATGAAACAAGATCACTTAATAAAGAGATATAACTTATCTAGTTTTCCATCAATTTATCACCACGAATCATGACAGTTTTCTACTAATCCCATAATATCCACTTCGCTTTCGTATTTAAATGCCTAAAGGGTATTCCAAAGGAATGTAAACGGACTGCTTACATTGATAAGATCTTCTTCAGTTAAACGGAGGAAACCATTCCACTAATATTTGACTACGAGTTTTAAATGCCATCTCGTTGTATATGACGCTCAAGATATTTTTAACTTGGTCAGGAGACCATTCTTACCATTTTTTGTGAGCAGCTGGAATAATGGATTAACATAGTCACGGAATTCAAGTACTTCTTGTGGTTCCTTGTTTATCGGAACAATCTTATACCGAAAGCTATGAGAATTTCTAGAGTTCAATACTTCCACAGAACATCTCAAGTGGAAAGTAAGTGAACAACAAAGAAACTTTTACTTTGTTCATTTCTCCATTGCTACACTAAGATACTAAATTTCTTCTCATGTAAACTATCTGGAGAGTGCTTTGTGTTTCTACAGTATAACAAACATTCCACTTCCGAAGGAATTACTCTTTTCGAGACAAGAACATGTTCTCGAGTGTGAATAGATAAAAATGTTAAAGAATAAAAAATGTCATACTTTTAAATATTATCATAAAGAAGCACAATTTTATTATTTGAATAAAAGTTCATTTGCATTTTATTAAATATTATATTACTTAAAAAACGCGCTAGTATTATTAAAAAAAAAATATAACTCCACAAATATTTAGGCTAGTTCCATATAAATCAATACATGAATGAACTTTAATATCTACAGAACATTATTAAGCTTATTTCACTTGTTTCTCTTGGCCAAAGTGTTCAAAACTCAAATTATAACTTGAAATAAAAAACAAAACGCGTCTTAGTATTATAAAAAAAAATCCATAACATAATACAAATTAATATACAAGCATCTCATACCTCATAAACAACTTTCCTTAAGCATTTTTCATTTGTTTAATACGACCAAATGCTTGAAATTATGTTGTGAAATCTCTATAAACCGTATCCTTATAATAATATTTTACACTTGAAGTTCTGCTGCTGGTGAAAAATATTTAACTATATTAAATAACAATAACTTTAAAACATGAAAATGGAAGAAAAGTGGGAGGAAAGAGTGAAGAGAAAAGTTTTTTATCGTGTTAAACGATAAACAAATAATTAATGTAGCTGATGAACCAATCAGATTCCCTCTGTTTTATCCCTATGGCAGATAATTTGACATTTCGGCGTAACCTGTCACACATTTCGTTTCAGCTCAAGAATCAGAAACTTCAAAGAAAAGGAAATTTGTATTGGTTTAAATTATAAAAGAGTTAAATTATATTTACGTCGTGTACCACATTTTGGTGGTGCACCACCTCTAGAAGTTGTAGCACGAGAATTGTTTGGTGATAAAATCAAATCATCGTTTCATTTGAAAAATTTGAACAAATGATCAGCTTTTGGAAACTTTACAATCACAAAGGATAAAACTTTTTGTTAGAAGTACTGAATGTTCTGAAAAAATAAATAAAGTATTTTTTACTAAGGTTGCTCCAATTTGATTGTTTGTTTAACATTCAAAAAATCAAGGGGTGGAGGATTAATTAAGTAAACAATCAAAAAATAAGTATATAAAATTTGTATTATTGTAAACAGAGAAACTAATAATGAAAAAAATTTAAATAATCAATAATAACAATTATCGCCTATAAAGTCATATGTCCATATCATAAATATCATATGCTTAAAAATCAAATTTTATGATTATTTTCCCCCACAATTGTCCGGGGTCCTATCGTAGTGAAATAAATAATCAGTATTAGTCAATAGATCAGATCAATAAATTATAAATTAGATAGTTATCCTAATCAATTGTTTCACTTTCACATTTTAATTGCAAAAATGTCGGCTATTAAGAACCTCTCAAAACGTAATTTTTTTTAATATTGTTATTTCACTTCTGACGAGTTGCCAAGATTAATTTTTTTTGCATTTCAGTATTCAAAAAAAATCCCGAGAGATCCTTCACCAACAAACTTTATAACCTATGCAACAAAGATTGTACAGGTAATTAGAACGGGTGATATTTTTTGAAAATTGCTAAATCTCATCAGTGGGTCAGAATTTCAGACCATTTTTAACTCTTCTCGAAACTCTAATTTTGGTCCACTGGTGATATTTAGCAATACTCATTTTTTCTTATAAAAATGTTACAAATATTAAAAGAATGATGTTTAAAACAAACAGATCTAATACCTCTCCACATCTTAAACGATGCGGAGACCTGTAGATTATTATTAGCCGGCATCAGAAAACAAAAAGTAGACGATCCCATTTTGTACATACATTGGGATGAAACCTCGTTTAACCAACCAAACGGGAGTCGGGATAATGATCCGACTCACAATCTACAAACATTGATCGACAGTATTAAAGATGCCGAAGGGGATGATGTCGAAAACAAACATGTTATGTTTGCTTTCAACACTGGCACAGAACTTGCCAAATGTGTACGTCAATTACCACAATGGTATGTTAACGAGAATGTGTTTTAGATATTTTAATATATTTGTTTTCTTACCCTTTTTTGCTAAAGGGCTCGGCGACAAGCCGGCACACCAGATGTAGCCCACTCAGTGATCCGGTTGAATAAACTATCAAGTAATGGTAACTATGAAATAGAGCCTTGCGATCACGCTTTCAATTAGTCTCAATAATTTCACGTACGGTGATTTTTTTAAAACTTCTACATTGGTCATGTAGGAAGATTACTTTTTTCATAAAAATATCGATTATACATTCATAATGTAAAAATTTTTTGAAAAATTAATAAATATTCATGCTTAGAACTCTTGCTTAACTGATATTATATAGGAAGATTGCTTTTTATTCAGAAAAAATGTCATTTCTACATTCATAGTAATGTAAAAATTTTTTGAAAAATGAATAAATACTTCATGCTTAAAGAAAAATTCTTATAGCAGTGATTTTTTAACTTTGACTTTTCCCTGAAAGAGTGTCTAGATGCAAAACTTTCTGGAAACTATTGCAATTCGTTATCTGCCTATCAGTTAATCCGTATTGAGAATTTTTTGTGGAACTTATGCAACTACTCTTAGTAAAAAAACCATTATGCTCGCTATTATACGTAGCAACTACATGCTGACGTTTCTATCATCCGATGGCACAATACTCCTTAACTATCTATTTAGCATCGCTTTCCGTTAGATGGATCAACTGCGCCATTTTACTATGTTTGTCTATCAATAAAAAATATATTATGATCGTCATTATATGTAATGCACTATTCTTCTATCATCTGAAATGCATAGTTTGATACATTAAGAGGCCCATTGTTAACCAATACTGTATTTATATTCCAATTTTCATTCCCATAAATATCCTGTTATCGTCGACCATACAAATTATGATATGGTAATCAGCAATACGAACTTTCTGGAAAGTGTATGAAAACCATTACGTATTCATGGATCTGCGATGTCTAATCACGCCTTATTGGAATTCATTTGATGATCTTTTTATCCATGGGAATAACATAGTTTTCCGTTAAAAAATAATTCGCATTTGTCGATCATTTAACAAAAATCCATTAAGACTGACATTTGTGTAGTACACTATATATCGTTACCTAATTATTTTGTATTGTGCGGTAGCTTTAGCAACATAAGTTATGATTCTTTACCTCCTTCTTGACTTTAAGCTTTTTGATTAAATCTTCAATCAACAAAATAAATCCATCCGGAAATCTGAATGGAGAATCTTCGAGGTTTTGTTTATTTAATAACATGAAGATTTCACCATCAATCATTTGTTCTTAATTTGAATTTCTTGCCTGTTAAACTTGAATTTCTATTCATTAAATTCATAATCAACCTCATCTACGTCTTCTAATTAGCACCCTGAGATTATAACGACTATCGGGACAGATTAAGAAGGACAAATAATTAATAGAAATTAATCTTTGCTAATGAAACATCAATTTCTTGAAATTTCAAAGTAACTTCTATTCAGATACATTATATAATTATATAACTTATATGATTGTGTAGTTTATATAGAGGAATTAAAATAACTTATCCGCAAAAAATCACTATATATTCTTAATTCTTTATCTCATATAATTCTCCTTTCATTGTTTTGATATGTTTGTCAATTGCTTTACGAACGAATGAATAAAAAAAATATTGTTAATTTAGCAAATGAATGATTATACTGCAAAAAAAATGAAAAAAAAACTTACTACAATTCTACAAATAAAAATTTGAACATTTAGAATTTAAGAGCAATAGTTAGTTGTTAAAGTGGTTGATTCCCACCAAGAATTAGTGTGCTCTTTAAAAGTGTAACATCTACTACAATTCCAGTTTTTTCCAATTTAAATAAACTTCTTAAATTGATTCTTTGTATAGTCACATAACTTTCTTTACCACGTTTATCGTTGTATTCTAGGAACATTCAAGGATTATAATTGATTGCAATAATTTAATAAAAACATAATATAATGGAATGTAACAACCCACAATCACAATGTTGGAAGTTCAGAACTTTGAATCTCATATAATAATTTTGAGTCAATTGAGTCAATTGTCGTACAGATTTCTACACCAATTCGCATCCAATAATTACCCATCCATTCATCTTTACTGTAGATTCTTTAATGGAAAGGATTGTGTTAAAAAATCATATTAAATGAATAACAATATTCGTAACTACAAATATTATAATCAGAACAAAGATCTGTTTAATTTAGAATAAGATTTTTTTTGTAGAAAGATTAATTTATAAGAGGAATTGGAGAGAATTAGGATAAGGATTAGGGTAAGAGGATTAGCGTAAGGGCAAGAGGATTTTAGATACCATCAAAGCCTTACAAAATTCTTAATAAATCTCCAAGACGGTTGATTAGGTAAGTTTACATGCTTTAGTCCTAACGCTATATTTTTTTTGTGGAGTAACATCTAAACGTAGAATATCCGATTTGCTACGGCAGATTATTCCACGTGATCACTTATTATTTCTTGTATTTTTATAATATATATAAAAAAGGAAAAAATTACAAATTAAAATACCAATTATGTCTATATTATTAACACGTAACAACATACTTTTGGTTAAAAATTATTAATTGACCAATAATGGGTTAAAAATTTGACAGCTGGTTTCACAATAAGTAAATAAATACAAATTTACAACCATCTAAGGAAATCAACAATTCCAATTTAAGAGATCCAACAGGTAATGACAATTTTATTACTTGTGAATTGTGATAATGTCTTAAAAAAAAAAGTTTGTGGAGTAACTTAAATTCGGTTTCATACTCATTCACAAACGTCATAATTCCTTTTAATTTAACAAGTTTCAGTACCTGTTTCTCCCCTGATTAAACTTAGTATACAAACTGCGGGAAAAATACGTTAGTTTTGTGTAACAAGTGCAAGTGCACAGTAATTACAGTAATTTAAAGACACGTTTATTTTTAATTAACGCTCATAGGTTAAAAACTTTAGTAGATTTATCCCTTTCTTCTCTTCTCATACAAATAGCCATATATTCCATTTTTCATTGTTTAAAATTCTCGGAATACAAATTCCTTTGGTTACATAAAATCATGTAAATCATATTCGTGTATCGAAACTAAACTCAAATTGGAAAGAAAATAAAGAAGCAACAAGGCGTATAATTTCATTTGATTTTTTCCAAAATTTTTACTTACGATATAAATGTATTATTAAATTATTTTCGCATAATGATAATAAGTTTATGATAATAATAGTAACAATAAATGATAAAGTTCCATTCTTTAACCAAACCTTCTTTTCATTCATTTGATTTATTTGGTTTTATTACTGCATCACATACATAATCATTGGATATTTTCAATAATTTATTAATAATATGAATAATAAGTCACAGTTTAATTATAGCACAAAGTATTAAAAATATAGTTTCTAAAATGAGAAAAGGTTGACTAAAACCATATTTGTTGGATATCTGATATTTAAAAATCATGAGTAAATTTTTTTCATTTATACAATGATTTATTTATTATAAAGGATTCGTCTTGCTTTTCATAGTAAAATAACTTTTTTTCAAAAATTATAAACATGCTATGGCGCTCAACGCCATTGTTATATGATTTATGTATTTTTGTATTTTTATTTGTCACTTTAACTTTTTATTTTATATTATTAGTAGATTAGCTAAGCTGATTCTATTAATATAACCCTATAAAAAATTTTATCCGTTATTTCTGTAAAAATTCCGTAAATGAGCCTTTCACAGATCAATTCATGAAAAATGTAAATAATTCGGTAAATTCCGTGATATAAGGTTATTAATTCCGGAAATATGAGAAGAAAAATGGAATATAAAAAATGGATCGACTTTTTTTACAGGGTAATAATTATATTCCACTTTGCAGTATTTAGTTCTGCGGCATATACTTCACATATATTCTTATAAGTTTTCCGAATTTTTTTTATTTTAATATAAAAAATAGTACTAATTAAATTTTTTTTCTGACTATTTTCGAGGATGCTGAGCAATTTTAATTAATATAACTTGTTCAGACTATAGTTTTTGAGAAAACGCACACCATGGCGTTGAGCGTCAATGGTGTGATTTAGTAAAAATCAGACGATATTCGATTTTTTAATGAACTTAGCGATGAATTTTGGCTTGAAACCAGTAATTGATTGATTTTAATTATGATACTTTGTATATATTGCTGATTTGTTAAATTTATATTTATATTTTTATTATTAGATCAGTATCGAAGAATCTATTGGAGAACAATGAGATAAACGTACATACCAATATCGTGAACATCGGCGTTCACGATCATAAAGCAGAAGCAGCAGCAGCAGTAGTAGTCATAGTAACAGTAGTGATGATGAGAGAAAAAGGAGAAGGCATGAAAATGATTTTTTGGATGGTTATTTGTCTCAATGGTGAGTACATCAATAATTTAATGTTTTCTTTTCGTTTATGGATAACGATTTCAATTGGTATTTTCGAACAAATTTTTTAATACTAAATGATAGATGATTGTGATTAATTTGGTTCATTTAGTCACAAGTCATATTTGTGATATATTATAATTATATATTATATTTTTCATTATAAAAATAGAAAATGGGCCGAGTAACCGATTATTTCGTTATACTTGTTAAATTGCTATAAATCACATGATCATAATAATAATCTAGATTTACCCCAGTATCACTGACGCAAAAATTACCTTTTTGACCCTCCTCGTGTTATTTTTTTGACCTGCATATACTGTATTACATATAGGAGGGTCAAAAAAGGATGTCGTACAGGGTCAAAAAGATAATTTTTGCATCACCGACACTTTTATAATTAAATTCCACCCCACGTGACCGGTGACATTTAAAGGGATGTGAAAAAAATAATTTTGTGAGGCAAAAAAAAAATTAAGTCCCTCAGATAAATATAAACAGTAAAAACGCGGTGGGGTGTGATGCCGGTGATGAATATTACAAAATCACGTGGGGGTGGAAAAAGTGTCGGTGATACTGGGGAAGATAATAATCTAGTTTAGAACATAAACTGATTAAATCATTTTTTTTAACGCGAAAAAGAAAAACTTTAAAATCATGAACTTTTTTAATTAATATTATATGATAGACAAAATTATGATAAATCATGTATGCAAGATGACGTATTGTTGTGCCATTTTTTTACGTGGGAAAAAAAAAATCAATAACAATCGAGATTTTAGGTAATTAATTTTTTAATTCAGTTTGATTTAGGAAAATTTTTTTGCTACGCAAAAAAAAAGGCAATACACGGCTCTATTGGTTCGATTAGTAAAATAGTTATGTTCTCTTTTTCTATCTTACATATTATGACATAAATGTCATATGCCGAAAAAAACAATATTCACTTTTAAAAATGGGTTAATGTTCGATAATATCCGAATAACAGACCAGAAAAATTTTTTTTTCATTATTTATATAATAATTTATAATTACTTATAATATTGTTGTTGTTGTTGAATTAATTGAATTGATTGGATACTTGCATTTTAATTGTTAATCGTGATAATCGTATCGTAAAATATCGTACTTTGACCAACCAGTGATATATTTCTCACATGAAAAGAATAAAGAATAAAGTTGTTTATTTTTCACAAGTTTGTTTTTTTTTATTTGTTTATTTTATCTTTCTTTCCTATTATTATTATTATTTTATTTATATTATTCTATATTTATTTAAAATTTAAAATGTATTGTTGTTTATTGATGTACAATAACTTCCTAAATTGAAATAATTACTTAGTCATGAAATCATGAAATTTAGAATTTTCTTTTCTTCTTTAATAATCATTTTTTCTTTAATATAAATAATTTATATATACGTACTGTATTTATATACGTATTTATAATATATTATTTTTCTTTTTTAAAAAAAAAAATTCTCCCACACTCTTATCACTCTTATGTTGTACCAGTATAGCATATATGCCATATGTGAAATATGTGAAAAAAATTCGAAAAATATATATTTTTTTGGGGTAACACATTCCATGATGGGGATTTCTTGTTCCAAAAAAAGATTAGATCATTAGAAAAAATTTAAGAAAAAAATTTTTTTTTTCTTAAACCGGGGTAAAATCAATAAACACAATGTATATTTCTTTGTAAAAAGCCACGCTATATTAAGATCATGATACTTTGTTTATTTATCCCCGCTGTTAACCGACTCGATACGTTGAATAGATTAACTATGATTTGCAGTCAGGGAGATTAAGTACGTTTAACTATGACTGAAATCCAATCAAACAAGACACGCTTAAAATAGGGAGTTCGTTTATAGTGTAAAAGGTTATACTTTATTATAGAACTTTATAATTACAAGAATAAGAACTAATAGGAACTAAGGTTAACTAATTCGAACTGAAGGAACTTAACTTATAACGAAGGAAAATACCAACGTTATTTATATAAAAGTTACTACATATAAAGATATAATAAATATAATAGATATAATAAATATAAGAAATATAACTAATATAATAAATATAACTAATAAATTAAATATAATAAATAAAATAATTATATCGATTATATTAAATATAATTAATATAATAAATATAATAGAAATAATAGGCTAAGTAGGCTGCGGCTAGGTCGGCTTGGCACAGTTGGGCACAGTAGATCCTAATTTTCCACATGATCTTCTGGCGCAGTAAGTTGTAACTCTACACGTGACTAGGGGTAACAGGTTCCTCCTCTTAATTTGCAGCTCCTGCGAAAATCAATAAATTATTTCTAAGTTTCCTTATCTGAGGTCTGGTAATTTTCCTAATAACCTGGACGTCTAGTTTCTTCGTCCTTAAGATTTGTTCCGGAAAAAACTCAAAAATATCAAAAGTCTTTTCTACAATTGTTGCATAATGTAATGACATTTTATGCTTGTATTTCAATCGTTCGCTAGGAGTTGGTAGTTGGTCTAGGAGTTGTCCTAAATAGAAAGAGTTAATCATCGCCAATTGTGTGTCCTTTAGTCGTATTGACTTCGTTACACTTCTTAGAGTTGCAGAAAATTTAACTTGGAAATCTTCTTCTTCCATGTAGGGCGGCGGTGGAAAATTAATTTCTTCTGAAGTAGTTTGTTGAATATCTTCTAATATTTCTGAAAAATCCATTTTTCTTCAAGCGGTTTAAACTCTTTTGTCAACTTATCCACATCTATATATATGTTTTAAATTTCTGTAGATCGTTTTGCTGATTAGATTTTTGTTTATTTCTGATGAGATTTTTGTATTACTCATCATGTTTCACCACATCTATCAGTTATTTTTAGCGCTTAAATTATTTAACCGCGTTTTTCTATTTTAAGATTATTTTTCCTTGTTCTAAAAATATCTTCACATTTTTCTCTAGAACTTTCCAGAAATATTTTCAAAAGTGATTTTTGCGCGTCTTACGCGTCCACATTTTCATAATTTTTCGCGTCGTGATTTTTCGTGATATTTTTGTTGTGCCTGATCTTAACGTGTTTTCGCATCATGCCTATTTCTTATATAAGGTCTAAATTTTTCCCCTTTCTCTTTTTCTTATCTTCTTGTAAAATCTTTATATTATCCCAAAATTTTCCAAAATTTTCTTTGTCTACCTATCTATCTATCTACCAATCTATCTATCATGACCTGTCATCGATCTAATACCTCACGTCAGAAATCTCGAGCAAGATTTCAAAGACTTAAAGAAGCACGTAAAATGAAAGTTCGTCAACTTGAAGGTGGGTATTGTACGCAAGGTTCTTAAGATGTCTCTTGAACGGTATGATTGCCTGTAGACAGGGTTTCGACCTTATATCCGGTTCTTAAAAGGTTGATTTTGCGCAGCTTGTAGACGGGGTACTTGTACTTCTAGGATATTTAAGTCTTGAAAGGCCTCTACCTGTAGAACTTTTTTGTACTATCGACCTTATTCACTTAGTTTTTAACTAACTTGGAGTGACCATAAATCTCCATTTTTTTTATTTCTAATAGAGGACCTTACGAAAGCTAAGGAAGAAAAAGAAGATCTTCAAGAGAAATTTGAAAATTTGCTGGAAATGGGGACCCATAAGAATCTCGAGACAGAATTCCAAAATAAAATCTGGGCTGGGGAGCAGCGAAAATTATGGGAGGCCCAAAAATTAATTATCGACCAGCAGCGAACAATAGAAGGTCTGGAAGAAGGCGTTTGTCAATTAATTTCACATAATATAGGCTTGCAGAGTAGTAGAGGTCGTGCTGAAGCAGCATTTGAAGAAGCAAAGCAAATGCTTTTTGAGGAATGTAATATAATTTTGTCAAACGGTTCTACTTCTAATCCTAGTTATGAAGAAGTTGATTAAATAAAAAAAAATTCTTTTTTCTGATTTTCCCTATAATTTTCTAATAATTTTTGTAATAAATTTTTCATTAAGTTTTTCACAATAAAATTTCTAAAATTTTTCATCTTTTTAATAAATTTTTCTGGGACATTGAGTCGCAAATTCATTTTGATCGTCTGTAACACTTGTAAATAAAATTAACTATTTGCCACGAGTTGTAGATCTTAATCGTGACTAATTATACTACAATTATTGGTTCCCAATTTTGTCGATCATGATACAATTTTAATAAACTTCCATTTACAGGAGTTCGTAAGACTTTTCCATCTATAGTTCGTAATTTGTACGCTCCTTTTTCTCCAACTTGATGAATATAGTATGGTCCTTTCCATTTTGGATTTAGTTTTCCAGTCCATTGCTTTTCTTTTGCTGCGTCATAATATAAGACTTTATCTCCAATAGAAAATTTTATTTGATGACATAATTTTCTATCATGTCGTTCCTTTTGTTTTTGTTGAGATATTTCAATATTTGTCTTAGCTATTTCGATTTCTTGAGGTAGTTGGTCAACTAAATTTTCTATGTGATTTATTAAAGTTGGATTTCCATTATTTTCTAATGAATCAGTTGGTAGTTTAGCATCTCGTCCATATAATAAAAAGAAAGGTGCGATTTTTGTAGTCGAATGTTTTGTAGTACGATAAGCAAATAAAATTGGTGCAATATAATTATCCCAATTATCAATATGATCTGTTGATAATTTTGCTAAAGATTCTGATAAAGTACGATTAAATCTTTCTACAAGTCCATTTGTTTGAGGGTGGTATGGTGTTGAAAATAAATGTTTTATCTGAAATTTTTCCATTAATTTTTCAATTATTTGATTTCTAAAATGAGTTCCTTGGTCTGATAATATTTTTGCTGGACATCCATGTCGACAAATTATTTCTTCATAAATAAAAAGTGCAGCTTGTTCTGCAGTAGCTTCTTTTACAGCTCGTGCTTCTGGCCATTTTGTTAAATAATCCATTGCTGTAATTATATATTTGTTTCCATTTGTAGTTATAGGTAAAGGTCCTACAAAATCTATTCCTATTTGATGAAAAGGACTTTCTACTGGAATAGGATGTAAAGGTAACTTTGTCTTTTGTTTTCCTCTTCGTTGACAAGAGTCACATGACATGACATAAGCTCTGATGTCATTGTACATTTGTGGCCAATAATATCTTGATTGAATTTTGTCAAACATTGTGTCAACTGAAAAATGCGCAGCAGTAGGATCGTTGTGGAACATAAAAAGAACTGGTTCCAATTCATGTCTTCTAATTACTCGTAGTAAATTATTTTGTCTCTTTTTATCCTTTTTATAAATGAAATTATTTTTGATAATAAAATATACTGATTGTTTTTGAATTTGTTGTTGTTGTTGGTTATTTAATGTAAAAGGTAATTGATTATATTTTAAATAATTATATATGTTATTGTAATGTTCAATATCCATTTTTGAAAATTTAGGCTGTCTCGTCACGATGCGGACACTTTCGCTTTCACCTTTTGATACTTTGTTAATTATAATATGTAAAAGAGGTGGACTTTTAGTCCAAATTGGCAATGAAAGGTTCCAAGAATACTTTGTAAACTGGTAAATCATTCATTAATCGTTCGATATATTTAAGATAATTGATATTATTTTCAAGTTGTACTGCTTGAGGTTCTTTCCACCATTGATTATTAATAAGGAATTTGGGATTCATATCTGGCCTAATTTTTCCTAAAGTGAATCCAATGATACAGTCGTGCATAGTAGTTCCATAAAATAGATTCTTCTTGCACATCGTACAATATGTATGCACGTGATGATTTTCTGTATCACATTCCATGGTACAACGACTTCCACCATGATTGATTGGTTGACCGGCGATTACTTGTTTAATTTTTATATTTTCCAAATACATATTTTCTAGAGCTTGACGGTTCATACCACACATGGTCCAGGCGATATGTTCTTCAATATTAATCTGATTTTCTTCTGAATAATCAGAGAATGCATCTCCATAAATTTGTCTTTCCCACGAATTATTATATTCTTCTGTATCAATCGAATAGTTATCTTCATTACACTGACAAATAATCTCATTGCAGCAACTATATGGTGATGGTGAACGGGCTGGAGGAGGTTGACAAACTTTACAAATACAATCTTCTGGATGAGGTCCATTGGGGTTGTCAAAATCATATCGAATTCCTGAAACAATATTAATAGGAGAGTTATTTTCAGATCGTTCTTCAATGTAGCTTTGCATATCATATATTAGATTATCACAACGATTTAACAAATCGATAGCTCTTTGAGCAGGTCTATCAGTATAATCATCTTCTGAATCTGCATCATACTCTTCATGTACTGGAGTAGAACTTTCATTTACATTAGTTTGTCCTTCTTTTTCGATAGAAATCATGAAACAACTATGAGTTTGGCTATCTTCTTCAAACATTCTAGATAATGCATCTGCATTTGCGTTTGCTTTTCCCGCTCGATGCTTAATATTAAAGTCATACTGTTGAAGGTCCATGACCCATCTCGCACGGCGACCTTTTGGGATTTTGGATGTCTTTAACCATTTTAGAGCAGAATGGTCAGTAACAATTGTGAAAGGTTTTAATCCTAAATAGTGTTGAAAGTGTTTGATAGCCCACACTATTGCAAGACATTCCTGATCAGTTATAGGGTAATTGCACTCAGCCTTATTCAGAGATCTGCTGGCATAAGCGACTACATGTTCTTTTCCATCCTCTCTTATTTGTGATAACACGGCACCAAGTCCAGTTCCAGATGCGTCTGTATGGATAATGAAAGGTTGTTCAAAGTCAGGATATGTTAAGATTGGAGATTTAATTAATCTTTCCTTCAAATAATCAAATGCAGTTTGTTGTTTCTCAGTCCAATGAAAAGGAGTTTCCTTCTTTAAAAGTAATAACATTGGTTTGGCTATTTTTGAGAAATCTTTGATGAACTTTCGATAGTAAGAGAATAAGCCTAATGCTGAGCGAAGTTGTGTTAGATTTGTTGGAACCGGAAAGGTTCTAATTTTTTTCAATTTTTTCTGGATCAGGTCGGATACCTTCTCGTCCTACTACATGTCCTAGGAAATGAATATTTCCGAGGCAGAAATAACATTTCTTAAGTTTAATCTTCAAATTTGCTCGTCTAAGAGTCTCAAATACTTGTCTAAGATGGTCCAAGTGTTGCTCCAAGGTTCCTTTTGAGTAGATGATTACATCATCTAAATATACTGCTACAAATTTCCCTAGATACTCCTGGAGTATTCTATTCATTAATCGTTGAAAAGTTCCAGGCGCATAAGCTAAACCAAAGGGCATTACTAGAAATTCATATAATCCAAAGGGAGTAATGAAGGCAGTTTTCTCCACATCTGCTGGATCCATAGCTACTTGCCAATAACCACTGGCTAAATCTAATGTGGTAAACCATGTTGCATTACTAAAAGATTCAAGCATATCATCAATTCGAGGCAATGGGTAAGCATCTGCTTTGGTGACAGCATTCAATTTTCGATAGTCTATGCATAAACGTTTTTCTCCTCCTTTTTTATCAACAATTACCACAGGTGAAGCCCAAGGGCTAGCTGATTTTCTTATAAGTCCTTGCCTTTCCATTCTTGTGATTTCTCCTTGTAAAAATTCTCTATATTTAGGATTACATCGATAGGGTGGTTGAGAGATAGGAGTAGCATCTTTTGTAATAATTTTGTGCTTAATTACATTTGTTTTTCCAATTTCTGTTTGGCTTTTAGCACAAATATCTGCATAGTCACTCAAGAGTTGTTGAAATTGGCTTTGTTGATGGTAGTCTAACGGTCCTAAATGTAAGTCTGGATTGACTTTTTCTTCACTATATACTTCTGCTTGAGCTAAATAAATGGCAGGATTTGATTCTTCCAATTCTTCATCTTCATTATTTTGGTGGGTAGGAGATACTTCATTTTCCCAAGGGTTAAATTCAAGGGATTCTTCTGTTGAATAACCAGAAAAATCAGACATATAGATTTGAGCTTCTTCTAACTCTTCAGACTCATATTCCTCTTCGTCATCATACTCAAATGATTGCTTCATTTTAATAGGTTTTGGGAGAGTAAAAATCACAGGGACTGTTGTGGATCGTCCATTGTATCTGATAGTTAGGGTCTTCTTGTCCCAGTCAAGAGCAGCATTTACCTTTCTCATCCAGTTATTTCCTAGGATGAAAACACTATCGCTTGATTCTATAATTTGAACATTGGTTTTAATAATTAAATTTCTGACTTTTAGGGGTAAATTTTGGATTTCTCCCAATGATCTAACTCTAGTTCCATTGGCAGTTTTAATTACATATTCTGAAGGTCCATCGATAGTTAATTTCAAAGTTTTCATCATGGCAGTTGTCATAATACTAACTGCAGCTCCACTATCAATTACTGCAATAACTGGTTGTTGGTTAATATGAAATTCACATTTAGCAGCGGTAGTGGGAGTTTCTTCTTCTGAGTTGGAGTCTCCATAGTAACTTTCTCCAATATAATTATTGTTATCAATCTTTTCACGCTTTCTCCTCATACTTTGAATTAATCCTTTCCTGTAAACAGGAAGTTGGGCTGTTGCTTGACCGATAGATAGACCACAAGGAAGGTCACTAATATATTTAGCTATATCAAATTCATTGACATTTTCAATAGGCGCAGGGACCATTTTGGTTCTTACTTTTCTTTTTGTAGAAGGTTCTGCTGTAGCATCCATATCCATTGGTGTAGAAGGAGTCACTGGAAGAATAGGTTGGGTACGTAATTGGTCTTCCTTTCGAGATTCTGAAAATCTTGTTCTTTTTCCTCTAGGAGAAGATATCTCGTATGGAACAGATCTAAAACGAGTTGTAACATATGCTTCATATTCGTCTTCTTCTTCCCATTCTTCCTCATATTCATCCTCATATTCATCATAGTAAATTTCTGCTTCATCATCTGCATAATTAATAGGTGTAACTGGCGCTCTTTGACGAGGGCGATTATTATTATTATTGTTACCATTAATATTTCCATTATTGGTATTTCTTCCCATTTGACAATTTCTGGAAATATGTCCTACATTTCCACATCTGAAACAAGTAATATTTGGATTGAAGGAGTTCTGAGTAGGGGCTTGACCATTTTGACGATTTTGATTGTTATTATTATTAGGTCTAGGTCTAGTATTTCGAGGAGTGCTTTGTTGAACCATTAGAACTGATGAAAGATTTGCATAATTAAGAGCGAGTTGTTGCATTTGTTTTGTTAATGCTTCCATTTCATCTACTTGTGGAGTTGGTTTAACAGTAGTAGTAGTAGTAGTTGGAATAGGTTCTGTAGTACTAATAGTTACAGGTGTTGTAGTTAAAAGAGTAGTGTTTACACCTAATTCTACTAACTTGGCTCGGGTAATAGTTGCTTCCAAAGTATCAGTATTTCCAATTACTACCTGTCCAACTAAGAAAGACTTGAGACCATTAATATAATAGTTAATTTGGTATCTCGCGGCTAAAGCCTCTCCTTGAGTAGCTTTATTTAGCAACTTCTTAAAACGTCGGGAGTAGTTTTCTACTGATTCATTGTCTCCTTGTTTAATATTTTGCAGTTCTCTGGTCCACTGATTTCTTCGAGCAGCAGTTGCAAAGTAGTTTATAAATCGGGTATCAAAGTTATTTGCGTTGTTATCTACATGCCATTGGTTGATATTTCCTCTATCCTCTTCGTACCAATCTCGGGCAGCTTCCTTAAGAAATCCAGCGGCTAAAGCAATTTTTCGATTATCTGGCCATCCATTAGCTGCAAAGGCAGCTTCAAAGAGTCGACACCATTCGTATGGATCCTCATCATCACGTCCATAGAAAAAGGGAACATCTACAACTTTAGATGTGGTACGATTTTGGTTGGCAGTTGTAAGAGCATTAATGGCAGTAAGGTTATTTTGTAAAGCAGTAGTAATAGCATTTGTATTGTTATTCAAAGTATTTTCCAAAAGGTTTCCAACATTTCTGGGGTTATTAGTATCAGTTGGGTCAGCTCCCCAGACTAACTTCATAAGATCTCTCATTTGACCTTCATTCATATTGGCGTTATTATTTACTGGTATATTATGAAAAATTTGGTATGCGTTGGTTACTTGAGTATTGGTTGGTAAGCTCTTGAATCCGTTTGTTAATTCAAATAATTTATGTAAATAAAAGGATAATTCTAATAAAGGAGTATTTATTTGTCGAAACTTTATACTTTGTAGGATCTTAGTAGTTATACCGACAAGTGTATTGAGTTGTGTAGTTATAAAGAATTCAGTTTTTAATACTTTAAAAGCGGCTACTGTTGCTCCAGTATATTGTTTTGCTGTGTACTGAATAGAAATCCAGAGCCAAAATTTCTCAAATCCGTCAGGAATATTGTCAGCTGGAATAGAATCTGTTGGGTAACACTGAATACAGTAAACTTCTTTTTGGTTGATTGTTCTTCCTCTACGATGTTTTCTTTGATGTGACTTTAATTCTGCTTTAGATAAATTGTAAAAGGGCATTCAATTTCAAAATTCAAATTGTTGCAAGTACGTCTGCTAATATCTCAAGTACGTCTGAGAAAGTAAATTTCGTTTGCAAGTGCGTCTGCAAATATCTCAAGTTCGTCTGAGAAAAGAATTACGTCTGCAAGTTCGTCTGCAAGTATTCTCAAGTTCGTCTGAGAAAAGAAATCACGTCTGCAAGTACGTCTGCAAGTATTCTCAAGTTCGTCTGAGAAAAGAAATCAATTGTTAATTCACAGTATAGCCTTTTACCTGGCAGGAATCACCACTTGTTAACCGACTCGATACGTTGAATAGATTAACTATGATTTGCAGTCAGGGAGATTAAGTACGTTTAACTATGACTGAAATCCAATCAAACAAGACACGCTTAAAATAGGGAGTTCGTTTATAGTGTAAAAGGTTATACTTTATTATAGAACTTTATAATTACAAGAATAAGAACTAATAGGAACTAAGGTTAACTAATTCGAACTGAAGGAACTTAACTTATAACGAAGGAAAATACCAACGTTATTTATATAAAAGTTACTACATATAAAGATATAATAAATATAATAGATATAATAAATATAAGAAATATAACTAATATAATAAATATAACTAATAAATTAAATATAATAAATAAAATAATTATATCGATTATATTAAATATAATTAATATAATAAATATAATAGAAATAATAGGCTAAGTAGGCTGCGGCTAGGTCGGCTTGGCACAGTTGGGCACAGTAGATCCTAATTTTCCACATGATCTTCTGGCGCAGTAAGTTGTAACTCTACACGTGACTAGGGGTAACACCGCGTATAAGTTGTGTCAGTTGTCCTCGTGACAACACGCTTTTTTTTGAAATTTCAATTTGGTATTACAATAAATTATCCAAATAAAATAATTGATCAAAAAATTATACACGTTAATTAATAAATTTTACGAATTTATCTCGTGTCGCTTATCTGTCAAAAAAAAAATGTCTTTGCCAAGTTTGTCATATTTACCATAATTTGCCATAATTCAAAATCACAGCTTCATCATCAGCTTGACATTCTTTATATTATACATACGATAATAAAAATGCTGATCATTTTATCACGTGATACCTGAGAATTTCTGTTATACACTTATAAATAAAGCGTTTAAATTTAGACTAATAAATATAAGTTGCCTAATAATGTAATGTTAATAATATTATACTAGTATATATACACTATTAATTAACTATTAAAGTATAATTACGTATAATAAATTATAATTATTATTTTGAAATAAGTTCGTTGCAGAGAATTTTAACCCGTAAATCTGTGTAATCCAAAACCAAAAACAGATCGTGTGAATTGTCACAAATCTACACCAAAAAAAAATTTTATTGTTATACGAATTTTTGATTTTTTTTAGGTAACGAATCGAATTAGATTTTTAATTACACAAAACATAAAAAAACAAAAAACCAGATCTTCCCTATTAAAAAAAAGAGAATTTTTTTTTTCTCGTGTTAGTTAATGTTTGATATTTAAAATCAAATTAAAATTAAATTTAATTAGTAATTAATTTCTTTTTCTATTCTTTTTTTTTTGCTATTTTACTTAATCTTTATTCTTTTCTTTTTTTATATATATATCGATGTAATCAAAAAAAAAAAACTTTATGTTCACCGAAAAAAAAATAGTGAAAAAAACCTGTATTCAGTTGTTTTTTTTTAAAAAAAAAAAAACTTGCTTTAGGCCACGCAAATTAATATTTTCAGTTCACGTAACATTAAAATTTAAAATTGACCCGGGGACCCGAGTTTTATTTTTTATTAATAAAAAATCTTTAATATAAGTCACGTGATTGGCTAGTTATTATTAGATAATCTGTATTTAGGGGTTTTGAAGATAAACAAATTTTTTCGCTCCAGTTTGTTACTAAAAATGCCTATTATACATGTGCGAATAAGTTACAACTCTGTAACTTTAAAAGATTGGGAAGGTTTACCAGTTGAAAAAGAGAAAAAGTTAAAAGATTTTTTTAATGATATATCAATTTCATATTTATCATCTAATTTCTGGGGAGCAGATTTTGAAGTAAAATTTAGCTCATTGATAACATTAGCTAGGGAAAAAGTTTCGCCAAACTGTATTGCTTGGGGAGCTGTGTCAATATGGAATTTTATGCAAATTTTTATCTGGTATTGCAAGAAAGAGTGATACATACTAGTAGGAACTACTATACTTTTCGTCAAAATGACAAAATACTAATTAAATTTATTTTGACAGACGTAATGTATTTTGACAGATGTAATTAATTCATAGTAATTTTATAATAAATAGTGAATTGGTCCGTTCGCCAAAATACGACATAATTAATTAGCGGAGAAGTATAGGAACTACTATTATTAATGCTTTTGATATTTTAAATGCCAATTCAAATAATCTATTTGTTCCAGAATTTAGTAATTCTCCAAGAAATGCATTAGAAAAGTTGCCTAACATGTGATAGTCCTATTGAAATTCCATATTATTCAAGTGGATTATTTAAAGAAGCACGTTGTTTTAACCGTGAGGTAGAATGTGAAGAAGAAAATAATTATGGAGAGTATTTTCCATATTGTGAAGATTGTAGTGCGTCAGTTGAAAATAAAAAAAGAAGGAGTAAAGAAAATAAATTTGTACAAGTCAAGTAGACGTAAAAATATGTAAATTACTATTCATAATAATTAATATTTAACCAATAAAATTACTTAAAATCACGTGATAAAATTTTTTACATATAAAATTTTTTGGTCAAATTTTGAAAAAGTGACCCAGATTATAAGAATATTACTGCGTACGCAGCCACCAACTGCGTTGAAGATCCCATACCCATAAGGGGGGCTGAAAAGATGCCTACCAAATGTGAGGTGGTAGAAGAAATTCATTGGTAAACTGATATGGCAGGTCATAGATGGTCTGAAATCCTTCAGAGGTGATATGTTTAGAGTTTTTCTTGGTACCTGATCGGCCCAGTTAGGGATAAAATAGGTGTCGGCAGGGCACCAACCACAAAAGTTGTATGGCAGGTGGTCAACCAATTTAAATCATACACTGGATGGGGTGGGTATATTGCTGATGAGTTGCTAAGGTGGTCAATGGGGAGTGTGTTCTGACACCCCCCTGATATGCTGCGGTTGGCCCCAAATACCAAAAAATACCTACTGAAGTAGGTGGTCCGGGGTGGGTTTAGGTGGCCCTAGTTAGGTCATCCTAAATCTCTATTAGAAGTAAGGATCTGGTCTAGTAGCTTCAGCCTTGGCTGAGGCTTTAGCAGATGACAAGCTCTATGTTAAGTTGTGTTGTTTCTTTGATCAACCATGCTTTTTTGATGGTTTTGCCAACTTCACATAAAATAAATAAATAAATGAAAATGTGACCCGGCCAGGTGAAGTGAACTGAAAATATTAGTTTGTGTGGCCTTAAAAGCATAAAAAACACAACACAAGAAATTGGAAAATTTAGAGAATAATTTTTTTTTTAGGAGTTGGCCTAATTTTTTTTTTCGGGAAGTATCAAAAAAATTCATACAGTACAGTTTAAGTACAGTTTATAAGTATACCCAAAAAAATCTTTTTAAAAAAAAAGAAAATAAAGGGAAGGGAAATTATTCAAATTTTAATCGAAAAAAGAAGGAAGTAAGAATTCGTGGTGTTTTAACTGAACTAGGGATTGGAATCGATTCTGTGATAGTCAAATTAATCAAAAATTGATTCTGAATCGATTAATCGAAAATCACATGAAAAAATCGAATTTGACGCCTAAACAATTTTTTCATTCTAGTCAATCGTTTCCATTGATATTTGGCCTAAATAAAATTTTAATTCTGGCCAGCATTAAAGCTCGGCCGGAATTAACTTTGTGTAATCTAGAAAAAAAGTTTTTGACTTTATTTTGAGTACAAGGTGGTACGTTTATTATAAATAAATACTATTAGCTATGTAGTCAAAATTTGTGTAATATTACTGCATAAAGGGCTTTGCCTAAGCGAAACTATTTCTAATGATTAAAAGTGGTCAATTTGACTTAGAAAGTGGTTGATTTGGCCCATTAAATGAAAATTCATGATTATTAGCTACTTTAAGGCCAAATTGGCCATTTTCAAGGTTAAATTTACTAGCCAGTGACAATGATGTAAATATTAAAAGAATAAAAAAAGTTTGATTCTCCGTAAAAACTATGATCATCCAAATTGTGACATGAAACTGAAAATCAAATTTTAAATCAATCTTGAGATTCGATTAATCGTGATTAGTCGATTCTATAATCGATTCTCAAAATTAGAATTGATTCCTATCCCTAAACTGAACTATAACATCAAATTGAATGGTAGTAGTAAAGTTCAGTTAGAAACACCTTTTTTAGAACAAGCCACAAGGTCATCGGGCTGGATGTGGGTCTCGCTACCGCTCCACCCACCTCGGCCTCACGGCCTCGCAGTACCTCCTTCCCCCCTACGGGGGATCAGGAATCCCCTATATCTGTCACCATCTGTCAATAACATCTGTCATATAACAATATACTAAAAAAGGATAAAATAAGGGAAAAGAGAGGAAAATACGATAGAATCAGAGGGGTATGACAGATATGACAGATATGACAGATATTTCAGAAAAAATCGGGAGAGGGTATCCCCAGAAAAAAGTTTTGATTTTACCCCCCAGATCTGTCATTCTGTCATAGTTCTGTCATATGATCAGGATTCCGTCTAATAATCTGTTGGAAGCAGTGAGATAGCAAACCAGATAAGTTAGCAGGTAAGCCCCTAGAAGGTCTATAAAGCCAGTAAGACCAACCCCGTCCCGTCCCCGTCAGAAAAAATAAGTAATTGAACAATGGGTATTGAGAATAGAGCATATCCAGATAAGTTTAGAAGACAGTACTAATCCGTCTTCCTCTTTTTTGCCTCCTTAAGGCATTTATCAATACACTGTTTACACGCATCATCAGAATCTAAGATTTTCTGTCCAAGTTTTTTGCATTGCCGATTGTAAGCCATCTGCTGTCTCTTAGCAGCGGTTTCTTTCTTTTTCTCCTTAGTCTTCTTCTTGATCACCCAGTCTATTCCAGTAAAAGTATTTTTATGCATACCACAAATTGTGCAGTCACCATGCAGCCGGTAACGCCCATTTGTAGTCATATCTTGTATTTCACTAGCCGTCTCAGTTTCCTTCTTGCACTTTAGGCAGTAAAAACGTGTCATTTTAAGATTTGAAGTCTAAAACCATTCCTTTAATTTGTCGTAATATGTCGCATTTAGAGAATTATTACAAATACTACAATCTCTCCGGAGTACCAGCACGAATTCTAAAAGGTGAGGAGCACTACAACCTATACAAAAAGCCCCTAAAGGAGAAGTCAACAGAACGTCCAAAGGTAATTGTATGGAAACCAAATGCAACACATCAGGCAGATCTTGCAGAGATGCCAGTTGACCCCAAAGGATTCCACTATTTTCTCGTAGTGGTAGAAGTTGCAGGAAAGAGAGTTGATGCAGAACCCCTAAAGGATAAGACTGCAAATAGAGTTCTAAACGGGTTTGTCAAAATCTACAGAAGAAATCGTATCAAGCCTCCAACACACCGACTGGAAACAGACTCCGGATCAGAATTCACTAACGACCAGGTACGTGATTTTTTCCTGAACAGCCTAGGGGTAATGATGAGGTTCGGAGAGCCAGGAAGGCATAAACAGCAATCTTATGCTGAAAGAGCTATCCAAGCCATCCAAGAATCCCTTCTTAAATGAATAGTAGCACAGGAGTTGAAAACTGGGGTGACATCCGTGGAATGGTCAGAAGATTTCCATAATATAGTGAATAAAGTAAATGAACTCTGGCAGAGAAATCCCCCAGACATTCCGACAGGGTCACCCAAAGTGTCAAAAAAGACGGATCTCCTCTCTGAAGGAGCACGTGTCAGAGTCAAGTTAGATGAACCTATTTCTGTACTTGGTAACAAACTTCACGGAAAATTCCGTACAGGAGACATAAGATGGAACCCAAACATTCGTGTAATCAAAACAATGATACTCTCACCTGAACAGCCTCCTACATATCTTCTTAACGGACCACATGGTCGATTAGGTGTATCCAGATGTGCATATACCCGAAAGGAATTGCAAGTAGTTCCTATTAATGAAAAGCCTCCACCTGACTCTGTGATAAGAGGACAACCTGAAAGATTTGTTCCTGAGCAGATACTTCGGCATCGCATTAGAAAAGGTCAAGACCAGTATTTGGTTAAGTGGGAGCGCTATCCAGACACTGAGGCTACTTGGGAACCTGCTGATTGGTTGAAGGAGGATGTCCCTGACTTAATTCGCAAATTTTGGGAATAAAAAAAAATAGAAGAATTAAAGGGTCTTATTTTTTATCCCCTCGATTAGCATCAGGAACTATCGGGATAAAAACATTCTTCCCATCACAGGTAAAGGCTATATGTTCACGTGATTCATGAACATTATAATTGTAACGTTTCAGACACGTTCGGCTTAACCCAATCTCCCTATGTTTGTATCCATCTAAAACTGCAAGATCCTTAGTAATAGCATAATCAGGGGTAAGTTTGATTGACACTCCCTTTACCATGCCGAATGTCCTACCTGTTCCTGAAGCACCAGATATGTTGTATGTAATACTCTTGTCGATATGCAACCCTAATTCCTCAGCAGCTTCTCTCTGAATAAACGACGTATTAGCACAAGTGTCTGCTAAACACTGAATTGCTATTCCATTAACCTCCCCATCCAGTGCTAAAAGATCTTTAGATTCTCTAAACGAGCTATGTCAATATCCATAGGATCGTCTACCCTGATATCCTCTTCTTGTTCCTCCTCAACTAGGTCCTCCGGAATCTCTGTGACTTTTCTAGCAGACAATAACTCCTCCTGAAGAATCTCACGGAGTAATTTCCTAAAGTCTGCAGACCTTAACAGGCTTAATAAGTCATTCTTAGTAACAGCTTTTGCAGGTGTAGACTTACTACCAGTAACTTTCACAGGAATCTTAACAGGGGTTGCTTTGCCTTTCAAGGGCGTACTAGAAGAGCTAACTGCTGTCTTATTTGGGGACGACTTAAGAAGTTTTGAGATACTCGAACCTACTTTTTTTTTGACCCAACACGGACCATATAGACATCACCATCTTTTTCTCTCAATTCTACCTTTTCACCAAAACTCGCAGTATCAATATCCATAGCATCATCATTAAGATCGAGGTTTCTCATTGCTCGGGCCAAATCCAGATCATCACGTCTATCTTTAGCCTTCTGAAGTTGTTTTGTAAGTATTTTAGACGTCCCACGTTTATATCCCATAATAAAATCAATAGCATTTTGATGATCATCCAAAGTCCATTCAGGAGCATCAGGGTCATCACCAACATCATGATCTACATAACCATCATCCCAATCAGGATCCTGAGGATCCTGAACAATACGTCTCTGTGGATTTGGTCGAACAGGTTTAATCTGCTGTCTATAGACTGGTGGATTACGAACTGGCCGAACCTGTAATTGTTTAAATTGCACCTGAAAATTCTTGGTAAGTTCCTCAGCTTGAGTCTTAAGTAACTCTTGTAATTGTTCTTGAGTAACCCCAGATGACTTTGATGTTAGTACGACAGGTTCCTGTTTTCCTAACGGAGGTTGAGTTACATCACTGTAATCTGCTTGAAGTCATCGATTTCTATCTTGTAACCCCAAGCACATTTCAGCCCTTCTCCGTTCTAAATTTCTCAGATGTTTAACCAAGTCATCAGGATTAAGATTACTAAACCTTTCTGCTTCAAAAATATTATCAGCCGAAAGACCTCTAAAGAACTGGTCGATGATAAGATCATCAGTTAGTTTTAGTAATTTTCCAGCTCTCTTTACAGTTCTATAAAATGCATCGACTGGCTCATTTTCCTGATAAAGACTGTTAAAACGGATACGTTTCTTTTCATCTAAAATAGTTGGAAATTGTGTTCTAAGCCAATAAAGCGCCTGGTTAGGTTTAATACCAGGAAAAACTATAGAACGATTATTATTAGCAGCAACACCAGCATCTGCAGTAGCTGGAGCAACTCTATCTGTCGGACGAGCACCAGCTCTTCCCCAAGCTTTATCTCCACCTATTAAATCATGGGTAGGAATAAATGCTGCTCTAATAGTTACTAATGCATTAGCTGCATCTGTAGCATAAACATGTGCTTCAGACCCATTTACATAGGTACCTGCATTTGGTCCTCCTGCACCTTCTGGTATTACTAATGCTACAAAAGCAGCTAAATTAGCTCCACCTCTTGAAGTGATACCAGAAAGTTCCCAATTTTTTCCTGTAATTTCTCGATCAAACCATTCAGCTGCTTCACCAGCCATGCAGCTTCTAAGTATACCCATAGCTCTTTTCCAAGACTCTGGTGGCCCTCCAGCAGCGTATGGGTTAAGATTAATAGTATCAAGATAACCCATATAAAGCCTAACAAATGTATCAATATCATCAGTAGCTTTACCCTCAAAAATCGGCAATCCTATCGCAGTGGTAGCTATATCGTCTCTAGTGGATTGTTTAATATAGGTGGAGGAGGGTTCAATTGTCTAATTCGAAACCATTGTACCTGAATTCTAAGAGCAGCTATCTGTTGGAAAAGTCTATTTCTAAGTCTCCCTAATGTCTGAATCCCAAAACGCACCCTATTATTAGCATGTGCTAGCTGTGCATTAACCTGTCCAAGTTGCGCATTAACCAATACAAGTTGTCCTCCAGTCCGAGTAGCCCTCAGCCGCCAATGATTTAAAAGGATATTACCACGATTTACAGCATTTTGAGCCTCATTACGATCCCTTACTGCTTGAGTATAATGTGCTTGTAATACATTACGTTCATGTCGTGCCTGATTACGTTCACCTATAGCCCGTCGACGAAGCTCTACCATAGTATCATAATCTCTTTGCAGGTTATGGTTTTCTTTTATGAAATTATCATTGGCAGCACGTATAATAACTAATTGACGTTCTAAATTAGTAAACGTTTCATCAAATGCATTTATCTTACCTTGTGCAAAAACTAACAAATCTTTTGTAATACCAAGTTCTTCATGTTTTGCTTTACAGCGATACATTAATATATTAATAATATGTTTGATTTGATTATTTGCCTTCTGTATCTCTGAATCAACAGTTAAACGACCCCTGGTAATCAATAAATTTGCATGAGCCTTTAGTATTCTAACTAATTCATCATCGTCTTTTTCATTGACCAAGTGTGCAGGAGGCGGTCCAGTAGGTTCTGAAGGAGTATAAACTGGAATTGGTGTTGATGTCGACATAGTATTTAAACTAAGTTAGAATAAAATTCAAATGGATCTTTATGTATACAATTTGGACGAGTACACGACCGACTCAAGACAAGGCAATGAGTTTGCTCCATCATGGCCCTTTCGATTAGCCGTAGTAGGTAGCTCAGACTCAGGTAAGACAACTATGATCATTAATTTGTTAATGGGTGACAAGAAAGCAAAGGAGGATGGTAATCGGTATGTACTATGTGATGCAGTACTTTTAGTTGGCAGATATCTTGACGAGCCGAAGTGGGCAGTTGTACATGAATTTTTCGAAGAGGAGAAAATCCCATTCACTGCAGTAACCCATAGTGAGATTCCAGAGATTGACTCCTTCGACCCTACTCAAGCTACTGTGGTAATCTTCGAGGATCTGATGGATGCACCTAAAAAAATCCAGGATCTCATCACTGGTTACTTTACACATGGACGACACAAAAATATTTCATGTATTTATGTAGCCCAAAGATTCTTTGCCATTCCTAAGGCTATTCGAGAAAACGTTAACTACATCTCACTGCATGGAGGTCATGGGAGCCTTACAGATACCAAGAGAATCATCCGCCTATATACAGAAGAATCAGAGTCATTAGCACCAGTAATTGATGATCTTACTCTGCAACGTGAATTTGTAGTGTTTGATCTTAGACGGTCCAAAAGTGATCCACTGTCCATTCGAGTAAGATGGGATACTAGTCTCAGTTCTATCACAGAGCAATCTCAGTTCAATCCTAGTTCGATCTCAGTTCAATCTCAGTTTGATCCAAGTTTGAACCCAGTTCGATCTCAGTCTGAACCCAGTTCAATCACAGTTCGATCCAAGTTTAGTCCCTATGGTCAGAAAGCTGTATTTGAAGCAAAAAAGGTGGACACTTGATTGAATTTGCTCGGGTATTTCCATCCCCTAAAGAACGTCAACATTTACTTGTACCTGGTGTCTTAGCCAAGAATGCAGATACCTGGATTAAATATGTCTTTCGGGAAGCTTATGGACTCTCTGGTAAGACCCTAGGAGCTGACTTTCAGGATTTCTTAGCAAAAGTACAGGGTAGGACTGCAAAGACTGAAACTCTGAAAACTGAGAATGTGAAGGAGTTATTCTCCCGATATGAAGCCCTGAAGTCTAGTCGCCCTCTGGATAATAAACAAATAATAGAAGGTATTGAAGTCCTTCTACAGATCTTTTCTAAGAGCCACATGGACCGTCGAGCATTACAAGTAGGGATTAATAGTATCTTGTAAGAATATCAAGTAATTCGTCTGCAGAAGCTTTAAGAATCATAGCACTTTTTTTACGGCCTTCAAAGTCAATCCTTAACATCTTAGCCTTCAACCCTATTGCTCCTAAAGCACGAGAAGCAAAGTTCTTAGTCATTGGATTACTTATATGATTTACATAGTTCTCATAGAATGTAGTGAAAGGCTCGTCAATACCATCTGGATATGTATCCCTTAGAAATTGATATAAAGCAATTTCTCCACTGTCATAACCTATGGCTATAAGCTGTTCGAGAAGCCACTTCCTAATATCTTCATATGGCTCTCCATCCATAATATTCATATCCAGTTTTTGTGTAAACAATTGTGTAAAGTCCACATTACTTCCCCGACGAATGATCTGAACTAACTTATCCCTAGCAAGTCCCAAGGCTTGTAAAGGTTCACTCTCGTCGCCAATCTTCTTTATAATCTGTCTATACAACACGCTGGATAATCCTCTATATGCTGTTTTTGGAGTGATTACTCCACAGTTTTGGCATTGGTTTATTACGATTGATGTTGACATGGCTATCTTTCTTTATGTAAAAAAGAATTATTCAAAATTAAGTAACTATTCGGAGCAGTCCTTGCACAACTTGTCCGTTAAGTCACTTGGGCTTACAGGCATGAGACATTCTCTACACAACTCAATATTAAGCTCTGCAAGTCTCGGGGTATGGTCCTCCAAAGTTCATGGACGATCGGAAGGACCGGAGGAAGGTGTCCCGTTAGTCGTATCTTGCTGTAAGATAAAATCATCATATTCATCTTGGTCAGCCTGAATAGCGGCCCTGATTTGTTGTATATCATTGAAAGTTAACCGCTGCCCATCAAGATTTTCCTCATTATAGCGTGTTTCATTGATGATTTCCTCTATAAGCGCCTCTTCTTCATAATGGACAAGGTAGTAATCCTCAACTACCTCATAGTCACTCTCAATCAGTCTATGATATGTTCTAGTACCACGTCGAACATAACGTCCTGTATCTGTATTTAAATATACAGGTTGCTCTTCAGGTGGAGGTGCAGTTTGTCTACGGACAAGCCTTCCACCAATATAATCATGGGATTCCATAACTATTCGATTAAAGGTATCTCCACCGATAATAATTGGACGTCCAGTTATAGGGTTAGCTATATAAGGGTAAGACATGTCTTTTTTTCTGTATGTGTCTACATACCTAATAGTTTTCTTCAATTTATAATAACCAAGTGACATGGTCATCAGTCCTTATCAAAAATGCAAGGATACCTGATGATAAGGTTACATGGTCATCAATCCTTGTCGAAAAAATGCAAGGATACCTGATAAATAAGTTACTGGGTTATTGGCCTAGAATGCATTCATGGAAAAACTATGGATTATATTACAGAAAATGTGAACGGAGTTCATGTCACGTGATACCCTGAACAAATGTGTAGAGTGTCACGTGATTTCATGCGGTACGTAGATCATTTCCTTTTTGGGCGATACCCGTTCCACAAAAAATCGATTTTGGTAAAAATGCGTTTGGAATCTTGTGTAACATAAATTTCCTTTTTCGGTAATTCGGGATTACGCGGTAATGCCGGCCGGATCTAAAAAATATGACTCTGCAGGGTAATTCCTACGAAAGTCAAGTACAAAATGCTTACTCCTGTTGAGTCCATTCATACCACTCCCCAAGGATCGCCTCCCCATCTATGTTCACTTAATGCATGCTCTATGGTTTCCCTCTCTTGGGGGTCCACGACCATCCCATTCCTAAGCATTTTCTCCATAATATAAAGCTGATCCTCGGTGAGGCGGTCTATCCATCTTTTATAGAAGTCGTTTACATCTTCAAATGTTATCCAGTCAACATTCCCTTTTTCGAATGGCTTTCCAAGAGCTCGGACATACCCGATCGTAGTGGCATAATTTTTCCACCTCTTATATGCCTCTTGACGAACTTCCTGCCACCACACTCTATCTACCTTACTCACTGCAATAAGGTCAGTATCCGGGATCTTTGCGACAATGCGTTTGACTATTTCTACTGGTAATCGGTCCAACATGATGTTATATTACTTATACTATAGCTATCTTCAATTACTGTATGCCTATTACACATGGATAAATAGACTAAATTCGTACAGGATCGTAGGACCACAGGAGCCGCTTATGCAAGAAGTTCTGTTAAGGTTTTCTCAGCCTCATTTTTAGTAATAGCTCGCTTTGGGGGACCGGTTGATGAGTCCTTAGTCACATTATAATACAATTCGAAGAGGACCTCAAGCTTATCTAGGAGAGCTTGTTTATTGTTGTATGATTCACGGATTTTTGCTATCTTAGCAGTATATGCCGCATTATCTGGGAAGAGTTTTCTGGCCACGAACTTCACATATGATACAGGAGAATTTGCCATCTGGATTCGCTTGATATACTTCACATGATCCTGGACAAGGTAGCTGGTTTTGCTAAACCCAGATACTAATGCGACTACTATAGTGTCTTTCAATGCACGGATAATCTTGAGGACAGTTTCATCAGAGACAATGGTGAACTGATTGTGTGATGCATCATAAATAACTTTATCACTAATGCTGTTAGTGCTGTTAATAATGCTTGCTAATTCGGTATATGTTGACATGATTCCTTATACTTTTTTGTACTTTGTAATAAATAGGAATCTTCAAATTGACTTTACATTCAAGCAAGAAAAAATATATATACCTACTGTAAATCCAACCGCATTCTTGGCAATCATGTCCAGATAACCTTGTTTGCATTTTTCACATGGCAGTATCCTGCAGTTTCAAACTTGAGAGCTTTCAATGCTTTGGATGCATTTTCTGGACAAGTGATAAGTGTAGGACTACTCGGCTGTTCCTCTAGAATAAATCCATCTGTATGGATGCGTCGTACTTTATCCTTATATGGTTCTAATAACTCTGAAGTCGTCTTCCGTCCATGTGCTAATAAGAATGGAGCGATCCTAGGATACTCACCCTTGAAGGGACTACCTGGGTTTGTAAACTGAAATCGCCACTGGTCAGATCCTACTGGTACGATGGAGTCAAGTGTGTGGCCTTCTGGAAACTTGAATGGATCTGTTTGATCTGTGGTGAGTGTCTTGTAATTGCGTTTCCTCTGGCAGAGTGCTCCCCATAGTGTATTGAGAACTCTTTTTGCAACACGACCGGCCACGCCACCCTGGTTCTTTATATTGAAGAGAAAGTAGACATACTCACCAAATATTACAGTCCCAGGAATTCTTGCTTCTCTGTCATATATCAAGGCATTTGGCTTTCCATCCTGGATTAACTGTATATCGAGTCCAAGTTTCTTTGCTCGTTGTAAGTCAATGAATGTATAGACTCCCCTCTTATTCTGTCAGAAGAGAATGTCATTACCACTTACCTTGCCCTTGGGCGCTCCCTAGGAGCTAGCACGAAATAATCCATACAAGGCATAACCTCTATGGTCTACAAAGTCTTTGAGTATTTGAAACTTACCTTGTCGGATTGGAAAGTTTGCATTTGATTGCTGAATACTTGGATACAAACTTGTCACGTCGTATTGCCTTCCATAGCCCTTCCATTCATTGTCTGCCCAGATAAGACCTCCCATCATTGCATCACTTATCCACTCTGCTTCGACTGGGTCAAGAGGATCATTGGCTGGAACCCCTACACTAAACCGTTCAAAAAGCCAGAGTGCAGTTCTCTTGTACGACCAGTTGTGGTAAGATAAGTCGATTCCTAGACCGAACTTCTTTGTAGCCTGTAGGAAGGAATCCCGCTCTTCATGGATCCTCTGGTATGTTTCCTCAAGTGTTTCATATATTCCAGTTTTACAATTCTTCTCGATAGGGATGAAGGAGTAACTATCAGAGTTCTTACCTTTCTGAAACTGTCCAACTGTAAGAGACTTAACTGTCTTACCATTGTATATTGTTACTACATTATTAACCCCATCTTCACGATAAACAAAGGGAGACTTTTGTTTTCTATCTAATTTGCTAGGGTGGAGTCTTCCGGGATTCAGTGCAAGAGAGTAGTGGCCTTCAGACAGGATAAGTGTTGCACGTCTGTCAGATTTGCTCTTGGAAATTCGAGTGGAATCCCCTACAATATTAAGTGCAAGGCTTCCTGCAAGTTGTTCAACCTTATCCATATATGAGACTGGAACTGGAGCATCACGATTGAGACCTAATGCCTTTTTGATATACTCGGGCTTTTCGATTGACTTTGGCATTTTAGAGAATGTGCCGTAGATATATTTCAGGCATTCATACAGGCAATCATTTAGCTCCCCGTTGCAACCCCCTGCAACCGGTGGGGCATCTCTTACATAAATTATGAATCGTTCAAAATAATCAGGGTCTGCGTCATCCGGTAGTTGTGCTTCGTCGTAGTGGTCCAAGAGTGAGAAGAGGCTGGCTGGTTGGTTTCCTGATGTCCATCCACCGGGTTTCCAGTTTTCATAGGGGAGCAGAATCTGAAATTTATGTGTCGGATACCGGGATTGGAGTCGCTGTCCAAGTCTTGCTATTGCTCCTCTGGAAAATCTTGCGCCTGAATACTGTAATTCTTTGATATCCGGTCTTGTAGGTAAAGCACGGACAATCTCTGAATAAACCATTTGATGTATTTATGAATTGTGTTCAGTTGTAATATAGGTTTTTTTATACAAAAAATATAAGATAACTAAGAAGTGCTTATCTTATTAAAAGGAGTCAATCTTGCTGCATACACGATCAAGATCCTCTTCATCCCAGTCGTCGACAATTCCATTGGCGGCTTCCCATTCACGTTCCATATCAGTTTTTGGACGTTCCTCTGGGATTTCTCGTGCTTTACCCTTATTCATCTTCATAGTTTCATAACCAGAGGTGGTAGGGATAATCTCGGCATCACGATCCTCCTTGTATACTCTTATTAGATCTGCAAGTTCTTTACGGCTAGGTGTTTTAGGTAAGTTCCCATTATATTCGATCCAGTCCTTGAAGCGGTCTACTACCTCCCTAAGGTAATACTGGTACTCGTTCTCAATACGTGTTGTGGGACATTCCTCTACTTCAAACGCGAGTATTTCCCAGTCATAGTCGTCTGACACGTCTTGGTACTTAGCCCATAAATCCTTACCTGTATTGTAGAGATCATTGAAGACCTGGTCCTTTGAATTCTTGACCCATGGCTTACGATCCTATCGGTGCCTTTTATGCCAAGCCCAGTGTGCTCGAGTACCTTCCTTTGGTTCAGAGTTTCAGTCAACTTCTAGTTCTGTGTCGGGTTCTGGGATAGGTTGCTCTTTGAGAGTCAGTTCTACTACGGGTTCTGTAGAAGATTTGGAATCTGTGAGAGATTCGGATTTTGCAGAAGATTCTGCAGGAGACTCGGATTGTTGCTCAGGAACTTGGTCTGCAGTTGTAGGATCTGAGTCAGATAGCAAGTCATCATCAGCTTCAAATGCAGGTTCCTCAGCAGGCGGCTCATTTTCTTGATCAGGTTCCTCATCAGATAGATAACAATCTGAGAAACTGTCTATAATTTCATCAGTATCTGACTCTATGGAAGCTGGAGATTCCTCAGGAATAGGATCCTCTTTGATGACAGGTGCAGGTTTTACCTTCAAGCAATAAGGCTTAGGTGGTACTGGTGGAGGAGCCTTTTTGGCAACTAGTTGCTCTTCAGTAGGTTTTTCTTCAACAGGTTTCTCAACAACTAACTCCACTTTCTCTTGATCTACTTGCGATTTACTAGCTGGATTATATATATTTGCCAAGAACTTCTCCAAGGCATTTGGATCAGATGTGGGCTTCTCAGGAGTTTCTATATCTATTCCTTCTATATTGATTTCATCTGTTTCATGGATCCATTTTTTGCCGAGGTATTTCTTGTAAAGATCCTCCCTGGATATGCTATATACTTGGGTTAACTTTTTATTTATATAAGTCCGATTACTATTTATACTCAACTCATTTGATAGGATTCTAGAAGCGTTTATCTTTGATAATGGTAAGATGCAATGAGTTTCACAGTATGAAGTATATACCCTATAAAATTCTTGAACAGGTAGGTCGGTTATATGATTTTTTACTATGAGGTAAGTGTCCTTTATGAATTGAAATAGGGGTGGAAGAGTCGATATGATGTGATCCTGCTTAGATGTTGTCATAGGTGGTGGATTCCCATTGAAGTCTGGGTAAGCGTCTGCAATGGCTCTCAAGTAAGCATAGAATGCCTCACTGGCGCCTGGGTATTTCATAGCGTCACTAAGTTTCTTAAAGTAGTTAAGGTCTCCCTTGCGGGATGGTGACACATCCAAGAACACTGTGCGCCTATCATCATTCTCCACTCTGAGAGCATTTTCATTAGTGAGTACAATGGTGGATATAAAGTTTTTGTAATGTGTTGGCGTCTTGTATTTTTCATGGATTTCCATTATATTGCCTGTTACCTTATCCTTCAACGATCAATACAGATTATTCCACTGGCTTTTTTCTGTAGGCATTTCCTCGAGGAGGAGAAGAACCTTACCCTGTAATTGCCCATTGAAACTTCCAAGAATCGTTTAAGGATCGCTGGTCTTATAAACAAGTTGAGTACCTAAAACACTACGTTGAATGAAATCTGTTATAATACTCTTACCCCAACCCTGTCCAGATTTCAGGTAGAGAATCGAATACATTTTCCTTCCAGCTGCCACACCGGCCAACCACTTTATGATATACTCAGTAAGATTCCAATCGCCTGAACACCAGATATCCTGAATGTGGGAGAAGATAAATTTAACCGCGAGGTGGGTTGTAGATTCAAAAGTGGATATCGGACGCAGGATATGGAGGAATCCTGGAAAGATATTGAGATAAAGTTGGCCACCTAGTTTAAAGATACGGGATTTTTGAGGGTCACAGGTAGCTACACATACAGTACTATATTCGATCATAAACCATTTGTTGATATTAAATTCAACCTTTTGTGAAGGACCCTGTTCAGATTGTGTGTAAAAGACTTTGGTAATTGGACGGATAAGTTTATTAATATTTTTATCAGGGATGTGCTCGAGGTTTTTGATTTCTGATCGCCACATGAAGACTCCATGTGGGTTGGAGCAGGGATAAAGTAACTGCAAAGATAACCTTTAGCTTGATTGAGATCCCTCATATTCTTTGCAGCGTTAATGAGCCGTTTAAGCTCATCAATACTAAAAGCCTTCTTCTGTTCACCGAACTTGGGGATAACTTGACCTTGAATGCTAGTTTGGGCAGTCATTTTTTGTTCTATCAAATCGAGTACTAATTTATAGTTACCTAATCTTCAATTGCCGAATATTTTTCCAAAGATCTGCACTCCTACCAATTTACCCTCCTGTAGTCCTATGGTTCTGCAATTCTGCGGTCCTCCGGTTATATCTGGTTATCTTCTAGGGGTAAAAAAAAAACTATAAACCACGAACCTTTACGACTGCTCTAAATTTTCCCTTCCCCTTTTTCAAACTACATATATCTGAAATCCAAACCGCTCAAGAGCTCCTTTTACTATAGTTAGCTTTTTCTAGTGTCCGTTAACTCTTTACAAGCCTTTTGATATGCCTTCCATTCAAGTTTACGGAGGATACCCTCCTCCTCCAATTATTGGCCAAGAGCATCATTTGCTTTTTCCTTCTTTTCTACTGCCCTGTCGTATGCCTCCTCGGCTTTTTTATGCCGCTTCCAGAGTACTCGTTCAGCTTCAACTCTCCAGATTGGGCTGACTTCTAGAAGATGTGGCCCGAAATTGCTACTTGAAATGTGTTCCAGGATATGGCCTACAAGTTCGGGGATTACTGATACTGCGTGCGGGGTATACATGTTATCTGTCCTTATAGGTTACTTATGGTATACCCATTGTTCAATTACTTATTTTTTCTGATGGGAGCGGGACGGGGTTGGTCTTACTGGCTTTATAGACCTTCTAGGGGCTTACCTGCTAACTTATCTGGTTTGCTATCTTACTGCTTCCAACAGATTATTAGACGGAATCCTGATCATATGACAGAACTATGACAGAATGACAGATCTGGGGGTAAAATCAAAACTTTTTTCTGGGGATACCCTCTCCCGATTTTTTCTGAAATATCTGTCATATCTGTCATATCTGTCATACCCCTCTGATTCTATCGTATTTTCCTCTCTTTTCCCTTATTTTATCCTTTTTTAGTATATTGTTATATGACAGATGTTATTGACAGATGGTGACAGATATAGGGGATTCCTGATCTCCCGTAGGGGGGAAGGAGGTACTGCGAGGCCGTGAGGCCGAGGTGGGTGGAGCAGTAGCGAGACCCACATCCAGCCCGATGACACAAGCAATATCACTAATGCTATTATGTGGTGTAGCTGATGTAATTTGTGGATTTGCCCAGGGCGTAGTAATTGGTAGAGTATATCCTCTTTGAGCATTCCATCGGTGTAGGTTTACTTACATAAAAAGGAGGTCTCCTGGGAGTAGGATTAATAATAACAGGATCTTTATATGAAATTGGGATCTTTCTGTATCAGCATCCGTTAAACTGCCACTGGAACAAGATGTAACAGGACTTGGAGGATGAACAGGTTTCTCATTTTCTTTACGATTACATTTTAATTGACAAGACTGTACATGTCTTGGTAAATGTCCATGTTGATTGAAGCTCTTCGTACATTTATTAATTGGACAATTAAAAGGTTTTTGCCATGAAAAATTAGGATGTGAAATTGTTGATTTGATAAGAATATTTCAGTAGTGTTCCGAAAGGGTCAGGTCAAACTAGCCCATAACCTGCATGAACTCGACCTGACCTGTTAAGTCGGGTTATACCTTTACTTTGACCCAGTGACCCGAATCTTTTTAAACTAAAAATTTCAATTTTTTTATATTAAATACAACTTGATGGGTTCTGAGTCAGACCACAATCGGGACTTTTACACTCAGGTCGAGTTCAAATACACCTCAAAACCTGACCCGACTCTACCCCTTCAAAACACTAAATATATGTTGTAATTGCACAGGACGATGGGGATAATGAATTATTTTCCCTTTTAAACGCGTTATCATGAGTTCTTATATGTCTTGTCAATTTGTCAGACCAGGAAAATCTTTTGGAACATTTGTTTCAAGTACATTTATAGGGTTTTTCTTCAGTGTGAGTTCAGATATGTCATTTTAAATGTTTCAGTCTGTTGAATTCACGAGTACAAACTTGACATTTATGAGTTTTAGGATTTCGGGATTTTGTTCCTTGAGACCTATTATTTTGATCACTTACTTTTGACATGATTCTTTCATCTGTTGGACCATTTATTAAATTAGCGAGGTCATTAGACATTATGTAAAAAGAAGATTTTAGGAAAGTAACGGGTTGGAAAGAATTCAATGTAAAAAAAAGAGGGTGAATAATTACTCAGAGTTAAGATGTTTTTTTAAAATTTGGAAGATAATATATAAAAAAAATTTTTTTTTTATATTTCATACTGTAACTTAAATGTGTTATCTTATCTTGAAAACAATTAGTTTATATATTATATATTATGCCTTATATATTAATATATGTGTGTATTGTTATTGTAGATAAAAGCTTCACCCTATAAAAAAAGTTGATCCGTTTTTTATATCCATCTTTTTTTCATAAAAGGCTCATATTTCCAGAATTAATAATCTTATATCATGGAATTTATCAAATTATTTGCATTTTCCATGAATAGATCCATGAAAGGCAGATAAAATTTTTTATAGGGTCATTGAGTAGTATGAAAACCCCAATTCTGGCTCACCTACTTATCTCATAATCTAAACCGTTTATTAATATTTTCACCTACTTATATGCTACATATTTTATAACCTAAATCACCTTTTTTATATTTTTACCTACTTATCTCATAATCTAAACCGTTTATTAATATTTTCACCTATTTATATCCTACTTATTTCATAATCTAAATCATTTATTAATATTTTCACCTACTTACCCCCAACCGAACAAGAAATAGGATTTCAAAGCCAACAGAGCCAAAAAAGGTAAGGAAATATTAACCCATCCAGGAAACCAGCCATGGAGTCAATAGAGCGGAATAGCAAGGCAAGCAATTTCCCTTATACCGAGAAAAAATGTAATTGAATAAAAGATTCATATATAAAAGGTTTACAAGATGTCACAATACAGACCATCACTAATAAGACGTATACTAGGTCAGTTTGAACTCAACATAGAAGAATGGGTAAAGGAAATAATGTGGTATTTAGATATAGCATATTTAAAAGCTTTAGATTCCGAATTTAGCAAAGAAAGTATGTTAGTATCTGGATTAGAAGAGCTAGTAGAAATATTTGATGAGATGTTAGAAGGTGATGATATATGGATACATCCATCACTTTTATCACGAATAAGATATTCTATTCTACCAGATGAGATGGCAATATATGAAAGATTTTCAGATATCATTAAGAACTTCTCAGAGGATAAAGAATTAGCATATGCATTATTAGACTTAGTAGAAATATTATCAAAAAAGAAACCTACAACATTCAACATTATAGATTACAATATACAAAGAATATTCACGAATCCTAATGATGAATATAGAAATGAATTCAGCATCTACCATATTAAAGGAGATGAAGATATGGACGAAGACACAGATGAAGACACAGATGGAGACATAAATGAAGAAGAGCAGAATGAATTCAATGAATACTACCAAAATCTTGCACCAACCACTGAGAGTCAGCTGGATAGGCTAAAAAATGAGTTGGCTATAACTCTATGTGACGAATGTCTTATGCCAACAAGAAGTCATGAATGCGATTGCTGGATTTTACAAATAGAGGATTTCTAGTTTTCAGTGAAACCATTTTTTTACCTCTCGCAATCTGGAATAGGTGCATCACAAATAAAATCTCCAAAATCATATGGATTAGAAAACAACTTCTGTAAGAACTTATAAACCATATCAGCATCCAATTCAGTCTTAGTGCCAAATATATTAACCTTACCAGATTTAGGCCAGATATGTACCCGAATCTTTGAAGTAAAGATTATAGCAATTTTAGAATGAATATCACCTACATCATTCTTAATATACTTTATCGGAAAGGGAAGAATCTCACGAATACCATCTATAGATTCTAAAGCATATGCTAAGGTAGAAAGATTAATAAACTTATCACCTCCAATATTAATCACAAATTTATAATTGCGCAGGAGAGCCTTATTTTCACCCACAAGTTCTACAGAAGAAAACTCAGGTAGGGAACATTCAGAAAGGTAACGTAAGAAGATAGCAACAGGATCAAAAGACCCGAAAACTTGTATACTACCAGATTTAGAAAAATAACGAATAGTATGTACAGTATCAGCTAAGATGATAACAAACTCAATGCATGCATTAAAAGTGCTACCATCTCCTGTACGTCGCCGTCTATTTAATGGATTGTCAGGTGTACTTCGTCTGCATCGCCTCTCACCTTTTGGTTTAGACAAGTACTATTCATAACCCTCAAAAGCTTTATGAATAAAGTTGCTATTAATGGCAATAACATCCTTAGTAGGTTCAAGCTTATGACCAAGCACGGTGTAATCAAGCCCTTCAACATTGATCTTAAATTCAGTAACAGTAAGAGATGGTGTAAGTTCACTAAAAGTAAGCATGTCTGGTTTTTTCTATTGATAGAAAAGAAATGTTCAAATTATTTTATCCTAAGAAAAAATCTAATTAAATAAAACTTCTCTATCAATATCTCATATGAGATACCATGACAAACAATAGCTTACCTTTCGAACTTTTAGAAAAGATATTCAAAACTTCATATGAAGGTACTTACTCCCGTTGGCATATGCTTTGCAATTATGCATTAGTGTGTCGAAAATGGGCTGTAGTAGCAAACTCTCTCCTATGGGGTGAAGTAGACCTTTATAACCGCTATAATATGAAGGAGTTCCAAATGTATAAACATCTTACAAAACCAGGAACAGTATGTGGAAAATATATCAGAAAGCTTAATATGGATGGGGTAAAATTATGGCCCATTTGTATTGTAAAAATGCTACAAGCTTGTCCCAATATCCAGGAACTTAGCATAATAGATTATCAATACTATGGTGGAAAAGGTGACGTTAGAGATTTGCTAAGTGAAATCCTGCATATATTACCAAACCTTCAAAAGCTAGATATCAGATGTAGTCGATATTTTAAAAATAGAAATGCCATTGAAAAACTCATAGAAACCCGTAAAGACCTAGAAATCAGAGTAACATGGCAAATGTAATATTTGTAAAGGCTAATCACTGCCAAAAAATTTGGGCACTGCCCTGTTACTGCCCGTCACTGCCGAAAAAATTTGGGCACTACCCTGTTACTGCCCGTCACTGCCGAAAAAATTTGGGCACTGCCCTGTCACTGCCTGGTACTGCCCATCATTGCCGCAGAAGTTTGGGAAACACATGGATTTTTCCTAGCAAGATGACGCTTTAACTTAGAGGGAAAGTCAAAACTTGCTCCACATAGATGACAGGTTAATCTTCCTCGAGAGTGTGAATTTTTTTTAAGTCGATAGTATCCATCTGCAAGGAAGTCACGTTAGTTTTCCGTTTATGTAGAGAAATTGGAATGGTAATTTTTTTACGTGATGATAGAGGGATGGTCAGTTGCCGATTTTAGAAATCTAGAATGACATTAGCACGATCAATCCAAGGTACACCTAGCAATAAAAAGTCCTTATCACTCTTAACAACCATGAAGTCATCTTCAATTTTTTTAGAGTTCTCCCCATCATATACAAGAATACCAAGACCATATACTGTCCCAATAGTATCAGATTTTGTTGCAACACCACTAAGATCAGGAGCATTACTTCTATCAACATCAAGATTTAGGCGCTTTACAATATTGTTAGATATCAGAGAACTATCAGAACCAGTATCGAAAATTGTCGTAGGAATAACTAAAGATTTTTCACTCTCAGGTGCGACTACTTTGGTCTTAATAGTGACTACATCACTAGCAGACTTGCAGTTAACAATTCCAATACCTGCTATAGAAGACCATAAGTCATTATTACATATAACATCATCATTTTTACGGATTAAATTTGCAGCCATACTATTAGTTACAACCGAAATCATAGGATAAAGGATAGATGTGAAAAGGTCCTTAACATTATCCCAAACTTTTTCACGTGTTTTTATCGAGGGTTCTCCTTTAAGCTGACTGAGTACTAGTTCTTTATAATTAATGAATTCAGCATTCAGAGCATTGTAAGCAGATATAACAGTCTCTTTTGGTACAGCATTAACGAAGGATTGAACCAGAAGCTTTAAGAGTTGTATAAAAACCTCAAAGATAATACGCTGCCTTTCAAGTTGTGATTTTTTCTTATCAGTAGGCTTTTTATCTACACGTTTCCTTTCTGTAGGCTTTTTTTTTTAATCCATAGCAGGCATGTCCAGAGTCTGAATCACTATCAGAGGAGTCAGAGGAGTCAGAGGCGTCAGAAGAGTTAGAGGAATCAGAGGAGTCATGTGCATAATTTGTTTTCCTCTTTCCCTTCTTAGATTTTGGACAGGAACTCTTAGTATGACCAGATTTTCCACAACTTGAGCATTTCTTTGATTTCTTTGGTTTGCGTGTACCTGAACTTATACCAAATACCTGATTACCACGGTAAATATGGTCAGATGGTAAATTTTTATTAAGTTCTGTATCAATAAATATTTCAAGATCACTAAGGGTTACTTTACTTATATCGATATCTCTTGGAAGACCTAATTTATATGCTAAAGCAAGTAATCTCTGAAATGATGTATCATTTTGAGGACTTGAAAATGGACTAGAAGATGGTACTGGTACTGCAGATGGTCTAGCCGTAGTCATAGGAATTTTAGAATTTATAAGATTCTCAATATCCGCTAAAGTTGGACCCTGATATGTAACTATAGGAGTAGGTGGCATATCTGTCCTGTATTTCTCAACTTCTTCCAATTTATTCAGAATAGATGCAACTGAATTTTCTAAACCAATACGTCGCGCATCCAACTTATTTTCACTGGAAAGACCATTTAAAAACTGTTGCCGTACTAATTCATTCTGATTTACCTCTGGAAGAGTTGGATATGCAAGTCTAACCATTCTTCGTAATTTAGAATAGAATCGGCTTACAGTATCACTACCCTGAACAATAGCATTAAATGCAAGCTTAGACTTTTCAGATGTTATAGTAGGGAAGTAATGCTTAAAACGATATATTAATTGTCCAATACGTATTCCAGGAGGCACAATTGTACCTCCATTATTAGCATTAGGATTATTAACAGCTATATCAGTAGGACGACCCTCGACTATTGACCAATCTTCATCCCATACAGTATGATCAGGTATAAAATTAGCACCAGTAATAGTATTAACTGCAGCTGCTTGTCCATGTAATACACCAGCCCTCCACGAAATTGATTCGCCGCTACAGCCTGTATAGCGGCATTATTCAAAGCATTAAAAGCAGCAAGATTGGCCACGCCAGTATTATCCAGAAGATTTACACATTCCCAATTTTTTCCTTTGATATGTGTTTCATACCAATCTCTAGCATCATCTTCAAGTAAAGTTTCAAAGATCCCATGAATCCTAACACGAGTCCTAGCATTAGCAGCAGGATCAAGTCCAGCAGACTCACACCATTGCCTGAATTCTTGAAGCCAAAGTTCTGGATCTTCACCAGATGCTTCTCTAAATTTTTTAGGTGCATATCCTGCCATTATAGGTTGTTGTATTACCGGAGGGTTATTTTGTAATGCTAGAATCTGTTGATTCAAATTATTGACCTGATTTTGCAAATTTTGACCATTATTGCGACAGTTTAAAAATTGCCCTCTCCATGCTCGAGCTTGCTGAATGATACCATTAGCCCGCCTTCTACTTCGCTCCGTTTCAGTATTATAGCGCTGTAATAATCTATGAGCATTTATTCTACTCTCATCACGTTCTCTCTGGACATTAGCTAGTTGGATTTGACTGTTAGCAAATTGAGCCTGGATGTTAGCCAATTGGATCTGAGTATTTTGTGCAAGGCCTTCCCAATGTTGGTGATGACGCACTTCATTTGCATATGCATCCTCATAGGTACGTCTTGTTCTCAGTATAGTAGCACGTGTATTATTAAGTTCTAGTCTAAGATATTCTTCACGGTTATGTGCATCATCTAACAAACCTTCAAGTCTATCCTCCATATTATCTTGATCTTCTATAATATTTCGCAACTCATTAGCATATCGGATAATGGCATCAAGACTATCATTTGCAGTGTTAAATAAATGATTTATATAAGGGTGTGCTGCTATAGTTGTACGATCAAGGTGAATACGAATACCAGCTACACTATTTGCTATAGTTGTCCGATTATTTAAGATTTCTGTAATAGGGTCAGGAGGAATTGCTGCCATGTTTTTCCGTTGTCTATTAGCAAGTTCTTTTATTCGATCTTTGAGTTGAATATTTAGAGTATCAACTTCAATCAGCTGACGTTCTAATGCTTGAAGCCCTTCCTCCTTTAGTGATGCCATTTCTAATGCTTTCTTAAGCTTTGCACGCAACTCAGCATTTTTTTGCCTAAGTTCTTCTATCTCAGATTCATGACCCTCGATTACACCATACAGGTATTTTATATATTGCTCTTGTGATTGCAATGTATGTGCAAGCTTTGTAATCTGTGTCTTTAACGATGTATCTTCCATTGCCAGTTCCACAGATTTTTATAGACCCTACATTTAATAAACAAATCGAACAAAATTATATCCTTCAACAAATCTATTACCATCCATGTGGATATTATCGTACTCCTGAAAAACTTTGGGCTAAAGTGCAAGCTGAAGGCCATGATTTTAACATATCTGATATTACAGAGTGGTTGCATAAACAGGCTATATGGCAAATACACTCACCTATACCCAAGTATGTTCCACAGGTTTCTTTTAATAAGATTACTCGACCAAATATGTATCATCAAGCAGATATCTTATATATGCCCTATGATACTGTAGATAGAAAGCTGTATAAATACTGTCTGAATATTGTAGATGTTGCTAGCCGATATAAAGCTTCAGTACCTCTAGAAGATCGCAGCTCTGCACGTGTTGCTAAGGCATTTAAAAAGATTTATGGTAAAGCAGACTGCCCGCTTATTTGGCCAAGAGTTTTACAAGTAGATGGGGGATCAGAATTTAAGGATGAAGTTATCCGATTAATGGATGAAAAAGGTGTGCGTATTCGGGTGGGTACTACTCATAAGAGTCAGGCTATTGTTAAACGGTATAATCGAACTTTAGCAGAGAGACTTTTCAAAATACAGGATGCAAAGGAACTCCTTACAGAAGGTGTGAATACTGCCTGGGTTAAGAACCTTTCTGATATTGTGAATGAGCTAAATAATTCTAATACTCGTCTACTAGGTATGTCTCCAGTTGAGGCAATCCAGAAAGATCAAGTGTATGCACTACCTTCAAAAATTCGGAAGGATAGACCTGTAGGTGCAGAAGAAATACGTTTACCAGCTGGTTCTCTTGTGAGATACTTACTTGATAACTCAGATTACCAAGGTAGGAGACGTGCAACTGATCCAATATGGTCTACTAAAGTTTATACAATTGAATCTTCCACAGTTGTTGATGGGCAGCCGGTTATATATAGGTTATCTGATGGACCTAAAAAAATATTTACTCGAGAAGAATTATTAGTTGTGCCATCTGATACTATGCTGCCTCCTACTCATATATTATATTAATTTTCAAGTTGTGGTATCCTATAGTCTCCATGTGCATACATTGTGATATTATCTTGTGCAATCCATTTTTTATCATCCATAGGGGATAACCCCACCTTCGACATTTCTATAACATTTATGGCATGTCTATCAGATCGGATTGCTCTAAAGGTGACTGTATCATTATGTTTAGGATCAAAGAGTGCCTTATTATACCGCTCATGGTGGAACTCTTTTTTAACTACCTTTGAGGGAACACCTTTAGCTTTACGGATACCATGTTTTGGATTGGTGGTCTCATCCCCTACCTTGAGAATGGAGTACATTTTGGGACGGAGGCCAATAAATTCTGTTATAACTGCTCCATTACATTCATCCTTAAATTTCCCTGGGATTTTCATATTTATGTCAGTCTTATCACCTAATGCTTTTCGTACAGGATGATCTTTAGGATAATCACTGAAGTCAAATTGGTCTGCCATATCTATGAGGTCTGCATTGATATCCTCGGTTTGGATTTGTACGAGAAGTGAATCTGTGTCTGTATAACATAACTGGATTTTTTCACTATATCGTACTTTAAGAGTATCATAGTAGAATTGATACATACAGAGCTTCGAGAGGTCAAGCACACTCATACCCACATATGTTGGACGGTTAAGCATTACCTCCACTTTTCGTCGGTGGATTGCAACAAGATTTTCTGAGAATATTTTACGACCCTCGAATGCAGGATCTGAGGTAAGCTTTTTATATTTCTTGGGATGGGTTTGGGGTTGTACTACTGAGACACGTACACGTTTCCTGAGATTTTCCATAGTTTTACCAAATACACTATTATTCATGAGTTTATAGAAGTTCTTCTCAAAATCATTCTTAGCCTTAGCACGTTCGGCGGTGTTAAATTCTATATATGGTTTCATCCATGGAGCCTGCTCGAATTTTATAGCTTCATAGACCTTCTTGATTACTAAGCCCTGGCTAACATAATACTGGAGATTTCTATAATGAACTACATATTCATCCTTATCAAATAGGTTAGGGATGAGCTTATCTGTAGGTGTGTATCGTTGTCCTGAGCGTGCTATTATTTCCTGCTGCTTTTTACTAAGCCATTCCTTCTTAACCTTCATTCGTTCTGGTGCAAGGGGGTAATCTGTGTGTTGTGAATGGAGAGCTTGGGGATATTCCAGTTTAACTTTAAGGATATATCCTTCAGAAGAATCGTCTGGTATTTCATTACTTTCTATTTGCCTTTGAATGTTAGATAACTCGTTTTCCTCCTTTATCCAGTGGAAGTTACCTGTAGGTAAGTATTGCAACATGGCCCATCCATATAGGTTATTTGCATCTAAGTATAGAATAGATGACTTGGGCTTATCTGCGGTCCATTTACCTTCTCCCATACCTGGATTATTTGCACGAGCATATCGTTTACTTACCATAGAGATTCCACCACGTAATCCTTGTTCTACCATCATGTACATGTCCTGGTCAGTTATGAGATCCAATCTTTGCCCTGTCATTAAGAATAGTGCATCCCATGCGAAGCCTGGTGTTGAATAGTACCAGAGAGGATCTAACCCATATTTTTTCAAGGCCATTTCTCGGAAATTCTGAAATATATCGGCTAGTAGGAGGACGTCAGTTTTGAGATAAATGTCATGATAATCTTGCATTGTTTTACATCCTGCTTTTTCCCATACATACTGTGCATATTCGTATTCTTTATCACTAATGTGGGTTTCATTAAGTTTGCTATAAAATGCTCCTTTAGGTGGTAAACTAGTTTTCTCGAACTTTTTCCAGTTATCCATATATTCATACGGGTAGACACCTTTCTTAAGATAAATCTCGAGTAATTCAGATGGTATTTGATTTCGTGTTATCTTAAAGTTTTCGGGATGTGCAAAGCATCTACCTGCATCAATTCGCCATAAATGTTGTGGATTACTACATTCTTGTGCTCTACATTTTTCTGCGCCTAGGTTGGATGCTAATTTGTCGAGACTTGATTTCATGAATTGTAAGCTGTCTATAAATCGGAGGGAACCTAACTTGAATGCCATATACTTTTCCATGTTATAAGGGATAGGATCAATATCATCCTCACATTCCATTGCACCAATTCCTTGCATAATTATGTGTCCATCATATCCTGATAAATTGTGAAAGATTACTGGGATATGCATTTCACGAGGTTTTATGGATAAGTCAAGATTACATCCTCTATGTGCTGCACCTCGATACCTTCCTGTAATATGGCAGTGGTTTCTTACTTTATTTCCATCTAAGGGGTTACGACATATCCAGCAGTTTATTGCATTATCATAACTTGCTTGCTCTTGGGTTGTTAACGGCATCATTTCCATTGGGTTTCTGAATTCATTACGGATTGCTTCAGCCTCATTTAGCATTTCGATTACAAATTTTTGTGCTGCATTTTCTCCTGTAAATATCTTCTGTGATTCACTTACACCATCATATCTTACCTTAATATACGAGTATGAGCAGGGGATTTGCTCTTGTACTTTCTTGGTTTTCTTATCTTTGTCTTCATCTGTGGGTGGTATGTCCATTACTAGGGCTTCAAAGTCTGCAACAAAGTAATATGGGACTTGCATGCGGCGTTTCCAGTTTTTGAATTCATATATATCATTTCCTTTCTTTACTGATGGCATTCGGTCTGCTTGTGGGGTTTTCTTTAATCCTCGACATATTGCTACATGTTTGTCATGGATTTCTTGTTGATGTGTGAAGTGGGAGATACACCATCGGCAGACAAATGTTGCATGTCCATCTTTTGTACGTTTATTTACTAAACGGCTCATATTCTTAATCCAGCAATAGTGCTGCTTTTCCCCGTTACTGATAAGTACTAAATCTATTATTTTACGGCCCTCTGCATCATCCCTATCGGTAACATATATTGGACATAGGCGGTGGTCACGCCATTCACAGATGCAGAGGGCAATAGTTGGGTTCTGTCGCTCAAATCTTCTTAGAATTACCTCATCAGCTTGTACTGGAAATTCGATACCTTCAAAGTTTAACTCATTTACATACTCCTTATATTTGGAAATTCTTTCTGCGTTCTTTTCTACTGGATGTAATGCTGCTAGGATTGCCCACTGGAAGCATTTGTCATCATCATTAGCTGGATTTACTACTCCCTTTTTCGTGGCAAGATCTTTTGGGAGTGGTATATGTCCTGCTCCTGTGGGTGGTTGGAATTGCGAGATTTCTATAAATATTTTTTCTACACGATAGAATTCCCAACCTGATCCGTAATTTACATAGTCTTCTACTTTCTGCATGATTCTTGCTAATGCAAAGTTAAATGTACCATTAATATCTGTTGATGGTCGGATTGGCATATTGCGAGTTTTAAATGGTATGTTATATCTGTAGATATACTCTACTCCATCATCTTCACTAAAGTTACCATCTCCGAATAATCCCTCAAGGTAAGAATCTAAACGTCTTATTGTAGCAAATATTCCAATTCTTACTTTTATTGATCCCAATCGATTTCTTTCATCCTGAAGAATATTCTGGATTGTTTGACTGTGTGCTGTAAGAAATGAAGCATAGTCATGCTCTCCAGGTGTTCCTATAGCAATATCAGCTGTAAAGTTTGAGTCTGTTAACTCCTTTCCTATACGTACCTGATCACGACGTTCAAAGACTACCTCATAATGTGAGTCTGGGTCAATTTGCATCATGCGGGTTATCTCTTCATTGGTTACCGCCGCTTGTGCTTCACGGATTTGGCAGATCTCATCCTCATATTCCTGCAATTTTGCATTTGAGCGGGGATATAGGATGGATTTGACGGGTACCTGCTTGAGTTCAGCTAGAACTGATCGGACGACTTGTCTGTGTTGGGCACTTCTTGCTTGATGTGTTGACATCTTGTAAACTTTTTATACTCCTCTTTTATTCAATTACATTTTTTCTGAAAATAAAATTAATTGTTCGCCTACCCTATGAAGGTAAAAAAAAGATAAAAAGATGAAGGCGGGTTAATATCGCCTTCTAAAATTTATCTGGATATAATCTATTCCTCGTCATCTGAGTCATCGGGATTGTCATCCGAGTCACTGAGCACATCCTCGTCCCAATGTACTCTCTATCCTTAAGTAACTTATAGTTGTAAGCTACAACGGCGAATAGCTTCTTTTACTATAAAATGCTCTACTGCGGCATTTGTTCTCTCTTTACAAGCCTTTTGATATGCCTCCCATTCAAGTTCACGGAGGATACCCTCCTCCTCCAATGATTGGCCAAGAGCATTATTTGCTTTTTCCTTCTTTTCTACTGCCCTGTCGTATGCCTCCTCGGCTTTTTTATGCCGCTTCCAGAGTACTCGTTCAGCTTCGGCTCTCCAGATTGGGTTGACTTCTAGAAGATGTGGTCCGAAATTGCTACTTGGAATGTATTCCAGGATATGGCCTACAAGTTCGGGGATTGCTGATACTGCAGTATATACCATGTTATGTACTATTTATCTGTATAGTTACTTGGTACCTACCTTTTATTCAATTACATTTTTTCTCGGTATAAGGGAAATTGCTTGCCTTGCTATTCCGCTCTATTGACTCCATGGCTGGTTTCCTGGATGGGTTAATATTCCTTACCTTTTTTGGCTCCGTTGGCTTTGAAATCCTATTTCTTGTTCGGTTGGGGGTAAGTAGGTGAAAATATTAATAAATGATTTAGATTATGAAATAAGTAGGATATAAGTAGGTGAAAATATTAATAAACGGTTTAGATTATGAGATAAGTAGGTAAAAATATAAAAAAGGTAATTTAGGTTATAAAATATGTAGCATATAAGTAGGTGAAAATATTAATAAACGGTTTAGATTATGAGATAAGTAGGTGAGCCAGAATTGGGGTTTTCATACTACTGTCATTGTATTTATTAAATTAATTAATATATATATATTTAAATTTAAATTTATATCCTTATCTTACCGTACACAAGCAATTATATTGATTTATATACTATACTTAGGGTCTAAAAAATTGAAAATTTTTTTTTTCATATAATGCATACATGTATACTTTTTGCCTGAGGTTAATCTGTTACCATCACGTGATTTTTATTAATTTTTTACCGCAGTATCTACATAAACGACTTTTCCAGCGTAACCTGAAAAAAATGTCACAAAAAATTACGTGACTTTTTTTTTGTCACAACTGTCACACCCAACTGCGTTTCCATTTTCTATAAGTATCTGAGGGACTTAGTTTTTTTCGAGTAGGTAAAAACTTATTCGTCACATCTTATTCATCACAAGTGCGCCACACTTAATTTCAGTCAAGTTGCGTAATGCCGGCCATTTCGTGACATTTTTTTCAGGTTACGCTAGGAAGTCCTACATAAACAGTATCTGTATCACCCAATTTTTTTTTATAAATATCCCAGTTATTTATTAATTAACTTTTTGTGAGAAGCAACTTTAATGAAACAGATTGGGTTGAATCTTTAAGAGATTTTAGAAACTGGAGTTGTATAAAATTTAAAGATTCAGTTAATATTTTTCAACTTTTGTCTGAAGTAAGGTTGCTTGCCGAAACCTAGGGGTTTAGGCAAGATGGCGTTTCGCCGAAAAGCGAAATTCTGCTGAAACTATATTAAAGTTATATTAAAAAACTGGCGAAACTTTGGAGAAAGGCGAAACTGCTGAAACTTATTATAAATGCCGAAACTGCCAAAACTATAATAAATCTATAGTAAAATTTTGACGAAACTAATCGTAGGATTTTGAAGAGGTTTAGACAAGCAACCTTAGTCTGAAGATTTGCGTAAACAAGTTTTATTATTGATTGGAAAAAAATTCTTTATACAAATACTGAAGATTATAATTATTATTTATTTGAACTTGGAATGCATCATACTTTTAAATTAAATATACCAGAAAATATTTTAAAAATTCTTAAACATAAAGATTCTGATTGTAACATCTTTGCAACAGTTATTGATAAAAATGAAAAAGATATTTTTAATTGTCAAGTTTTTTGGCCACTAAACATACAAAATACTGAAATATTGGATATTTTATCTTACGTTAAGAAATTTCTTGTTGCCACTAAACATACAAAATACTGAAATATCGGATATTTTATCTTACGTTAAGAAATTTCTTGTTTTTCTACTGTCTAATAAAATATCTGAGAGATTATTCTAATGAATAAAAAAATATACAATGATCAAGAATAATGTCATTAGATAACTCTACCTACCGCAGTATCTGACTCCTTATGATATCATTTAGTTATATAAATGATATCATTTGCTGATAACAAACCACCTAATCAAGAATTTATCAGAAGTCCTACTCAGAAAGGTATATATATCCATCATTTCAAAACGTTTCTCACAACTTATTTCAAAAGATTTCTCATGAACTTCTTTTAAACCTTTATGTCACGTACTATAGTTAACTATAGAAAGTAGTTTTCAAAGCTTGAAGAGTCATTTTTAAACTTTGACTGGTCTCCTGAGGCTAAAGAACATATATATTCTAATAGGAAAAACGTGCTGCTTTCATATATCAATAGTTCTCTTTCAACTCAACACTGTGTTAGCAATTTAGATCATCCTAATAGAGCAGTTATCCAAAAAGATATAGGTAATAATAAAGTTGTTCACGTAATTATAGTGCAATCAGTTTCACCTTGGATCATTATAACTTATTACGAGAGTAATCTACAAAGGTACTAGAGTAAAGACGTGTATTAAAGATGTATACGCAATTACAAGCAGATAGTTCTTGTCAAAATCTTGAACCAATTAAATCAGCTGATGTAAGTCTTGTAGATTTTCTTTTTTTCATATTTTTTTTTTTGTTTATTTATTTTGCGCCTAATTACAAAATATTTTAGCCTGCAGAAAAAGCATGGTAAATTTGTTATTTTGAACTTTGTAACAAATGTATTTTAACCATTACATAAAATTCAATATATAACAATCAACTTTATGATTTAAGGCCTATTAAAGTTTTCAGAAATATAATTTTCAAATATTTCAAAGATACCGATAATTTGTCGGTCTATCTTGTAGACTGTAATTCTAGTGTCGAAGACCACTGCATAGACGTTACCGTTAATTTTCTTATTTCTTACGATATTAATGAAAAAATAGTAGCGTTCCATGTAGGAGGAGTGTCACAACTATTATCTTGTAACACATTTGATTTGGATGAGGCATTTAATGAAGACCCACCCAAACCAGTTTATTTTGAAGATTCTGACATTTTGATTGTCAGTCTTGTCAATTCTACCTTAGGCCGCTCCAACAAATAGTTTCATTTAACATCACATGACATGAAAAAAATAGAGGGGGGCGGGGGGTAAAATTTTGTACATATTAAATTTTAAACACATATATAAAGTCACGTTATTTTATTAGATGTAATGATTGTAACGTTAAGTTTGCGATATTGTATCACAATCGACCACTTGTATCAACACTTAATTTATATTATTAACATGTGAACAAATCGTATTTTCTTTTTCTTTTTTCTTTGTTCGATAAACTTTTCTTTTTCTTTCGTGTAGTATCAGTAAATAAAACTGCAGAACTGACGATACTTTTTTTGGAAATTATATACATCAAATTTTGTATTTGTTTGTAACAGCCTATGAAAATGGCATATCTTTAGTAAAATCAGCAGTGGTTGGTATTAAAGAGTCCGGAAATTTTGAAGATTTATTAAAAGAAGCACTTTCAAATGAACTCTTTTTAGAAGATAAGCTGGTAAAAGTTGATCTTCAATGTAATGATTCTTCAGCTTGGCATCCTATATTAAATGGTCTTACCGAAAATTTAGAAGCATGTTTTCAATTGAAGGCGCAGCATGTACGTTTTACAATATCTCATAGTATATTAATTCCCGATGAGTTATCTAATGAAGGATCTTCAGCATTTAATTTCATGATGACACAACAACGCCTAAAAAAACTTCCACCACTTTACAACTCCCAATTTCGTAATGATTTGCTCTATAATGATTTTTTAAAAATTTTGCAAGAAAGGAAACTGGGATGGCTGAATGATAATCATTTAACTATTGGGCATTCTTTTATCCGCAGAGTTACCGATTTAGTATGGTATTTGGATCCTCATCTTGGCAAATTGGAAAAACGCGGCTTGAAACTACCAAAAATTATAGCCAAACTTCCTGTATATGCTTCTGAAAGTCATTATAATCTCTATCATGATACTACGAAGCATAAAAAAATTGAAATATCACGAGAAAAACTTGAGTCATTTGTTAAAGCTTTAATTTTATCTATTCAACAACCTTGGACACGCCTATTACATTGGGAAGAAGTAATTAAAGATATTGATGATCTGATAAAAATAGCTCAAGAATATGCCAACTATCTTCAAGGGGTTAATAATAGAATGCGTACTATACATACGAGTCTAGTTCCTGTAAGAAATGGGCGGGATGATATTACAGTTGAGGATATTGAAGCTGTTGACTTATATCCATCTCAATATGAGTTTTTAGCACAGCTTCTTCGTGAATCCAATGATTATGATCTTCTAAATATAGATCATTTGCTTCCTCCCAAGCCACAAAATATATATCTCTTTTTTCAAAATATTTGTGCTGATGTATCCTTCACGCTATATCGTTATTATCATGGCAATTATCTCGGTACATTAAATTTTGTATGGAAAATTCCTTCTTTGGATAAATGTGACAAGACAAAAGAAGCAAAAAATATTTCTGCAGCATATGACCAAATCCCAATCTATTGTACAAGACAAATGCGAAAAAATGTGATAAATAAGGTTTTTTTCTTTTTTTTTTTTTTGTTTATATTTCAGTTAAAATATTTCTTTTGAAAATATTGAAAATACTAAATATACACCAACCTTTTTATAGTATTCTTTAATAGTTAAAGCATCACGCTCAATTCTGCAAGTACTTTATCAAGATTTAACAGGAGATGTATCAACACCAGATAATGAAATCAATAAGAAAACACATGAACAGATAAAATTGATGCTAGATACCCAAGATCCTGATATTATTATAGATCTTCGTAAGATTATTAATGAAAAAGGCACAAAATTTGATGTCTTTTGGAACGAAATGCAAGATTACTTTAATGAGGTAATGATTATTAATTTAAATACTATTTTTGGTATTTATATCTTATATAATTTATATCAAGATCATCTCAAATTTTAAAAAGGTTACGCCTGCAGTGCATGATCGACGACATACCTCAACTTTATATATGCCAATTGCCATCTCAGTTAAGGATCTGGTGCAAATCATAATTGAACGATTAGAAAATAAATATGGCACCATACCAAATGATATTGAAATACCTTCAACTGAATGGGTGCGATTACAATTTTGGCCAAAAACAGAATTTTCAGAAAATCGGTATACAGGCAGGTTCCAAATTCGATATATGATTCAAGCTCGTCAAATACGCAAGTCTCATATTGATTCACATTACTGTTCTGCACTTTGGAGATATTTACGTGAATTTGCTATTAAATTTAAAGAGTATACAACATTAATTTGTGCTGATGACAAACATAAAGTTCCTATTGGAGAATCAGTTGCTACTTCAACAGGAGTGAGAAATAAATCAGCATTAACTACTATAGATGGAATACTTAATTCTTGTGATCACGATTTTACAAAATTATCTTTGACCCCTTCGGCATCTTTATTTGTTGACATTCCAAATAGTATATCAGATTCATTTTACCAGGGTCAAGTATATATAGCATATAAAGATACAATTTTCCAACCAAGTTCTGCTATACGACATGCAACAGAATTCTATAATAATTATTCTATTCAATATCAAGATAATATTAACAAACCTAAAATTTTACTTTTATATACTGATGGTGGTCCAGATCACCGATGCACATATGGATCTGTTCAAATATCATTGATAGCCTTGTTTTTAAAAGGTAACTTTGATTTCTTAGCTGCTGTACGAACTGCTCCTTACCACAGTTGGGCCAATCCAGCTGAACGTATAATGTCAATATTAAATCTTGCTTTGCAAGGTGTTGCTTTGAAGCGAGAAGATATGAGTGGATTATCAGAACAAGCTTTTGAAAAGCTTAAAACTTTATCTGAAATCCGTGAAGGAGCTAATTCTAATTCACATTTAAAAGAAGAGCTTATTAAATCAATTAAAATTACTCAAGAATTCCTTGAAAATCGTACTTCACGACTTTCTTTACATGATTTAAAATTCAAAATCGCTTCTCCTGCCATAGAAACTGAAATTGATTCTTTATTTGAGGTATTTTTTATATTAATATTTGCTTAAATTTATTTTTGTTAATCATTAATATTATAATAGTCTATATTAACAGCTGAAAGTCAGCTTACAATTAATGATACAACGCTAGTAGAATTAAGAAAATTTCATAAATTAAAGGAATTTATTGATACGCATTGTCAAATTAGACAATATTCATTTCAGGTATGTCAAATAGAGTAAAATGCACTTATATATATTCATTGTATTCGAAATTTATCACAAAACTCTAATTTCTGCAGATTAAGAAATGCAATAATAGTGAATGTACTATCTGTTTACCAGTTGAATTACCAATTGAAGTATTTGATGAATTGCATTTTTTGCCTGATCCTGAACCATCTATTGGTAAGAATTATACAACCTTTTTGCATAAAGTGCTCAAATTTCTAATTATATTTTTGGGCGTTTTTATTTTAGCTGATTCTAATCATTATAAGGATTTTTCAAGTATATATGGGACTCAAACATCTGAAAACTTTCGTCCAAGTAAAGCAGGACAACTAGAAGCTGATAATTTACCCCAGGGCATTTTCAATAATAATCGTGTTCGCGAATTCGTTGAATGTGATTTTTGTGGAAAAATTCGATGCATTTATAGTATGAGTGCTTTAAAAAAAGAGCAGATATCCACATTACAGCTCAAAATAAATGATAATGATTTTACTTGTGGAATTGAAGAATGGATGCCACCTTCACATGAGCTGAAAGGTATTGTTTTTATTCGTCAATCTCTTAGCTGTGATTCTCCAATTGAAAGTGGTTATTATTCAAATCGCCTAAAAAAACCTCCTATTTGTTATTATTGTGGTAAAAATAATTCATTGGTGGAGGCAACTGACGATTTACTTCATGGATATCAATCTGTATATCCACTTTGTTCTAATTGTCAACTTTCGGGTCATTCTTTTCATACTTGGGGTAAGAAAAAAGTTGGTGAATTAACAAGAAAAAGGAAAAGAGAATAATTTTTGTATTATATAATCTTTTAATAAATAATTTGTTAAGTAAAATGATTGTTATTTTATCTTTATTATCGTATTTTTATAAAATCACGTGATATACAAAATGTACATTTAAATCTGAATTTTTTGAAATAATGAGGGGGGGGTTGATGTTAAACGAGACTATTTGTTGGAACGGCCTTACCCACAAGATTTCTGAATACTGAAATGGAAGATATTAAAGTTGGAACAGATAATATGGGAAATATTATTTGTTTATCATTTCACAGCGCCAGCAATAGGGTAGCAGAAGAATTGTCATCAGAAGAGAAGGCAATTAATAAGAAAAAATCAAAGGAGAAGTCTGAGAGACTTCTTAAATCAATTATGTGGGAATATAATATGTAATATGTTTTCAAACTACAACTATATTTTATTTTCCCTAGCATTTTATTTTCTTGCAATTGTAATGATTTTTTAGTTCAAAATTTTTTAGTTTTATCCCTATAATAAATTTAACCCTTTTAACCCTTGCGTAAATAATAACAATAATTATGTTATTTACATCATGTGATTTCCTATATTTCATACTGCGGCATAGCCATTAAAGAATTTACTTGGGACTGCGAGTTTGCGAGAAAAACAGAAAAAACAATAGGAACATAATGTTATTGAGTTTTCCAAAACACATAAACACATACAATGGATCGAAGACGAAAACAGTCAATAATATTAATGTAAAAATGTGAAATAAACATTTGATCCATTTCTGTATATTCTGTATATAAAAAAAAAATGAAATATTTCACAGAAAATTAGCTATAAAAATTCATATTGTAAACTCTAATTCTATTGAGATTTATCGGTAAAAATTATTGTATGAAGTGTCAAGCTTTCAAAAGAACACATTAAAGTTTAGAATGGTGCATCAAAAGTTTCATTTGAAGACTTGAATTTTACCAATAATATGTAGTAATTTTCAGTATACAATCAAGATTATAATGATAATCTAAGCCATTTATGACTAACTGCTAAATAACATAATTCACCTTTCATCTTTATTTTTGCTTTACGTCCATCTCCATTTTTGCTTTATTTTTCCTTTATCCTTCTTTTCGTTCTATTTTTCTTGGTAAAAATGAGTTGCGTGGCAACGTTACTCTGCAACTCAGCAAAAAATTTATTTTATTGATTGTTTTCTGATTCATGTAATCTTTAAAATGAACTTACGGTCACTTTGTCCTATGATGATATAATTTTATTGAATTTTATTACCCTCTCCATCCACAAGTCTTATACAAAAAATAGTGTTGTTGATAATACATCACTTCATGAGCAGAGCTCAGAGTAACAGATAGTAGAATAATCGGATATCAGGCATTGTTCTTGTTTCGATTACTAAAAAAATAATTACCGTATTATTCCCACTAGTGATAGTTTTTCTACATCAGACTATTGTCATTAATATTTGTAGTTAAATGCTTGATGTTAATAGCTGCATCCATTGTTATAAGTCTTCTGTTTCGATTACTGAAAACAAATGCCTACTATTTTTCCTCAACTAAGGACAAAATTATTACGCATATTTTTTGTTGACCTATCTAATATACTTCGTTTCTATTACTAGTTTTGAAGAACTATCCCATAAACAAAAATATATACATGGTCGAATTCCTGCTATCAATATCATGTTCGCATGTATATGTCCCACGTTGTTGTTTTCTTTTTTCCCATACAGATGTTAAGCTATTATCTATTTTTGTTATCGTCTCCAGTATAAAATTACATAATTACCAACACGCAGTGAAGGGTGTAATGATATTTCTTTTAAATACAAAAGAAAAATGTCTATCCATAACAACACTGACTTTAAATGTGTCCGTGCTCTTAAATATCGACTATAACAGAGTAGTCAACTTTTACTTCCTCAGAAGGTCTATATCATGGACTAATTTGCACGGTTCTGCATATCACACATCACTAGGAGTTTACTAGATATTGCCTCTTAAATAACAAATCAGATTTTTGAAAGAAACCACCGATGGATAGAAAATAGATAAGAGTCGTCGATGATAGTAATCGAAAACAGAAATGTGGACTATTAGTCGGAAGAGGTTATGAATCCAGTGAAACTGGACTTCACCTAAATCTACTTCGTACCCTTTGGGTAGTTCCATTAATCTATTAACGCCACATATTGTTATCTGCTTCTCCGAACTTGTGAAGCGTAAAACAGATTTCTTCACAATCCGAGAATGTGAAGTGGAGTAACTTTTTTTTCACATCCCACCTTAACTTGTGAAGAAAATATACTTTTATTTCACACCTTTAACTTGTGAAGTGGAGTAACTTTTTTTTCACACCTTTAACTTGTGAAAAAAAAAATATCTGCGCCCTTAATATAACAAATAAATTTCATCAGGTATTATCTACAAGATAATATATAAGCACTTTCTTAGAAAACAAGGGGGCGCAGATATTTTTTTTTTCACAAGTTAAAGGTGTGAAAAAAAAGTTACTCCACTTCACAAGTTAAAGGTGTGAAATAAAAGTATATTTTCTTCACAAGTTAAGGTGGGATGTGAAAAAAAAGTTACTCCACTTCACATTCTCAGATTGTGAAGAAATCTGTTTTACGCTTCACAAGTTCGGAGAAGCAGATAACAATATGTGGCGTGCTCAGACGACCCGTGTTGCCTACGCTATCCCTCTCTACGGGAGATCTATTCCACTGTGTGAAAAAAAAGTTACTCCACTTCACATTTTCGGATTGTGAAGAAATCTGTTTTACGTTTCACAAGTTCGGAGAAGCAGATTGACGTGCTCAGACAACCCGTATTGCCTACGTTATCCCTCCCTACGGGAGATCTATTCCACTGTGTGAAAAAAAAGTTACTCCACTTCATACTTTCGGATTGTGCTGTCTACATTATTCTCTCGCAGTCACACACGTTGTTCCTCCCGCTGTCCACTTATTATGCTAACATATTATATGAAAGTTCCCTCTGAGGGGAGTTTCATTTTGGTAGACACGTCCACTCCTAATCATTTCCGCAGTAACTCCCGCAGTAACTCCCGCAGTCGCTCACGTTATTCCTCCCTTCGGGAGAGACTCCATGTCTACGTTATCCCCTCTGTTGTCCACTCATATTCTGCAACGCAGTCATCAACTTATTATGTTAACATAATATATGAAACTCTCCTCTGAGGGGAGTTTCATTTTGGTGGGACACTACTTTTTCACTCTTCAGCCTTCCTTTGGGAGAGTCTCTATCTCTACGTTATTCCTCCCTTTGTCCACTAATAATCAATTCCACAGCTGTCTACGTTATTCCTCCCGTTGCCCACTTTTTATCATTTCCGCAACTGTCTTCTTTATTCTCCCTAAAAATCACGTGACTTGGACGACTTTGGGTCGTTGAAATTTTTACTGTTATGCTCGTTCTGTAAAATTTTGGTAACCATTGGGGAGTTTCATTTTGGTGGGACACTTCTATTCCACTGTGTTACCTTTGCTCACGTTATTTCTCCCGCAGTCGTCTACGTTATTCTTCCTGTTGTCCACTAAAAAATTTCAACGACCCGAAGTCTCTCAAAGTCACGTGATTTCAACCGGGGGTACTGGCCCAAATTTCTTGGCAAAATGGGGAGTTTCATTTTGGTGGGACGCCACTTAATCTGTACTGCAACCGTCTACGTTATTCCCTCCCTGTTGTCCACTCCTAATCATTTCCGCAGTAACTTCCGCAGTAGCTCCCGCAGTCGCTCACGTCATTCCTCCCATTATCCACTAATATCTATTCCGCAGCTGTCTACGTTTTCCTCCGCAGAATGTCTATCTACGTCCTGTAATACGTCATGGTCACATGATACTCTATACATTTGTTCAGAGTGTCACATGTATGCTGTTGTCCACTAATCATCTGTTCTGCAATTACGCTTACGTTATTATTCCTCTGCAGTCGTTCATGTTATTGTTCACTAATAATCAATTCCGCAGTAGATACGTCATTCCTCCTATATTCTGCAATGCAGTCACTCATATTATTCTTCCGCAGGAGCTCACGTTATATGAATGTCCCCTCTGAGGGGAGTTTCATTTTGGCATATGCCCGGTCAAAATTACAGAACGGACTGAACTGTAAAATTTCAACGACCAGAAGTCGCTTAAAGTCACGTGGTTTTCCTGATCTGAGGTCAGCGAAATTTTTATTACCGTTGTCCACTAATAATCTATTCCGCAGGAGCTAATTATAGGAGTGCCTACGCTATCACTCCCTACGGGAGATCATTCTACTGTGTGTTACCTTCGCTCACGTTATTCCTCCCGCAGTCATCTACATTATTCTTCCTGTTGTCCACTAAAAAAATTTCAACGACCCGAAGTCGCCAAAGTCACGTGATTTGGGCGAACAAGTTCGGAGAAGCAGATAACAATATGTGACGTGCTTAGACGACCTGTGTTGTCTACGCTATCCCTCCCTACGGGAGATTTATTCTACTGTGTGAAAAAAATAGTCATACAATTCACATATTCAGATTGTGAAGAAATCTGTTTTACGCTTCATATGTTAAAAGTGTGTTACCTTCGCTCACGTTATTCCCTCCGCTGTGGACAACGGTAACGATTATTATAGTACATATTAATTGATAATGCCGTTACATGATTCGGATTTTCACATCCCTTGAAGAGGCGGTAACGATGACCACGTATCTTCTCTGTAGTCACATACCACATAATGTCAGTGACAGTTATCCGATAATGTTTTTTACACAAATTGTATTTTTTGTAATGATGTATCATGAACTAAGAGGTACGTACTTAGCTTTTCAAAGAATAAATAACCAGTGCACTCATCGTTACCGGTAATATATTGATCGTTACCAACTAATTCACTCTATTGTGGAAGTATATGTAACGATTGAATACTCTCCGCTATTGACCATTATAGTTACACAAAAATTACTTCATCGTTCTTATTTGTACTCCGCAATTGGCAATTATCGTTACATAAAGAACTACTTATTGGTAATTATCGGTAATTAGTTCTCTACTTCGCACTTGGTAATTATTGGGCAGAGCCCAGTTCCACTGGTATTATTGGTAACTATTGATAATTCTCATTACACAAAAAATTCCTGAGGGCGCTAAAGGGACTTTATCGTTACAAAAAATTAGTGAATTACTTGTCTATGCAGATTTGAGCATTAGTGGACAACATGGATAATTTTTTGGGCGGAGCCCACGCTATGCCTGTACATATGTTACGTAATACTAATAAATATTCGAGTGTGTATGTACTACGTTAGCTTGATGACAGGTATATGCAGACAAGTAAATGTGGACGGGTGCCCTCCAGGCATTCTGCTTTGCAATGCGTTCCTAATGTAACTGCAGCTACATTTTTTGGGCGGAGCCCAGGCTATGCCTGTAATTACTTTTCAGGTCAACCAATATATACACTCTTGTAGAAAATATAGTCATCGTTACAAAAATATGAATAGCTAGTCACGTGACTTTGGCGACTTCGGGTCGTTGAAATTTTTACAGTTCACTTCGTGGGCATAGCCCAGTCCGTTCTGTAATTTTGTGTTTCATATAATATGTAAGCATATGAAGGCGATTTGTTATTTTTGATCGTAAAACGCCTATTTTATAACTACTTCCGTAGTCGGTTTCCTCATATTCTTCTCCGCCACTGTCTACGTTATTCCTCCTGTCGTCCATGTTTTTCCCCCTGTTGTCGATAACACTTATATACATATACTGTTTTTGTTACAATACAGTATATAAAAAACTTTGGTAACATTTTTCGCATATATTTAGTTTAATGAAGCGTATATTGGTTGGTAACCATGATTATAGTTACCATTTTTGTATAGGCAATGCCACTGCGAAGCAATGTGTTTCTAATGTAATGATGTTCATGTATGTTTAGTTCAACGGGATAACAAACATTTATATATTGTGGATATGTATATGACCATATGCACTGGGCGAAGCCTACGCTCATGTGGATGGAATATACTCTAATCGTTACTAACTAATTTGTATTGATGGTAACGGAATTTATGTACTTATCATTACCATGAGCACACCCTTTGGGTGGACCTACTCTTGCCGCTCAGTTCCTAGGTCTACTAATTTCCTATTCCGCCCACAGACATCGATTATGTACTTCATCGTTACAAGAAATTTCACTTCGTGGGCAAAGCCCAGTCTCGTGTCTCGTGGAGATTACTTCACATACAACAACAATTATATACGTTATGTGGACATCGTTAACAACAATAGGCAACTGTTATCTACAGCCGGATTGACTAATAATTACTTCCTAATGTCACCTTCGCCCACATCATTCCTGGACATCGTTACCACATTCAATTAATGAAACATGGGCTGACATCGTTACTGCAGTATTGAGTGTTAGTGGGCAACAGGAATAACCTAGTCTACTGCATTAGGAACACATTGCTTCGCAATGCCATGAGTGTGGGCTTCGCCCATTCCACTGTTAACCTGTTCGCATTACAATGTCCAGTATTTTCCATAGTGTATCTCGGTTGAATATAACTATTACGTTTTTTGTAATGATGTCAACCCATGTTTCAGTAAGTAATTCTGGTAACGATGAGTGCACATCGACTGAATTGCCTGGAGGAGTTCCACTGTTCCTAATGTAATATCCACTGTTACCAGTAATATAATAATCGTTACCAACTAATACACTCTATTGTAGAAGTATATGTAACTATTGCTTCGCAATGTGTAGTGTCACGTGAATGCCGTTATTCCCCCGTTGTCCACTTATTATGCTAACATAATATATGAAGTCTCCTCTGAGGGGAGTTTCATTTTGCTCTTCGAGCAGTCTTTGACTGACCTGTGTTGCCTACGTTATCTCTCCCGAAGGGAGATGCTTTCCACGTCTACGTTATTCTTCTGCAGTCGCTCAAAGTCACGTGATTTCCAAGACGGCCCGTCCCAGAAATTACAGAACGGTATGATTTGTAAAAATTTCAACGACCAGTAGTCATCAAAGTCACGTGAAAATAAACAATGTGATACTTTGCTTCATGTGATACTATTTATGTGACACTATTCATGTGACACACTGAACAAATGTACAGAGTATCATGTGCCCCCTTTGGCAGTCTCGACTGACCATGACGTAGTATTTACTCATGTGAATAACGGTAAGAATTTCCCCAGTATCACCGTAGAAAAATGTCACATTCACGTGATCGTTATTTATTCATCACAACCGTCACACCCACTGCGTTTCCATTTTCTATAAGTATCTGAGGGACTTAGTTTTTTTCGAGTAGGCAAAACCTTATTCATCACCCATTATTCATCACTGTTTATTTTCACGTGTTAGTGCATAACGCCGTAATGCGGGCTAAATGTGACATTTTTCTACGGTGATACTGGGGAAGTTAACGGTAAGTGACTGCGGCAGAATAACGTGAGCGTGATTGCGGGACAGATTATTAGTGGACAACAGCATTCACGTGACATCGATACCTGAGGGTCCTATATTATGTGCTTCTGATAGTATCCCGCCTGCGCCCACATTCACCCATGTTATTCCACTCATACTCTAAATTAGTGGCGACATGTGGGAGATAACATGGGCAATGGGTCGACTACGGGATTGATTATTAGTGAATTACGGAATCCCACTGGGATATGCCACAGCCTTCTACTTTATTCTCCTCTTCGGAAGAGGCAATCAATGTAATAATATACAAAATATCTGTCCATAGATGTTGGAACAGGGCAATGCGCAGTAATGAGGCTCTAAGTGTCTCATGAATAAATTCTACTCACGTTGCTAATTTTCACATGACTATATTGTGCATCACTACAGTGTAATGATGTCACGTAATTTTCTACAGTATGGTGGTGATCAGTCCTCCATTATTTTCACTTCCTTCGGAAGGTCCATAAATGGACTGGAATGGGCTATTTCTTCAAAAGGCCACGCCAAGCCCCTCGTTCCTCGAAAAATCAGTGTAACTGAGCGGAGCTCACTTCCCTTGGAAGGGCTTTAGCCCGGCACAGCCGTCCATTACATGGACTGGAGATTAATTGGTATACAATTGGTCTATTAATCCTCTACAGTAAGAAATTTGCGAATCTGGATAGTACGAAGTAATGTGTTCCAGAGGACGTTCTACTTCGTACCTTTTAGGTAGGAACCTACGTTCATAGGCTCGAAGAGCAAAATTATTCTCCTGAAGGGAGGTTTCACTGGAATGACGAATGACCATATTAGACAATTTTTTAGTCCGTAGGACCTTCTTCGAAGTGCATTTTTTACGTATTTCACCTCTTCCTTTTTCCAGTGGAACCCGAAGGAAAAATTATGCTCACCACTGTATGTGTCTGTTGAATACCACTTTCACATCAAATTTATTTGGAATGGCGAATGTGTGAAAATGGCCAGGAATAATTACTAGTATCCCTTAGGTATCGACAGCATTGATTATTAGTGGACAACGGACCCTATGGGCCACTTTACAAATCGTTGACTATTGAACTTTTCTGCTGTTAATTGACACATTACTCTCAGAACTCACATTTGATGGAATCGTTGAAAGAGTTAAATTCCAGACTCTTAATCGAGATTACCGACCTTAGGAATGAGTATGCTAAGATCAAAGCTGAGAATACGAAGTTAAAACATGTCATAGAAGAAAGCGCTGAGCTCAGATCCAGATTCGAAGAACTGGAGAAAAGAAATAAAGTTGATACCAATAACCTTATCGCAGAGAATGCTGCTCTCAAAATCAGAGTTGCGAAATTAGAACAGCAGCCTGAGCGTCTTGCTCTAGAAACCTATGTTTTTACTTCGTACCCTCTGGGTAGAACTTCCTCTAAAGGTCTTAGTAAATGTGTTCCTAATGCTGCTCAACCACGCTCATTACATAAGGAGGTTATAGGAACCCAGGTTCCTAGGTCCACTCAAACCCAAGAGTTCATTCCAACACATTCCGAAGAGAAAATGCCTCAAGAGCTCAACATGGTCATTCAACCATGCAATAGATCGCACAAGAAACAAGGGATAGATGAACTCAAACACGAATTATTCAAACCCTTTTCAGAACCAGAGTCATCCTCGATAAACCATAATAATGTGACTGAAGTTTCCGAGACGGCCCGTCCCGGAAAAGTTACCTATGACAGCATTGATGAAGCCTCACAGCATTTAGCCCAATTATGTGATAAAGCTATCGATGCTGAAGAAAGAGCGAATCGAGCTAATCAGGAAGAAATTTTATGTTGGTGCCTTTACTGGAAGGATTTCAGAGTTCAGCTTGACGAGATTATCAGTAAAGATAAGTTTGGTGAAAAGAAGGCAAGGAGCTTACTATATGATTCCATTACAAAACAACTTAATTTGCTTCGCAAACAAAGATCCCAAGAATTAGGATTGCAACTCCGATACATATCACGGGATAGCTTGCGTAAGAAGACTCAGAGAGCTGAAAAAATCTATAGATTGTTCAGGAAAGTGGGTATGGATAAAATCAAGTATATTAAATCATATAGTGCAAATTCTATTTCCAAGCTTACTAATGAACAAATTCAAGAGGTTATAGATTATGGAATAACTTTAGAAAAGTTACCTCTGGTAACAAATGATCATGCGACTGAAATTTCTGAGACGGCCCGTCCCGGAAAATCCTTGTCTGAAAATATGACCTCAGAAAGCTTCGATGGTGTTCAGAACAACGTATATTCGAAAAACGGGGTGAATATCTCAGCCACACCAAATGACCTGTTTCTCATCAAAAACGAATCGGAAAAGATAGATCACGTGACCGAAATTTCCGAGACGGCCCGTCCCGGAAAACCCTTGCCAGAAAATATTGCCTCAAAAACCTTCGATAGTGTTCAGAACAATACATCTCCGAAAAATGAGGTAAATGTCTCAGCCACGCCAAATGACCTGCTTCTCATCAAAAACGAATCGGATATAGACGCAGATGATAGTCAGTGTTCAGACCCTCATACCTTGAGGGATATTCCAGCGTTCACGAGCATACCCGTGACAATGAGAGAATCTAACCGATGGAAGGGTGACACACTCAGTAGTGACAGTAGTTCGGATAGTTCCTCAGAAACTGAAACAGAAAGTTGTACAGATTCTGAATCTGAATACAACGACTATGATGCAGCAGAATTTTACATAAAATCATTTATGTAGGTTCGTAATTACACTAGGTAAAACGCATATGTGGCAAATTAGTATTTTACTCGAGTGTGTACCACGCTACTAGACAACATGGGATAATTTTTTTGTACATATGTTACGTAATACTAATAAATATTCGAGTGTGTACTACGTTAGCGTCTACGTTATTCCTCCTGTCGTCTGCTCATATTTTGTGAAGAGTCACGTGACTTTGACTAGTCCGTAGGACCTTCAAAGAAGTGAAATCGATTACTAGACAACATGGGAGAAAACGTGGACAATATGAGTAGATGCTGCGTAGAATATTAGCAATCGACTGCGGAGTAGATAATTGGTGGACATTAAAACAGAGAATATAAGTCTGTTCATCGCTGCTGTCTGCATAGAAACGTAGTTTCTAGGGTTATTATTCAGCCGAAGAGCACAGTCTCCACTCAGGACAGGTATGTGTACGGGTACCCTCCAGGCAATGCCCACATGGGACCCACAGGTATCGATGTCACGTTTTCCCCCTGTTGTCGATAACACTCATATACATATACTGTTTTTGTTACAATACGGCAGTCGATCCAATAATTGCCAATTGCAAAATAGAGAACTAATTACCGATAATTACCAATAAGTAGATTTTTGTGTAATGATAATTGCCAATTGCGGAGGGGCAGGCACGTGATGTTTTTGGGTTACTACGGATATGAACCTAGGTTCCTAGGGCCTCCTATGTAAAGAGTGTGGTTGAGCGACAAGACGGTCATGCGGAAGAATAGCACTTCTTCGAAGTTGTGAAATGGATCGATATTTTTCTCAACTTTAACTTGTGAGGCGTAAAACAGATTTCTTCACAATTCGAATATGCACTTCATTGGACCATGATAATAACAAAAAGTAACATCGTTATCATTAATAAACTACATAAAAGATTATGTCGAAGAAAAATAAACGTGGTTGGTCAGCAAGACGACCAGAACAAGGCCCACGGTCATGGCATTGCGAAGTAATGTGTTCCTATGTTATTCCTCCCGTTGTCCACTAATAATCCATTCCACAACTGTCTACGTTATATACTGCTTGTTATCTATACCAATTACACATGCCTGCTGAATTCTTTACTAGTTATCCACGGTACGATAGTTACAATTTCCATTGATGATTGTTACACAACACTGTTAAGAGGATAACAATCTTTACCAACAAAAAGTAACATCGTTACCAGCAATAAACTACATAGAAGATAACATAGGTATTATGGGATACAAGATATTAGCCCTAGGAACCCAGGTTCCTGGAACCTCCTATGTAATGAGCGTGGTTGAGCAGCAAGATGGTCAAACTACAGAGAAGAATGAGTAGACAGCGGCAAAGAACAGTTATTCCTCTGTTGGTAACGGTGGTATTTTTCTACAGTATATGTCGGTTGAACATACGTATATTTTTGTAACGATGAAGTAAAATAGCCTCAGCGAAATTTTTTCAGTTCAGTCCGTTACTAATAATCATTTCCGCAGCTAGTCTACGTCATTCCTCCGCAGAATGCCCAGAGGGCACTATCTACGTATCCTATCTACGTCATGGTTACATGATACTCTGCGCATTTGTTCAGAGTGTCACATGAATTAATTCTACCATTGTAGAAAAAATATAGACATGGCTATTCGTGCATATAATAATGAAAGAGATGATTCCCAAGTAGACAGGGCCCTCCGGGCATTCTGCGGCACAGTCATTCACATTATTTTTCTGCAGTCATCCACGTTATTTGTTCACGTATTTTTCTATTGGTTAACCCAGCAATCTAACGATTGTTATAAGGCCTGGTTGATAGCAATAATACATAATCTTGGTTGCTATTTCTAATGTAGTCGATTCCCTATATTCCATTACTGAGTAGCTTTCTTCCCTTAGCTTTGTTCAACTGACATATGCTGTAGAAAATACGTGAACATCGTTACATTGTAATATTATTAATATGGCATAGCCTAGTAGGATACCGTAGTCCACTAATAATCAATCGCAGCTGTCCAGTATCTCCCCTGTGAAATAAATGGTCATACAATTCAGTCGGAGATAGCCCAAGGGCACATATTCGAATTGTGAAAAGAATATTGATCCACTTTACAAGTTAAAGCTGTGGGTGTGAAAAAAATGGTCATACAATTCACAACTTCGGATAAGCAGACAACAATACGTGGCGGGCTCAGACTTCGCACGACCACATGGGCACGTCTACGTTATTCTTCTGCAGTCGCTCAAAATCACGTGATTTCCGAGACGGCCCGTCCCAGAAATTACAGAACGGTATGATCTGTAAAAATCTCAACATGCAGTATATAATATCGTTACTAAGAGTTTTTCCTAACATAGCTACATCGTTTCCAACAAATATATGCATGTAACAAAATATACTGCGTATAACGAATATGTCCTGTGTACTATTATTACCGAACAGGCAACGTTGTTCATGTATTTTCTACAATGGTGTACGTATTAGTTGACCCGGGTTACTATAGATAAATAACAGTGTCACACTGTAGTGAAAATCATGATAACACCACTACTAAATTCATTAATCGTTACAAAAAAAATACTGCATCGTAACATGACGCATACTGTAATAAACAGAATGGATATCGTTACATTTCTACGTAGTACCAAGAGGGTAGGGCAAGACGGTCAGTTCATAGGATTGGAGACTGCCCAAAGGGCACGTTATTTCTCCTGTAGTCCACTCATATTCTGTAACGCAGTCACCCACTGACCACCTTGCCACTCAACCACTCTAAGGTTTTAGGAGATGCCTGGAGGGAATTACTTCGTAATATGTTCCTAATGTTATTCCTCCGCAGGAGCTAATCATAGAGAGTGTCATGCGTCCATGACGCAGTATTTGCCCATGTGCCAGGTCAACCAATAGAAAATACATGAACATCATTACCGGAAATACCTACTAAATACATACCCCGGAGGGTACGAAGTAGAGGGTATTGCGAATCAATTCCACAGCTGTCTACGTTATTCCTCTTGTTGCCCACTTTTTATCATTTCCGCAACTGTCTTCTTTATTCTTCTGCTGTCTCCCTAAAAATCAGATTTTGCCAAGAAATTTGGGCGAACATTGTTCGCCGAAATCACGTGACTTTGAGTGACTTTCAGTCATTGAGTTTTTTTTAGTGGACAGTGAACGTACTTAACCTGTTAACGAGAGAAAAGTTCAAATTCCCTTTCTCCTCACCCATGTTATTACTCCGCAGGAGCTAATCATAGAGAGGGGCATGTGACCATGACGCAGTATTTACTCATGTGCCAGGTCGACCAATAGAAAAATACATGAACATCGTTACCGGAAATATCTACCCCGGAGGGTACGAAGTAGAGGATATTGCGAATCAATATGTATTGTCCCTGTGTCTCTGCAGTAGATATCCTCGTTGTACGTCATCTTCTACAAGTCACCTACTAACAATTACATACATTGGTGTAGGTGTATATATTAGTTGATAATGCTGTTATATTAGGAACAGTGGAACCCCTCCAGGCGCTTCCGAAGGGAGCATTACACAAAAAATATACTTCATCGTTATTATTAGTACTCCACAATTGGTAATCATTAGTATTATTGGTAATATCGGTAGGAATAACGTAATGACTGAGGAGAGAAACACAGCCACATGGTTACCAGGCACTCCCTGTCCACTAATAATCTTTTCCGCAGTAGACTACGTTGATAACTCATATACATATACTGTTTTTGTTACAATACAGCAAATAAGTGCCTTTGGTAACGATTTTCGCATATGTTTAGTTTAATGAAGCGTATATTGGTTGGTAACCATGATTACATATACTGTTAGTTACCATTTTAGTATAGGGCATGCTACTGCGAAACAATGTGTTCCGAGATTGCGAAGCTCAGGCAAGAACTCAAGTCTAGTGTCGAGGAACAGGAGCGAAAAAATTCACGGCGGTCACTGATTTTTCTTGGCAATTTTCCGAGACCGCCGGTCCCAGAAATTACAGTTCACTCCGTTCTGTAATTTCGACATTAGGAAAATAGTTCAAATGATAACTGAGGTAAGTCTGCTGCGGAATACTTCATAGTTACAGGCATAGCCTGGGCTCCGCCCAAAAAAATAGTAGGGCAAGACAGTCAGTGGGCGCAATTGCGGAACAGATTATTAGTGGACAACAGATACGTAGTACCCATAGATATCAACAGCGGAGAAGCTTCTAAGAATTTATTTTGGTAACCATGTGAACATGTTTGTAACTATGCGAACATCGAAGTAAAAACAGTATATACATTTATTGTGTTGACATCGTTACCAAAAATATCCCTGAGCTTTGCCCCTCCCTTTGGGAGATGCATTCATGTCTACGTTATTCTGCAGTCACTCAAACCCGTTACCATTGATAACAGGGTTTCACATGTAGACACTTCCCTCTGGACACCCGCAGCGCAGCAGTCTACTTTATTCTTCCGCAGTCTCTTAGTCGGAGAAACACATTACTTCGTAATGCCTGTAGGGCAAGACGCTCAGTAGACAGCTGCGCTGCGGGTGCCCAGAGGGCATGTATGTGGTTTTTTACATAGACAGGCTGTGTGGCAAATACATGCACCTCATCCTAAGCATATTCCCTATGCATCCTTTAACAATATCATAGTTCCTAATGAATGCCATCAGGCAGATATTTTATACATGCCCTATGATAAGGTTGGACGTGTAACTTATCTTTTTTGTCTTAATGTAGTGGATGTGGCTTCAAGATACAAGGCTTCTATTCCAATAGGTGCGACTAGTGTTAAGAACAGAGAGGGTATTCCTCCCAAAGGGAGAGTCATTCCATGTCTACGTTACCCCTCCTGCAGTCACCTACCTCATCGTTACAAAAAAATCAGTCGGAGAGCCCTTGGCTGGGCGAAGCCCACTGCTCGGAGAGCACGTGACTTGGATTGCCTCTCCCGAAGGGAGGAATAACGGAGTCTCTGACCGAACGACTGCGTCACACAATATAAGTGGACAACAGAAAGAAGAACACATGACACTACACTAAAGAGCACATCAGTAAATATTACGTCATAATCACCTGATACTCTGAACTAGTGTGCAGCGTGTCACATGAATAAATCCTACTCACGTGCTTATTTCCACCTGACTATATTGTAACTGCGGAATTGATTTGGATAGTGGAGAATGTTAGTAGTAACATCATCTCATTTTTTGATGTGAACTCTACCCCTATGAACTGACCATCTTGCTGCTCAACCACGCTGTTAACAGAGGAGGTTCTAGGAACCTATGTTCATAGGGCAAGACGGTCAGTACGAAGTAGAAACGTGTAAAAATTCTTAGATTGCTCATTCTATCTAGACTAACTAAATAACTACTATTGTAGAAAAAATACGTGAACTTCGTTACCACGCTTTAGCGCCTCTCGGGAAGCTGCGGAAATGATTATTAGTAGACAACAGGAAGAATAACGTAAACGACTGCTGCGGAATACTTCATAGTTACAAAAAAGTAGTAGGGCACATGAGTAAATACTACGTCATTATCAGTCAGAGACTGCCCGAAGGGCACATGCTCTGAACTGACCGTCCGCCTCCATTGGCAAGAGCGACAGGCGCATTTGGAGTTGGATGGCCACCTGCTAAATACCAATCCTCATATATACTGTGTGCAGGAATTATTTCTGTCCCTGCTGGAAAGGCAACTATTTCATTTGCATGTTGCAAATTTCCAGCATTTCCAGCATTCCCTCCAGGGGCAGCTCTAAGGTTGACAATATTTGCAATTGCGCCAGTGTCAAGTATGTTATCTAACTGCCAATCTTTGTTATTGAATTTTTGTTCAAACCATGTCCTTGCTCCACCTCGTATAGACTGATCCAGTATTGTTGAAAGGTTTGCATCATTGGGAAGTGCCGGCAATGAGTTTATATATCCGATCATTCTACAGACATAATCTTCATGATCCTCCCCTTCGTTACCATAAAATAACGGTAAACTTAATCCTATATCTGCCATGCGTGGATGTGGTTGTACAACAAGCTGATTGACTGGTGCGTTATTCTGTAAATAAAAAATTTGTTGTTCCAAATTATTATTAGTTTGTCGTTCTATATATGTTTTGTTTTTCCATTTCTGGTAACGATCAAAAAATGGATTATAAGTGGACAACGGGGGATAACGTAGACAGCTGCGGCATTACCTAGTGAGATACTGTTGTCCACTAGTGAGATACTGTTGTCCACTAATTTTATTCACAGGATTTTAGCCGAGAAAAAAAGACACATACGTTATTTCCAGTTGTCCGCTCAGACAGGTATAAGTGGACCTCCGGGTATTGCAAAGCAATGTGTCATTAGTGGACGTAGTGGTCTCCTGAAGCACCTACTAACCATTTGTGAGGCATAGAACTAAACAGGTGGTAGGTAGGCTCCCTCATATCGGTACTACGTTTTCGTCCCACCGTGGATTGTACGTTATTACTATTCCGCAGTATTCCTTGGGGTGGTTGTAGTAGTCTGGGCTTTTGTATATACCGGCCTCCTCTGCCGACTCCAACAAAAACCGGAAGGTCTTCATGAATACTAGTGGATGCCCCGTCTCTTCTATGCCAAGGTGGGCTAGTTCGTGCAGTGCGACGAACGTTAGCGTGTTCAAGTCATGTATTTCTTCGACCTTAGATGGAGGGGAAGCATGTCTTAGGCACAGTGCTATCTCCGCCCCCTTGTCCAAGGTGTAGCTTGTGTCTCTGTCCGGGTTTAACGGGGAATTCTCTACTAGGTTTCTCCAATCGTATCTCTCTACTATCACTTGTGTCACTTTTTTGCGTGTTTTACCTCGGAATGAGAACTCGAGTTCTTTGCTATACTTCCCCTGGAGGTCCATTAGGAGCATTTTGATCCGGTGATTTAACAAGGCCAATGTGTTGGCCGCCTCTTTAGGGTTTGAATGGGTGAGATGGACACGATACCATTGATTATCTATGTCTGATTTGACATACCGGGCATTTTTTATCACATACTCTTGTCGGTACGAAAATATGATCCATAACATAAGCATGCACACTAGGGCTAACAAAAATAAAACAGAGACGAATGCTACGTCTTGCATAACTATACTATATAGAGAGAAATTGTAACTAGCACCAGAATGCGAATGCGTGAAGAGTGTCTTTAGCACCTGCGGTTTTATCATTCAAGATTTGTTTTAATCTTTAGCGAAGAGAGTAGCCAGCTAGTTATTAGGCAAATTATTAATGTTCAGACTGAACAAGTTAGTGATTCACATTATTTGAGGATCTTATTTCCTCATTGTAAAAAAAATATTCATAAAGGACGTAACACATATGAATTATCTTTGCAATAAGGTTTCGGAGTGCTTTGGATTTAGAAGTGACGTATCAATGTTGTTGTCCATACCAATAAATACCTGTGTCTCATTATCGTAATATTTAACCTTGTTATACCTGACCTCCTGTAATAGCCCATCGCATAAATAGCATTTACGTGCAGAATTATGTTTTTCCCAATCACTTGTGGTCATTTTGAGCTCAACAGGATTTTGTAATATTTCCTTTACCATTTGTAAATCTTCTTGCATATTTTTCCATTTTTCTTCGACTGAGTTTGCCGTTCTTCTGAACACATTACTTATTATGTCTGAGTCATTTTGTATCATTACATACCCGAAACTATTATTTACTTGTTTTTGTGTCTTCACAGTATTCTTATTTTTATCTTCCTCCTTTTCGTCTAACTTATTACTATCGCATTCATTATCAGGGTAAATTACGAATGGGGCTTTAAGTAATGCTTTTATGTTAGTGAATTTGGAAATATGCTTACCCTTCTTAGGGAAGATTTCCCGTTGACCTGCATATGGATTATTTCTACCGTGGCAGTTGAAGGCTATGTGATCCTCAAGTAAATCTAGTCTTGAGAATGGAGCTCTCAAACAATGCCTGCAGAAGTATTTGTGGTCATGATGCTTATTCCAATTTCGCATTATTCTATGCCAACCAGCTTCTCCATTAATAAGGCAGTAGTGAGTATTTAAGCCTTCAGGAACATCATTTATATTACGGCGGTCTGTTAAACCTTCTTCACCCTGTGTAAATAAAATCAAGTCAACAAGATGCTCCCTTCTATAATTATATTCCGAGATGCGAAGAGGGTCTAGTTTGTGAGTTTTTAGTTCTTCTCCTTTTTCTGACAGAACAGGCTTAAAGTCATTAACTGCAAATGTAGGGTTATTCTCTTCGAATCTGTCAATATCTCGTAAGGATGCAGGGGCATTGATCCCTGTAAAATTGACCATAGTCCCATACCTTTGATTCCTGTTGATCTCATTAAGATGCTGTGCTCTCCGACACATATTTGAAGCAATACAACATCAAACCAAGTGATTTACGCAAAATTGGTCTAGATCATCTTTCTAGATTACATGGCAGACGTAACGATTCTCATCGTCAGACGTTTGGGATGTAGTCGATGCCATTCCGCAGAATGCCCAGAAGGAACTGCTACGTATACCTGTCTACGTCATGGTCACATGATACTCTACGCTGACCATCTTGCCGCTCAACCACGCTTTTAGAGGAGGTTCTAGGAACCTAGGTTCCTGGGTTCAGAGTGTCACATGAATGCCGTTGTCCACTAATAATCTGTCCTGCAATCACGTCCACGTTATTCCTCCGCAGGAGTTCACGTTATTTCTCCTGTTGTCCACTCATATTCTGCGACGCAATCTCTCACGCCGTTATTCACTAACAATCAATTCCGCATAGACTATTATTCACTAATTTTTTGTAACGATGAAACATATTTTTTTGTAGAGTACCAATAGTACATTAATTGGTAATGCTGTTACATAACTCTGGTAACGAGGTTTGCATCTCTTTTTACAATAGAGTATATTACTCGTTATCGATAACACCCTGCGGGTGGTTCTACCCGGGTCAACCAATGCGCACACTATTGTAGAAAAATACATGAATAACGTTACCTGTCCGGAAATAATAGTACACAGGACATATTCATTACACGCAGTGTATATTGTGTTACATGCATATATTTGTTGGTAACGATGTAGCTATGTTAGGATAAACTTTGATAACGATATCATATACTGCATTGTACATCCCTTCGGGAGAGTGCTGATATAACATAGGGATGATAGCGTGGACAACATGAGAATAACTGCTCTTCTAGCAGTCTCTGACTGAGTAGCATTGATGGAGGATTAACGTAGACAACATTGGAAGAGAAGTGTATGTAGATGATAACGGACATGCCATGGGTAAAAGGTGTAGACTGTATGAAGATAACGTGGGTAACAGGGAGGAGATGGCCAGCATGTCATGGGGAGATATTTATCAATGATTACCAATTGCGGAGTACTAATAATGATGAAGAATATTTTTTGTATAGATAATTATCATTGACATGAGCGCACCCTGCTGGTAGGGCAAGATATTTTCCCATGTTATCTGAGCGTCTTGCCCTAGTCTTTAGACCTTCCTTCGGAAGTGAACGTAGGTTCCTACCTAAAGGTACTACGTAGAACCTCCTCTGTTACCAGCGCACCCTGCGGGTGGTTCTACTGGTTGAGCGGCAAGACGGTCATTCAATTAGGTGAAAGAAATGTACACAAAAAATCTTCATGATTTTTCGAGGAACGAGGAAAATAATGAAGCGTTATTCCCTGCAGTCGCTCACGTTATTCCTCCGCAGTCGCCTACGTAACCCCTCTCATATTCTGCGAAGAAGTCACGTTCCTGATCTCTATTACCACCCGTATTATAGTCCGTATTATGCTAGTATTCGAAAACTATTCACTCTATTAACATGCAGATGTAACCTTATGTGAAATTCTTCGAGTAGATACAGCTACAAACATGTAACGCAATATAACGTGGATGTGTGTTTAGTAGTATTGTGGACAAAATTACGTAATTATGTGCCTAGGAACCTTGGTTCATAGAACCTCCATTAGGAACACCCTAAGACCTTTGCAGAGGAAGTTCCCTTCGGGGGCAAGAGCCCTTGGCTGGGCAAAGCCCACTGTCAGCCAGGAGTAATAAATTTACTAGATTTAACAGATTACAGTGGTCTGCGTCTACAATTAGTACTTTATTCACCAGTATCGTCATAAATGTTCAAGCTAAATCTACAAATTCACTGTCTTTTTGGGTCAACACAAAAACCCCCTCACTTTTGGTGTCTGCATTCTTCCTGTATTACAGTCTCGAATAACGTGTGCTATGAATACGAGAAGTGATAAATGGCACCAGCAGACTACACTTCTTTGAGGTCGACTAATTTACTTCGCATGTTTTACTTAGGCGAAGCATGCGAAGTAGTGGAACTGGCTCGAAAGACTAAGCCAAACCTCATCACTTCGTTCAGAATGTCCTGCCATTCTACCACAGACGTATAAATGATTGTTACCGATAGTAAGATCCACTTTTCCTGGGTGTTATGCAGCCCCTCGAAGAGGTGAGCTTACCGGTGAAGGAATTTTTTCTAGGCTAGAGTAGATGATAGGTTTGTCAGAGTCATCCGGTACAGGATTGTCTCTCTCCGAGAATACAAATAGTTTACCCACAGAATTCTGGGCAATCGTGTAGCTAGGTGTCACTCCTTTTCTCCTCGACTTTCGTAATTGGATGCCGTACATTTTTTGTAGGACAGAATTTATGAACACAAGGCTCCTCTTGAGGAATCGCCCCTGTCCCTTTCTCTGCTAAGGGCGTCCACATTAACTTTTCTCACTTCAAACTCGTACAAGAACTTGTCCATGTGTTTCTTAAGTGCGGGCAGCAACTCACGTATATTCCTTTCCAGAAGCTCATCCTGGACGCCGTTCATATCTCGTATACACTGAAAGCCGCACCTACGTAAAAGACCAATAGCAAGGCAGTGTGCATGGTATGCGTAGGTTTTTCGCTCGTTCAACAGGTCACGCCCTTCCTTTACATAGCTAGTAGGATCAGAAGACTCTTCTCCATGGTCCCCCAGAATATCTGTGTATCTCGTGAACTTGTGTTCCCGCATTTTTTGGAGAGCCTCGTCTACGGTCTTCCCGCAGGTGATATTTTCTAGGTTATGGTACACTTGTTTGACTGCGGGCTTCGAATAGTTTTTAATGAACTCGGGAGTTATTTCACCACCGTACTCATAGAGCTCACGTAGGTTGTACTTTTTCAGTGAATTCTTTTCTGGAACAGTAACGTCTTCTTCATTATTCAGCCTTTCTACCAGAGAGAGGGCACTAATCTTGGAAATATTTGGGGACGTAGCCACTGCCTCGCAATGCACAAGCTCCAGCTCATTCTTAATAGACTTATAAGTAGCACGATGACCGCTGCTGACGCTAGGGTCGTGCGCAGGCAGAAGGGCAATGCTGGCGCCAGTGGAAGCGACTTGATCCACGAATCGGAGCATGAACTTGTTTTTCGAGAGGTTCTTGAGTCGCTCAGTCTCAAGCCAGAGATGGAAGTAATCGGACTTGTAAAACCGGATACCGCCGTCCACAGTATGCTCAAACTGTAGTGCAACGTCAGTAACTGTCTGGTATAGTCCGGTGCGTTTGTCATGTAGCAGCTGGGAAATTTCATCGGTAGTCTCGGCCAATGAATGGCAGTCATTCATCAGCCGAAAACAGACAAAGTATTCCCGTGTTCGAAGCTTCCGGACTCTGGCCAGCATCTGTCGGCAAGTCTCAACGTCGCATGAATTGTCACTGAAACAAGCGAAGACAGTATCAAAGTGCTCTAACTCGAAACTAGTGCCAGCTGAGACAGTGGGGGTGTAGATGAAGACATCGAGCCCACTCCAGTAGGAATGAACGTCACCGAAGTGCTCCTTCTTTTTCGAGGGGAGGGTCTCGCTGCTGTAGAGTTCCACTTTCTTGTCACCAGCCCTAGTGTGTAGGAGCTCTTCGACGAACTTTGCGTCTTTGAGGCAGTTTGCAGGAACAACAATTTTCTGTCCACTATGTACGGCCTTTAGGAGGGACTCTATCCAGTCCCCCATATTAGTCGTGAAAAAGAACTGGTCCTCTTTTGCTCTGGAGAAGACATTCCAGTGGAGAAGCGTAGGTAAAGCCCGCATTCGCCGTAAAGTATTTACAGTGCGAGCACCAAGGTTAGCATCCATACAAACTACGTGCCGTGCACTGCTCAACATCCATTTAAATGCTGCGAAGGCAGAACTAAAATGTTTATGCAGGCCACTACTGAACTGTGCGAGTGTCGACTCTACCTCATCAAGGATGAGTAAATCGATAGGCTCATGTTCCGAAGGGATAATAATGCGGTGAAGGGACTCTACCTGTACAATCACACGAGGAAAGTCCGCCTGGCATATCCCACTAAGGCCTATGTCCTTGTACGAAGTAAAGTCGGGGAACAACGGTTGCAGGGATTGGCTAAATGTCTGGCGAAAAGTAACAAAACGGATGACGGGTTCTCTTGATGCATTCCGTGGAAAATGCTTGTCAAGGTAGCGACGGAGAGTTTTAGTCTTACCTAATCCCATATTGCCTCGGACTAGCAAGGTAGGCACTAGCTCATAGTCTGCCATAGAGTCACTGGAGTATTTGTTGATATTCGTAAGAAGGGAATCGGCAGAAGTATCAACACTAAGACCAGGGTCAATTGTTCCGCCATGGACGCAGTTAATACGTGTACCCAAAAGGTCTTGCCTAGAAAACCTGCCAGAAGAAGGGCCCTGTGAGAGGGACTGCCCGTCACTAGCAGAAACAGGGGAAATAGCATCAATAGGATACTCATAGGAGCGAGAAATAGTGTTGTTGCCAGCAGTGAGATACCCGAGTGTGCGATGATTTCTCTTAGAATCTTGACGGCATCCCTCTTCGACGGCCCACAGTGTTTCACTTTTCTGTTTCAGAAACAAGTAGAGAGAATTGTCCCGGTGGTGAGTCTCATTACAGATAGTGCAGTGGGTAGGGAAACTTCTGTCGAAATTAGCAAAGGGAAACGTGACATCACGAAGAGAAAAGCCATAAGTAACGTGCAGATCATTAGCGAGAGAAATAGCGTGATCGATAAGGGTTTCCTGACAATCCATGGAAGCAGGAGAAAAGATGGGAGGGGCACCAGCATCGGCTATGCTGGCATTCCCCACGATGCTGTTCCAGTAGGGTTTGCAGTAACAAGGAGGGAATCATGAAATTCGATCACATCTTTAGTGCCCAACTGCGAGGAATAGGGGGACAGGACAAATGGCCGAGACTCACCTAGCTTAGAAGAGCCATACAAACGAAAGCACTGTATGCGCTTGTTGACATCGTCCACGTACTTGTGCAAGTGATGAGGGAGGCGGGACAAAAGTCGACTCCTGAAGTTTCGTGCCTCCACGTAGTTGCAGAAGGCATGAGCCGTGAGGTGGAGATGGAACGAGTATTTCCACTTACCCTTGGAGCGAGAAAACCCACTAGAGTCTAGGAGTGTAAAGGATTTCCTATGAGGGTAGATGTTATAGGAATCATAGAACTCTTGTTCGAAGGCATCGATAATAGTCCTCATGATAGAGACAACCTGCTGATCCTCACCACGAGGAATATCGTCGATGTCAATATCAAGTTTAGGTGCTGAGGGCGATGGCCAAAGATAACTTCGTCGTAACATCTGTGGCCATTAGGGAGAGAGAGATAGTGGTCCCAGAACTCATTCCGGGTATGGAACACGAGATACAGGCCACCCAGGTTGTCTTTCACGACAACCATCTCGCCAGATAGTTTGTTTAGATTGTACTTGTTCTCCAGGGCTTGATAGCCATCAAGGGAATCTCTCTTAAGAATAGTCTTGTAGTTCTCAACAGGATCGAGGTCGTCAAACATTTTTTTAAAAAAACTGTATTACTTCAAAAGGACGAAAAAAAGAAGGACCGCAGGGAAGAAGGTTAAATATATCCTACATAAGCCACTGAGAAAAAAAAACATAGACAAATATGAGTAGTAGTAGATGGTAAAAAAGAACGATCCCATGTCCACTCACCACTGGTCGAATGACAACATATCAGAGAAAATTCAGGTACCCGATTCTTCACTAATTCTTCACAGATATATATATTATACAATCCCGATACTTATTCCCGATTGGGCTCAGGTTCTTGTTGCATTTCTGGATACAACCGGGCATAAATACTTCATAAGTATTGGATTTCTATTGGTGAAGAATCGGGTTTCTGTTATTTTACAAATAAACGCCCAATATTTACCAAATTAATAACTGAATCTTTTGAAGTTTTAATAAACTATAAGGTGCAAATCGGATAAATATTATGTTAATATCGGATTTCTGATATTTTACTTATATTTATATAATATTTAAGTATTTATTTGGGTTATCATAAAGTATCGTTAAACGATACAATACACGCCGGGCAGTAATTGAAATCACGATATTTCAAATTGTTTTAATCAATTTATTACTATTCGTTGCAATATATTATATAGCAATATACTAATCAATTTTACAGTAATACATTTGCTTGCTATATTTAATCGTTGTTATATAGAAATAAACTACAAATCATTCTTGCGTAATAAAAATATAAACTACAAATTATTATTAATATACGTGCTCTTTTAAATCTAACATTGCATTAATGCATTAATTAAACCTGTTCATCAAGTTCGTTAGGTTCATCATTAATATTATCGATATTATCGATCTCATCTTGTGGTTGTACGTCGGATCCGTACGACTGTGATATCGACCAATCAGGGGCACCTTCAGGCAGTTTTGACTCGTCGATCCACGTTTTATCATCATACCAACGATGTCGTGAAAGTTTTACATGACTTATTTTCTCACCAACTCGGTCAGCCAAGCGAAGTAATTTACGTCCCTATAAAAATGAAAAAGAGATAATAAGCAAATGTATACAATAACTATACAATTGTTTTATTTGATACTTACACGACGTGACCTCCAGGGCTTGTCATAAACATGAAGAACATGTTTATCCGTTTCAATTTTATTCTTAGGACGAACATGATCTTCGATTTCTTTTTTGGTGAGCTCTTCATCAGTTTCAGAAACTTCATCACTGTGGAATCCTCCTTCATTAAATATGGTTTCACAGTCTTCCTTGAATTCTTCCCAAGATAATGATGACGGTTGAAATTCTTTAAGCGAGGCATCATTAATATTGAACATATGCTCGATGCCTTTCTGACGTCGCTCTTTTTTCTATTGCAATCAGATATTAGTGATTAGGATAGAAAGGAACAAGATCAAGGATTTTAATTTCATATTTCGGATGTCTTCAGTACTTACATCTTTTCTTCGAGAATTCGTTCCTTTTCTCTTCTTTTCAAATCTAGTCTTATCCGGATCAAGGCTAACCATCCAGCTTTCTCTACGATGGCGGTGTAGATTCTGTAAGACCCATTTCAATTCTATATCTTTGTATTGAAACCTTCCGGTCAAGACTCTAGCGATCTCCTTCATGATGTGTTTTGAAACGTGTGGTGCAATTTCTACCCATTTTTTGGTATGATCCAATTGCAATGAATCATCGAGACCGCTAAGTATCTGCACGACCTCATCCTTAATTTTATAAAAAAATATCGATTAAAAAATTTTGCTGAATAACCAATAGTTACTTGATACTCACATGGAACAACTTATATTGATCTTCGTCCATATCTTCAAGCAAAACCCGAGCACGTCGACGATATCCAGTTTCTGGTTCTGGCGTGAGTGATGTATTTTGTCTACTCCTTGGAACTGGTGTTGTCTGAGGGGTTGATGGCCATTCAGCTTGTAGGTCGTTCCTTGTTTGAGATTTCTTGAGGGTCCGAACTTCTTCCGTAAGTGCAGTGATAGCTCTGCTTAGGGCTTCGATATCTGTAAATTGAAATCATGACATTATATTCAAAATATGTAAAATAAAAAACATAATTATTATATTATAACCATACCATCATTCCTATTATATCTTGTAGTTGAACACCCTCCTTGTTGACTTGGTGAACGACTATCTGAATAATTAGTCCTATTATGTCTTGTAGTCGAACGTCCTCTTTGTTGACTTGGTGAACGACTATCTGAATAATTAGAATAAGAAGAACGTCTAGACTTGTTCCTTCTTGAACGATAACGGTGACGACGATGTGGTGACATTGAGTTTGTTTGATGATGGTTGTAAGAGGTTAAATTTGTTGTAGATAAGCGTCTTAAGCTTATTTTCTTAATTTTGAAAGGTCTTCTTCCACGCATTTTTACCAAAATTTGTTAAAGGATAAAAAAAAAAACAATACAATAAGGTAAAAGACGTTCTTTTATACCTTTATTTATTTCCACAATTAAAATATTATGATTATTAATAATATTTTTTTTTTTTTCCTATAATTAGATTAAATGTAATGATTACGATTTTTTTTTTAATGATTTAGATCAAAGTATAATGATATGGCAGAGAAAAAAAAATCAGTTCGTGGGAAGAAAGGGGTCTTTATATATATTTTTTTTTTTGTCATATGAGGACCGATAGGTCTGTCGAAAGTAACGAAATAGTCTATTAAATAAGCTTTTTTTGATTGAATTTTTTTTTCCTTTTTTTTCATGCCGATAAGTCTATTGAAAATAACGAAATAGTCTATTGAAGTATAAGCTTTTTTTTGATTCAAATAAAGGAACTTATATTGATTTAAATACAATAAATACAATAAATTGATAGTAACCTAATATGGTCAACAATGTCAATTATCAATCATACTAATATATCCGTTCATCGAAGAACCGGAAATTCATTTTTAATAAAATTTTTTTATATTATTATTTACAATGACGAGAAAATACCGAAGAACAAAAGCTGTCTTTGTAAAGAAATCCTATAATTTTAAACAGAAAACATCAAATAAAGTTCCGTGTCATTGCAATAAATGTAAAGGTAACATGGTTGATCCACGTACAAAAAATAGTCATAGTTTAAAAAGGGATATTAGACCAAGAGGAGTTATTGAAGAAATTATAGATTTAAATCAAGTTTCATCTGATGACCTAAACCAAGATACATCGGTAGACCTCTTGAATGATCCAATGGAAATAGAATCACATAATTCAGATGATGGTCATCATGAACCTATTGTTGATGAGGAAAATTATTCGTTTCTTCCCAAAAAATCGAAATCATCAAAAGCCAAATCGAAAGATAAACGAAAACATATCGGTAGTGGAAATTCCAAGAATGTATCATACCCTATTGTTGTTATTGAACAAAGTATTTCAGATGATGATACTAGTGATGCTGATGATGAAGAAAACGATCAAGTTGATAATGACTTTGATCCTATCGAAGAAATACCAAATGAATCTTCATCCGGCTGGTTTGACGCACCGGAAAATACATACGGTGATGATCCAGAAGCCTCCTTCATTGATTTTACTGAAGACTTTCATTGGATTGTTTTATGGATCTTATTATATCAAGAGAGATATAAGTTATCCGATGTCACTACCGATTCTTTAGTCAAATTTTTTAGATATCTTTTGGTTCTTTTGGATGCAAACACGTACAATTCTTTTCCTACATCTTTGTATATGGCACGTAAAAAACTTGGCGTCTGTGCTCATATTGTCAAATTCGCATCGTGTGAAAAGTGTTGCAAATTGTATAATGTAACAGAAGTATCAACTAACGACCCTTACCAAGTTCCAGCCACAATTCATTGTACCTATGTAGATTTTCCGGATCATCCGATGGCAAATCAAAGAAAAAAGTGCAATGCTACACTTGCTAAGAAAGTTCCGGTTACTAACGGAACAATCTATCGACCTTCTTTAACGTTCCCTACTGTTAGTTTAAAACACCAATTACAATTAATGTATAATCGAAAAGGATTTGAGAAATTATGTAGAAAATGGGCGGACCGTAACGATTCTCAATTTTTGAATGATATTTATGACGGAAAGATCTGGAAAACCTTTCAGGATCATCGTCAAAATATACCATTTTTCCGGAAAGATGTCTCAGACCGCCACTTAGGCATCATGTTAAATATCGACTGGTTCCAACCATTCGATAATTCAACTTATAGTATAGGAGCTCTATATGGTGTAATATGTAACCTGCCTCGAAATGAAAGATTCAAGCCATCAAATATTTTGACAATGGCTTTAATTCCGGGGCCAAATGAGCCTAGTTTACATCAACTAAACCATTATATAGCTCCCATCATCGATCAATTAATCGAGTTATGGAATGGGATTGAACTATCGAAAACATACGAAAGCTCTACCGGAAAATCTATTCGAGCCGCAGTAATATGCTGCTCATGTGATATTCCAGCCGCGAGAAAACTCTGCGGTCATATCTCTGCGCGAGTGGCTTGTCATAGATGCTTAAAAAAGGCTCAATATGATGATCGAAATCAACCGAATTTTGGCGGATTTGATGATATTGATGAATGGTTTGTCGAAAGAGATATCAACCAGGTTCGAAGGGATGCGCGAGAATGGTTGAATTGCAATACTAAAGATGCTAGAAATAGTCACGTCCATAATACTTTAGTACGGTGGTCAGAAATGTATCGACTTCCGTACTTTGATTCAGTGCGATTTCTCACAGTGGATCCAATGCATTGTTTGTTCTTGGGTATTGCTAAGTGGATCGTGACCAGACTGTGGATCGAGGAGGGCCGATTGACACAAAAAGATTTAGAAACAATGCAAAAAAGGGCAAATGCAATAAAAGTTCCAGCAGATATCGGTAGAATTCCCTACAAAATTGCTACAGGTGAAGGCTTTTCAAGGTTCACCGCTGATCAATGGAAGACTTTTATCTTAATTTATGCCACTTCCATAACATGGGATCTGCTTCAAGAATCGGATAAATTGATACTCGCCAATTTTGTCCGTGCATGCAATATTCTTGTATGCAGATCTATAACAACGAATGGGTTAGAAGAAGCTCATAAAAATCTTCTAGAAGTGGCAAAGCTCATTGAAGAAAATTACGGCGCAGAAAAAATTACGCCGAATTTACATTTATGCTTACATATTTGCCATTGTGCGTTAGACTATGGACCATTATACGCGTTCTGGTGTTTCAGTTACGAACGCATGAACGGTCTATTAGGTAATTCCAGATTTCCGAACTTATCAATATAATTAAATCAATTTATTAAATAGTCTATATTTATAGGATCGTATCATAGCAGTAATAGAAGAATCGAACCAGAATTATTAAAAACCATTCAATTCAACTCTCTTCTTGATCAGTTTTCTTCATGCGCCCAAGACCATCAACATTTATCGACTTGTATCACACTAATTACACCGAAAGAAACTACCGGCAGTCTTGTAATTCATGATGAAATTAATGGAATAGATTACCGGGAATTTTTATCAATGTCTAGAAACGTGGAAGAAATGGCCGGAACAGGTTCGGAACCTTTTCCAGGTACTTTTCTTAATCCTAAAAGGATAGACACCAACCTTTCAAAAGAAGTATTAGATTTGTTGGTTGAATATTACCGCAATGCCTATGGAAAAGATTTCGCAGCACTATCAGATATCCATGCTGCTCCTTCTGCTATACCGGTATTACCAAAAGTGAACACTTATGGACGACTAAAAATTGGATCCGAAGTTTTTGGGTCAATGTATTCTAAAAGGCACGTCACATCGGCCAAAATATTATCCCAATTTCTCCATGATAATACTAAAGATACTTATCCCGGTATTGTTCAATTTTATTTTGAACATATTATACATTTTCCGGAAGGTTCTGTAAATCATTCCCTAGCATTTGTAAAGTGGTACCTTCCGGCAGAAAATCACAAGACTAGATTTCATTGCACAATTAATGGCGATGAAAATTTGTGCAATATAGAACTATGGAAAAAAGAATTTTATGATCTTAGCAGGGATTGTATTATCCCTGTACATAGTATACTGGGTCGGTTTGTTGAAGGTTCTTTTTCAATAGGACGAAAAGAAACCCGGAAATATGTGTCAGTAATACCGATCAATAGAAAGTTTCATATTTAAAATTTATAATAATACTGTAATATCAATCATGTTTTATTATGAATATTATAAATATACAAATAAATAAATATATAATAATTATTATTAAACCTTTAAATTTCTCACCGTCTAATATCAATGTTCTATCAGTATTATTATCGGACATGTGATGTTTTACCGATGCTTATTTATAAATTAATGACAGATCATGACAGATCGGGTGTTTATTTATTAGTCATCGGGAAATCCGGAAGGTAATCAATTTGTTACTTATTATCAGCTGATCAAATTTGATATACGTTTAGAATCTATCGGCTTCTTATATAATAGAATCAATAGGCCTATCGGGATACTGATTATTTAATGATAAAAAAAATAAGAGCCGGTTAAGAACCGAAACCTGATTGGTCCCGATTCTTAACTGGCTCTTAATACACCGATTCTTCATCATTTGACCAGTGCACATTATTCCCCTGTTGTCGATAACAATATCTATACATATGAATGAAATGTAGCAGAGCTCTGGTAAATGAGGACGTAGACGGATTTACTATCAAGAGCACATGAGCCTTTGGCTGGGCAACGCCCACATAGGACCCCCAGGTATCGATGTCACGTGTATGCCATGACTGTTTTGCTCTACCCTTTGGGTATGAAGTAGACTGTGGCTCTGTTATCTAGGTTAATAGTTACCCACTGTGGTCCCTCACAGGAGACCATATTTATTTCCACAGCTATCTATGTTATTCTTCTGCAGTCGCTTGAAGTCACGTGATTTAGGCGAACAATGTTCGCCCAAATTTCTTGGCAAAACCCCCACTCCTAATCATTTTCCGCAGCTGTCTATGATACCCCTGTTGTCCACTAATGATCAGCTATATATACCCAAGGGATACTAAGTAATTATTCTGGTGTCCACGGTTAAGGAGGGCCATTGCATATAACAATTCGTTGTCATCGTTACAAAAAAACGGAATAATCATTATCAACTAACTACATACTGTGACTGTGTTCGATTATAGATACTACCTGAAAGGTACGAAGGAAAAGTGCTCTTCGAGAAGTGGGCGAAGCTCAGCCAAGGGCTCTTTGACTGATAAAGAAGACACATACGTTATTCCTTCGCAAGAGCCCATGTGATTTCTCCCGTTGTCCACTAATAATCGTTACAAATTTTTGCAATAATGTAAAATAAGTCCACAGAAGAATTATAAGGCGTGGATGATGACGCAGATAATAAGAAAGTGATGGCTAACATGGTATGAGAAGAAGCGTAGAATGTGGTTAGCCTGGACAACAGACATTGACTGGAGGACGTAGTATTTACTCATGTGAATAACGGTAAGTGACTGCGGCAGAATAACGTGAGCGTGATTGCGGGACAGATTATTAGTGGACAATGGCATTCACGTGACATCGATACCTGAGGGTCCTATATTATGTGCTTCTGATAGTATCCCGCCTGCGCCCACATTCACCCATGTTATTCCACTCATACTCTAAATTAGTGGCGACATGTGGGAGATAACATGGGCAATGGGTCGACTACGGGATTGATTATTGGGGAGTTTCATTTTGGTGGGACACCACTTTTTCACTTTACATCTCCCCTCTATTATCCACTCATAATCATTTCCGCAGTTACTCTGCAAATCCTAAATATGAGCAGCAATAACAACGAAAAAATTATTATTGTGTTACGTTTAAGTGAAGTAGAGTATAGGCCATGCCTACGAAGTAAAAAGGATAATTCAGTGATACTGCCCTAACGTTTCTTTATTCTGTTTCTCCGAAAAGGGCTTTGCGATTGGTATTTTTTTATAGAAGACCGTTCAGCGTATGCTTACATATATATATGAAACTCTCCTCTGGGTTATCTTCTACACCTTCTAGAATACAACGCTCATAAATATCAATTGTTAGTTCTTTGTTCACGAGAGATTTCTTAAGGCCCTTAGATTTTTGTATATTCTTGGTCGCATTTTCTGTTTCAATAGCATATGATTTGGATCGATTACCGGCATACCTTGTTATTCGTGTCCCTGCATTTTCATCCTTCCACTTACCAATTACCTTCTTATTTTTTAGCTCTCGTGTACCGTCTGGTTTGGTTATCCATTGGTCATGTGGTAATTTTTTAAGTAATGGATGATCTTCCGGCCGATTTATGTAGGAGCAACAATTTTGGATCTTAGTAAGTATTACATGTACGATTTCTGGTACAATCACATCAAGCGAAAGTATGAAAACCGAGCAAGATTATGTTATACCGATACAGATTCGTTCATTATTGAGATAGAAACGGAAAATGTGTATGATGATATGGTCGAAGAAGCGGATTTGTATGATTTTAGTGAATAAACTTACGAACGAAAATACACAATTAAGGAACGGATTAGAACAATCTATCATTTCATCAAAGAAGTTAAGTAAAGAAATAAAGCAATTACTAACCAAATCAAAGAATGTTTCGAATCTTGAGCAGCAGTTAGCATTTGATAAACAACACATCCAAAGTCTAACGGTAGAGTTGGAAAGACTTAAGTCGCAGTATATTGTTATGCAAACTACTGCGGCACAGCACAAGGTGAATTTGATTACTAGTAAAAAAGAAGTAGAAGTGATTAATTCGAGACTAAAAGAATTAGAAGATGTTTTATCAGAAAAAATAACGGAAATACATAGCTTAGAATCTAAACTTTCGTCAAAGACATTGGAGTTACAGAAATGTGAGGCGGAAATTTCATCAAAGTCATTCGAGTTACAGACTGCTAAAACTGAGTGTGGTGTTTACAAACAACATGTATCTGATATGGCTGAACATCCGCATTTAACCTATTCCAAAAGAGGAACAAGTATAACAAGAAAGTTTTAACTTTCCACTTCATAATTTTCTTCACTTCGTTCCGAAAATCATGAAGATTTTTTTGTAGACATTTGTCTATTATTCATCTACGTAATTGATAATGCATAAGAATTGAAAAAAATGAATACAGAGCGTGGTTGAGCGGCAAGACGGTCATGGCGGAGCTCAACATCCTTCACCATTGGCGAAGGACTCTTTTTTGGTAGTAAAGGAGAGTAGTTATCTTGGTTATCAATAATACTTTGCTACATGTACAAAATACAAATGTTCAATTTATAAATTTATAACTACACGAATAGCAGTTGAAATAAATGATTATGGTAAAGGAAAGATTTGCGCACAGACCATAAAGAATTTTTATAGAACGAGCAACTCTCATAGTAAAACATTAGATAAGATTAGTGTGTGGGTACGAAATAATGAGTAACGGGGAAGGAACTGTCATTAAATGGGTTAGGGCTCGGCAAATTCCTCCCTTGAAACAACCCGCTTCTCATTTATTTCGTTGTATGAATGATTCTATTAATTAGTATATAAAATTATAAATAACGTTTTTGTGTTAAATAAAAAATTGTGTTTCATTTAATATGCTCGTTATTCCCTATTATCATAAACAAATTGCAATGTTCTTCACAGTCACTAACGTAACTTAAACTATCAATTGAATGTTTTTTGTTTCGCTTTAATTTTAATCGCATATCTATACTTCGTAATCATGAGCAATACAGTAGCAGACAATCAATATAATATACAGAATATCCAACTACCCAGAGGCATAACTTCAGAAGGACCGCAGAAGGAGGGATGTAGACATAACCTCAGAAGGACTACCGTAGGGGGATATAGATATATATGTGAGAGCGTGTATGATAAGCCATAGGTGAGTGGACATGTATGAGTAGGCATATAAGTGAAAACAGGTATGAGTAGACGTGACATATGAGTGTAAACACATAGGCCAATATGTAACTCCCCCAGAGGAGAGTTTCATATATATATGTAAGCATATGTAGGCGATTTGTTATTTTTGATCGTAAAACGCCTATTTTTCAACTTGTTTGTAGTGTACAACAGGGGAAATAGCGTAGAAGAATAACATAGGCCGCTGTGTAGCACAATATGAGTGGACAACAGGAAGAGTAACATAGGCGACTGTGGGAATAACGTAGACGGCTGCGGCATAGCCAGTGGAATAGTATAGTCTACTAATAATCAATCCCGTAGTCACCCCCACTGAGCTACGAAGTAAAGAAAGAGTATACTTCATCGTTACAAAAAAATATACTTCATCGTTACCAAATTTTTACAGTTCACTCCGTTCTGTAATTTCGACCGGGGCCCCGGCCAAAAATGAGTCTCGTAGGAGACTAGTTGACATGAGGATGTGGGGCAGTCGCATGAGCATGTGTTCCCAATGTAACGATGAAGTGAACTATGTCTCTGCAGTCGTTCACGTTATTCCTCTGCAGTCGAATGCTCACCACTGTATATTGGTAGTTATCAACAAATTGCTTCGTAACAAACGTTAGATTGCTTTGTAATTCAGGTCAACCAATAGAAAAATACGTGAACATCGTTACCAGGAAATGTCTGGAAGGTATTGCGAATCAGTATGTAACTATTGCCACTAATAATGATCACATATGTTTTTCTGCGATGGAGTATAATGGTTAATAACAAATGTTATAATGATGTCTGCATATCCTGGTAACGATGTTCACGTAATTTTTCTACGGTGGTAGATATTTAGTTAGTCTACTTCGTACCCCCCTGGGTAGGTAGAATGTACAGCAATCTAACAATTTTTATATGTTTCTAGTAAAGGGTTCACAACAAAAAAGAGAAGGAAAGAAAGATGTTACTACTACGATTCTCCACCATCCTAATCATTTCGCAGTCACAATAAAGTCACGTGAAAATAAACAACATGATACTTTGCGTCATGTGATACTAATTATGTGATACTATTCATGTAACACTATTCATGTGATACTCTGAGCAAATGAGTGGAGTGTCATGTGCCCTTTGGGCGGTCCTCTGACTGAGCATGACGTAGTATTTACTCATATTGTGCCCACATTATTCCTCCTGTGTTTACTCATATTCTTTTTTTTCTATGTCTTCAGAAGTAATTTCTGGTTTTTTCTGTGAATTAAATGTGTTCCCCCATAAAGGATATTGTCCTTTTCTTTTTCTATTTGCTCCATTGTCTCGATTAGATTCTCATTTAATCCTAAACGTTTTAATTCCAGTTTATTTTCAGGACTCAAACCACGTATAAACTGTATTCTCATCTCTCGGTCACCTATATTTGCATATCTAGCATATTTTGTATATCTTTGTAATACTCCCTAATTGGCCTAGAACCTTGAGTCAATGTTCCGAAAATAACTCTTGCTGTTTTTGGACTTCTGTAGGGAAATGTCTTTTAATTTAATAAATAACTTGACTAATGTTAATATCAGGAAAAACTATAGCATTATTATTATTTAGTACTCCATTAGGCACATTATTAGGAGTTGCGTTATCTACAGGCTCACCGCCTGCGTAAAACCAGTCCTCATCTGTATGGACATCATGAGCTGGAATAATATGTGTTCCAGTACAAGCAGCAGGCCATGCAGGGGGCACCGTACCATCTGGTGCATTTATCCGAGTAGCAGTTATATTGGCATTATTCATAGCTATTATAGCAGCCATATTTGCTACAGCATTTCCACATCGAACATGCGTTAATCTCCATTTCTTGTTCTTCAGTTTTTGCTTAAACCAATCTGATGCCTTTCCAGTTAAACATGATTCGAATAATGCTATAGCTCTTTGCTTACCGGCAGGATTGTTGGTTACAATCCCAGCCGCTGTAAGATATAATCTGAAATTTTTGATAAAATCATCTACATCCTCATGCGCTGAGCCACTAAATCTAGGGGGTGGATATCCAGCCATTCCTATTTGCTGATTTACAGGTGCGTTATTCTGTAAGACAAAAATTTGTTGCTGTAAATTATTATTCTGTTGTTGCAAATTTTGGTTTTGGTTCTGTGCGTTCCGGTATTGTCCTTTCCAGTTCTGCGCCTGACGTATGCAACCAGCATGGCGTCTCCTCCATCGTTCAGTATCTGCATTATATCGCCTTTGCCAAGCTTGCATATCATTATTATAGCGCATAGTTAATCTGTGAGCGTTTCTCCTATGTTCGGCTATTTGGGTCTCTTTGCGCTGAATTAGCAATCGAAAGGCAAATTTTTCACGTAATAATTCCCCAATTCTCTCTTTTCTATTTTCTGCAATTTCTCCGTACTCTCGCTGAGCATTTCTCTCATCCCTTAAGGCATTGGTTAACATTCGATCTGTTCTTAATGCCAATGAATTACTACTAATTTTTCTAAACTAGGACATTGAATTGGGATTTTTATTATTACGTTAGAACTTACTCGTTTTTGTTTTATTATTCCAAGGGATTAAGTTTTCAGCTGTAATTGAAACATCTATTGCAATAATAAGCCCTACCATGTCTCCGACTCCGCTATTAATAACCGATACTCTATGGATTATTTTGTCCATACTGAACGATTTTCCTAATTATACATACGCCAGATCCTTTTATCCTTCGCGTCTGCATCTCCGTCAATCGATTATGGTACAGGAACGCTATCTCATTATTGTGGAAAAGGGTGTGGTTGCCCAATAGCTCCACTGCGGAAAAATTCTGTCTATGTTACCATTTTTCGAAAAAAACGAGTTTGAAAGGGCATACAGATTTGCGTGAAATATATATCGCTAACCAAGAGATTTCTAAGGATTTGATGAGCCTCTTGATATGCTCGGATCTGACGACAGTGGGTTTAAATCGCTGCGACTTTGGCCCTTCCGTGGAAGCTCAATCAGATTACGCAGACATGCTCAGATTAGAAAGACTGGTCGTAGACACGGGCACAAAGCTGCCAAAAGGTTGGAACCATAACTGCTTCGATTTGAGGTATTTAACTATAATCTGTGGGGAAATGCCGGGAGGTTACTTCGGACTCCCGGAACCTGACCTAGTTATTCCTTCCGAGATAAATGAGCTTCGCCTGTTGGGTCCTCATAAAACCAGTCTCCTGTGGAACTCCATTAAAAACTGTCATCATCTTAAAACGCTTACCCTGCGGGATTGCCGCATCGACAGAATTCCTAATATAGATGGGTTAGAAAGTTTATGCATTCAGGAAAGAGTGTTCGGTCCATGGAGCGGTTCGTCTCTTGCAAGGAATGGAAGTCTTCAGCATTTAATCTTGTACGACTCGGAAGATATAGATATGAAATCATTAGCAGAAACCTATCTGAGACTCTCAAGTCTTGAGCTCGTAGATTGCACTGTGTGTGACTTAGATAAAATCGTCGGCTTCCGACGGCTTATGACCCTCAAACTAGACACTGTATCTTTCTTTTCAGGGACGTTGGAGGTCATCGAAACCCTAAGCCTTAAATCGTTATATCTGAAGAGGGTTGACATCGGTCGTGAACGTGTGATTGATTGCGATTTTGGATGCTCATTTATACCGTGGCAGTGCGGTCTCACATATAAAGCTATGCGGTTTTTCATCCAAGAGTATGGGCCCGCAACGGATCACCCCCTATCGCGCTGCTACCCCTGGCGGATATAATTCCACTTAGGATCCCGTATGGATTATATTCTGTCCCGCAGAGGCAAACTGCGCACAATATGAGTGGACTTAGGGAGGTATGCACATGACATCGATACCTGAAGGTCCTATATCATGTGCTCTTGATAATAGTAATTATAAGAAAAATCTTGTCCCATATGCATCGTCATTCACCCACTCTCGGAAATGTTAGCATATGTTTAGTTCAATGAAGCATTGTGTTCCTACTGTTATTCTTCCGCAGAAGCTCACGCATTCTCTGGCGTTGCCTATATTATCACCTAGTGGATATTATCAGTCGGCACAGAAGTTTCATGAGGCAGTAAAAAACAAGGATACGACTATGACTTGTCTGATGTATGCAATTTTTTACATAGGCAGGCCGTATGGCAAATACATGCACCTCGCCTAAGTATATCCCGTATTCATCTTTTAACAGTATTACCATACCTAATGCATGTCATCAGGCAGATATTTTATATATGCCACATGACAAGGTTGGACGTGTTACTTATCTTTTTTGTCTTAATGTAGTGGATGTAGCTTCGAGATACAAGGCCTCTATTCCAATAGGTGCGACTAGCATTAAGAATAGAGAGGGCATCTTAACATCACGTACCATTTCTAAAGCTTTTGAGCAGATTTATGTAAACCGGATTGCCCCCTTATATGGCCAAAATTATTAATCACAGATAAAGGGACTGAATTTAAGGGTGACTGTGAACGATTAATGAGAAGACATGGTGTGGAAATTCAGAAAGCTACGTCTAAACGAACTGTTGTTATTGTTGAAAGGTACAATCTTACTTTAGCTAGGAGACTGTTTCGTATACAGAATGCACATGATTTATCATTACATATGCTGGGAAAATCCCATACTTGGGTGAAGAACCTACCTATAATTGTAGAAGATATTAATAACTCTGTTACGAGGTTAATAGGTATAACTCCTGCCAAAGCGATAAAAAAGAAAAAAGTTTATGCAAAACATTCCTGCAGATATGTTAGGCCAATTGGTTATGATGAATCACGTCTGTCCTACAGAGATAGTGTTCGTTATCTTCTTGAACCTGGTGAGCTTGAAGGTGGACCAAAAAGCAGAGGTACGGATATGAAGTGGAGTCCTGAAGTTTATAATATTGGCGAAGTTCGTGTACAAAAAAATCAACCGGTCCTTTACGCTATTGGCGCCCTTCAGGTAAGTCACTTGACGGACCTGAACGTAGATTTGTTAGGGAAGAACTCTTACTTGTTAATGATGGGTTGAATTACCTCCTGAGAGTCTTTTTCATCAGTAATCACACCTGACCTGAGGTCAGCGAAATTATTCCCGGATACTTCTCGTCAGAAAAGTTGAATATAGCTCATAATTAGTATTTTACAATTGTTGAGGAAATATCGGTACTTATCAATATATATTAGTACTTATCGTTACTTGTCTATCAGGAACACGTTAAGTGCATTGTTGTGTGATAAAGTTTGTCGAAAACATATATTAGCAATAAGCTGTATGTCGTATGGTATATCAGCAATGGATCAGGAACAGAGATTATGGCCATGGACTTTTTGTTATTTACGTTCTGAGAGGAGGGTGTCTTACCAATAGCCGTCCCTTTACCATGATAGCCTACACTACTTGATCAGTCACCGGATGCTCCATTTCCATTAGAATGTTCACCTGTGGCGTGTCCACGGCCTCCTCTGTGACCTTTTGGGGCTGCATATGTGTCTTTTAAAACAAGCAGGATAATCAAAAGAATGATAACTCTGCGCATCCTTATGCAATTATACACGTATAATCAATTTTAATACCTAGACATGAGTATCGTCTTCAGATGGGTGAGGAATAAAAAAACAGAATTCGTTTATTGCGTATACTGAAACGTAATACCCTGAACAATTGTTAGTAGTATTAAATGAATAACAGCCCACATAAGTCTAATCCGTTATTCATGTGAAGTAAACATGATTCCAAGTTCCGTTTGTCTAGTGCCATTGAAGTAGGAATCCGCCGATCATGCACATTGTTGACTAAGTACTTAGTGGTTTCGCAAAGGAGATATCATTCCCATGATGCTCACGTTATCGTTCTCCTCGCTCATCACCCTAAAAAAAACCCGTATATTATCATAATACAAATGTTATCCAATACTCCAATAGTATTACACTGTAACGATGGCCACATATTTTTCTACGGTGTATCTCGGTGGAACATATGGCAATTACATATTTTTTGTAACGACGTCAACTCATGTCTCAGTAAGTAAATGTGGTAATAACGTCCACTTGTTTCTGCAATAGAGAATAATAATATCCGTATAGTTGATGAATAGTCGACTACAGGGAAGAAATTTACTTCATAGGCACATTAGTTGTCTACTAATTTTCTCTTCTGCAGTTAATATACGTAGTACTTATTCATGTGACACTATTCATGTGATACTCTGAACTGACTGTCTTGCAGCTCAACCACGCTTTTAACAGAGGAACCTAGGTTCCTGGGAGTAGAGTGTTATGAGCACGTGACGTGGCTATGGTCTCTTTCTGTGGTCCACTCACGTTTTTCTCCGCAGTTATTCAGTCACCAACGTGACAGTAGTGGCAATGTGTGGAGTGTAATACGCATATTGTCTACGTAATCTCCAATGTCCTCCACCCACTAATGCCCTTTCGTATCATAATATTTCTACCTGCTGTTAATTTTATATGAGTCATCTTTACAAAAAAATATGCCCATGGTTACCGCATGGCCAGATTTCACCCAAAATATATACACTCGTATCAAACAATTGCACTGTTTAGTCTCTATCTATTGGTACGAAGTGAAAATACACACAGGGCTTATTCATTGAACGATTCAAGTTTCTGTTGAACTGTGATACAAAACTGTCACAAAAGCCATCAACAGAAAAATATATGTAGTGATAGTATTACGGTAACAATCATTTTACGTTATGATAATAGGAACACATTCCTAAGACCTCAGAGCCTATGAACTGAGCGTGGGCTTCGCCCAGCCAAGGGCTCTTGCCGCTCAACCAGTAGAACGACCCAAAGGGTGCGCTGTTAACAGAGGAGGTTCTACGTAGTACCTTTTAGGTAGGAACCTACATTCACTTCCGAAGGAAGGTCTAAAGACTAGGGCAAGACGGTCAGGTTGAGTGGAACAACGTGGGTGAATGATGACGCAGACTGGATGAGATTTTCTCCTAATCATTACCATCGAGAGCACATGAGCCTTTGGCTGGGCAACACCCACATAGGACCCTGAGGCATCGATGGCATGTGCATACTCATTGTCTATTAATAATAGTCCTGCAGTCAATGGTCGTGTGATTGTCTCGTAACAGTATAGGGATTTACAAAAATTTTGGTAAGAAATTCGTTATTCACTATATTCTCTATGATGCAGTCGATAACCGTTGTCCACTCAGTCGAACTCTCGAAGAACAGCTTTAGCAATAGGAACACATTTTATAAGACCTTTAAAGAGGAAGTTCTACTGCGTACCTTTTAGGTAGGGGTATTCTTTCCACGTTAACTTCTACCTGTTGAAATTGGCTGCGGATATCGATTAATTTTCAATAACCTAAGTAGTGTAACACAATATCGATTGCGGATACGTGAAGCATATCCCTTGGATATCACCAGGTAGAAGAACCTTAACATTAACGTCTGAAGTGAACCTTATTTTCATTCACAATAAGAAGAGAACAGTATTAAGGTGTGAAGCGAACTATTTAGTTCAGTCGGGGAACCCTTGGCTGAAGAGAATATGGAGAAGAATATAAATAAACTATTCCTCCTGCTGTCCACTCATAATCTTCTCAGCAATCATGCAGGTATTCTTCTCCACAGTAGATATTGTGTTACTTACATCATCGAACTACTTATTTCTTTTCTGCAGTCGCTTACATCATTTCCTCTGTTGTCCTCTCAAGACAGGTATATGTAGACAGGGGTCCTCTCTGCAGGAGCCAATATATCACGTGATTTTGCTGACCCGAGGTCAGCAACATTTATTACCGTTGTCCACTAATAATCCATTCCGCAGCCGTCTACGTTATTCCTCCGCAGGACTAATCATAGTGCTCTCGTTACATAAGAAAATTCTAGTCCTAAGTGTAGGGTGACAGGTGACCATGGCGCAGTATTTACTCATGTGACACTCTGCACAAATGTGCAGAATATCAGGTGACCATGACGTATATTTACTAACGATGAAGTATGCATCCGCAGCCGCCTACCTAGAACGTAGGTTTCTACTCCGTACCCTCTGGGTAGAACTTCCTCTTCAAAGGTCCTAGTAAATGCTCTCCATAATTTTCCTCGTTCCTCGAAAAATCAGCCCATAGGTCCTTCTGAACTACCCTCTGGGTAGGACTTCCTCTCGAATTATAAAACATTTGGTTTTATGGGAAGTGGAGAATTTTTTATGTGGGCATTTGTCTATTATACATCTACGTAATTGATAATGTATGCGAATAGCAAAAAAATGGATGCAGAGAGTGGTTGAGCGGCGAGATGGTCATGGCATTACGAAGTAATGTGTTCCTAATATTATTGCTGCGTTAAATATTAGCCTTCTCTTCGGATGTACCACAGTTTTTTTCTGCACAGAGTGTGAAAGACGAAGGACTGCAATAGCAAATTTCGAACTGAGAGGGACGTTCTGGGAATAATTTTGCTCACCTTTTTTGTTCTTTCGTGGTGGTTTGTTATGGTTAGGCAAGTGTAATGTTATTGCCTCCCCTGGCCCTTTCCAGCCTACCTGCAATTGGGTGGATTCTTGGATTATAGAGAGTATATATTCTGCATGTCGTTCCCATGCGTCTTTTGGAATTTGCGAATTCTCGTTTGCATTCCATATTTTGTATGGGTCGAAAACAAAGTGGGTTTTTGGTGTATGGTTTACTTCGAGAGTGTCAGAGTTTACCTGTTCTCGAGAACGGTTAAGAACTATGTGTGTAGCGTCTACTGTTTTCCAAACCTTGTCTCTGATATACATATTCTGTGCTTGTTCGAGTTTTGTGTAAAGGTCCATTTCCAGTTACTACCTCTAGTATACATTATCATACAACGTTTTTCAGAAAAAATAATTATTTCATCGAACACATTTCTTCTAGAATCGCAGTTAGTTCTCTTAAAACAATTTGGGAGAATGACTTTCGGAGAAGTGATAACGGTGATTATCTGGAACGTTGTATTGCCTCTACTTAAATAGCATAACCAGCATAGTAGCGATTCTAATCATAGGTTACCGTACTAATGCATGAATTGTTTTTTGTCACTAGCTTATTTTAACAATCACTAAGCACATGTTGCTGTTCTACTTCTGGTAATGATCAATGTCATGTAATTATCGTTAGGTTTATGGTAATGGTCATATAGGGACATTTAGTCTGAGCACCATTTCTTTCAGGAGTTACCTCTTTAAAATTACTGGAGGACATATGCTCTACACTTCACATGAAGTTTCCAGGTAACAAGCAGACTAGATTCTCGGATTTCCCCTGTCTTAGCATTAAGAGTCACTTCGCCTATGTTATGGAGAAAAAATGGAATTTACGGATACTCAACATTACATAGAAATAGCGAATAATCTTATATGCTCGTGTACTACATGTTTGTAACAAGATATTTGTGATGCTATGTGCGGTCTATATCAACATGTTTACTCGCCTCTACATATTAGCATATCCCCTTCAGATTCGAGAATTTCTACACATGGTTAAGCCGGTGAAGTAAGTACTAATATATCCTTTGGATACACTAGCATATCATGTGTTGTAATTTTTTGTTATTACCAATACTATTCTATTATGTTATACCTTGCTAGAATTTTACGGCTACAGCATCACATACACCCCACTATTTCAGAGGCAGGTCCGCCTAGTATCCTATCATCCCCAAGGGCAACCATTAACCGAGTACTTTATTCCTCAGGCAACAGCACCATGTATGATGACATCACCCATCGGGCCACTTTTAAGGATTCTATTATGTTATACCAATCAAATGATAATGTGTTATACTGATAATGTCAATACTAAAAAATATTTTTCTTCGAAAGCTCTTAGGAGACCTGTCTCCCTAATGTTATTCCCCTCTGCAGTCATCCACGTTATTTCCCAGTCCATGCACTTTTTTAGTAACGATTGTTATCCAATCTCATTGAGGAGTACTATCCTTACCAATAATTCCTATTCTACTTCATCGTTACAAAAAATAGAAGTACCCTCTCTTCAGGAGAGTTATTCCAGTAAACATCTCTTCGGGTATAATTTTGCTTACTAATGTATATGTTCTACATTTATAACGTATAGATAACAGTAGATGTTTTCATTACAACGGACACTTCAAATTTGTTCCTTGATTATATTGTACAAATGTCCTGTTCCGTTCTAAAAGTTTTATTATCCATGGAAATATGACGCAATGTATGAACTAATGACGACATAGTTTTTTTAGTTAACTACATAAGAGTTGTTTTTTAGTAACTCTTCGAGTCGGTAACAAGAAGATATATCTAGTTGGGAGACGAAATAGTCAAAGACATGGTAATTCTTGTATCTACTATTCAAAAACCCTTAAATTTTACCTAATAAAAGCAAAACCAGTACTCACACTTACGTTTTTTTCTTGTTCAGGTTTCTGCTTATTCTAGTTGAATAACGTGGTCGAGTGCATAACGTTCGGCTACACGTCTCAAGCTATAATTAGCATTAACTTACTATTTTACTTCTACCCTTCGGGTAGATTACTGCTTGCAAAAAAATACAATAAATACCTTAGTAATTATAGACTATATACGATCATGTCTTTTCTTTTTCATCATGTCTCGATAGCTATTCTGGATGTACAGAAGCTACTTTTTGTAGAATGTTGTTAGATACCCTATCACGGCTACGATAATGGACCTATGTTCCTTGTCGGCAATAACATATTGATCGAAATAGATTTTTACCCCATTAAAGTCTATATGAGTAATATTGTCTTCGTGCACGAATACTTCAGTCTTTTCATTGAATTCTTTCTTATTTCCTTTCTTGAAGATAACAAGGTCATTTTCATATTTTTCAAATGTGAATTCCAAATTTTTACTAGTCGGAAAGACATTTACATGAAAACCCTCGCTACTTGCATTGGTAATGCGAAATATATCTTCTAAGCCAATGGAAGATAGCTCTGATTTTATATACGTCGGTAGACTTATCATATTTAATCTCTGTTAAAAAGTCAGAGGTTTTATAGACACTATTATTATTTCAATTTTCATTTCACAATCGACTAACTGTCATCCCTCACGCTTTAACACCCAATAACAATGCATAAAACAGGAGATTACACAGTTTGGTGCAATGTCAACTCTTTAAAATATTGTATTCTGCTATGTATAGGGCCGAAAAGGGGAGGATCGAGGAAATGAGTCTAGTCCTAGAGTAACCCCAAAAGGTGTGCCCGTTGGGCAGTCTTCGACTGAAATAGCCCTTCCAAATGAAGTAAGGGCATCAACATTTACCAAAACATAACAAGCAAATCACCATACAGAGAGAATGGTAAGGGGCTGTTCATCGCATGCTCTGTGCTTAGAAATCGCCTCTCTATGTAGACTGACTGTGCATCATATTTTTTCTACTGTGGGCGTCCTTTTCCTTAGAGAATAATCGCTAACTAATTAATACTAATAAAGACTCTCATGCGCAATTTTTTGGGCAAGCCTAGGCAGAGCCTACGAAGAAGTTTCACTGAAAAGTTTTGTTTACATTTATATTCGATTGCAATTCGCAAGATACAAATGAGTTATCCGTTATCAGTAATAAAAGAAGACATCATTAGATACTTAAAAGATAACAGGAATAGAAGACATAGTGCTGAGCCAGTATTCGATATTTTCCGTTCCAGTGATAATCTCCATTATCTGCAATCTATCCTTTCTAAAAAAAGTCGCACTTCGAATACTAGGTTGAACAAACCCACCGCAAAGACTCTGGATCAGTTCATTGAAGACATGAGACCTGTTGTAGGAAAAGGTGATGTCTGGGAAGAAGTACGTAAACTCAATAGGGCATTTTACATTTACGCCACAATGCCAGAAAGGATCAAACTACCAGAAGACATGGAGAACATGTTCAACATAGAAACTATAGACGAGTACAGTATGGATGATACACTAACGAAAGTCTTCACATATGGGGAAAGTTCTCGGGCAACAGAAATACCGGTCTGGATGCGTGGTACTAGTCATCCCGATATTAAAAAAGAAGCATTAGATTTACCGACGACGCAAACACCAAATAATGATGAAAACAGCAACGAACTCATTACAATGACACGTGGATGGGACATAAAGAAATATAGGAAGTACATGGAATAATTCAAGGGAAACCTTTTCTCTCGAATACAATGCATATTAATCGTAGGTAAATATGAAGGACTAGACAAAGGAAATGCTATTAACACATTTTATCAATCGCAAATTCCTTAGAGTGTCAGGTTAATCTGGAATAACTCTCATGTAAAAATCGTTCTGTGCACCTAGGTAAAGGAATCATATGATCGTATAGCAATTCTCTCTGACAATTTTTTGCCAAGAATACAAGTAGGATAACGAGATCATGAGGACATGAGACATAAATACCGACCACAGAATAGAATATTAGGATATTGGCAGTGAAGAAGAAATTAGTAGACAACATGATGAATAACGTGAACAAAGATGTCACGCAGAAAATTAGTGGACAACGAGAAGTGAAACGTAGATATGTGCGGTATATCATCCACGTAATATATTTTGTATATGGGGTTAAAAATGAAAAAGTGTAGACGCTCAGTCACCTGATCTACTAGTCGGAAAAATTTCGGCAGGTGTGACCAGGCGGGTCACACTTGACGTAGAGAGTGGCGCAGTATATATTCTACTATATAATCGACATTCAGGAATACCTTTATCACGTTCTCTTTCCATTTGTCTTTGCAAGTATTTTTATATAAGTAATCAGTCATAGACTGCTCGAAGAGCAAATGATAAAACTTTTTTACAAAATAGGCCTGTGCATTGTTCAACGAAACTTCACGCATTATTTCACAAAATAACTAGCGAGGTAGTGAATCTTTCGTATACATTTGTCTTGCAGTTGATTCCTATAACACCTCGTTATCGTTAACCTAGTAATTATTCGCAATTGATATCCAGAAAATACGTTTCATGTATGTCGCACATGTTATCAAAATTTATGCGGATATACTGTTGTAACATGAGTGTCCTGGTAAATAGATTACAATGTAGATATTCGGAACGCATATATCTGCTACAAAATAGTATAGATGTCTAGCTAGAGGCTAAATCCTGCTAAACGGTTCAATTCTAGGAGTGATAGCGTGGGAATAACAAGATATCGACTGAAGAATTGTCATCATTAAAAGTCAAGTGCGGCACAGAATATTAGAGGACAACAGGATTTGATTATGGAGAAGAAAATTACCTGGGAGATGTATTCCAGAGGAATCCTAGTATTTGTGTACTTAATGTTTAGTCATGTCATCGACTACGACGTGTTAGACAAATGACGCAAGTTTTCTGTCAAAACTGTGGCACAAACAGTCACGATTAGTGACGATATAATGGCAGCTATTAATGGAAAAAATTGTTGTCTCTAAACTCTTTTGCTGTCCATGGTAATTCCCATGTTTTTCCATTGATGAAGTAACACTAAGACTTTTTTGCGATTACAGAATTTGTTGAATGTAGCATGTCTAGTAATAGGTTATGAAAAATAGAATGCGAAGTAGAACATAGGTACAGCGCATATATGGACACCAGGATAATGATGGTGAGTGGACAAGAAGGAAATGAAACGCATCCCTTGAAACACTGTGTGCTACCCACAAAAAAGAAGATATGTTTTTGAAGTATCTTGTCTGTACCTCACATATTCATTAACAGTGTAACTCCATTATGTTCCACATACCTCCTGTCATTTCACCTTTTATTTTCAGCATCTTTACATGTTCACTCCCCTGTGCCCTCAACTTCTCCATGTACTTCGTATCATATCGCTTCTTGCAATATTAAAGGGATCCACCCTGTATTGTTCACATTATTTTTTTCTCTTATCCATATTATCTTCTATCTATGCCTGTAGTAAGTCCACTCGACATCCAAAAGATGCTATTCATGAATCCCGTTAACCACATTAATCATCTACGTTATCTTCTCTCTTTCATTTACGCCAGATAAGTCATGAATAACCCCTTGTTTTTTCACTGCCTTATGTGTTTTCCTGCGCTGACGGATAATATCCCTTCATAAGTTGAACCCACTAATATATAAAAATCTGTGATAATCTACTTCGTACCCATAGGTATGCTTTGGATGAGTCGAATAAACATATACACCATTGTAGAGAAGATTGCAGATGTCGCCACAGGAATTAAATAACAGCTGTCACAAATTCCAAGAGTGTATTGCTGCGCAATGTGTATCAATCGTTATCAACTTCGGGAGAAGGAATATTAGTTGACGGAATGGTGGACAGACAGGAATTGGCCGCAGAGAGAATACTAAATATCAACTGCGAAGAATACATGTAGTCATTATGGGAGACAATATGGACAAATGGAAACCAGCTATGGGAAGAATATTAGTAGACAACAAGGTTATGAATAGTAGATGATACTTTGCAAAAATCTCGCATTTTTTAGTTAGCATTATAATATGCTGAATTTGGCAAAAATTAGCCATATTACGGGCTATTAAAAGTATAGTAAATAAATGTTTCACATAATATTGAAAATATAGGCCCATACTAGGTCATATCAAAGGACTACAATTGGCTGATGATAGTTTTTTGATTATCCCGGCAGATTGGTACTATTCGCTAAAAAATTTATATTGCTTTTATAATGCCATCACAATGCTATTACAGGAAAAAATAATAAATTAAATCGTATTTAGCAAAAATTAATGCTAATAATAGACTAATAAAGTCTCTTTTTATCATTTTTTTTAATGTATTAATAAATAGAATTTCTTTTCATTTTATGAGAATCCAGTACAGTAAATCTGCAAATCAATTTTTTTAAGTCAACATTTAATCGCACTACATGCATTCGTTTAAAAATTAATTTTATAAACACTTGCTATAATTATTTACCCTATCAGCTAATTTAATTTAACATGAAAATATTTAATTCTACGTCAATTTGATAAATATTTAATTCATTTACACAATTACGTTAGCTTTCTGGTGAAATGAATAATTGAAAGGTAAAGTGATCAAAATTTTTAATTTTTAATAAAACACGGTATAAGAATTATCCAGAAGTCAATTTTTTTGTGATTGCAAAGTTGGTTCTAATGGTTGATAAGCAAATTTCGAAATTTCGAATGAATGTGAAAACAATTCTTTATCATATGTGTTAAAGGTCGGAAAAATGATTTACATTTTCATCCGTTATAAATTGGGATCAATTGAAGTTTGATCCATATTGATATTAGCAATATGATTATTATCCAATTTTTACATTTATTAGAAACTGTTTCAAATTCTTATATTAAGTTTATAAATGTTTCTTGCCCAATGGTACCTCATCCCCCAGAGTGGGCATCGTGGCGATGTCAAATTAAATAAATATTTAACAGGAGTCAACCAAGGGCGCAGCAGGAGTTTTTGCCAAATTTCATAAATGGGCCCACTGGCTTATATAATATAATAATAAATTAATAATTAGACTTTATAATTTAATTAGTCTAAATTAGTCTAAATCAGTTTAATCAGCTTAACAATACAAAACATTTCTTTCTTGTAATTAAACTTTTTTTATTCTTTGAATTTTTTTTTTTATAATGCTAAAAGTTAATATGAGTAGACATCATCCTTTTTAACCAGAAATCTTATTAATATCCTCAATTTTTATACATTATTATCTAAGTATCTAAAGATAACTATTAAATGATTATAATTAACAAGACGATCAAAAAATGAAAATAATACTTTAGGACAAAAAAATTATCAAGATGATTATGATTTGAGCAAGAAAACAATGATTTTTTTGAATGATTATGAAGATCTATTCAAAAGTTAACGAATTGTTTTAATTTATAAAACTCATGAACTACCATGAAACATTACCATCATTAATGGAAACATGAAGTCATAATCCTATTATTGATATTTGGAGCCAGGAGTTTACGATAAATATGTTGGCAAGAAGATCCGATTACGGGATATCCGGATATCTGAAGTTAATCATAGTGTTGGTGGAAAATTGGTAATGCTGGCCAGCACCTAAAATCACGTGTCTCCACGTTTGTTTTTTGCTATATACCTATATACTAATGTATAATAATTGATAACAGATTATCTGACGGATTAATCTGGATTTATCCATGATGGATGATGTATCCAGAAATTATCCGCTATCTGGCTTTGGATCAGATGAGATCGCATATCTACGTAAATATGTCAACCATGTTATACAAAGAGATTTAACAAATATTTTCTTTTGATACTATTTTTAATAGTAGTGACTTGATTCTAATATTACTCATATACAACAAGGTACAGAATTAGGGTCGTGATCTCCCAGTCCTTTGGATCCATATTTCCATGATCGATATCATAATGATTCTGAGTTTTAAATAAATGGTAAATAATATTTTAACAAAAAAATCACGATAATATTGTTTAATTTAAGTGTTCTGATATATATACTTACGATCCAAATGGCGTATTGAAGCTGCTAGATTTATTTCTTCCAATCCCATAAAAATGACCTCTTAATTAGGTGATGTTATGCAAGTTTAATCTTCATATTGTTCAATGGAGCAAGCTTTATTATCAATTCACATCCATTTTTATAATTCTGCATCTTACACTTTCCAAGAAGAAAATGGTGATTATCAAAAAATTAATGTTTGCATTGGTAATGTGGTCGGAATTGCTTCAGTGAAAGTTGAAAGCTTTGCTGACGTTAAAGCAATACTCAAACTCCCATGGAATGATGGGCAAGATTATATTTTTACATATTATCTGTTTGAAGATGTTTCAAGGTGAGATGAATTACTTTCATATCCAATATACCAATTACAAAAAGTTACTAATAATTCTTGGGTATCGAATTTATCATAGACTAGTAGATGAGCCTGTAGATCATCTCAAATTTTGATATGTCCGTAATAATTTTTTATTTTTGGCAATATAATAATATTTTATTAATATTTTAATGGAAATAAATGTAATGTTAAATTAGTTATATTGTTATTAAAAATACCTTTTTATGTCTATTATTGTTATTACAAATGTCTTTTATTGTGATTATACTAGCCTAATATTATTATTACAAAAAGCCTGAAATTAGACTATTCTGTTCCTAAAATATTTATTTACAATTTTCTTACTAGCACTATTAACGAGCTTGATGATAGGCCTGATTTATTACTATTACTAGCACATGAAAATACTTTTATTAGCCTTATATTAAATCTGTGGTTTTTTGTAAAGTAATAGGTTAATCCAGGAACACGTAACACGTAATTCTATTACAAACTCCTGACGATGATTTAAAGGAACCTTCACTCGAAGAAAATGATGAGTTCCTTGCCATAAATGAATTGGAGACAGATATTGTAATGAAGAGAGAAAGGTTTGTTGCAGGTATTACTCAACACGTCTGCCCATGGTAGTATTTTTTCCTTACCATAGTCCGTAGAATCTTAAAAGGTAGGCTAAACAAAAATCGGGTTAACCTGTTATTTTTTTGTCTTAGCCATGCAGCTTATTTACTGTAAATATTTCACAATGTCCGTAGCCCGTTCAATGGCAAAGAAACCAGGTGTACCCTAAACATTTGTTCGTTAGAGACGGCCTAAAGGGACATGTTCAGAGATGTATGGAAATAATACAGAATAGAAAAGTGCATGCTAAAATATAAGGGTAGTGTAACAAAACGGTTTGACGACATGCTCCTGCTATTGGCTAGTAAAAGGAACAAAAGAATACCGTATGCATATGCAGGGAAGGTTATGAGTGGGTATAGGAACCCAAGTTCTTACCTGAAAGGTACTACGTAGAACTTCCTTATTTAAAGAGCGCACCTGTGGGTGATTTCTCTTTAGAGATCTTCCGGAAAGTGAAATTGGACGTCTGCGGATAAAAATATGTGAAGGGAAAATGCAGTCCCACACAAAAAGAGTACTGTGGAATTCATTCATTTGCAATACGAAAAAAGCTGTAAGCTACTATCATTATGCATGATATGCGGAGACGGACCAACTCAGTATCACTGCTATATCTCTAATGCAGACAGATTAAGGAGTAACAATAATCTCATGTGAATGTGTGGAAAAATTCAGAGCCATGCGAACCCTAACAAGCCATGTGAATGCGAAAAGGAAAAGGCAGTGCAAACCACAAGCAGAACAACAGACTGCGCAATAGCCTGTGCTACAGACTGCAGTAGAGAAGGAATCCTTCAGCATATATACAAAAACAACGCCCGTACTAAGAGTCTACGCCTAAAATATATGAAGAAATTCCCGATGCAATACTATGTATTCTGGTGAAATCATGTTTCGCCCAAAACTAAGAAATGTTGATCTCTGGAAAGTAGCGTGTAATTCGGTAAACAGATTCATTGGAAATAAGTAGTTGTAGTCAGTTCCACTAAGCGAATCTGAAAATACCTCTTATTCGGCCGGAGACTGCCCAAAGGGTACAGAATTTGTCACGTGATTTGAGCGACTTCAGGTCGTCGAAATTGTGCCCTTTAGGGCAGTCTCTGACTGAATTTTATTCACAGAAATTTATCATGTGATTTTTGCCAAGAGATTCCGTGATTGTTAGTCCCGTCTCTTCATCCATAATTACGAAATCATTAGTGCAGAAGAGATATTGGGTACATTTCCGTCTAGAAACATCATATACATTCCGGAGGCAGGAATATTTAGTCTTTAGACCTTCCAAACCACCCTCTGGGTAGGGCTTCTTCTCGAATTATAAAACATTTGGTTTTATGGGAAGTAGATAATATCGTATTTACCGAATGCAGAACAAAAAGGAGAGTAAATATCAATGGAGAAGTATGTCCAGAAGACATTTACGAAAATGTGAATAGCAAAGATAGAGCAGCTAGTAGATGTGGAAGTGTTATGGGTTGCTGGCAAGCAGTAGTTTAAAGTGGATATTTGGCCTATAGTTGCTCTGCTTCACAAGTTAAAGGCGTGGGTGTGAAAAAATGATCATACAATTCAGTCAAAGACTGCCTAAAGGCACAACTTCGGATAAGCAGATAACGTTACGTGACGTGTCAGGCGACCTGTGTTGCTTAGGTTTTCCCATGTAGACAGAACCCTCTGAGTGCCTGCAGCCGTCTACGTTCTCCTTCCGCAGTCACCAAAAAAATCACGTAATTTCAGCGACCTCAGGTCGCCCAAAATCCTTGGCAAAATTTCTCCCTGTTTTCCATTCCTAATCATTTCCGCAGCTGTCCACGTTATTCCTCCCGTTGTCCACTAAAAAAACTTTAACGACCAGAAGTCGCTCAAAGTCACGTGATTTGGGCGAACATTGATCGCCCAAATCTCTTGGCAAAATTTCTTTGCAAAAATCCCCTGTCGTTCACTCATAATAATTTCCGCAGAAGCCCCGCAGGAACTCACGTTATTCCTTTCACATGTTGTCCACTAAGTTAGATTATGATACGGGTGAATGTTGACGTAGACGGGAGAAGATCTTCCTATAATACTTATCATCAAGAGCACATGATATAGGACCCTCAGGTATCGATGTCACGTGCATATACCTAGTTTCTACTCCGTACCCTCTGGGTAGAACTTCCTTTCAAAGGTTTTAGGATATGTCCCTAAGTCCACTCATATTCTTCAACGACGGTATCCGGAAATTTTCTTGGCAAAAGTGATCGGCGTGACGATTAGTCACGCTCACGTGATTTTATTCATGTGACACTCTTAACAAATGAGTAGAGTGTCATGTGTCCATTACTTACATTATCGAACCACTTATTTTCTTCTTCACAGTCTCTTACGTCATTCTGTGTCTACGTCATCCCCCTGTTGTTCACTAACCAAATGTTTCGGTTCTTACTCTAGTTACCAGTCTGGATTTCCAACTATCTCGGCTAATGGGTTGTTCCAATCTATACCAATGGAAGCTGCGTATTATAAGAATTTCGGCATGACCACTCATAGAGCTTAAATATTCTATAGGTCCCGGTAGCTTTTCAAACGCTTCTATGTAATCCACTGTCTCCATATGGTGGTGATCAGTCGGAGAGCCCTTGGCTGGGCGAAGCCCACTGCTCTAAGAGCAAAATTATTCTCCTGAAGGGAGGTTACACTGGAATGACGAATGTGTGAAAATGGCCATATTAGACAGTTATTTAGTCTGTAGGACCTTCATCGAAGTACGTTTTTTACGTATTTTGCACTCCATTATTTTCACTTCCTTCGGAAGGTCCATAAATGGACTGGAATGGGCTATTTCTTCGAAAGGCTACGCCAAGCCCTCTTTCTTTTTCAGTGGAACCCGAAGGAAAAATTATGCTCACCACTGTATATTCGCCTTTCTTGAGCAAAAAATGCCCAGAATATTGAATTTCTTATGATGGTCATAGGTAAAATGAGTGAGAATAAATCCGAGCCTTCGACTCTATGCTACAATCCCTTAGCATTGCCGGAAATACTAGCTAATGTACTTCGCTTGTGTAGGGATTATAATACATCACTTCGTGAGCTCTGCTCAGATTTACACTCGTTTGCACTGGTTAACCGGCTATGGTATAGATGTACCATTCCTCTCTTATGGAAAAGCCTGTGTTTCCAACTCAATAACACGAAATTTGCTCGTTTGATGGGCATTTGGGAGATAAATATGAGAAAAAAACATGTCTGAATGGGTTGGTCGGTACAACATGTTTAAGCTATTTAATACTAAACAAGATAGAGATCACCGTATTATCGATAAGCTTGCTGTCCAAATGTCCTAACCTGGAATTGTTGGATATTACATACGTTATTTTACTGGATTAAACTATCTGGCGTTTCGAAACTTTCCTTCGTTAAAGTCTTTATATATAGTAGAATGTGCATTTCTTTATGAGCTTATTGTTGATAAATGTAAAAAGCTAAAACATCTTAGTGTAATCGGAGAATACCACAAGGCTGATATGAATGTGTCTTTGATTATTCTTCCGTCCCTCATTGATATAGAACTTGGTAATGTTAAGATAGATAGTGCTTTGGCACAACAGATTACGTGCTTATATCATATCAAATATCTTTCTTTATGGCAAGTACATATCTCATGGGGATTGTCATTATTCCCAACTAGTCTAGAGTCCCTTACATACCATCCTTCGTGTTTATAAAGATTACTGTATGCTGAGTTCTACATACCCACTATTAACTCACTTAGCATTGGATGGAGTAGCAGTCGTTAACCTGCATACTATTGCGAAAAGATGTCCAGTACTCACTAGCCTCAAGCTATTCGATATTGGCAAAGTTATGAGATTTGCATATATATCGGAATTACGTGATCTGACAATGTTATTATTATTAATTGATGATATGTCTGTAGATTATCTTCGCATAATTTCATCACTATCTGACCTTCAAACGTTAGATATAGAGATGCAAAGAGATTCTCCCGTTCTAGATATATCGTGTTTATCCACGATGAAAAAATTGACAGATATTACCCTTCGATGCAACGAAGAGAGGTATGTGATACCGGACAGTTTGAGATCTATAGTAAAGATCGTAGAATGTAGCTCTAATTTTTAGGACTGTCTAGCTAATACAGAGAGCGGGTATAATGCGGGTAAAAGACAGCAATGGGCTGGATATTATATTTTTCAACAATGAACTAATTGCTAATCTCTGAGAATTGTTAGATTTATAGGCTACAAATGACAACGGATTGTAGACTGCGGAATAAAAGTAGTGGAAAATAGAACCTACGAATAGACATTCAGATGGAATCCACTACAGAGAAATAGTAGTGGACGAGATGGGTAACGACATGAACAATTGTTGCACAGAATATTATCGTTCGTTATATTGCTTCTAAATAATTTCTGGGCCAACACCATTACATGAATTATGTAACAATTGTACTAGAAGTGCCTGGAAGAATTTACTTGTGGATAGCATTATACAGCGACATAGTACAATGCGATGGATAATAGATTACGAAGAAGAACTAGTGGTCAACCTTCATGATGCGACTATGTTCGCACATTGTATATTTACCTACAATGGAAATACGGAATGGATTTTTGTTGGTAACTTATTACATATTTTTGAGCGTAGCTCAGTCTCCGACCGAATATGATGGGTATATTATTCGTATATTTTTGTTGGTAATGATTGTTCCAAATTTAGTAATACGCTAACAACAAATTTGTGGTACAATGATTAGTCGTAGACAGCTCAAAGAGCACATATACTTCTCTTTGTGTTAGTTAAACTAAAGGAGCCCCTTGAGAGAATTTCTACATTGACATATATATTAGTTGATAGCCAGTTATGTAATTCTGGTAGTGTTATCCACTTACATTTCGTAAATGAATAGTAGAAATAAACAAAAAACGTGACTGAGTTTTTTGATTACAATGTACAGCATAAGGGGACAGTATATGGGACGTAAACGATAAATTAATATCGGCATACATGTTCTTGCTTGCCAACTCCTCCTGGGATTCCAATTTTCTTCATATACTAGATATCTTTTCGTGACTTAGAAATACAATAATGTAGTAATAATGAATTCGAAGAATATATAATATGTACTATTGTTAAGGGATGATACCCGACAGTTAGTATATCAACAGAACGTAGTGAGTTATCTATGGTCTAAGATAAACACGAAATCGTTATAAAGGTTAACAACGATTGTGAATACCTACTATCCTACAGCACAACAGAGGCTAAAAAAGAAAATTAATTTTAGCAGTTGGCGGCGCCTGAAGGGTATTCCTTCAGAATGTGAGCTCATGTATATGGTCCACCTTATTGGGATTGAGACATGACCATAGGATCAACTACCATCAAACAATGAGGACGGAGATGTTTGACAGTAAAAAGTAATACTCGCTACCTTCTTATCCGAACCTATTGTTTCTTCTCTATTCGAACGCCTGCTTCTGTTACAAGCAAATGACTTTTAACTTCGTATGGACAATTACGATGGTTACGAATGAAAGAGTAGGACTGAACAATTGCTTGCCATCATGTTCTAGAGAAAGGTATAGAGATGTTCTTAAACAGGCTGCATTAATTTAATACAGAACTGTGTGTTCCCTCCCGTCTCCAGGATTTCCTGATCTGTGCTTTCTACAGTAAAATGAGTTCCAAACGTTTTTCCTAGCAAGCTCAGATCTCGGTTATTACATATTAGGTATATAGAGGGGATGATGCGTTGGGTCACTATAAGTAGCAACAAACTCTCACAGTTCCCCCATTCACGAATAAAAATAGTTAGCCTATGGAATGAGTTGCACGAGGAGGCTAGCCTACAAATAAGGGCATCTACTGTAGAATCCCTCACCCCTGGCGCATATTCTATGCGCAATGTCTTTAGGGACTCAAATATTGGACGGTTTTTTTTGTCCATCAGTTCCAGCCACAATTTTACTAAGAGCTTAACCGAGTTGTTCGGAGTCATTTTTACCCTCGCATGCAAAAGACACGTATTATTGTCTCTAAAAACTTTTTGGATGTCATCGACAACCCTTAAAAAGTACTTCTCGTAGTCGGCAAGGAATATAATGTCGTTCACAAAACACCTTTTCCAGTGTATAATGCACGAAGTTAGCACATAGCTATCGAAATATCTAATATATGAGGGATAGGGAAGACTCCAGTGGTTGTAGCCATAAGTCACTAGTTCATGGACTCTCGTCATTTCAACTTCTGCTTCCTTCCCATATAGACTTCTTATCCATCTTTCTTCGAACATAGACTTGGGACCATTGTCGTCTAGCTGTTTTCCTTGGAGCAGAGTCCTCATGAAATGAATATACTGGCGATTTATCCATGGACATTTTTTCTGCCGTAACAAGCTAAATGGATCATCCCACAGTATAGGGATAGCCAGGGAACACCATTCCTTGTTCACAAGTATGCAGCTATGCATGGAATTAAGATGGATAACCTTTAGCCATCGCATGATATTTAACAATACATCAGGGACTAGCATTTTCCTAAAGTATGCGGCTTAAAATAGCAAGCAATAAATTCAATTTCGGACCTAAGGCGATAAAGACAGCTTCATTTCATGTATTTGGTCACACAGCCAGTTGACGAAAAGGAATGAAGTAATCAGACACAGGTTCGACGATTGTGGGTTTCTCGCTAACACTTGACTTCAGACATTACTACCCTTAATGATGCATTCCTCAGCTTCTCTCAGAGAGAACGGTAGTAGTATGATACTTGACGCTATCGAATAGGCCACAATCATAAGCGAAGTCATTTAGCTCGAGAACCAGTAGTTTTAACTTTTAACTAGTTCCAAAGTAGTTACAGAATATTATGGAAATGTCATTCAAGAAATGTCTATGGTGAACTGATCATGAGTGTTCACTACATTCCAAAGAATGGTGTATGAAATCTCAGCCTAAATAGAAGGCCGTATAGCTGTGTTTCTCGAAACTCTATACTGAGCAACATACTACCCAGAGGGTACGGAGTAGAAATCCAAAGGAAGAACTTCTTATTTCCACAGCAGTTCATAGCACTCCATAGCATGTATGTCTACACGAGACTTACAGATTGACTCTGCGCAAAACATGTACTATATTATCGTCTTGTCTAGAGAAGTCAATAGAGAAAGTCAATAGAGAAAGTCAATAGAGAAAGTCAATAGAGAAAGTTAATAGAGAAAGTTAATAGAGAAAGTTAATAGAGAAAGTTAATAGAGAAAGTTAATAGAGAATGTAGACAGAACATTGGTCGAGCCACACATAAGTTTACGTAATAATGCATGAGCTTACATTTGTATATGAGCGTATTACAAAATAGATACAAAGTCACGCAACACTCCTCTCAACCACGCTCTTTAATTAAGGAGGTTTTACATAGTACTTTTCAGGTAGGAACACAGGTTTCTAGGAAAGTGTTATATGGATATTGAAACGTAATACTGCGCCTGAAGCAGAACCATCATAAACGAATAAGACAGATTAGTAGTAAACAAAAGTACGGCACTAAGACGGTATGCAAGGCGTTTTTATAATTGGATAATTTTTCCTGTGTAATCACGAAATCACGAAGTGAGGAGCGGTTTAGACGTTGCTAAGAGAACATGTGTGATCTTGCACGAATCACGTGATTTCTCAGACGGCCCGTCCCGGAAATTACAGAACGGACTGAACTGTAAAAATTTTAACAACCCTATGCAATGACCCCAAAGGGTACTTCCTTTGCAAAGGTCTTAGGAAATGCCTGAAGGATATTTCTTCGCAATGTGTTCCTAATATGGCTCAACCACACTCATTAATCACAACATATAAATGATTGTTATCGATAACCGATTAATGGGTACATATCTTCCCGGAGGGTTAATCCAGTTCTACGGAGTACCTGAGCGCATCCTATGGTGGTTATACTCTTGCCGCTCAACCACGCTCTGTGTTCATTTTTTTACTATTCATTTACATTATCAATTACAGTGGTGAGCATAATTATTTAGAAAAAGAAAGGAAAAATACGTAAAAAAAGGGTCTAAAATGGCTATTTCCTACATTTACCATTCCAAATAATTTTGCTCTTCGAGCAGTCTCTGATTGATCACTACCGTACGTAGATGAATAATAGACAAATGTCCACAAAAAAATCTCCACTTCCTTCGGAAGGACCTATGGGCTGATTTTTCGAGGAACGAGGGTATTTCCTAAGACCTTTGCAGATGAAGTTCTATCCGGAGGATACGGAGTAGAAACGTAGGTTTCTAGGGGAAAGCATATAACGTGATACTCTGAGCAATTGTTAGAATATCATGTGTTCTTTGACACGTGGTCTCGGTACAATGAGGCTATTCAGTCTTACCGTAATATTACACAAATAACACAAAAAAACTACCGGAGTACGAGTAAAAAAGATATCGAAAATATTATGCATATGATGAATTAGTGCGATAAATTAAGCTGTCGTCGACCAAAACAAAAAAATACATGTACGAAATATAATTGGCCATAGTGTATAACATTGCGTTTATTTATTTAAGATGAAATACAAACGAACTACGAAATATTATCATTATTGACTTTTAAGAGAATAAATAGAACCTAGAACTTTCCCATTACGTACAATGTTAATAATCTTAGGAGAGTTACCAAAACTAATTTTATCTATGTCTAAGTTAACGTTCTGAGTTTCTTTACACTTAACGAGCAGCCACTTTTCGAGTGACTTCCAATCTTTGATTTCTGTTTTTTCATTCTTGTTATCAACGAGAGTAACTACTAAAGAGCAAGATTTCGCATATACAGTCTTAATATCGTTAACTACACATCCTATGTCAACGTGCGTGCCATGATATTTTTTATTAATCCATAAACTCATCGTTAAGGAGGATGATATTTGCAGCAACAATCTGTCCCATGTAAGAACCACTTCTCTTGTCCGTGATGAGGATACTTGACTCTTTATCGTCTTTACCCTCAGCAGCTTCTTTGTCCTCTATGAAATCATATGGAAATAATTAGAAATGAGCAATAATAAATCTGTGAAGAAAATCTAGTACGACGACTAGCTCCTACCATTAACTCCAACTCGCAGTTCGTTCAATTTCCTAGTTAAGTTCTCAATTTTTAAGGTTGGCGAATCAATTATAACATGAATAAAGTCATTAGAAGGCTGTTCATTCCAATAATCGCTAATAATCCCTCAAAGGTTTTTTATGCTCTCTTTTTCGTCATTTTTTAGGACTAGTTTCGAAAATTTCTCCTGGTTGTTAACGGGAATATTAACTTTCCAAAGTTTCATGTCATAAGCCTCAATATTTGTAAACGTATCGTCTTTTTTTTCTTTGAGTTTCGCAAAAATTTTGTCTTTGAGTTTGTTGATTCTATCACTAGTACAAACATCTACTGTAAACGCTTCCGAGTTTACCTCTATTTCATGATGGAGGCGGCAAGTGAGCGTAATAGTAACCATGACTCTGTAAAAGTTACCCATAATTAATTGAACGATGTATTTATATTCAGGTGGAAACTTGTTACGCCCAAATTCATGCGGAGATAATCACTGGTGGGCAAAGCCCAGGATTTTCCCACGACTAATCATTTATGTCAAAGTATGTTGCCGATTATTCTGCTAATACAGCAGCATCCTACTCCATGAATTGCCAAGTGATTGGCGATCTAAGTTAAAAAAGGGAAAAATGTCGACTCTCCAATGTAACAAGGTATATGAATTGTGTATTGTTGTACGTGATTAAGGTGCGCAGATTTTTATTATAAATCAATATTACTATAGGTTAGACGATTACAAGTCAGAGTTTAATCACGTGATCTCGATCAAAAGTAATCAACGGAAATAATAATATACAAAAATGTTCGACAATAAGACCGTGACCTAAGACCACAGTTGTCTTGTTTTACTTTCTGTTTTTGTTTTTGTTCTTGTAATTATGATTAATCATCACTGAAAAAAGAAGTTCATGAGAGAAAAGTTCAACGGTCAATCATATTTTAAGGACAAACAAACTGAAGATGTTTCACTGCTGATCATCCATTAACACAATCAAGGGGATTATGTCGATCATTTTGTTCTAATACAAATCGAGAAGTTAAGCCGAGATTTTCATGTTTCTATTACAAATGAAGAGAATAAAGCCGAAGGGCATATGTTTTCCCGTTACAAATGGGAAGAAGTTGATGCTGAATCTAACTACTATTCGTTGGTTCCTTTACACAAATGAGAAGTTATTTTTGATTACTTATGGGACGGAACTGAATATTGAAATGGTTTTTTCGCTGTCCATATTACTACGACCAAATAATTTACCTAAGGGTGCTATTCCGGAGGAACTCTAAAGAGAAGGATAAAGTAATATGTACCATTAATTTATGTACAAAGAAAGTCATTCTCGTCTGAAATTAAGTGATGACAGTGACAGACTAATTTCACTTCGTGGGAAAGCACAGGTGTGTTATGATTACCATATGGCATAATTGGCGGTAAGACGTTCAGTTGGGAGAAAGTTATTGTAGTGCGAAACAAGATTCTGTTAGGTAGTATGGCCGAGTAATTCAACCCAACAACAACATTTTAATAACAGTTATGCACACATTTTTTGGAAAAACACTAGACGAAGCCTACTAAGTAGATGTTCAGTACCAGAGGAATTAGGGTCGTCGCAAACACCAGATATAAGAACAGATGTATAATTTTCTTGCCGGTATTCACCATAGGATTAGAGAAAGCGTGAAGGATTGAAGGCAAAACAGATAGGTCAGGAACTGTCTTCATAGTATCATTGTCGAAGAAGGCATTATATGGTCTCTCCATGGACGGAATATGGCATCCTTATAGAACTACAGTATAATGTGCACTTATGCTTGCCACTAAGACGAACAGGTAAACTACTTCGTTATGTGACACGTATGAATTGTGCCAATAGAATGTTAGCACATCCCCCTCACAATAATTTACTTCTCTCCTGAATTTAATGACAGGGTCAGTATTTCTGGGTCGTTCTGTGAAAAATGAATATTATATTAGTATACATAATCACATCAGTCGGAGACTGCTCAAAAAGCAAAATTCAACAACTTCCATCATGAGAACCCTTGTTATTGATGCGAATAGCGTAAGGTACCTCAAAACAATCTCAAAGAATACAGCCGCTTCTGCTACAATCGACTCTCTGTTAAGGGATATTGTCAACAGTAAAGAATATGTCGAAAATTTCCAAAAGAAGTATCAGTTTGTTAAGTTAACGTCATTGTTCCTAGAAATTACGGAACTCTTATATGTGTACAATGAAAAGTCATCCTACACGTACAAAGAAGTGTACAAGTTTGACCAAAATATTCATTCTTGTATAAAAACATTTACGGGAAAGGGTAAAAAGGATAAAAAGGATAAAAAGGTTTCGTGGGAAAAAAATGTCAAGCAGGTTTTGAACGACGAGAATATTTTCGAAGAATATGAATTATATAGAATGAACGCCATTAGGATGAAATGTTTCGTAAGCAAAATGTTAGTCGAAGAATATGAAAATCAATGCTATGAAAATCAATGCTATGCGGTTGATGATAACAATGTGGAAAATATAGCATTTGTGTTAATTGCCACAATTGACTCGATAATGAACGATGTAGATCTAGATGAAATCACACAAGAACTGAAGTTATAGTACTCGTTATTTCTAAGTGTGTTATTACTCGAAATTATTTTAGTTATTATTGCGTTTATTACTTTTTTTGTACTATCCACGATCACAAAAGCAAACATAATAACAAACAATATACACTACTCGATAAAAGAACCAATTACTACATTTTTCAGTTTATTCTTAGTTATAATGTCATCGGTATTTGTCATACATTCGCTTTATGTAAAACGTTCGCTTCATGTAAAACATTCGCTTTATGTAATCATTGGTTTAAGTAAGAAAAATAAATAAAATGTCTGTTTCTATCAGTCTTAGGAACACATCCTATTGTAACTGTCGCCATTAATAAACTCAGTAGTGTGCACAATTTTTTGGGCAGAGCCCAGTTCCACTGGAAAAAAGAGGGGCTTGGCGTAGCCTTTCGAAGAAATAGCCTGAGCGCACCCTGCGGGTGGTTCTACTCTTGCCCTAGTCTTTAGACCTTCCTTCGGAAGTGAACCTAGGTTCCTTGGCTGGGCGAAGCCCACGCTCCGTTCATAGGGGGATACCTGAAGGACAAACATTATCAATTACGTAGATGATCAATACCAGAGGGTACGCATTAGGCATACGTATACAAAAAGTTTTAGTCTATGTGACCTTCGAAGAAGCACTGGTTAACAACAGTTGTCATACATTACTAGTAACGGTTGTTTCATAATGATGTCCACATATGTTTCTACAATAAACTAAATATTTGTTAGTGGCTTTTTCTCCTGACTGATTAAATGGTAACTATATTTTGTATGTGCATTTTCGGGCTTTTTTGGGTGTTTCCTAAATACTAATGTTTTTAAAATTGAAGTCAGGAACCTTTTCATAAATCAATGGACGATTTTACAGCACTTTTAGTGAAATTAAAGGATTTGATCGGCTTATCGACTGGCAATGGGAGTCCCAAGAGTAATACCTCTTCGAATAACTTTTCATTGCCAAATTCTGACGAGTTCAGTGAGGTGGTTCAACGGTTGACGTTACTGTTGGCTAGAGAACCACGATTATGTGAGCAAATATGGAAATCAATAACTGAAAAAAAGAACGTACTTTCCGCTAGTGACAAAAAATCCAATGAAACGAAAGGACGGGATAGTTTTAAGATGTTGACAGAGATGGTAGTACACATTTGCTTCACAGCAAACAACATGTTACCTGATGAAGTAGAGTTCACGAATACCGATGCGCTGATGGAAGTCACCCTACTACGAGATACAAGTGAACAACTTGGCAAAACTTTGTTGACATGGACGGAAAATAACAAAAGGGAATATATAGAAGAACTTAAATGCGAACCCCTTATCAAAATCATCAGCTCCCAGATAAACAAACCCATCTATGATTCATCAAAATTATCACTGAAGAATAGATTAACGCAACTGACAGAGGTTATCCAACAGATCCACCATCATTGTATGCTACATGAAATATTAGTCGACAACGCTAAAAAAAAGGTATGAATTCCCTACTTTATAATAGTGTAGTAATAAACAGGGTCGTGCTGTAAAATGCTGCTGGCGCAAATGGAAAAAGAAATGGCGTATTTGTCATTACCAGGACTACACCTCCTTATCCCAGAGGGTAAATAACTTTTCCGCTTCTCTGTGTTTTTTATTCTTAGAATTAACATGTGCTACTCGTCGAGAAAATATCAGCGTACACAGGACTTATGATAATAAAGATGGTATCGTTATCAGCCTCCTTTTGTTCCAACCTAGTATCCTTTTTATGAGAACATGTTCGAGTGCAACTGTTCATTTTTAAGAATCTCGTTAAATTACTTGTTTTAGTCCAACTGCAATAACCGGTTAATAAACGAATATAAGCCAGATCATAATCTTGGATTGTCTGTTCAGTGAAACTGATTATACATACAGTACGAATCCATAAGACTTTCGAATCCTACTAACATGCGTAGTAACGGATATGTGACTTCAGGTGGAAGCCCCACATACAATTTTTTCGCTTAGCCCAGAACCCTTACCACTCCATTGCGCCTTGTTCATAACGTATAATTTTTGTTATCGACAGAAAATATTTTATGACGACGATTACATTTTTTCTAGAACGTAGCCCTAGTCATTCCAGTTCTACATTAGGAATACATTTGCTAAGACCTTTGCGTGGTTGAGCTGCAAGATGCTCAGGTAGATAGAATTCCTTCGGGATTCGCTTCACGAAATAGTAAGATGTCGTAGGGAGCTATGCTCCAATTAGTTGAGCAGCAAGATTCTTATACTGTATATGACTTATGTTCTTACGCTGTAGCGCCTTCAGGAATAATAGTGCTCACATTTTTTACGAAACCAGCATATATGAAAATTCGTTAATCATGAACGCAGAAAATCCTGAAAGGAGATATAGTGTGCATGATTTTATGAACGGAGTAAAAGATTTTTAGCCTGTTCCACAGGGAAAGGAGAATATTTCGCATACGATCTGTCTCTACAGTAAGAAACTTGTGTATTACTATGGGCTTTGCCCAGGCTATGCCTGTATGCAAGCGAAATGAGAATTTTTATACAGAAGCAAAGCCCAAAAATCAGTCTACGGATAGACCTTCTAAACTGTTCAAGGAGCACCTCTGTTAACAGCGTGGTTGAGCGGCAAGACGGTCATTCAATTACGTAGATGAATAATAGACAAAGGCATACATTCAGAGACTGGGCTACGCCCAAAAAAAATCTTTAGTCTATTAGGACCTTCAAAGAAGTGATTTTTCGAGGAACGAGAGACGAGAGGCATCGGCGTAGCCTTTCGTAGAAATTGCCCATTCCAGTCCATTTATGGACCTTCCGAAGGAAGTGAAATTAGTCTATGGACCTTCCTTCGGAAGTAAAGGGTAGGACTTCCTCTCGAATTAGTCCGTAGGACCTTCGAAGAAGTAAAACAATTGGTTTTATGGGAAGTGAGTCGAAGAGATGGGAGAAAAACAGTCTGCATAAAAAAACATGATCTTGTGAAATTTTTTATCCAGTTTGGAAACATCGTATGAAGTCATCAAAGTTTAACGTTTCAGAGTTATAGTATTCACCAATCTGTTTGATATTACCTTCTACGGGTGTCTTTTGCTTCAACGGAAGACGAACCAGTCGTATTGGTTATAAGCAAAGCTCTCATTTGCTCGTACAGTAAATCGGTATCGTTTACTAGTGTTAACTAGCGAGGACAGGCTTTTAACTAGTGTCGCCAACAAGTATGCATCTTTATGCTTTAGCCGAATTCAGGGTTCGGAACAGGATATACTACATCGTCTATGGTTACTGCCCTATCATCGTTTGTCAAACTACTGGTCACTTTAATGCTTACCTTGGATTTAGAAGAGAAATCGACAGGTTCGAGTTGCTCTCCTATAATACAGGCGATTGTGTTTAGTTCTACGTCTGTGTCAGAACTCTTTTTGGTGCTTTGGGTACTTACTTGGTTAGGAGAATTATTTGGCGCCGAGTTGTCGTTCTCATCGTCCTCCACGTTATCTAATACATCCTCTGGTTTGACTTCAGTGGGTGTAACATTCCAGAGGTCGAACGTGTCCAAGTTTTCCCTGTCGATGGTCGAGCTGAGAGAGAGATAGGCCCAGAAGACTTGGTGGTGTCTGACATTGCTTTTCGTTCGTCGTACGACTATAACCCGTTCTACGAATTCTAGACCATGCAACATGGTCGCTGCTTTGTATGTAGTATGTTTCCTGGAATCCGTGAAGTCGTATTTTAGTACTATCTCATCAGTAGCTTGGAAGTCCGTGAAAGCTTTTTTATCAGTGTGCTGCGTACTATTTGTTCCTCTGGGGTCGGTTACTGAAGAGGCTGAACTATTTTGTCCTGAAGAGGCTGAACTATTTTGTCTCGGAGAGTTGGCACTATTCTGGTAGGGGCATTTTGTTTCCGATGAGTTCGGATCGTTTGTTTTCTCGGTCTGCGTTTTATCTGAATTTCCCATTAAGTCATGTATCGCATCCCCAAAAAGACTATCTTTCGTAGTCTGGTGTTTTTTGGGGGTTAGAGACGGATTTATTTTTTTCGTCAGTGTTTGGTGGACCATCACATTCCGGCTCCATCGCTGACGGATTGGATGTGTTATCGTTTTTTACATTTTTTTTCGGGGCGCTTTGTTGGACAATTCCGGGCATGTACTTATCTAGCAAAGGATTGTGGCATGTGTTCAATTGTCTATCAAAAATTTTTTTGTCCTCCCCTGCTTTTGGAACCTATTTATAACAGGTAGCCTTATTTTGTTGGGAGCGGCCGAGGAAAAAAAAATAATTAGGTCAGATGTCCGTGGAGAGTGTAAATCGACACTTTCTTCTAGTTCAACAGAACTGTTACCAAAATATAGTTACCGAGAAACTGCTAGGAACACGATGTGAAATGAAATTGACCACAGGTAATTCAAGTGAGCAATTTTTAGCCTATCGATTTGATAGAATACGCAGTGTGCTGTCGAGTCCAAGGAGGATCAAAACAGACTGTCGACAACACTAAATACGCAAACTTTATGTCTGTGGAGAGCTCGTAGCAGATGTATGAAAAAGTATAGCTATATATTTGTTAACTAGCATATTCCCTTAATATATTGAGCATACTTATGTCTTGATCTACGTAGTATGTAATGTCTATCACTTGTATTAGTTAAAGTGCCTCAATGCGCACATGATATAGGACCCTTGGGTATCGATGTCACGTGTCGAAACCTTGTATTCACCGCAGCACAATAAACGATCCAACGATCCCATAAAGAAAAAAATACTCAACTATGGTCTGTGACCTAAGAGTCACGGCTGCCTTGTTTCACAATTTAGCATTCGCTGCTACGCATGTCCATGTGGTACAAGCAATTTGATTTGTCACGTGCTCACATATTTATTTCAGCCTATCCAACTACGAGACTGTGGACTTTGCCCAGTTTCACTGACACATGGGCCACGGTCGCCTTGCTTCACTACAATTTAGCACACACTGCTGCGCATGCCCATAGGGTACAAACGCTTTGATTTTGTTACTGCTATACTATTCTGGAACTTCCAGGTGATAATTATAAATGTAAAACCGAGTTAAAAAATACACTGTTACCACAAATAAAAACATCTGGCCATGGAGTTTTAAGAGTGACATATTAGAGTAGATGTTTTCAGCGTCTTAGCATATAACGTAACAGTAAGGATGGTAGTGAAAACTGTTGTAGTTGCATCTTGTGTATGCTAACGATAATCACACTTCTGTGTCCGAACGTATTGTCATTCATCGTCCATAACTATACCGAAGACAAAGTTACAAACTAATGGTCTACGTGGAAATAGAATCTGTCTTAAACAAAAATAAGTGATTCCTCTCTTCGATGTGTAAAAAACGAAATCCGAAAACGCCCAACACTAATATAAGTTTACTTCGTAGGCCTGCCTAGTAAAAAAAGTTTACACATTTTTTAAGCTCTGCTCAGTCCTGGGACTTATCTACGAAGTGAAATAATAATTTCCTGTATGCATCTTTTTAAGGTATCCGCTTAGTAGTTTTTATGTCGAAAAAAATTATAACACATTTAAAAAAAGAAAAATCCTTAGTATGAAATCAAGTTGCGCAACGTGTCCACTGGACTGATTTCATCATATTCGTTGTTTCCTGTCATAGATGTTTTGTCTGGTCGCTCAAAGATGGGGTTTACCACATCGGACTTGAGGAACTCAAGGCAGTATAACTGGTTGGGGTAGATGGGTATATCACACCTAGTTATTACTGTAAGGATCGGACTATTTCAGGAACAATAGTTATAGATTTTTAGTTGAACATTTTAGTTGAACATTTTGGTTATACAATTTTAGTGATACATTTCGTTGCTTGAAATCCCACTTCCTTTGGAAGGTCTAAAGACTATTTTGGTCAATCCTATAACTGTTATGCCGGTCACTTACAGTTTGGTATTGACTAAGTTAGTCTTTAAACCTTCCTTCGGAAGTGGTTAGCTTCTTAGCAAAGGCGCCTTGTTAAGAAGCTAATATGTATCAATATTATATAAATAGATTTTACGATAGTTTTTACTTAGGTATTTTTGTGAGAAACAGGGAATAATTTTTTTTGTCTCTTGTGTTATTGATCGACTATGGCTATGATCATTATATCAGATATACCATGTTTTGTCCATATAGATTTCAAGGGATAGTTTAACAATTACAATGCCGAAAAATAATTTGTACCACATATTACCATGTGATGGAATCTACGTATGAACAAGTTATGTGTGACCCTTGGGTCACGGTCTCGTAGTTCGAATATTTTTCTTCTGATATATTTACTACATGTTACTGCACATTTATTTGATCTCGTTACAATAAACAATAAATTAGCATTCATGTTCGCTTCACTTCCCACAATCCCATAGCCCACTCCATTATGTATCTGAATTCGGTAAAGTAATTGTGCTTACTTTATTGGTCGTACGTGATAAAATAGGTCAGAACACTGGATGAATGAAAAATAATATAATTGTATTCAAAAATATTACGTTGCATAGCCTGGCAAGAATTTTATCGGATATCCAATCTCACATGACGTTTTTTATTATAATGAAGCATGCACTACCATATCGAGATGTATACCTCCTAGTATGTAGTATGCTAATGACGGTGAGCTACTAAACACGATTATTTGACCTACTCTTTGGTAAGCTGCCATAATATATATTTCCAACTGAGAATCGTCTTAGCTGATCGCTTCCTAGAGCATTCGAAAGTAAATACACATTTTTTTGAGACTTTATTCTTATCATAATTCTTAACAGCAAGAAGTATCACTTACGTCTAATTTTTCAAAAGGAGCTACAATGGGATGAGAGGATTTTCGTAATCAATATAAGCCCATCCTTCCGTTACTCTTAAACTAGTAATGACTTTGGTAACATTACTAGTTTTGTATTTAACTTTGCCTTCATGGATAATTTTACCCTATGCGAGTTGCAATCTCGTATTCCCTGTTCAACGTACTGATAAAGAATATTACATACTAACATAATTTCTCAGTCTGCGAAGAAATGCAGGAACTTACCATAAAATCTTGGTAGTTTCTTTATTGCATCTAGTGTATCAGAAAGCTGAGTAAAAAATTCTGTATCTTCCTTGACATCATGCTCTCCTAAAAAATATAGATTTGAATCTGTATCACACCCAAAGAAAATATCTCAAGTTCTAAATAAATACTAACCTTGATTGAGGGAGAGGGAAGCTAAGGTCAGAATAATGGAATTAGCTAATATTGAAAAAGAACGCAAAATGAAATTAACTAATTAGTTTATAAAATAGAATGTACATGAAATATTTTTTAGGCGGAGCCTACGAAGTAAATTGAAAAATTTTTTGCTAAGTAATAAAATTTTATATTGCGTACTCCACATATTTAAAAGGGTAATATACGTACTATTGTGTACAGTGTATTATTAGTGTAACGTACTCAACACCATTTTTAGCACCGTACTCCACTCAACATTCCTACCGGACTCCACAACAATTCGTCTCACCTATATAAAAAATACCGGACTGCCTCACCGGACTGGACTCAATAACGAATAACCCCGATTGTTGCAACATTATGCTCAATTTCACGAATAAGTATTGCGCAACACTATGAATAATTTCGGTAACTATAGGAAAGGCAAAAGGAGATAATAGCAACGATAAGAATTAGTGGTAACGATAAAAATAACAAGTAACTGTAGTACAATAAAAATGATGGAAACGATAAGTGAATGTAGTAACGAAATGACCGCATCATCGTAGACCATCCAGAGGCACGTATTGCGTTACGTTAATGCATTGTATTATTAATCATTACACAGGTGAGACTAATAGTTGTGGAGTACAGTGATATTTGGCGGTGTGTAACATAAAGGGTGTGAAGTGTACTCAGGTGATGAATAGTATCTCGGCCCACTCTGAATCACGTGTTTGGCCCATCGTGTTATTTATCACTTGAGTAAATTGTCACATAGGGGACCGTATTCCACTCATCATCCCCACCGGACTCCACAACTTTCCGTATCACTCTCATTACACTAACCATCACACTAACCACTACACTACATTATTTCTTGTAGCACAATGAGCGGACAGAAATGCTTACCGTATTTTCTTTTATCGGCCATTGGTTATTCATTTGTTACCACCGGGATAAGAATCCACGCACTCATTTTTGTAATTGACAAATAACAACTATCACAGAATAACGTATATATAGACATAAACGGTAAGATGATACGTAACAGGAATTCAACGACATAAAGGCATCGAAGTCATGTGATTTGGCTCCAAAAAATTACTTCGTAGCACAGCCTAGTTGCTGGAAACAGGAGACACATACGGTCTCGCTGGTACCTTTATAAGTATAGTTAGTAACCAATTGACTCAGAGACAATAAGGTATGTAATTAAACAGTGATGACTAAGCCGCTTCCCATTTTTCGTATTTTCCTGGCAAAATGAGTTGCGATCAACGTTATTCAGTGAAACATCTATTCTGAAGAAACTCTTAAGCTACTAGTTCATATGCGAGGTAAGGAAGTTAGACTGTCAAACAGGTTCTATGGTCTACGTCAAGAATGCGCAGCATTTTTTATAACGCAAGGTTGTGTGATGTATGACAATAAACCATGTGAAGGTGTGGCATGTGACCACTTCTGTAGTACGATCTATTCGAAAATACTCAACTACAAGACTGTGACCCACGGGTCACGATTGCCTTACTGAGTCTCCTACGGTTTAACGTGTACTGCTACGCATATCATGGGTATAACAAGAATTATACGATAGTTGTTAGTGTTCACTTATGCAGTACAGACTGCGGAGAAAAAAATAAGTGGACAGCAGGAACAACACGTGACATTCTGAACAAATGTGTAGAGTATCACGTGGGCTTCAATGTTATCATCCGCAGTAGTTACTTGAAATGTATTCTTTGCTAGAACGACTTCATTCACTAACAATTATGACCTGATGGATATGGAGCACAATATGTTTACGGTCGTTTTTTCACCTAGATTCTTCTTCGTACCAATAGGTAGATGTGTTGTTGAGGAAAATATTTGAATATAGTCGAATGACACTTTTCACATATTGTCATACGCATTAAAACTTCTTCCGTACATATGAAAAGGATGCGGAACATATTACTTTTCATGAATGAAGTTATAATAGATCCTGCACAACTAGCATGTTCAAATATAATGCGATTGTTATCAATTAAGATAAGTCATAACCTGCATTTCTCTTGTGAATCTTGTGTTTGCGTGGTGACATGTGCCCTTTGGGCAGTCTCTGACTGATGAAATTTTGATTATAGAAGGAATAAGAATATAACTAATCGATTAACCTTTATTTTGTTAACGGCTGTTCGTGACAAATACTAACTTTTGGTAACTGTCATTCGAGAAATGTTCATAAAGATTGTCATTAGCTATGTTCTTTATTTTTCGGTTACAAGTAACACCATCTACAAAAAATGAGTGTTACTTCCTGTCTTGTGCAGATCAACTATGACACACACGAACATTTTGGAATTAATGACATGATTATCAACGTCTTTAACCAGGACTAGGGAGCATAGACATAATATTTTGTGATTGCGTTGCTAACAGTTGTCGATACGTTGTACTGTGTTACTGACGATTGTTTCAATGTATTATCTTTAGAGCAATGTTCGCATATCTCTTGGTAATGATGTTTAATAATGTCTACATATTTTCTGCAATGTTGTTTACGATTTTGTAACTATGAAGTATATGTTTGTTGGCATGGCTTTCTGAAATACTGTAATAATGAGTGCAAATAACATGTTAAAACCTTTGATAGGAAAATCTTACAATATACTTCAGGGTCATATAGTAACGATTGTATCACAGGTAGCATATTACGAAATATCAACGAATAAACAATAACAGCTAACTACTAGATCAACTATTAAGACCTTATTTACTCGTGTATTTCTATTGACAAAAAAAAATTCATTCCGCTGTTGCTCGCAAAAATACCCAGGTATAGTTCACAGAATTTTCACTAATAAAATTATTATAGTGTATAATCTATATACACAAAAGCTTCATAGCAGGCGCCTTTGCTAAAAGTTTTTCATAACCTAGCTAATACTAAACAGTAAGTGACCGGTATACTTTGCAGAAACCCTATCAATATAAAAAATATATTAGAGATATTTTTAAAATATAACAGACATATTCCATGAAATTAGTTTTTAGACCTTCCTTCGGAAGTGAAGGCAAAACATCTATGACAAGAATCATCAGTCGGAGACTGCCCAAAGGGTAAATGCACGAGAAGAAATCAGTTCCAAATGGAACACGTTGCGCAACTTGATTTCATACTAAGAATTTTCTTTGTTTTTTTACACTGTATTTTTGGGATGACCAGACATTTGCATTCTTAAAAGTTTTTCAGGTGTAACATTATGCGAACTAACTAATGCGTGAATCGTGACAAAAGATAATATTCAAGTAAAAATGCGAGGAGGTTTGTACAAAACAAATGCACTTTATTGGTAGCGAATGAATCGCATATTAAAGTGTTTTATTAGTTGTTATCAAAATATGCAAATAGTATTTTGAATCACATTTATTTGCGTAGACTTTGCCACTATATTTCTTCACTTCGCTCCTCTGCTTCTTTGAAGGTCTTTCTATGGACCAATTTCTTTCGTGCCTTACATCCTATGAACTAGCGAAGCCACCAAAGGTGTGTTCCTAGAACCTCCCAATGACTAATGAGTGTGGTTGGTCGGCAAGCCAGTCATACTATAGATGATTAATAGACAAATTAATATACGAAAATAATTTCCAGATCATGAAATGGGACCTTCAAAGAAATGAAGTGTGGATTCTAGTCATAGTTAAACATTCTCAGAATAGATTGTACTACATAGGAAATGCGCAGCAGTACATGCTAAACTGTAGATTCATAACAGTACACGCCAATCTGTAGAACAATGTAATGAAGTAAGACAATTGTGACCCATAGGCCACGGTCAGCATTTTCAAGAACGATTTACTACACAGTGAATGCGCAGCAGAACATGCCAACAGCATTATATGCTAAACTGTAGAATATTGTAATGAAGTAAGGCAATCGTGACCCATAGGGCAGTCTCGTAGTTCAGCATATTCGGAATAGATTATAACCATAGGGAATGCAAAGCAGTACATGCTAAACTTTAGAACTATATACACTAAACTGTAGAATAAGAAATCGTGACCGTAGGATACAATAGTGTTGTATTTCAATTTTTGAGACCCGTAATATTTTATTCTTGTAAAAAGTAACCTTTATCGCATCATTTCCTAGAATAACGAATCCATAGACTTCTTTTATCATTTCAGGTCCAGATTAACACTGCACAATTTATTGGCGGAATTCTATTTTTCCATTTAAGTGATAAAGCCCTAATTTTCTCACACTGGCGATACTGTTATCGTCAAATAACATAGTCGGTTCATTGTTTAGTAAAAGAGCATAACGCATGTGTCTTTTTCCTTCTGCTAAAAATTTCAATGACCGGAAGTCGCTCAAAGTCACGTGATGAAAATTCAGTCGGAGACTACCCAAAGGAGTCTCTCCCGAAGGGAGGAATAATGCGGTCACGTGACTAAATTTCGACCGGGGGGCCATGCCAAAATGAAACTCCCCTCAGAGAGGAGTTTCATATATTATGTTAACATAATAGGTGGATGACTGCGTTTCAGAATATAAGTGGACAACAGAGGGGATAACGTAGACATGGAGCGCAATTTCGATAAAAGTCACGTGATAAAATTATGTGAATAAAATTGTGAATAAAATTATTTCACGATTATATAATGCACAAGGACATATAGTTGCTAAATAACTGAAACCTTTGTCAGCATTGTTATTAAAAGCATGGTAGGTGACATCTTACCAAACGGCAACGCTAGGTAGCGAGGAGTACGAATACTTATAACATTTTCTCATCATTGTTAGTGGGACAATAATCCGAAACAACTAATCCGCCGAAAAACACTACAGAGAATATACCCTTACTAGTGATCACACAATGGCAAATATTGTGCGACCCTCGATTACACGGAATTACATGGTCATGTATGTATTATAAGTCAATACGATTGAGATTTTCACAGCGGACAGTTCTTTAGAAAAACAACTATTTCACACGACTATGATTGTATGTGCCTGTGTTGTTAACGAAGGTTACCCGAGTTTTTTGGTGGCCAGTTTCTTTGCAGATGCCTTATAGCATTTTCACTTTCCCTCTAAAGAGCAAATTTGGATTGCTACCAGGCATTATAGTGTTAAGCCATCAATGACTACCTTCGTAAAAGGTTTTCTTTACATATTCCTTGTTATTATCATCTGGTTATAATGCGTAAACGCTGTTCTGTCTATTGCCTGAGAGACTTGCAGCTCAATCACGCTTTTTATCCATTTTTAACTCTTCTTTCACAAAATCCATCACGTAGGTGAATATTGGATAAAACGAATACAAGAAAAAATCTCCAGTCCATGAAATAGACAGCTCTCCAGGCTAAAGCCTCTTCCAAGAGAAGTGAGCTCTGCTCAGTTTCACTAATTTTCCTTGTACGTTTAGCATGAGTGCCTGCAGCTTAACCGCACTTCTTTATCTATTTTTTAACTCTCTTTACACAAAATAGTACTGTAGTCTATTACTGTAGATGATAATAGACAAAACATCATACACACTTCTCTTAAGAGTTTCTCCAGAATAGCGCTTTCAGGGATTATTATGTGGACATAGTTAATGTATTTCATATACGTCCATATCTTGTAAAATGAGGACATTATTCTCTACTTCATACTCTCTGTACTTCGTACATAATCTCTCCAGTTATACGTTACGACTAAAGAGCGTGGTTTATTCGGCAAGACGATCAAGATAAAGCCCAGTTTTACTGGAATAATGAATACGAGAAATTTGCTATTTTTTCTCTTTTCCCCTGTAAAACAACAGCACCACTGTATAATTTGTTTCATTGTCCTATTTCTTGCTTCTAACATGCAAAAACATTTGGAATATTCGTTTTCATTTCTGTTTACAAAAATATGTTCCATATGAAATCTGTTTTCGAGTAACATGTTTTATTGTATCATTCTATTGTGAAAACACTAGTCTTAAGTCCTAGTACGTATGCTGTTCTTATCTCTCATGATTGAGCCCATTTTTTGCTGCTGTTTCTTTTGCGGTAGAGTTTGGCTGAGATTGGTTAGCGTTTCCAAAATTGAACACAATAATTTCTTTACTAGCTAGAAGTACAAATATCATGACGAAAATGGAAGTAGAGACTCTGAGGGGGAGAAACAGAAAAGCAGCTGCTCGTTATAGAGCAAAGAACAAAGAAAAGATGACCAAAATTACAATTAACCTTCATTCTCTTAAAGAGACCCATAATTGCTTAAAACAAGAGGTCAGTAACTTGCAAAATGAAGTTATTCGGTTAAAGGAAGCATTCTTGTCCGAATCTGATCTTTGCACTCCTGGCACTTGTCAACATTATCAAGATTTTATTAACCTATATTTGCCACGAATTTATGATACAGGTTCGTTGAGTGTTGAAGACCACGCAGAAAACAATGGAATCCATTCATGCAGCGATCACATTCCTAATCCATAATGTTTGCATAATCACATTATATTTTTAGGCAGAGCCCAGTTCCACTGAATATATGCATTTTCGAAGAGAGAGATTATGCGTCAACGAAAAGTCTAGCGAAGTGGGTTAGCAGACGAAATTATGTAGATGGACATGTGACAACCGCCCAACTGCATGGTACTATAGTAGACACAAAAAATTGTCTGTGTGAATGACAACAGTGTAGTCTTCTGAGCAATTTTTTTTAGAAGACTAGTAAATAAAATCACGTGAAGTGTTATGAAAAAACGAAGCCAACTGCAATGAAGAATATAATTTGACAATACGGGTGATAACGTGAGCAACAGATATGCAGTATTTTATTGGACATAGACTGCGGAAAGAATATGAGTGGACAACATGGAGAACAATAAAATACCAACATCAATTCAAAAATTATTTCGTAACCAGTGCTGTTGTGGTACAGAATTTTTTCGTATACATAATCTACTTATTTATCTGGTAACACTTTACTAAGGGTTAGTAACCCTGGTGTAGTTGTCAAGACATATCCTTTGTGAGGCCTATTAATATGGAAAGGATGCGGGGTCGAATTCTGCAGGCTACAGAAATGAAAGAGAATACCACTGCGTGTGCGGTACCCTCCTGGTGTTAAACTATCTCTCGTGATTTATTATTGCCATCCATGTGTTATAACCCATACCTTTGATGTCACCTGGATGGGCATAACATGCGTACAAAATGTCAACATTAATAATCATGTGAGGAGACCGTGAACTCATTCACAAACCCTTCACGTGTCGCTACGCCAAGATGAATACATACTGGTATGCATAAAGCAAATATATCAAATACTTATTGGAACTCGAACACCTCAATATCGAGACTATGACATGCGTTCACTGATGGCATTCAAAAAATTGTTCCGCCGCAACCCTATGGTAGTATAACGAGACTGGGAGTCCAAGTGATACAACCCACACTACTTGAAACACTAGCAAGTGCTGCGCCTAATGGTAATATACAATCAGTAAATTTGAATACATTTCGAAAACACTTTCAATTTGGAATTTGTAAATGCACCGGACATGACAATCCTAGATATAAAGAGCAAAAGTAGAAAACCGAGGCATGTATAATTAGTCTTCATGGACAAAAATTACGTGACTAGTTTTGGCCGGCACTATTCCATAAATGTACCATCTTATACGTAGTTAAAACTAACGTTATCGAAACACGATAGTTATATGGAATACTCAAACATTACAATCGTTTACTTATAAACTGTATACATATGCTATATAAAATGATAATGTATCCACTTGTTTGCTGGTAGGGAGGGGTATAATTAATAAATTGAAACAACATTACGAGAGGAAATACTATGCGAGTTTTAGTTCTTCCTGCCAAAATTTCCTCTCCGGTCTCGTATGTGCCCATCGGGGACACGAGGCCGATAGAACAACACAATGACTATCAAAGGCACTATAACAAGATATTGCGCACGAATAGCACCATAACTATTAGGTTTTCTACAGAGTACCTACTAGTATGTTCGTATTGTTTGAACCAGGACACTCCAGTAAACGAGTATCTGTTACATGCCGGAATCTTTTGTCCACAGTATGGGACTGTGATAATTAGACACATAACAGATGGGACGGATGTCCCAGAATATTTGCACTACAGTCTACAGGATTTGGTTAAAAGCTATAATGTGATGTACAGTGCGGGGTTAGTAAGGAGTGGTTACCTGAGTGAAGACAAAATAAGTAACAGGTTGCAACGATAGCAACTACTATTCATGGGGTACAAGGGAAGTTGCATGAACTAACTGGAGTCGTTGGTGCCGAGAATCAGAAAAAACATGACGTTCTGCACTCGTTAACGCTGTTGTTTACTTCTGTCATAGACTTACAGAGAACATGTAAGGACGTTCTCGAAGGAACAGATAGGAGCAAAGGTTTAGTACAGATTCTGAATTCTTTAGTACAAAAAAATGCAGAAAGAGCATCTTTACTGTAGAGTACAAATTGTTGTAGTAGACGGGTGATCCATTTTTTTAGTCCAGAGATTGATACATCACTCATCTACTCAAAGTAATAAAGAACACGTGGCAATATTTTCATTAATACATAATAAATTTGAACAAGCATTCTAGTGAATATTTTGTATTACGCCATTAACAGTGTCTAATGTTCAGAACTTCTCGATAAATTTTGTTACAAGACAGTTTATGTTTCAGGTAGCTATATGTTCCACTAGTTTTCGTTATGACAATTTTCTTGAACGTTGTTCCGTAGGCTTCCAGTATAAATAACATTACGCCACAGTAAAATTTTCTTAGTAACGATGGGCACAAATTTTCATTACAAACCTGGGGCATTGCGCTTCACGCATTGTGACATACATTTGTTACAGTACAATAATAACGAGGAATCAGTATATTACACATGGTAATGATCTGATCATCGGGATGATTAAGTCGACATAATCAATACAGTTAAGTGGCGGACTACCCTTAAACATATTCATTTTATCTGTATTCGTCTATAATAGCCATAAGTCGTGATTGCATGGTAACCGTTAAACATATGAAACTGAGTGAATCATCGTTACCAAAAAATGTAACGTCACTCTTTAAGTTATGACCGCATTTTATCATGGATGGGTCTGAGAAAAAACGCATGACGGAAATTTCGCTGACGGGCCGTGAGGAAAATAATTGCCAAGAAAAGATGGAGTCCCAGGAGGACATAGTAGAGTTATCAAGTTCAGACGTTTTGCAACAATATTCAAAGGACGGTTACATTATGAACACATTTCCTAAGACCTTTGAGAGGAAGTTCTACTTCGTACCGTACAGGTAGAAACCTACGTTTCTAGGGTAACGATTGCATTGTTATCGTAAGGCACACGTTAATAGCCATGACTTTCGTATTCACTGTACAAAAATTATGCTATGATAGCAGACCATATAATTTTAACATGATGTCCCAATAAATTCGGGTAGCATTTTCATTGAGTCGAATATAGCGAACAAGTCTTTTCACATGTCATACCACAGTCAAAGACGCCAGTATGTGTAGGTGCTCCCAATACCCAATTATTACAGCATAAAAATGGCAGTTATTTTTGCGAGTTGGTCAATATTATTTGACATTCGAATAATGTGTCAACCTATCAGCTACTTTTAGTAACAATACTCTGGCAGAGTTTCTCGCACACATTCGAGTGAGATGCTATTTTATGAACCATTCATTTTGGGCTCGCCCAGTCTCAGACTGCACAAAACACGAAATCTCTTCTTTTTATGTAGTACAAGTTAATTGATTAAGGAAATTGTGACAACATGAGAGACTTTTTGGTTGTATATGCTGCATCTACCACCGAGACAAAAGATTACGTAGAGCATCACGTGACACTCCATTCTATGTGTAGAGTGCTTCGAGCTGTCGAATTACGCAATGACTTCATTCAATATTTCTAAGTGGTGTTACCTGAATAAATTGTCAAGGAGTGTTAAGAAAAGGTGCAAAGTACTCAAGTATTCAAATAGAAAGGGTAGCAGAAAATAATACTGGCTCCATTCCATGACCTTTTGCAGCTCACCACGCTCATTTGTCGTGACATTTCTTACCTAATTATTAATTACTGTAGACGACCACTGAAATAATGAAGCAGAATGGCTAGTCTGGGCCCCACCCAAACCAATTCTAGCGCCTTATGCGACGGAATATGGCTATAGCGTTACTATTCTTGTAACTTTTAATTATCAGACAGACGCATAGAGTATAACAACATCATATATAGTCTATTTCTGGATAGATATTCAGCATACCGTATGTGTGGGAGCAACCACAGTTATACAAGATTTAATCGTTACCAGGTTCCACGTGACTGTCTTGCTTCTCATTTTTATCGACATAATCGCCATTTACTGTAGTCGACCACTGAAAAAATTGTATACGAGACAAATCTCTATGATTTACTGTGGTACGAGGAGGTTTTGCCCTGTATAAATTTTCTCACTACGTTCAAAGGTTCATACAGATTTTTTTTGTATCCATTTTTTCCGTTGATTATTATATAAGATATACGTTGTTGATTAATAAGCGTGATTGATCGGCAAGACGATCAGGAGACAGCTCGAAGAACACGTTAATTATTACTAAATCCACCGTTGCATCCCAGGTAACGATTGTCTAAACTTAGGTTATTACAAATAGAAGGTTATCCTGTTAACATATTATAACCTTATCCCGAATAAGAGAATAAGGGTATGAGAATAGTAAACTGTTGCATGAGTTTTTGTGTGGGTTCAAAACACAAGTGCGATCATCCGTGAAACGTATAAATATTTTTTTCACAACATGGAAAAGAGATAAGTTAGATGACAGCAGAGAAAAATATGAGTAGAGGAATAATGTGAATGGAATAACGTGGAAAGAACATGAGTAGCCAATCATGCAGTAGAGTTCGGACATGTAAACATCTAAGTGTACTTCGCCTATGAAGTGTAGAAATGGAATCCAGTTCATCGAAGATAAGCGTTAAAACATATATAGTGGTGAGCATATTTTTTCTCCCTTTGGGACTATGAACCTAGGTTCCTAGAACCTCCTGAGCGTGGTTGAGCGGCAAGACGATCATGTTCCACTGGAAAAAGAAAAGGGTAAAATACGTAAAAATGCGTTAAAAACAGTCTAAGAAGATATTTTCTACATTCACTATTCCAAATAATTTCCACCGTATTTTCATGAGCATGGGGTGTAGCTTTCCTCGTCCTGGTTTATTGATTTTCATCCTCTGCATCTTCATAGAGAAATCCCTTTGGAGTCTACCTAGGCGTAGTCAATGTCTGTATCAATTTGTCCACGTCATTCCCCATACCGCAGTCTATTTCCTATATTCACGATATCCATGGGATATGTCGTACTTATATCTTTTCTGCTGCAGATATGCAAAGTATCTGTTGTCCATTTACGTTCTTTCCTACAGTCCACACCCAGGAAATCTTTTGTACACACATATTCTTCGTAGATTCGAACCCACTATGTGATATAAAAACTGTTAACATTGTCAATGACCGAGATGAGAAATTGACACAAGAGACAGAATCTATTAACAGTACTTGCGAGTGCTAGCTCAGGAAATTTGCATGTCCTTCCTACATGGGTTCCTTCAGAATAGCGTTATTCTTCTTCATGTTTGACTATGCTTTAGCACCCTTCAGGTAAACTATCCACGTTATTCTCTGACCGTCTTACCCTAGTCTTTAGACCTTCCTTCGGAAGTGAACGTAGGTTCCTACCTAAAAGGTACGAAGTAGAACCTCCTCCTCCACTTCCACTATGAACCTAGGTTCCTAGGACCTCCTCTGTTAACAGCGCACCCTTTGGGTGGTTTTACTGGTTGAGCGACAAGACGGTCAATCATAACACCGAAGGTCTTATTTAGTTAGAGGTCTTAGGAGATATGCTCCTAATGGTTGAGCGGCAATCTGGTCAGTTCATAGGTTTACTAATTTCGGGAGTGTACTGTATAATTCGTGCGATAACTCGTAATAGGATTTCGATATACAGTACATAGGAATAAACATGACTAATCGATTAGATGTGGAGTGGACGTACCAAGGTTACCATTTCGTATTCAAGAAATGTCTGTAGGGTTTGTTGTACTATTTATATGTTTCGTTTACACACAACATTATCCACAGTGAAATAGAAGGTGATGCATTTTGTACTTCCTGTACACAGCGCACTTATGTTGTTCAACTATGCTGCACATTAACATTTCGAAAATAATATTATAATATCATCATCTCTCCAGATGGTTTTATGGCCGACAGTTACTGATATTCTTGTCTACGCTTATTTCAATCAATATATTTAAGAGCCTGTTCCCACAAATTTCCCTGAAAGGCGCTAAAGCGTGGTAACGATAGTCACCTTTTTTGTAGCAACTGCGTACATGTTTCTAATGTTTTACATCCCTCGAAGAGGTGGTAGCAATGTTCACATATTTTTGCGGCATGTTCATGTTTCTCACGATATAGAATTCGTTCGTTAATAACAATATTTGCTACAATTCCTGGAAGATATTTTTGCGTATATATTTCGGTAAGATTTTTTGTAACTATGAGTGAGTATAACACACTAGAACAGCTGGTTAAAGCTGCGAAGGAAATCTCGCAATATAACTACCCGGTCATATAGTAACCATTTGTATCACAGGTTGTATACCACGGTCAATAAGCGAATTGTTCATTGACAAAAAAAAATCCCTCCTCTGTTACTCGCAAAAATACTTAGGTATGGCTCGCACTATTTTCATTATTATAATATTCAACGTACACGAAGCTTCGTAGCAAGGCGCCTTTGCTATAAAGCCTACTATAACTTGGCTAAAACTGCACTGTAAGTGACCGGTATAACAGCAATAGGATTAACTAAATTATGGGATCTTCGGCAACAAACATATTACTAAAAATTGTATAGCTAAAATGTTCAACTAAAAATGTACTACTAAAATTGTTCGACTAAAAATGTTCAACTAAGATTTTTACCAACTAAATTTTACCAACTAGTCCCGTATGCTCGATTTCTTGAAATTGGCCGATCCTTACAGTGATAACTAGTAAGATATGCCCATCTACCTTAACCAGTTAGACTGCCTCGCTTCTCTTTACGTAGTAGCTCCACTAGAGTAGCTCCGCTAGAGTTCCTTCGGAATGGTGCATTTTCAGGGAATTTTTGTGTTATGTGTTTTTCAAGTAGGTCGTATATGCCGAGTAATATATGTATCACATGCTCCACCCTCGCCAACCACTGTAATACGAACGTTGTTATAACGGACATATATGACATCGTTACCAGAAAAATTCACTTGCGATGTAACGATGCAAAGAGATATGTTGGCTCAACTCGCACTCTGTCTCAGCGTCGATTGCTGCAACAAAAGAAATGTTTATGTGTTAACTAATCCAGTGAGCTGATAACATGATTCACTGATATGGCAGACATAAATCGGCACGGGTAGTACCCACACATTTATCGTTACCATGAACCCCATCTACATTGTAACAATATATAGATTCACCGTTACAATAATTATAAAAAATATCTTCTCGTATAACGTTGTCATTGCAACAAATGTGTATAAATCAACGCTACATCACTCAGGTAATGCCCTTTAGGCCAATAATATATGTGCTACTGGTTTCACCAGATATTTACGTTATTGTTACAAGTTAGAGAATCTACGTGGTGAATTTCTGGCAATGTTATGCAACACGTACCTTTCATATGTTTTAGCCCCCGGAAGATAATTTCTAGTTCACAACTTATTGCGTATTCTCGTTTGGTTATGGTGTTTCAACGGCATAACACTGTACGTACCTGTAATGTGGCTAACTGTAACTAGTAGAAAATGACTGTAGGGTTTCTCAGCAGTGCTTGTTCAGTAACTACTCTAAACCCTCGTGTACTGGTTCCATTTGTTCGCAAATTCTGCCATTTCATAGCTCCATTTATAGAGACTTGAAATGTTCTGATGACTTAGAGTCGAGAATGCCTGCAGTTCGCCTGGTTCTTGCGAATTAAATGGCTTATCTGTTATTGGAACAACACTTGGAAATTCACAGATGGTTTCCGGAGTGGCTGAACAAATACAAAAGCGTTTGATATAAATAAACTAGAATACTAAAAAATGCTGAGCCAGACATATGGGAAACCTTACGTCATTTCCAGAGTACATATTCTGAAAAAACAGTAGATAAGTGTAACGGGTATTCGAAAATATTGTTTTTTGTCTTCAAAGTCACGCAAACTATTTGATGCCATCACCACGCAGAACCAGCACATGCGACTGCGTTAAAAATAGCCAACTTTTTGCTAATTATTCTCCCAAGATCCTGATATGTATTGTGTGTTACCAATTGTTAACGAAAACATATCACTGTGAATAACATTAATTGGACTTTCAAAGAAGTGAGAGTATCTCCTATTTCTAGAAAATAAGGCCGGTCTTATGATTATTATTACCTGAAGACACGAAGTAGTATTCCCAAATATAGTGATATGTGTCCTTTTACGGAATAATACATATTGTACAGTGACAACCATCATTTTTTTGTATTTGTTCTCAATTTGACTGTCTTACCACTCAACTACTATGCTCTATACCTAGTAGATTGTGTTAATTTTTTGTCTGAGCTATGAGGCTTATTTGCTATAATGATTAAGAGATCACGTGATACCCTAAGCGTGTCACATGTTTCTATGACTGCGGAACAGGATACTAGTGGACAACATAATTAGAGAATACTACGCCATTTCCGCATGATACAGTGACTTCCACTATGTCTACTCATAGTCTAGGCGAAGAAAGTTACAAAGGGAAAAACCGTCACTATTGGGGTCACGTGACTTTGGGTAAGTAATAGAAATTCAGTAGACCTATGAACTGACCGCTTTGCCCCGTATAAATTCATGGAACGGGCTAAAGCCTCTCACTTCGCTCGAAATCCATACACGCTTTAGCACATTTTAGGGAATTTTTTGTATACAATGACCTCTTGCGACTCAACCAGTGGACTTCGTCCAGTTTCACTAAAACCACCCATAGGCTGCGCTGTTTGTTATTCTCCAGGTTGTCCTAATATTCCTCATGACACAAAATTAGCCGATAAACAGTTGTTCACTCATACTCCAATATCTATAGTCTACTTATTGTCAACTCTGCAGTGGATATATTCACGTGTCATTAACTATCAGGATACTCTGGACAAAGCTTAGAGTATTATGCCTGTTTCACGTGATTCGATCAATTGTCTACGTAATCTCTAATACATGTTGACATGTTGTTCTTCGCAGTAAGTGTTAAGTAATCAATTCCGTAGTCTCCTACATCCAGCCGAAGGCTCATTCTCTTCTGATGTCCATATATTTTTTCGGCAATAGTACATATTAGTTGATAATACCGTTACATATTCTAGTAATGATGGTTATAAATTTCTTACACTTGTGTAAACATTGAAAAGAATAACAAAAAATGTGGCCGCTGTTACACTATGAACTCATTCCGAAGGAATGTCCTCCAGGGATTCCAGACCTTTGAGAGGAAGTTCTTGGGGTAATAATTTCTTCATGATTTACTAGGCCGGAGAGGTTTCTTTATTTCAATAATGGATATTTACCCCACAGAAGCATTGTCTTTTGTTATCCACTCGATGATTACCAGACCAATAGTCAATACGGTAGTGAGCAAAATTATTTGGAATGGCGAATGTGTGAAAATGGCCAGACTCTTTTTTAGTCCGTAGGACCTTCTTCGAAGTGCATTTTTTGCGTGTTTCGCCTCTATCTTTTTCCAAAAAAATATGCTCACCACTGTATGTCCCATGATTTTGACGACTTCAGGTCGTCCAATTCCCTTGGAATTTCTTACACTACCACAAAGATATAAATACAAGTTATTAACTGTAATTGTTTAGTTTTTTGCACTTCAAAAACTGTTACCATCAGTAATGATCAGTCACCTGCTGTTCACATATATTCTGTGCTTGTTCAAGTTTTGTGTGGAGTTAATCTATTTGTGTTCAATACCTCTCAATGCACTTAGCATATATGAAAATAATTATTTTGTTGAAGCCGGCTCTCCTAGAATTACAATAAGTTCTTCTCAGAAACATGGTGGGGATACATACGCAGTAATGAATCAGGATCTTAGGTTGCTGTCCCATCACATGAATAACTACTTGTTACTCGTTTATTGCAACCGGATTTTATTCCTTAGTAATGTAACAAGTAATGAAACAAATATCGTAACGAACAATGTCACGTGATTATCGTCATATAGAAAACATGTAGCGTCGGTGACCTATGTACATCACATACGGTGCGTGTTGCACCAGTTGACGTGATACAAGAGGTGACAAATACTAGACAACACACCCACATCACGTGAAATATATATGTTATATGACACACCCATACTTTAATGCATGGTCATGTGCATCTGTCACACCCGTGTACAATGTATAGTGTAGGGTGTGTCACACCATATGTGATACACATAGGTCACCACACGCTACATGTTTCCGTCATGCCCATCTGGACAGCATTTCTTTCGGGAGTTATCTCTCTTGTATTCCTGAAAGACGCATAAGCTCGAGGTATTCGAATGATACATCATGGCACTAGACATAAGTTAGCCAAAAATCATATGTCAGAATCGATTTAATATTCTCTTCGAACAAAAATAGATGAACAAATAGCATCTAGTCTACTGGAATTCAGGGAGTTGATAACGTAATACGTGACCAGTTTCAAATGGATGAATACAGCTCAAAGATACAGATATGGATGCAATTCAAGTCCACTCCTACAAACAAGATGCTGCCTTCATTTCATGTTCTACACTAGTATCCACTGCTTCACATTCTCTACATTGTACAAAAATAGTGCCCTTCAGATAGTCTCAACTGAGCTTATCATGAGTCTCCTGATGTAGTATCACTATTCCATTATGAGACCGTAACTCATTATAAGTGTATCTCCTAAAACGGATAAGACCCACAGTCCTATGATGACGGTTGACATAGTTAGAATCGCCCTACTTAGTAAAAGTTTATTCAATGTTGTGTGTATATACTAGATAATAATAACAAATGTCTGGAGTGTCACCATTGCCATACTTCTTAAGGCAGTGTCACAATGTAGTTGCATACTTCCGGAGTAAATCCCTTCATGTGTTTATATAATAAATTTTTTCGTGTGTCTCAGCATGCAAAACAGCATGTCGAAGATAACAATCGAAATCACCAGTAGGCCTGTATTTAGTTTACATGGAAGCATAGAACAGTTACTATATTGCAGTTAAACGGAGAATATTTTGATCCTGAAGAGATAGCAGAGTCCTTCTGAATAACTAACCAGTACACACTATGTGCATTAGTAATTCTCTAGGATGAACAATAGACAAGATTTTTACAAAAAGTGCTGATAATAGTCTGCTTCGCATTTTTCTTCGCTCTTCTCTGAGCACTCTTCAGTGGTTTAGCGAAGGCACCAATATGTTAACAGAGGATAAACAGTGAATAAGGCTACTAGCGGTAAAACTACCTCAGCGTGACTGGGCAACCGCATGCTCTTAGCATCTTCACAACATAGCCATTAACACCCATCAATCGGAGATTACCCAAGGGCAGAATATTTGTGCATACACCATATGTATGTGGCTATATGTGTTGTCACTACTCTTGCAATGATGCTACTACGTCTTAACGTTCTGTCCACTTCATACTGATTAACAAAGTAAAGGATTCAGGCACCTCGCCCAATTCAACTACACGGCCATCGTATGCAATACAAATAATGCACATATATAATATCCTAGTAGCTGCCATTGACGATAAAGGTTCTCATCATAGAATTGCTAACATCTTTATTCCATAAATCTATGAGTCTTCGTTCTGCGGTTGCAATATAGTATAAGAAGTATATTAGTGAACAAAGTTAAGCGAATCCCTGGATTCCAAGCGTCCTACACATAAAAAATATTGCTACTTAAGTCATCACTTAAACGTAGAGTAACGTAACGTGTAGAGAATTGTCGGAGCTTATACCAATGTACTAGGGGTAATGCTCTGTTGGTTATCTATGAACTTTATACAAGTATATTATTTCACGACGTGGAATCCAAACTAATTAACATGATAACAAAGAGGAATAGTAACCACGTCCTACATATTTTTTTGGATGACAAAAAAGGAGTTCGTTTCACAAAGAGAACCGATGACCAAACCATCTAACTAGTAGTATGATCGCTAATTACTCGACTACTTCCTCATACCATATGTTGTAATTATTGCCCGCATACATACTCTTTTGTGTTATTACAAGAGGATAATATCTGTTACCTGTCATGTTCATCTTCTGTCCCGGCGTTACATGGTATATTTTTTTGCTCTTCGAGCCTATGAACCTAGGTTCCTAGAACCTCCTCTGGAACACATTACTTCGTACTATCCGGATTCGCAAATTTCTTACCGTATAGTATTAATAGACAAATTGTATACCAATTAATCTCCAGTCCATGTAATGGACCTTCCAAGGGAAGTGATTTTTCGAGGAACGAGGAAAATAATGGAGGACTGATAATGCAATACCGAACGGTGACCCATGCTACGACAAATACATTGCTGTTGAAATCAAGAACATCCTGGGTTTCACAGTACGTGAATCTGATCGTGAACAATGTTCCCTGTTTTGCTATTTTATTGGCTAATGGGTATTATCGTAAGAATAGTTACGAGAGTACAATGTTTCGAAAAACTTTGATCTACATGAATCTAATACTACGTTTGTCTTATGCGTTGGGACAAAAAGAAGGATTTGATATAATGCCACTCATGCGAACTTTGGATTTAGTAGGCGTCACAAAGAGAATGATATAGTGGTAGAGTTTGTCTCTTTCTTAAATGACGTTACTTTTCCACCCGCATTTAACCTATATGTTTCCATACAAGTACTACAAGAGAAGAGGACTCCTCCAGGAGGCGGGGCTCAACGTTCTTTACCTTTGGTAAAGAACTCTTCTATATCAAATCATTTATTGTAAGAAAACGCAGAAGAATGTTTCTAGCTCCGTTTATATCTCTATCCAGGAGAAATGAACAATTTCCACACTTAAAGATTTTTGACCCACCTAACTTGTCATTAACTGTCCCACAATTTCCACACGTTTTACTTGTATATTCCTCAGAACATATTACGACTTTGCAGTGAGGATACTCTCTTACTTTGTGAAGCAAATATTGACGAAAGCGATAATGACTCCATGTGCACATGGCCCTTGCCACTTTAGACTGAATACTGCGTAGTTCACGTCTTATCATATTTTGCGTCTGGAACTCAGGGAGAAGTACTATTCTGTGATTAATGCATAGCCATTTTGCAAATTTCCTATGGCAATCATCCACTAAGTTCCGTATCTTTTTCTGAATACGCAGCATGGATCATCGCAATTTATACTGAAAACGTTTATATTTATTGCCATGAAGAGTGTCCTTCTTGCTTTGCATTTTATCGTAGACATGACATAGTCGATAAATTCTTCCTATGTCACCACTGCCCCATGATGCAGTATATCCGTCAGGAGAATAGCAAGTCACTTCTTTGAAGGTCCTACAGACTAAATGTTCGAACGCCCGGATCGAGTGAAATAAGCTTAGTTCTTCTTTGTTCCTCATTCACTATAAATGGACCTTGGTTCTCAGTCCGTAATTCAAGTGGCTTTGGTATACAAAGATAAAACTCTCCTAACCTATTCATCACTAAGCGACTGTCATAACCTACCCTTTGGGTACGAAGTAGAGTAGAAGGAATGGGCCTAGAAGATTTGATTTTCCAAAGAAAAGAATATTCGCCTTTTTTTCGTCCCCAGTGTTTCGATTCGATAGTAATCGACTGCTGTTTGTCTTTTTTAGAACGATATTTCATGGTAAATCCCTTAATGCCAGTAGCGAATGTTGAGTTGTAGGCTTTTAACAAATCACTCATAGCCTGATCACGAATATCATAAGGAGTCTCAAGAACCCATTTTTGCTCTGGAGTAGTGTTAAACGCCTTAGCATTGAGAAAATGTGTACGTAAGTCCTTTTTTGTTCTTTTGATGTTCTCCTTTGTAATGCCATGAAGACACTTATTATATGTCCAACGAGCAGTTCCAATCCATTTGCGCAGTTTTTCTCGTTCTTCTTTTTTGGGATAGAGACGAACTCGTATACATTTTCCTGCAATAATTTTATTTGTAACTTTCTGCCGAGTTTTTGCTTGTTTGCCAATATCTTCTCTGTTATTAGCGAACGAGGGAATTGTTTCTATTATTGTTCCATGTAATGGACTGCTCTGTTGCGGTAGCATATTCGTCTTAATGCCGGAGAAAGAAAACCATTTATTCTTCTGTTGTGTGCGGGTACTAGTTAATGCCTTTTCGATGTTGAGATTGACAGTAGGTAACCATAGTTTTTTGGAAAGTAATTCTGCCGAATTATCCCAAAAAGTACCAGTCTTTACTTGTGTTTTATTTGCGATAATTTTTCTGGGAACGTTCAAAGATATATTCAATCCAACTGTATTTTCTTGCATACAGAATGAATTCTTATGTTTAATATGCAGAACAAAGCTTTTTATTTTTAGAATTAGTTCTGTATTCGCATTTTTATTAACCTATTCTCTACAGTTTTGTAGACGAACGAAAGATAAAAAATTAGTGGAATTGTTAGCAATTAAGTTATTCGAACGAAATGGGTATTGAGAATTTATTTACTTCTACTCACGTGTGATTCTTTGGATTGCTCTTTGGAACTAGGTTTGCAGACACTATCTCGGAAAGTTCCAACTACGACATCTTAATCCCTTTCTCTCTGTTACCATCATCACAACATAATCAATATGCCGATGCACAATTCGTAGATGAGTTGCTATAACAGGACAAGTGAAAATGACTGCCGTACATTACGAATTAATGTGTCACGTTGCGAAGTAAGTCATTCCATGAATATCTACACGCCTATATTCTTTGTAACATTAATCAGAGGATGTTATTATGTTATCCCCTCAAAAAATAGAATTGGAATAAAAGTCTCTAAAAAATTAAGAGTAGCAACGCAAAAGACACATACCATTTTTTCCTAAATGAAAACACCCCAACTGTATATGGAAATTAACTGTTTAGGTGGTGATACTAATTTAACTTGGATCTGTCGTTACGTTTTCAGTGATCGAGAATATTATAAGGAGTAACTATTTCATATGATGCAGAGATTGGACTTGTATGAACATATATCAAAGTTTCCTAATGGTAATGTGCGATTGCCAAATTAGTCTTTAGACCTTCCAAACTACCCTCTGGGTAGGACTTCCTCTCGAATTAGTCCGTAGGATCTTCGAAGAAGTAAAACATTTGGTTTTATGGGAAGTGGCATCATGATTACATTTTTTTCGAAATATTGCTGGTTCTTATTTAATAGTGTGTTGACCATATTTCTTTAGAACCTTCTCGTTATCGAATGATTTTCATATCTATTCATATCCAAACCCACACTCGTTGTTTTCGATCTGCGAATCTACTTCGTACCCAAAGGGTAAAATGCTGCCATATTTGCAACCTACATTATAAATCCTGTTTGAACTACCTGAAACTCGTCTAGCGGTTTTCTCTTGCTATTTTTTCACGTTATCTTTGCTGAGTTGCAAAACAATAGAGAAGGTGTAATATATTTTTCTTCGTTCCTCACGCTTTAGCACCTTACTGACAGGGAAATCACGGAAGGCATACCTGTTACTAGTTCGTATGTATTTTTTTTGTAACGATGACGTATCGTATACTGTATATTGTTGTGATCCGTTAGCTGGAGAGCATTTCCTTTGATAAATAAGTACGATGAAACGGTAAGTTATCTCATCTGTTGTGCAGAGATAGTTGGTTTGTTTCACAACAGATGATGTTCACTTCCGAAGGAAGGTCTAACGACTAGTTCCGCTCTATTTTCATAATATCTGATAACAAACATTCGATGTGCATTAATCAAAAGTGGTAATAGTTAATCGTTAGTTATAATAAATTCATCACCTATTTCGAAGAATATAATTACGTTATTTATATTGCACAAAGTTCTGAGCTACTTGATTTCATCCATATTCTCTGTATACATTAGATAATATATCTACTCGTGACTTCACCTATCCCTTAAACAGTTTCCAATAAATAGCGAAATTGACGTGGAATCTATTTATTATGGCAGTCACACTGCCCAGGATTAATCCCCAGAAAATACTGCCCTACGTGATTTCATGTGAACCAATTACAGTGTATGGCACTGCTTTGTTCATAATTTTAGTTATTGATACAAGCCCACGTTAGTCGGAAAATGGTACACTTGTACCATAGTGGCATTCTGAAACAGTACTCTATTATGTACGAATCATACCCTGTGTTTCGGTGAAATAACTGCGGAACAACAAGGGTCTAACGATAGTCCGGCTAAAATAATTTTGTTGAAATACCATTCATAAGAAACAATGCACAGTTGGCATGAATTAGCGGGGTTGTGGAAAGAATATGATAACAAAGATTGTAACTATTACCACATAATTCGAAAAAATATTACTAACGAATTTTAACATCCTGATATAAACATAATCGAGTTAACAGGGTCATAATGTCTAATTGATTCTTATCGGAAAGATGCCATTCCAGAGAAACTCTGGCTGTGCCACGAAGTGAAGAGAAACGTAGAGGAAAATGTGTAATGACATGTGAGCTTCTCCCAGTGTTATATGACATCGATCCCTAAAGGTCCCATGTCATGTGTTCATGAGCAACCTGCTGTGAATACTGAACCTGTTATGAACTTCGGTTAATACACATTTGTCATACCAGTTACTTACGGGTTTTGTTAGTTATCTCCCTAAGAATGAAAATGCCAAGAAAGATGAACTACAATAATTTGTTCGGTCATTTGCCAAATGAAAAACAGTACTTGTCTTATATCTGACTGGGTGTTTGTGTCCAATGCAAATTTTTTCACGCTAGCGCATTATATTTTGCTCTTCGAGCAGTCTCCGACCGATAATAGTTTGGTATACGTATTGTATTTTCCTACAGCTTGATAATTCTTATTGTTGACTACAACTCATGATATGTATATCAAGGCATTTCATTATGCATAGCGTGTCCCTATTAAGCCCTTTTTACAGTTCAGTCCGTTCTGTAATTTTCCTGGACGGGCTGTCTCAGAAATCACGTAACTTTAACGACTTCAAATTTTGTACTCCAAAGTCACGTGAATGGCTGCGTCAAAAATCATATGACACTCTGAAAATTTGTGTAGAGTGTCACATGACACGTTACGTCATGTCTTATAAATATATTCTTTAATGTTTGATACTTATCCGATTTTCTACGCATAACGGAACTCACTACTTGACTCCGACAGAATTTTTACCTACAATGGGTAACAGATGCGATGAAATTTGAATGACCAGTCCATTATGAAGGAAGCTTAGTTCGGGTGGACAACGTAGACAAAATATTACGTAATCTATTTTCAGCCAATCCTTTGACCAAATTCAGTTAACTTTAAGTCATACAGTGGAACCGCCCGTAGGATAACTATGCCTTTCCATTTCTGATTAATGCGAAACTGCCTTCACTATAATGTCATTCATCATATTTTACGAGATTCGACAAAAATGATATTCGTACAGGAATATTGTGGAATTGACAGGATTCACATAAGTTTTTCTTATTTATACCTTCCAGTTACCAGTAATTGTACTATTTCCATGGAAGTGCATAAGTATGGCTTTAGCCTGAACTCAACCACACTTTTTTATTCATTCGTGAGACTTGTTAACTTCTATAAAAGTAGATTAATAAACGTAATACATAGAAAAAACTGTCTTAGAACGCACTTTTGGTGCTTCGCTAGTTCTCAATAGTGTAACAAGATGTAACGATTGATCCCATTTTGTTGGAAAAAATACACAATCTCGAACTTTCCAAGTGTCCTGTTATCTAAACTAGAACCAATCAGTGAATGTACATGTTTTATGCAGAGCAAACTAGTTGACATATGTTATATAACAAAAGTAACATACTAATTATGGACTTACTATATGAGCGATATTATGTGTTGCACCTACTACGTGGTTCCATATCCTCTATATGAGCTATGTTCATTGCCATAGATAAAAAATTCTATGGGTTTCTACTTTGTAGTCCCACCTAGACATGCCGTTGTTTTGTTTATTTCACTGAAGAGATTCTCTAAAGGGGGTCAAAGACAAATAGATAAAACAATTATAATGGGAAAAAACATGCATGAAAGCTTTTGGGTTATTGATGGCAACTGATTCATACTGCTATAGGACGAAAACTTTCAATTATATTACAAGTATATCTGCTGTCTCGCATGTTAATAACTCTGATCGAGGGTACTGAACTTCGTTACCATTTTTCTGAACAAAGTAATAAAAACAACATTACCACATGATTTTTAAACGCCCATGGGACTTCTAATATGTAAAAAATATGTTTATTGTTATCTGACAAACCATTTTAACCACATATTCTCCGCTGTGATGAATGTGATCTGTGTTTTATGAGTTACTACTGCGAGTTGATTATTAGTGGACGATAGTTATTACTGCGACGAAAAATAGTGGAAATCATTATCCACCGTCGGAAGTGAATATCAGATATTAGTGAACAACAATTATCTACTGCGGAAGTGGATATTAGTTATCTGATGCGGGGCAGTTATTAGTGGACAACTGTTACCTACTGCGGAGAACACATGATACTCTATACCTAGTTAAAGACAATTAGTGGAGGTTTCTTTTTTAATCCAAATCACATGACTTTGATTGTAAAAACGATAAACGTGCAGAATTTTGTTTTTTGTAACGATGCTGTTGCGTTTGTAACGATGCGAATACATTTGTTGTATTTTGTTAGTAACGGTAGGCTACGTATTTTTGTAATGATGAAATATATATCGTTGCAATCTGTTGGTAACGATAATGTACTGTATGTGGCTGTAATCTTCCACCCGCATTTAACATATGTGTTTCCATACAAGTACTACAAGAGAAGAGGACTCCTGTATAAATTTCTTCGTTATGCTTACCTCTTCGACTCTATAATTTCCTTCGTTCCTCAGAAAAATCACGGAAGACATTAGCTGTTACTAGTTCGTATGTATTTTTTTTTGTAACGATGACGTATCGTATACTGTATATTGTTGTGATCCGTTAGCTGGAGAGCATTTCCTTTAGAAATGTAACGATAGTTACAAGTTAGTATATATTTTTGTAACGATGAAGTATATATCGTATTGCTGCAATCTGTTGGCAACGATAGTATATATTTGTTACGAGTTCGTATATATTTTGGTAACGATGATGAACATATATATTTATTACAAGTTTGTTACGTTTTTGTAACGATGAACGCATATGCCGTAGATACTATTGATAATAGACGTATATTATTTTTTGAACAAGAGGTATGCATTTGGCTACATCACCCATTGGGTGTCCCATAACATAACAATAATGTACTGAATATATTACGAGCTTGAAGCATATCTTTTGTAGTGATGAAGTATATGTTGTTGCATGGCCACTGGTAACTATTTCTGTATATATTTTTTGTAACCGTGATGTGTATATTAGTTACAGTCTGTATATATTTTTTCGTAATAAGGTTGATATGTTTTTTCGTAATGATGGATGTATTTTCTTTTGTTGCAATGCATATAGTTGGGTAATGAAGTTCGATTTTATCTTTATTTCATGAATGTATTTTTTGTAACAGAATATGCTCGTGGTAACTAAGAATTGTACCACATGGCCAGGTAAATCACGTTCATGCTAATATACTGTCTATGTCATCTACTTCGTATCATCCGAGTAAAAACCTCCGCTTATATTCTTGTATTACTTTCGCCTTTTCGAGGGGTACGTAGCACTCAGAAATGTAGTGCTGATGCATATCTATCGATTTGAACAAGGGTTATCATATAAAAAAGATATGGTCGAATACTTTTATTCTGTAACAGACAAAAAACAATCCTTGAATGCTGGTGTACATGAAAATAAAAATTATCGTTTTGAACATAAGCCCCTATATAAAAAAGAAATGGCCGAGTTTGATTTTTACACTCCTACTGCCGAAGAACAGGAGATGATCGACCAATATCTTGCAAGGACAGACGCTGAGTACCGTGCCAGGAATCGTGCTAATATAGATTCATCTGTGAAAAGGTTTAACGCCGAACTCGTAGAGAAATACGGTGCCGAGAACCTTAATCCTGAAGACTTTCTTGTCATTCCCGAAGAGGGTTATCACGATGGTTTGTTCGAAAAATATTTCAGAGCATGTATTGACAGAGTCGAAAAGAAATTCCGAAATAAACAAATTCATATCAATCGAGAGTCTGCGTTTTTACCTGTTGTCATGAATGATGCTCTGCGAGAAATGCTAGCTCGCCCCGACTATTTGGAATGTATCGCTTCTTTCGTAGCAAGTATTAATGGATATTCTTCTGACACTAAAGGAGAATCGAAACCTAATACAACTGACCATGTCAATGGGGATACTAATAATTTGTGTTCATTGTCTCCAAGCGAGTCGTGGTCAAAAGGGAGGGAGAACAAAGAAGTGCCACAATCAACGCATTCACCTCGTGGACAACGCCCAGAATTTGCCAATAACCTGAAGTGTGATGGTAACGAGCATGCTAGCATTTCTGTTATTTCATCCTTCACAGACTATGCAATAACCAGTAATATCTCTTCTTGCTGTCCACATTCATCGACTATGAGATGTGCCGTGGAGTCTCGTAGTTACCTGCAAGAATTTCACCTAAAGGAATTAGTACACTGTAATGCAGAGCGCTTTTCACAAACGTTTGCACATAAAGATCCATCTGGTTCACTTCGTGGGCAAAGCCCAGAACTTATCAGTTACCGCCCTGACTACAACTCCACTCTTTCTTCTCACGTTAACCATGATGATCCTGGGATCACAAACTCTAGGCAGAGTCTAGTCCCGTGCTATGTCCACGAAGTGAAAGGAGGAAAAAACTTGTCTTCGTACACAGAATCGATGGATAAAAATAGACAGATAATGGGGATGATGTCCATGACGAGTGGAACGCAAGGAACAGGCACATCGTGTGGTATGGTACTAGCTATTCAAGGAAATAATAAAATATTTGTTGACGATATGGGGATACAAGTACGCCATCATGATGAAGATAAATGCAGCCTAACCTTTGAAGGACCCAATATTGGCAACATCATCAAGTCTTTTGTATCGAGTATATCAGTACCTGTTGTACTTCGTTCAATGTTACTTAGTTCTGGAGGGACACATATACATAGAATCTCAGCTAATCCATATATTTCTGTAAGCACACAATCGTTAAAACATCATATGGCAGAGTGGCTTTACCTGCGTTGGAGACATATGAGAATAAAGGGAAGAATGTCGTTAATGTTTGGTTCAATTGTCGTCAAAAGCAAAACTCTTACAGTTCCATCAAGTCTCGATCATTCATTGTTTCATCACATCAGCAAGATAGTTAATGATACTCTGGGATCAAAAAAATTATCTACACTGACAAACTTATTCTACTCACGTACAGTCAATCATGTACATCTACGTTTGTGGATAAATAACGGATAGAGATTTGTAGGCCATATCTAAGGGAAAACACGAAACCTGACATAGCCTCTACGATTATCACGTGAAAATGTTCTCTGATTAACAGGTACAGTAACACGATTTGTTTGTAAACTGAGTTCACAGTCTCAGCACGTAACTTTTAACACACAAAAAGTCATAACTATACAAGGGTGTATTTATCTAAAAAACATGGGGAGATTATACTTATCACCAAAATACGGGGAGAATACGATTGTTCGCAAACATGGGGGTTTTTGTGTTATCTGAAAAACACGTAGATGAAAAATTTCTCATTAGATATTTTTATCCCGATATTGATGGCAAATGAGACAACAACATATGTACCACTTATGTACCTAAGCATACATCCATAATCAAAGAATCCATTCTGAATGATTAAGAATAGCATGGTGAAGATGAGTAGTATACTGAGCATACAAATGATTGTTATCGATAAAACCATCTATCGGAGAGGACGGTTATACTGTGGATAAAACGAAAAGCTATGATTAACGTTGAAGAACGTATAAAATAAGATAACGAATACTTATTGATAATATAGTATTACAAAGTAATTGAGAGTGGTTTTTGGTAACACACGCTTAGTTACTGATATTGATTGTGGGACAGATTATTAGTGGACAACAGGTATCAAACGTGACATCGATACCCAAGGGTCCTATGTGGGCGTTGCCCAGCCAAAGGCTCATGTGCTCTTGAGAGTAATAATTCTCCCTTTCGAATTAATATCTAGTGATGAGCATAACTATTTACGTATTTTATTTTGTGGAATATCATTTGAGTACGAAAAATTGTTGCCGTATTAAGTCTGGCTTTATGCGAAAAAATATCGGTTCACAGGGTATCATTCGATCAAAATGCATTATCGCCATGTATAATAGCTTTAGGGATACCTATTAATCGTTTTACGGAATCAAAAATTTTTATTACTTAAAATAACAGTTACATCAGCAACAAACAGTAAATACTAGATAGGGATATGATTTACATAATAGTTGTAACCCTTTTTTTTCTTCACAAAGTCAAACCCATCATCATATTGCGAATTAAAGGTCTTATCTGTTTTGGGTGTATATAGATTACCTATCAAATTACACTTTAGTTTTGGATCAATGATACTTAGAGCATAACCAATGACTGCTAAACGTAACCATAACTGGCGATATCCTTTAGTTACCATTTCTGTACTATCAGACTTTTTTATTTCTCCAATCTCAATATTAAACGTTTCAATATCGCCATTTGTTGTCAAAGGTGTTAGCAGTCCTCGCACGTCTATCTCCAATTTTTCTACAAATAGTGCTTGTTTGTATTTTATGGCGCTTTGTAAACTCATTACCATAGAAGAAAAAAGCATGATGGTGAACCCGGGTTCATGGATTAAAAAAGAGCGTCATTCCTTACTTCCTAACCATTGACAAATATGTAAGTTTCTCTGTCGATGTACTATCTTACTTATAAATGATAACATCCATTACTCTACCTTTTCTTTCCTTAACTTCTTTTATGAGTTTATTCGCACGAGAATATCCAACCGTATTCTGCTGATAGCATAAAACATAGGATCTTACTTTATCGTAATTCAGATTTCTCAATGAACCAACCGACGTTAGGAATCACCAAAAACAAATGGTAATGAATGGCAAGACTATCAGGGGTCTGTTTCACAAATCTGGATTAATAACATCGAAAACGGCTGTCTACATATAAGCAATAATCCTATTGTGCACAAATAACCAGAATATATTAGCATGCAAATGATCTAACCGTAATCATCCCATAACTCGCTATTATATTGGTGATCTATCAGCATTTCTGAGTTCCGATTTCTAGTTGGGAAATGATCCTTCGTATCACACATCATCGACAACGCACCCCTTAAGTCTATCAAACGTTTTAGTTGAAGATCGACTCTATCAAAATAAACGGTGGAATATTATTACTCCAATAAGTAATTCCTACCCAAAGGGTACGAAGTAGAATAAACATGAAAAAGGGTAATTTGTGTTAACATAGAAACTAAAAATTTGTATTAAACCGCATGTATACTTGTTTACATAAGTCACTAATCGAAAGGGGCTATCAACAAAAATATAAGTGAACTATTCCCACTTTTTGTAGTCAAGAACTCAAGATCCTAAATATGCATTAAGTTATTGCTCCGTATGTCCAGATCTAAGGAAAACATTTAGTTACTAAATCGCTAGGAAATGTCTGTTACTCTCAAAGGAACTCGTTAATATTTTTTACCTTGCTACGGTTTTCACAACTAGATTCTGGTGCTTCGCACCCGTAGTAACACATTGCGAAGCAATGCCCTTCAGGCATTTCCTACAACTTTAAAAGGAAGTTCTAGGACCCTAGGTTTCTAGTCGAAGAGGTGAAATGGGCCTCTCCTGGGATCCCATCTCTGCGCACGGAATATCATCCCTCAAATACAATTAGTCAATCGAAGACTAATTAACTTAGGATGACATGAAACTATCAAGAAGGCAATCATGGAATTAAGACCATTGACCCCAACCACAGAACAAGAAGTAATAGTAATTGATGAGGAACATAATCCATCAAAAAAACTCTCTGAAATGAAGCATCATGAAAGTAATGATAAATATGGCAGCAAATTAGGAAAAAAAATAGATAAATTGGAAGAAATATTAAAAAACAATCAAAACAAATTAGAGTTTTATACGAGCTACAAAAATTGACAAATAATCAAACAAAGTGGATCCAAGATCAACTAAGACAGCAAACTGACAATAATAATGATGTTGATTTGACTCCAAAGATCTTCACCGTAAGTAATTTTATTTTTCTCTTTAAATAACTATGATAATTTTCATTATACAATAAAAATAATATAGGAAGGGTATATTCAAGTATGCCGAAAATTTTTTCCAAGTAATTTGTGGCCCAGCTTTGATGATTTTAAATCTGAATTAGAAAAGTGGCTCAATTTACATCATCCCAATTATTTAAAAGAAGTAAGTGAACGAAAGTGGACTAATTCGTTTGTCGGAAACCATCATACTATGGTAATTATCATTAATTATATAAATACGATTTAATTTAATTGTAAATTTCAAATTTTATTAATTTTTTATATTAATTAGATTCAACATAAAATGAAAGATTTAAGGGGTACCTCTGCCGCAGCAGTTAGGAGTGCAATTTTTAAAGAATTGGGATTACAGATTCCAAGCAGTAAGAAAAAAAATACTCCAGTTGACATTTCGGAATGGAAAAGATCGCAAAAGGTCAAGGAATGCTATTATAAATTATATGACGAAGATGAAAATGTGATAGAGAATATTGCAAAACAAGCATTTCCAACCTTATCTCATAACAATGAATTATTATTTAACGATATTTATGTTTATACAGCATCTGTGTGCGATATTGTATTAAATCCTAACTATCCGGATATAGAATGTGCAAGAAAACCATTGGAAAGACGTTTTCGAAAATTCAAGGTGATTTTTTTGTTAATTAAAATTGAAATTATCAAATTTTTCAATTATAATTCTAAATTAATATTTTAGGATTCACTCTTGAATAATGAATCTATTGAACTTGATGATTCGATATCAATATTACGAGAAGAAATCCCAGAAATGAAAAAGAAAGTAGTAGTTGAGAAAGATAATGAAGAGGAACCTCATTCAGAGGAAGCTTATGAACAAAATTTCGATGAATTATTTGATCATAGTGACTAAGTATTTATAAAGATCATGGACAACTTTAAGCTTCCCTCAAGAAGTAATTTTTCGATATTGATCATACTTTTATGCTTAGTGATATGTTGTATTATTTGTAATGAATATTTTTTATTTTTATTTTTCTATTAGTTATTTAGTATTGCTATTATTAAATGCCGGTCCTTATATGATCGACATAAAATTATTATGCAGATCCGGGGGGAATTTACTATGAAAAACTATGATATACAAATAATTGTCAACAATACCGATAAGGAAAACCCCAAATGTTGTGTAAACAGACACAAAAAAAATCACATTACTCTGTTCTTCATAGCCCGTTCAAACAATATATATAAAAAAAAATACTCTCTTTATTATTTAAAACGCACTTATAGTACGGTCGACGTTGGATTTTGGTATAAAGAAGTATATTACTAGTAAAATTGCAATTTCTAAAATTTATTACAACCAAACCAAAAACCCATTATTCATGTATTTTTTGAAGATTCTGCTTCTTCCAAAGCACGAAGTGAAGCAGAAGCTTTAAAAGTTCTAGTATAATTTGCAATCCAGTTTTGAATGGTTTGAACTTTTGGAATATCATTTTCTTCTATTTTTTCTTGTGACGCACGTTCTGTAAGATTATCATACATTTCTTGTGCGGACATTTTCTTTCTTTTGTCAATATTTCCATTCAAAAACATTGTTTCCATTAGCGCTTTAATTTCTGGTTTTATTCTTTTTACCGTTCCTCGCTGATTTATTATTTGTTTTTCTTTTAATGCCCACCCCGCAAAGAAGATACCACGTCTATAAATGAATAAATATTAACAAATTGACCAATGGCAAGAAAATATCACAATGTATTATAAAACTTACATTGTGTTTTGTTGTGTATTTTCTTTATTTGTGAGGTCAACCAAATCCAAATCAACAGAAGAAATTATGATCTAATTGGGAATTGGGTTAATATTTGTACAGTAAATAAAGGGATTGTAAGTATTTACCGTATTTATTTTCTGATTATTGTTTTGGATATTATTTATTTCTGATGCTAATAAAAAAGTATTGGAAATTTAAGATTAGAGTTCAAAATTAACAAAAATACGATCAATAACTTACAAATTGGTCTTAATATTGGAGTTACCCATTGATTAGTTGCTTTAGAAGGAGTAGTAAAACTAGGATTTGGTTTTGTAGTTGGAGTTTTTTCCAACTTTTTTATTTTCACTGGCGTAATCGTTGTCCATTCATTTATATGAGGTAAGGCACGTGCAAGTATATGACCTGCATTAGGACCATCAACTGGCCAAGACCATTCATTCCAATTATTTATACCAGCTATAGTTCTGATCTTTGTTTTTTTGTCTATTCAAAAAAATTGTATCAAAAATTCAATCTAATATCTAAAAAATCAATATATTTTTTTTTAATTCTTACCAAATTCACGATCAGGTGTCAGTTGTGAAACGCGAGCTCCTGAAATATTCTGTATTGCTTTTTGAATATCTTCTCCATCAGTAATATTCAATCCAAGTCGTACATAACGTTTTATTGCTTGTGAAATCTACAAAAATAAAATAATGTAAGTAATAAAAAAAATATTTTTCTTCAAGTTTTACATTACTTGAGCATGATGGGAATCTATTGATGTTTTGGCTTCTCCAGCCTCTAAGAATATCCACCGTCTCACTTCTACATTGTACCAATCATACCAATAAGAAAGGATGATCATCAGTTGTGTATTGTGATAATGTGGACCATTATCAGAAATAATCGTTATCCATTTAGGTTTTTGTTCAAGATTTTCTATTACAGCATGGAGAGAAGAGGCAGTGAACCAAGCATCTTGCTTGGTGTCATCAGACCAGTGATCGAATGCTTCAATATTCATAGTTTGTGTACCTTTGATTTTTTGATACACAAGAACTGAATGCAAAGTCCATCCGCGTTTTCCAAAAAATTCAGATTTTGTCTCACGAGAAGTTTGTGAAAGAATTCTCATCTTATAATCAACAATAAGGACTGCACCTTCATCATCCAACTCTTGAAGTCTAATATTAAATTGTGAATTTAGGTAAAATTTTCTCATAAGGTGAGATAACCAGAATATTAGTTGCTTTAGTTTAATATTCAAAAATTCGTGATGCTCGGCTGATAATTGTTTTTTTAACAGCTCAAAGATGAAAAATAATTTATTGCATTGTGAACATGCATCAGTATGTGATTCTGAACATATTCCAAAAGCGTGAATTAAGCAATGACAGATACAAGGATTGTGTTTTGGTTTCCGGTAATATCAACTTTCAACTCTTTTTCAAAATCCTTTCTGAGATATCGTCGAAGAATCTGTAATTGTTTACATAAATCGTTCTTTTTTCAAATAATAGACGCTATTATTATTATTATAACGTGATAATTACAAAGGTACATGAAATATTTACCTTCAATTGCGTATTTACAATATTATTTTCTATCAATTTTTCAAGATCTAAAAATACCTCATAAAAATTTTCATTGCATATTGAACACAGTCCCCCTAAATTTTCCTTATAGACAAATCTACCACTTTCCAATCGTGTCATAAAGGATGTACGTCCCATACCATTAGGATAAAGTTCTGTGAACTTTTCCCATAAAGATTTTTTATTATTCTGCAGGTACAAGATAGGTAATCCACTTTCATTATCCGTCTTATAGGATGACATGTTTACATTATTTTTATCAGAAAAAAAAGAGTCAAATTGATCTAATTTTTCTTGTGATAATCTCATACGATGTGTGACAGGCTTCAACATCGGAGGGCAGCCGTAACCACATAATCGTGAATGTCGCTTTGCATCAATTATTGTGTGACTTCCAACCTATGATTTATAATAGGTGCATGGTGTAACAAAAAAAAATCATACGATCTTAATTTTTTTGAATAATTTTTTCAAATAATTTTTTTTTTCGAATAATTTTTTTGAATAATTTTTTCAAATAATTTTTTTTTCGGATAATTTTTTCAAATAATTTTTTTTTTGAATAATTTTTTTCAAATTATAATCTCATTTTATTATCAAATAATAAATCAAATAATATATTTTTTCTAATATTTATACATAAAATCTATTCAAAATGTTTTTGTTTCTATGAACGTATATATATTTCTAAAATCTATATTTCTATGAATGTATGTATATTTCTATGAATGTATAAGTCTATATTCTATGAATGTATATAGTCTATATTCTATGAATGTATAAGTCTATATTTCTATGAACGGATAAGTCTATCAAAAATGTTTGTATTTCTATGAATGTATAAAATAAAATCTAAATAGATAAAAATTGGGCTAAATCCTTTCTGTTTGTAAGTGTGCTTTTGTTGTTATTATATTACACTTACCTTCAGGTTTTTTTCAAGTTGGGAGTATGTGAATTGATCAGCAATTATAGATATAACCCTACGCTTACCATCATGGGTTTTTTTATTTTCTTTTATAGCACGATCAAAACAATACCAAAATTTTTTTGTCGAATTTGGCATATGAATGGGTGTTGATACAAGAAAGCCCATTTTGTAAAGATTTGAAATTGTATCACTATCTTTTATAGGATTAGAGGCTCGCGTCCAGAACTGAAACTTTTTATAATAAAGTTAGTATGCAGATTGAATTATCTCTTTTATATATCAAATACAAAAAACTAACCTTTGATTCATCAGAATTGAAAGGAGTGATCAGATGAGCACCAGCCGCTTTTAGCAAAGCTCGCCATGCACGCAATTCCCTATCCCCAAATTTATGACGTTTTGGATAAATTTTTTTCAGATTTGAATAAAGCTCAAAAATATCACTATCTTGTTTTCCCCATATATCAAAAATTGTATACCAATTAATCTTTGAAATAGTTCGTCTCTTTAGATGATATTCAAATAATTTTGACATCAGAGACAGATTACCCCAATTACTAGGCGTGCATGTGGGAACATGATGCACGCGTAATGAATTTTGTGTTTTTTGATTTTTGAGACCATAAAGTTCGCTCCCATCATACTTTTCCATAAACCATGATTTGCGCCAAACTTCACTTGGTGTAGAGCCACGAATTATTTTTATTTTTTGTGCTTGTTGATAGATTTCAATAATACATTCATTATCAACAATTCTTGAAACAAATAACGCTTGTTTCTTATTGTAAAAGTGAAGGAGAGATGATGAATAGCCTGAACCAGCATTATGCCACTCGGGATGAGATGATACCCCTAAGTCATGTATAAAAATTTTATATTTATCAATTGTAATTTGAAATGGAATAAATCTAACACCACGAGATATTTCTTCTATTATTTTTGGATCGTTTTGTCCTATTATTGTTGGTCCCGAAAATTTAGTTGAGTTATGAAAAATTTCATTATATAAAGAGCTAATAGCTCTAGTAGGAGAGGTTTCTATTTTCCCAGAAAATGAACCTGAACTACAAAAATATCCAGGCTGTCTAGGGTGTTCTGAATTTCCAAGAACCACTGAAACTATAAACTCCCGATTATTGCGAAAAACACGAGTCTTCTGACCCAAGCGAATAGGAAAAAAAATATGTTCGTTACTACCATTTGTAGATCGGGAACTCCACCAGTAACGGGCGAATGGTCCATAGTGTAAATTTTCATTAATAGTGCCTGGTGTTAACAATGTAACTGGAACTTCAAGGTGTTTTGCCATTATTTTTGTGAAAGTAAGAAGTCAACAGCAGATTTTAAACGCGACCTTTATTACTATGAGATTATCCCCGAATGTTATTATTATCGATATTAATAATCAATGTCGATCATAACCGGATTAGCACTTAAAACAATTGAATTTTATGTTAATTATTTATCGTTAATAAATGTAATAAGTATTTTTTGATGATTATCAATTAAATATTTTCGATATATATCACTTTGGTTAAATAATCGGTTAGGTCAAATAATGATATTTATCACTTAATCGTATTTTGATAATTATCGATTGGGTTAAAGTTAGATAATGATATTTATCACTGTTTAACAATATCGAAATTACTCGACGAGTGCGATTTTTATTGATATATATCACGTGAGTTTTTCATCGGCATATACCCCCTTAAAAAATTTCCCGATGAAAGCCCAAGCGAAGCCTAGGATATACACTAAGCGTCTTACTTTTTCGTTTTTTGTCATATATCGTTACCATAGTATTGACCTTATACTTTTGTTATCGCAGTTCCCCTTTATTACTCTGCAATAATCATATCCATTAAAAAATCAGAGTAACGAAATCCCCTGCATCTACGTCTTATGAAATACAGTGTTTCTACTATTCTGGTAACTAGGCTAGTTATTACAATTGTCGTATCAAAAAGTTATTTAATAGGAACAACAGAATGGTGGTAACGTTATACCTTGTGTTACCGTGTATATTTCTTCATGGTACAGAATCTCCTGTAAGACATATTCGTTACCGGAATAGTTACTCGTGAATTTCTTATAACGATGCAAATGTTGTTATTCCCAGTAATATGTTTTCGTTAACTATTGGTAACACACAATAAGTATCTTGGTCATTGCCACGAATTACGGAAACGATTGGTAATATAAAGAGCCAATAAAGCATACTCCCAAGGGTCACGTTCTCGTTGTTAGAGACATTTCGCAGCACAAGATATGCCAATTTTGTACTACATCAGCACAGTAATACCGTCATATGATGCCAGGCGCAGTAACTGAACATGTGACACTCTGCGCAATTGTGTAGTATGTCATGTGCCCTTTGGGCAGTCTCCGACTGATCTCGACGCAGTAATTCTCATTGTCGTTCGCTTACATGGATTGTTTATTGATTTCACACCGAGAAATTATTGCTAATTCTTATAGAAATTTAATCACTCACGCATTGTGGTAATTTGGGATGGTTACAGAAACGGCATTCTAGGTAAACGATTCTTCAAATATTTTGTCGATAGTTCGAGTAGATATTAGTGATAATGTTAATGCGTACGATTTATTCCGGTGCTATTTTTATTGGAATATACTCCGTACGTTTGCAGAGGATTAGTTCATAAATAGAGTTACTGCACTTAATCCTGTCAGTCATTAACTATCACACAGGAGAGAATATTATGTTGTTGAAGACTATCGTTTCCAATAGATATCATCATTACTTCCATGTGAACATCTTACTCCACATGGTTAACGACTATCCTCTTAAGAAAATCCGAAGAACGATAAACAAGGAAATGATTGTTCGACGACATCGATGGAAAACTGTTGGCCATGTTAACGATCAAGTTAAATTGTCTGATGACACGGATGGGAACTTCCCTATATTCCCATGGTCTTATTTGTTGCCATTTAAGTGTGGATCAAATGATAATATCGATCATCCCATCAGAACATGTCGTTCAGGTATGGATCATAGATCACGAAAAGTTATTGCAAGTGATACATTCAAGAGTTAGTGAATATGAAAAAATATTAGTTCGTCATAAAATACACATATAATTTCGGTAATAGAAATTCGGGTTATCATTTTTTCACGTGTTTTAATTTCAGTAACTCGGCTTATGTCAAAAGCAAGTGACATTGTTAGATGCTTTCCTCATATAACGTGTTTAATACTATGTTCTAAGACTCAAGTTTCGTGAAATACCGTATTTGTCATAGCACTCTATTATAATGTCACAAACTGTACTACAAACTTGTGCCGTTCTGCATTTAATCCCACTGTGACTCTGATCACAATCGGTGGTGCTCTTCCAGCTATATTTCGTTTCCTTAGTCCCTTCGCAATTTCCGACTGTATTTGTTGAAACTAGACAGTTATTAATGGGTCCTTATTTAGTGAACGACAACAGGTGCCATACAAAGAACACTAGCATATTTTTTGTATGCATTAAGGGTAGCCAAGTACAAGACTCTTTACAGAAACCTTCAATTTTCATAAATATGATAAACATATAATTGTTAGATAGCAGTCATATTTTCGATATATAATAAAAATATTTTAGTACATGTTATATAATTATGAGATGATCAACAGATGTATAAAACATGTTCGTAATTTCCTTGATTTACGCTATTAGATAATAGTCATATTTTTGATATATAATAAAAATATTTTAGTACAAGTTATATAATTATGAGATAATCAACAGATGTATAAAATATGTTCGTAATTTCCCTGATTATGCTATTAGATAACAGACATATTTTCAATATATAATAATAATATTTTAATACACGTTATATAATTATGAGATGATCAACAGATGTATAAAACATGTTCGTAATTTTCTTGATTTACGCTATTAGATAACAGTCATATTTTCGATATATAATAATAATATTTTATAATTACTAGGTGTAACCCATCGCGTTGTGGCGGGAATGATACTTGCTCATCAAGTAAGAGAGTAATAAAGAGAAGTAATGATAACACACGTCTCCCATCACTCCTCTTCATCACTTCTTTACGTCTCCCATCACTCCTTTTCGTATCCCATCACTCCTCTTCATCTTCTCATCACTTCTTTATGTCTCCTATCGCTCCTTTTCGTATCCTATCACTCCTTTTCGCTTCTTTTCGTCTCCCATCGCTCCTTTTTGTATCCCATCACTCCTTTTTGCTTCTTTTCGTCTCCCATCACTCCTCTTCATCTTCTTATCACTTCTTTACGTCTCCCATCGCTCTTTTTCGTCTCTCATCACTCCTCTTCATCTTCTCATCACTTCTTTATGACTCCTATCGCTCCTTTTCGTATCCTATCACTCCTTTTCGTCTCCCATCACTCCTTTTCGCTTCTTTTCGTCTCCCATCGCTCCTTTTTGTATCCCATCACTCCTTTTTGCTTCTTTTCGTCTCCCATCACTCCTCTTCATCTTCTTATCACTTATTTACGTCTCCCATCGCTCCTTTTCGTCTCTCATCACTCCTCTTCATCTTCTCATCACTTCTTTATGTCTCTCATCACTCCCTTTCATCTCCCATCACTTCTCTTCGTCTCCCATCACTTCTTTTAGTCTCCCATCACTCCTCTTCGTCTCCCATCACTTCCTTTTGTCTCCCATCACTACTTTTCATCGCTCATCATGTCTTATTTCTCCTTTTTGTTTCCTATCACTTCTTATTACTCTTTTTTTCATCTTCTATTACTTTCCATTACTCCATTGTTATTTCATCATCTTTCTCCTTGGTCATTGTAATTTATTTATCTTTTATTTATTGTTATTGTTTAAATATGGTGATTTTTTTCTTTAAAATCGTAAATGTGTGGCTTAAATTTTAATATTTGCAAATAAAATTTCATTAAATAAGATTATTTTAAATAAATATGCAAAAAATTTTTTTAAAAAAATATCTTTGCAATAAAATTTTAAGTTAACCGATCAAATAACTAAATTAAAAAATCAGCCATCAGCCGACTAACATCATATGACATTTGAAAAAACCCAGTGACGGTTAGCAATCCTCCCAAAAAATATCTCACAATCCCCCAAAAATCAATTATAACAATCTATTGCTATGAAAAAAATTCCCCAATTATAACAATCTATTGTCATGAAAAAAACATTTCCCATAGAATTTACTAAACCGATCTATTATTACAAAAAATAAATAAGTAAATTATAAAATTATATGTCAGTCTATTTATTACTAATAATAATAATAAGAATCGGGAAAATAGGTAATTACCGTAGTGCCACAGCGTTAATCTGATCACTGATCCAAATCTAGATGGTTTAAGAATGTGGTTTGGGAAAAAAAATATCAATGAAGAAAATTGAAAAAAAGCGAAAAATAAAATTTAGGGGAAAAGAAAAAGGATAAGGATAGAAAAAAAGGAATCCGTAAAAAAAATAAGTACCGAAAAAAATTCTGAAAAAAAAAGAATAATCTGGTCCAAAAAGACTGAAAAAAAAATTTTAAAAAATAAATTAATAATACGGTCCGAAAAAAATAATAATATAAAAAAATCGGTCTTAAAAGACCAATAAAAAAAAATTTTTTCAGTTTGGGAAAAACAACCAATAAAATTCTCGGGTTGGAAAAAAAAATCAAACCAAAAAAGAGGAAAAAAAATGAAGATTTTTTTTTAAAAAAAAAAGGAAAAAAAAAGGAAAAAAAAAGGAAAAGAAAAGGAAAAAGGTTTGGAAGAGAAAAGAGGAAACTTAAAAAAAAAGAAAGAACCGATTGATTCAAGGAAAAAAAAAGAAAAAAAAATACTAATAATCTGATTAAAATTTCATTAACCGGAATTGGATTAGATATAACAATATGACTTGCTGATTAAGCTATAAAGAATACAGATCAACAATTCAAAATTAATTTATACAGGTTAATCTAAACGTAATGGTTACACGCCAATTTTTTTAGTATAATTTTACGCTGTTAGATAATAGTCATATTTTTGATATATAATAAAAATATTTTAATATTTACAAGCAATAATTTAATGAAATTATGTAAATGAAGCAAAATAAAATAATAAATCTTGCAGATATATGTTTACAACAATTTAAAATATTACCACAATCTTTGGTATGCATTTAATCATTAAATTTCTAAATATAAATTTCCATCGGAATCAGTTGTACTGAAACATTATTCTAATAGTCTAATAGATCTCGCACTGGTAGTACCTTCACTATTCCAAGTTTGGTTGGTATTGGCAGGTCAATGGTGTTTTCATCGCATTTCTTAACTACAGCCTGCGTATCTTCTTTATCTCTCTGGGCAATAAGTATAGCTTTAACAACATGACGTACAAAAATACCAAGATTTGTAATAATTTCAGAATCTTTTCTTAGTTTTTGTTGATCTGTCGCTCTTAAATGCATCTGAAATAATTGTCGCCATACATCCTCAGTGATGAATTCATCTAATTCGTCATATGGTTCCACTGCCCTATTTATTAATATTAATTATTAATTAATTTGATTTTAAAAAGTTAAATAATATTATAAGTACTAACCTTTTATGTGTTGTTTTAAATTCATTTGCAAGCTTTACAATGGCAACATGGAATTTGTAGCGATATGTATTAAACCATGAACCTACATCTTTAACCAAGGTTCCTAACCTTGGATCAGTTTTGGTAATTTTACAGACACGTACAACAAGTTCCTCGTATAGTGCTACTGTATTGTTCCTTGTACGAAGAAAAAGTGCCTTGCACTCTTCCTGTAACTGGAACTTAATATGCTAAAAATTGAAATAAATATAACGATAAGTATAGTAATAATTAATTTTGTGATTAAATAAAATGAAATTTCACCTGATCAATTTCTGGAAGTGACAATCCCGATTGTAATACAGCTTCATGAGATAAATTTGATATTAAAGACGTTTCACATTCTTCTTCATTAACTCTAGTTGACATTCCATTTCGGATGCTTATAGCCAAGTTTAAAATTCTTTGATGATAAGCCAACCACAAGGCGATTTCAAATTCGTTAGTCATATTATGAAATTGTGATGGAAATTTTGGCTGCTGCTCACTTAATGGTATATTTGACTCATCTTCATTGTCACTGAATGTCTGGCCTGTTACAGAGAAATTTTCATCACTGCTTTTCATATTATTTTTATCAATATTGAACTGCTTTTGGTTTGAATATGATATAACAGTATTAGTACTATTGATATCCGCTTGCAGCTCATGTGACGTGATATCTGAATCAACATCAATTATTTCCGGAGTATCCTTTGTACTACTGTCAGTACTTGTTTTCTGCTTCTTTTGGCTACTAGATTTGCTTGGCAGTTCTGATGTTATTAGATCGTTAGTATCTTTATTTTTATTTTTTTGCTGTCTGGATCTTGTTCTTTTTGCAACATTTCCTTTATTATATTCATTATTTTGCTGCCTTTTATTTGATTTTTTTGTATTTTTTACAGCAGACGTGGCAGGTTGATCTATTTCCGTATTATCAGAAGAAGGATCATCATCTTGTATTTGAATATCTTTAGCTATCTCTTTTGGTACTTTTAATACTAAAGTCTGTTAGTTGATATGAAGGAAATGGATAAAAAATAGTATTTTAAGAATTTACTTTATGCTTACCAAATACTTTTTTTTTGGGAGGCATTTGTCAATTAAAGAAAATTATTTAATAAAAAATTTATTTAATCCGCTTACTAAGTAGAAAATTTATGTATTTATAATTATAACTAATTAATCACATGATTCAATAAGATTAATATGTTTGATAGGGGGTTAATATTTTAACTATTTATTGCTTACAAATACGATAAATATTAAATAAACTATTTCCAGTTTAATGTGACGCGTTCTCTTAACTTTTACATGACAAATTATTTAGTATAAAACAATATAATAAACACGTTAGCACTATACCATTTATAAATAATATTGCAATATATAATATTGTAATTGTGCATGAAAAAAATTGTCTATTAAAAAAAGTCTAAAATATTATTAACCTGTTTATGAAGTATATTACTATATTTAATAGTCTGTTTATATACTACTTATAAAAATTTAACGTATTATTATAATTACAGAAGTATAAGTATAATAAAAGTTAAAATATCCATACACTTCATATTTTTACCACCAAAATAAATAAATAAATAATGAAACGTTCTAACCGAACCATGCAAGCACATATACCAACACCAAAGTTGCGCATCAAAGTCAAAAAATTATATGATAATAACGTTGAGGAAACTTTTACAACTGATAATATTTTAGAATATAGTAAAATAGAAGATGTTGGCCCACCTTCTGGTGAGCTAGCAGCTAGTTATGTATCATTAAATGAGGTTAGTGTATATGTATTTTCTATAAGTATTCTATTAAAAACCATTCATAAATTGTTATTGAAAGCATGTCAGTTTAATTATTATGCAATTTTTTGTTATAAAATGTACAGCAGCAAATACTTAATTATGAAAATACTGATAATTACCAATTCCCATATATCAGTAGGCCATTACTTGATAATGTAGAAGAAGTTTTGATAAATGATGATGAGAGTCTGGCAAATGACGAACCACTATTTGATACCATAGATGAAGTTTTATTAGATGATTATGAATCTAATGTTTCTGACATTGAAGAAGGTTTAGATAATAGTGTATTAGAAGAAGGTTCTTTTGACTTTGAAGGTTTTAGTGGTGAATATGGGCCATACTTCCCAAATTTCACATCATCAATGATCTTTATTTGGATAACCAAACATATGATTTGTAAGTAATGTCAACTGAAATACTTTACAATGTAATATATTAACATATACTAAATTAATTATACTGGTATTATGTAGCAACATCAGCATATGAAGACTTAACAAAGATTCTAACACATCCCAAATTTTGAAAGGAAGATATTATTACAAACATTCGTCAAATTAGAAAGTGGAGAAATAGATTACCTTTAGCCAAAGTAAATGAACATAGTGTACCTCTCAGTAAATATCGAACACCATCCACATATGAATCTACAAAGAAGGCATTTACTATTTCTCCATTAATACATCTAGAACGTATTTTAAATAACCCAATACTTATGCCAAAGATGTATTTTGGACCTGGAGTAGTTACAGATGAAAAGCAAGAGTTCTGGCATGGTGAACTCTGGCAGGATTCATTAATGTTTGGAGAACATAAAATAAAGAAAGATAATGAAGGTTAGTGATAATAAATTATTAAGTTTATATTGGAAGGAAAATTATTAACAATATTTTATTTAGTTTATAAAGCAGGTGATTTTTTAATATGTTATGAACAATCTTCAACATTTATATGTCGTGTACGTGGTATAGTAGTTGATGAAATAAATAATAACTCACTTAAGCTAAAAGTTGATCAAATTATTTCACATGATGATCTTCCTAACTGTCACCTCACAGATAACCGACATACCCGTGGAAATGGTAATGAATTATGGTTAGTTGAAGGTAAAACAAATTTGGTTAATCCAGAAAATATAGCACAACGTATTATTGTTTGGATGTGTGATATGCCAGAACCTGAAGTATATGATTTTTATATCAAAGAAATTATATACCGTTTTAATAACAGGTGGAAATTTCGTGATATAACAATGAGACATCAATTACCTTGTGAATATATTACACTTACACCACCACCACAACACCTTCCAGTTTTAAAGATTTTTCTTGATATATATGTTGATGATTTTGGTACTTACAGAAATGTGTACCATTCTTTAGGAGGTGTTTATCTACAACTGGGAAATATGCCATTAACCCTTCGAAAACAGTTAAAAAATCATTTTTTAATTGGCTTCGTTCCATTTGGAGCAAAATTTAATGATTTTATTGAACCAGTATTACAAGATATAAAGAGATTAGAAAAGGGTCTTATTATGCAAACTTTAAATGGTAATGCTTTTGTTATAGGTAGTATTGGTTGCGTTACTGCTGATCTGCCGCAAGGCAATGATATAGCAGATGTTAAACGACATAATGCCAAATATGGATGTCGATCTTGCAATGTGCCAAATGATCAGTATACAAATATTGATTATAATTATATTAAAAATGCTCGCTTTCACCAGCAAACAGAAAAACAGTTTATAGAAATTAAAAGTCAACATTCAAAAATAGATAGAGAACGACTAGCAACTAAATATGGTTTACTAATAGAACCAGGACCATTTAAGATGCTTAAATGGGACCGACACCTTCAAATACCTCAGGATCCATATCACTCTATGGCTGGAAAAGCACGTACACTTTTAGAGGGGACATTTAATATATTTAATACAAATGGTGAAAATGCATTTATAGAATATTGGAAAAATATTGAAAAACCTTCACATTGGTATCGAATGCCTAATCCAGTAAGATATCGTCAGAGTTTTATGTTTTCTGATGTACTAAGGCTTACAATGTTAATGCCATTTGTACTTCGACGATTTTTAAAGCCTTATCATATTAAAAAAGAAGTCTTGAACAATTGGAATATGGAACAAAATATAAAACAAAATTCAGCTGTATTGAAGTTATGTACATGTTGGGCAATTGAAGCTAAAGTATTAAAGCTTGCATTTTCAAATACTATGACAGAGAGTGTTTACCAAGAATTGCAAGAATTACTTAAAAGAGAATATGAAATACTTATACAAGTAAGTGAATTATTTATGGTTAATTTTTAAAATAATTGTCTAACTGTAATCTATGCAATTCCATAGTTTGGCTATCATATTTCAAAAGCTAACGTATTTATTCTATTAGCTGTTTTCAGATAACTTCACAAACCTGCCAAATTTGCATGTAAATGTACACCTTTTACAGCATGCTCGTAATTTTGCAACACTTTTAAATACTGCTGTTGGTGTAAAAGAAATGGTACATCGCATATTTAAAAATATGGTACCACATATGAACTGCAAAGTAATTGAACTTGATCTTACCAAACGATACAATACATTGCAAGCACTGCGACATCTTATTGATGGTTGGACTGATCCTCGTTTTAGTACAAGAACTAATGCATTAAACAATATTAACACAGACCCAATTCTTCGTACAATATTTTCAGGCTGGTATGCTACAGAAAGTTTATCCATAACTATAAATAATCAAAAGAATGTTGAAGATGAACGTGATGGTAAGTATGCTTAATTATAATTAAGTGTTAAATTTTTCTTTATTTCTAGCCAAATTGGACGCAATACTAATCTGATCAGGTAGCAATTTTCAAATTTTGAAGTTTGCTAATTTATCATTATTATCCTTTATAGATAGTATCACAGTATGCCATGATGAAAACTTTATTGATATATCATTTAGTAATAAATGGAATAACAAAAAGGTTAGGAGTATGGGACTTTCAAAAAAGTTAGATGCCGATCATCCATTTTTTCGAGACCTTTATGAAGCATATACTGGATTTTTAGATTCAAAAGCCACGCTATTAAATAAGAATTTAGAATTCTATGGGTCAATCACATATACCGTTATTAAAAGTAATCAAGATAATATTCAAATAAAGCTTCGTGTTGGTGATGTTGTGGAGCTATGTGAAGAAACTGAAGGTATCGCATATGCAAAAATTGCATCAATTTTTCGGCATCAAGCAAATAATGGCAAATATTATGCATTTTTTTCATTTAATTGGTTTCAGGCAACAAACACCTTTGACCCGGTACTAGAATGTCCACTTTATAATATTCAAAAACCTGAAGAGTCACGTTGGTTTCAAATTTTTCCAATTAATTTCATTAATCATATTCCGTATGTGCATTTTGTACACAATTGTACAAATTTATGTAACGTTGAACATGATGAAACTAACCGAGGTTATATTTTAAATAAATTTTATTACAATGCAGTATAGATAAAAGATGGAAAATTATGAAGAGATTCGGAGAATGTAAAAAAATATTTTAATATGTCAATCTCAATTTTATTATATGGTTGACATATTTTTAGCATATTTCAAAAATATAATCATTGTATTATTTAATTAGACGTTTAGCATATTTTTAATATATTTTCAAAATAAAATTATCATATAATTTATTACATTTTTAACATATTTTTGCTAAATATCTGACACATCATAAAAATATTTTATCTCGTATTTCTAATATATATTTAACATATTTTAGTTAGATGTTCAACACAACCTAAAAATATTTCATCTCGTATTTCTAACATATTTTTATCAGATGTTCAATGTATCCTAAAAATATTTCATCTTGTATTTCTAACATATTTTTGACATATTGTTATTATCGAGTTACAATAGACTTAACAGAAATACGAATGTGATATGTCTATCATATTTTTGACATATTCTTCAAATATACAAGTTTCTGTAAAGTATTTCACCGCAATCTGACAATCTTAGATATGACAAACTCCGGAGGCTTTTTGCAAAGGCAAATATTGTTCGATCTGTTATCTGCATCATCCTCCCACCTCCCCTACGATTGATAAATTGCAACTTCTCGAGCTTGTTGCATAGTTGTCCAAGACTGACCATAGATTCGTCTGTTAATTGACAATTCACTACGGTCAATTCCCGAATGTCAGAGAGCTCCACTGCTATCCTCAGCAAGACCACATCTGTGAACAAAAAATCTTCGTTTCCGAGACAAAGGCGCTGGATTTTTTTACATGAATGTACTAGTGACTGGATGGCTAGGTCTGATAAATGACACCCCGTTATTTCTAATGTGTGAAGCGACGGACAATTGCCTGCGATATGTAATAACGATTGGGTAGTAATAGGATGTTTAAGTCCTACGTTTCTCAAGAAAATGTGAACTAGATTGTTCGTTTTGTTCTTTGTTTTACACTCTAACAGTCCGAAACAATTACATTTTCTTCTGACAAAATAGTTACAGTTTTTTTTGTGGCACAAATCTCGCATAACATTATCAGTTATCCCTGTGATTCCATCTAGATAGAAGTCCGTAATGTAAACGCAAGATTGAGCTAGGGACATTAACACGTTTTCTTGTATTATACTTTCACCATACGTCACAAGCCTTAGGACAGAAATATATTTTAAGTGCTCAGCTATTGTTTGTATTATCTCGTTTGTTGTTGCAAACAATACATGCTCTACATCCAGGACACGTAAACTGGTACATTGGCGAAAAATAGAAATAAACAAGTCTGTATTATTAAAAGGTCCCCTACCAACAGTTTTAAGAATTAATTCCTCCAAGTGGGAGCAGGATGCAATCTTCTCGAGAACTTCTCTGGAAATTTTTTCGTGAGTTTCCATTGTGATGCCGTGGATTTTATCCTGATGCTTGGAAATCATTTTCGTAAGAGTTTCTGATGTAATTCCGGGACAATAGTAGATTCTTATGTGGGATATTTTAGTGCACACATTTGCGATTGTACTGATTTGTTTGCTAATCCTGATATCTTTGAAATGAAACAAGCTTATGCATCTAACAAGCTCGCCATATTCACACAGTTTAATTGCGTCTTTTTTTCCAACTATTGCGGTCACAAACTGCGAAATGTTCTTGGGATACAAGTTGACATGCCGGTATAATGCTTCGGTAGAAATCCTATACCACGTCTTATTTATCGTAAGAACTTTGCACAACGAATTTTCGTATGATAGATAGTCTACAATCCCCTTTACTAACTCCGGCAACAAAAACGATGAATACATCCCTATAATAATCTGTTGAAAATCACCCTCTTACGTCTCGTGTTATTTGTGTTCTGTTCGAATGCTCAAAAACACGATCAAAAAAGATTATTTTTAGGAAATATCTAGTATAGTAGTGTTTGAGGAGAGAGTTAAAGGATATAAAAATTTTACGAGAACTATAGATTTACATTTTTGAACTTCATTGGAATGTTCTTTAGGTCTAGATTGCTAAGCCACTATCTTTTATATTAATGAATGAATCACGTGCTTTACGGTAATACAGAAAAATGATAGGCTAGTTATTATTACCGGTACTGTTTCCACTATGGTTCCTACTCGGAACATTTTCGGTACCTTGGTTTCACTATACAATTCTGGTCTCGGTATTTTATCACGTCATTGTGATACGGATTAGGGAATAAACCTATACGATAAGCCGTGAAAGCACATAAGCACTTGAATAAGTTCCATATTCCAGATCTGTTCCAGTATTTAAAATAGCATCGGAAAAAACTTAGCCGGGTTCTTGTTGAGATACTTTTGGAATTTATAATCACAAAACTCGGATCGCCAGTGATAATACAGTATATATATTTCAATCACATTTTTTGGGCAGAGCCCAGTTCCACTGGAAAAGAATTTTGTCGCATGTAATAATTGTCGAGAATTCACCAGAGCTTAGTATATATATCACATACAGTATATGAATAGCTGTTGGTCCTACTCTTGTAGAGGTAAGTCCTCTCTTGTTATTACTGACATGGAAACAGATATGTCAAATGTAGCAAATGCAGGTGGTTTCATAGCTTTCATAGCAAGGCATCTACTTCGTACCCTTTGGGTAGTTTTGTTTTTTGAGTTTTTACAGTTATATGATGATAGGCAGAGTTCTTTCTGTTTTGGAATTACTGTATGTCATTTCTTCATACACGTAAAATAATACGATGCACAAATATATGTTACCCATATGCATCATATTTGATATAACTTTTTCACGGCGCAGTAACACGTGCTCTTCGAGCAGTCTCCGACTGATTTGTTTGTGAACAGAGTTTTTAAGGAGAAATATGCGATGAAAAAGAGATGCGTATTAACCATATATGTATTGTAATACATCCATTTCATGGTATGGTATGACAGATAATGATCGTTACCAATTTCGTGATCAAATATTTTTTTCCCAACAACGAGACTGTGACTCGGCGGTCATGGTTGCCATATTTCATTCCGATATAGCCCGCATGTATCCCATAAGATGAAATTTGTTATATTTTTTTAGTACGACTTCTGAGAATATTTAATTCAGCTGAAACGTTATTCGAACACTTGTTCATTGACATCCAAGGGGTACTGCGTTTCTGTAGTCGAATATTATATTTTCTCGTTAATGCACCACTGTCAGCTATTACGGTTTCAACTAATATTAATCTCGCTTGTTCTTCTTGAATGTCCAAAGTACAATATTATTATGCTCTACAGTACATATCATGAAATTGTGTATTATGTTTTTTGTCGTTAATACAGGATCTCGAGACCCGAGCACCAATATCGATCCATGTAACTTAATGAGAGTGTGCTGAAGGCAAGTCTCCGACTGAAACTATATGACTGCTTAGGATTTCATATATAGTTTGTCTAAGCACGAAACCATTTTATTGTTATATTTACGAATAGTCTATTGTATACAGGATACACGAAGAAGTTTAATCGAATCGTGATTTGTGTAGCAACGATTAAATTAGGCTTATATGTTCTGCGCTACCAAAAAAACTGATGTCCTGCTTGTACATCGGAAGGAGTTTAATAAAGCAGATTTTCATTATCCATCTCATATTCCACGTAGTACAATCTAGTATTAATATATATTTATTAACCCATGAATTTCAGAAAACCTTTTTCACTTTGAAACTATTAATTCATAGCTTGTTGCGTAAACTTTTGTCACGTGTTCTTATGAGCAGTGTATATAAATTTATTATCTGCAGTATTGATCGTCGAAATAGATATAATCGTGATTGGCTTGAACACATTTGTGGTGAAGTAAATCATATGATACTCTACACATTTGTTCCGAGTGTCACGTGTTGACACATGACTAATATATAATGTGGTAACGTTACTGGATCATGATTACTACAGCTTCGCTACTTAGTCCCTTACTTGTATAACCTTTCTGAAAGATAGATTGCATCGACAAATCCCGGAAAGTAATAGGATTAAAACAAAGAGCTACCGATTGAAAAAATACAATAATTCATCTCTATGTATTAAATGTTGCGCCATACACCTCGTAATTTGTAATGACAAAAAATCTATTCGAATAACATTCTCGCAACGATATATAAATTTCTCAATAAGAAAGTATAAGCATTATAGTATGATCGCATGAGAACATGTTAACATTTTTTACTATATAACTATGTTAATCTCATTTTGTATACCCACACTTAATCGTGTATTTCAGTGCAAGTACAACAATGGAGATTGAATAACTAAAAATCGAAGATCCAGTGTTTCAGGCGCAGCCTGGGTTCCACCCATATTATTTCGATATCAACCTCTGTTCTTAAAGGGTAAAACAAAAAATTCTTTGACACGTCATCTATCAAGAACTAATAATTCGTTTCCTATTATTTGTGCAATGGAATTTTTTTCGCCGCTCCGCATATTGTTTTAATCAACAATGTACAACCAAATCATTGATCAGAAAACGTTCCGATCCTATAGAAAGATGATTCATCCAACCTTAAGTATAACATTTTGTTTCTCTCGGACACTAATCGCAATTAAGACTGACTTTGGATTATGTATCACTTGTTACCCATTATTGGGATTACTTTTGTATTCGTCTTTCTCACTGCTGTTTTTCTACATTGTGATCTGATATTTTGCTCTTCGAGCAGTCTCCGACTGATTCACTTCTGACAATTCCGAGTAATGGGTAATATGTTCACAGTTTTTATATTAATACAATGAATAATAAACGTAATCAATCACCTTCGGGATGCTTTGCATCAGACGCTCCCTACGGTACACCATAGCTCCCTCCTTTTTATTAGAATCTGTTGTCGAATCCTTTCCTCTTATGTTGTTCCTGACGTTAACTCTTATACAAAGTAAAATCTTAGATCTATTGGTCTTTAGTCGGTACATTTTTCTATTTATTCGTTTGTTTCTGCTTAAGATGAAATATGAACATCTGCAACTGTTATCGCATACTATTAGTTTAACCCGAAATTAAAATAAGAAAAAATTATTATTGCACCAGTTTCATGACAAATATTCACTAGCGACCCCAAACCCGAATATATTGCTTGTCTTCGTTGGAGGAAATAGTAAAATAGAATATGCGCACAATGCAATTACTCTCTGTGTAGTTCCAAACGATTCTTGTAATAAGTAACGGAACTAGCTATGTAAATTTTTACTAAAAAAGCCGAGTAATCTTATTATTGTATTTTTTTATGTTTGCACGGAATTATATTAGCCCGATCATAGTGTGACAATTACACGTGCGAAATAAATCACCGCAGCTTTTTATCTGTGAATTGCTATTGTATATTAAATAGGGCCTTTTTCATATTAGGTTACTGAGAAACACTTGAAAAAAATATTAACTAGTTCGTTTGTCCTATGATAGATAGGTGAGCTAATAGTTCTTTCTCTTTGCGTTTCTTTGTATCCACAGTCTTGTACTATTTACTTTATTGCTTTGATAAAATTGACTTACGACCTTAGCGCAAAAAAAGAAATAAAAACATAATGATCAATATATTTAAGCAAATTTCTTAGATTGCAATCAAATCTTGAGCCAACTGAATATGCGTAACTGTTGCCATTATCTTGCCACTTAGGGTGAAATACTGTACAAAAAATCCTATACGTTCAAGAATGTCAGAAGACACAACCTAAATATCCCCCCATAAAAATAGCATGCTGAATTATTGGTTTTCTATTTCCAACAGACACAGGATGTGTAAAGGAGATAGTACAAAGGTAGTTGGGTGCAATAGTAACTAAAACATAACTCACTTCATGTCCTTTGAGCAGAATTTCGTGACCTTGTGGCAAGAAAATACATACCATGGGTAGACTTGCAATACTATGAAACAGTTGCTCCCTTAATTTCAATATCTCGTTCATAATGGCTCAACTATGATTATTATTTATTAGAACGAATTGTTACTACATTCGAAGGCATGCTTCTATGCACCTAAATTTTATATAGTATCTAACTGTCTTGCCGCTCAACTAGTAAAACCACCCATAGGGTATGCTCTTTAAAAGTTTTAGGAAATGCCCCTCCATGATTTTCCTCGTTCTTCGAAAAATCAGCCCATAGGTCCTTCCGAAGGAAGTGGAGATTTTTTTGTAGACCTATGAACTCAGGTTCCTAAAACCTCCTTATTTAACTAGCATGGTTGAGCGGCAAAATGCTCAGAATACAAAGCTGGTTGAGCGACAAGAGTAGGACTACCCACAGGGTGCGCTCATGGCATTACTTCGTAATGTGTTCCTAAAGTAGAACTGGAGTGACTCTTCAGAAAGGATTGTACTCATTAACATAAATTATTCGTTTTAACAACAATCAATTATATGTTGTGAATAAGAAGCGTGAAGACGACATTTCTGAGGAACGAAGAGAATTAGCAAACAAGTTGTGTTGACACTTGATGTGAAATGTCGGATAATTATTATGTAAAGATTGTCTAAGGCATCGTATTACTTTTCAGATACATGCTAAGAACAGCCTCACTAAAACAGTTTCATCCGTTAGCATCACTAGTTACATGATTGAATAACGATAGTTATTTTTTATATAGTTCTTGTAATTCCATGTTATTTTTTTTACTTTCTTTGCTTGGAGGTATTAAGAAATGATGTTTAAAGCACACTTCAACGATTGATTATGTACATATCTCTGTAGGTTTCCATAATGCCAACAAATAACTATATCAGTTATTATTCCGATTTTCATCTGATGGATCACCGGTTAAATTCAGATTACATATAAGAGTTTCAACTTTCGACATATAATAAAAAAATATACCCAGGGGTCATTTCTAACATTATCGACAAAACTACCCAAAGGGTACGAAGTAGAGTACATTAATGAATGCTAACAAGATATCTAGTGACTTGTTGGTAAGAAGAGTATTATGTAATTCTGTGTTGCCTCTCGACCACGCTTGTTTTTCATTAACCTGATTTTAGTGAAACCACACGAAGTGTGCATAATTATCGATTTCTGTGATTGAATAATAGACAAATTGTATACAAAAATCTTCTCAGTTTTCCAAGGAACGAAGAAATTATGAAAGATGAAATTGCAAGTGAATCTGGCACAGTAACACGTGATTTGAGTTCACAGGCCCTCACGTGACTCATAACGAGAATTTTATTTTAATTCCCTGACTATTGATATGATTGTAACACTAGTCATCGGGCTAGTCTCTTGACTTGGGTTTCTGTGTAAGTGGCCCTCTAGTTTACTAGGGGGTTTAGTAGATAGTACTTTAGGATAGTACTTTAGGATAGTTTTCCTTCGCATCTTTGTCTTAAATAACCGAAAAATGCAGATTTTTGAGTAACACATTACTCTACAGTTATTGATTGGTTACCTGAAGGGAACTATCAACTGTATATGGTAAATGAACCTTTACATACGATTTATCATGTATCCTATTCTTATCCTTTTGATAATGATAATGTGGACAAACATTAATTCACAATCCATAAAAGATGTAATTTGATGAATATCTGCGTCTCGTTTGTTTAGTGTCATCTCTAAATTATGGTTATTCACTCGGCAATTCCTGGAAGTCGGAGTATTTTTTTAATCGGTATTACATTTAGTATCCGAAGGAGTGAGCAATATTCCGTGATATGATAAATTTGCGATGACTATTTTGGTAACAGCTCCTCCAAACAAGGTCACATACAATTTAGTGGAACTAACTATTCAGGCAATGCGATATACTTATTATTAAAAATCTGCTTACCTTAAAAGTAGAAGATTGTTTCACTATTCGTTACCATCATAATTGTGATAATTTGGGCAGAGCCTAGTATTCCCTGGAATACTGATTTCCCGTATATATACGATATTTTTCTGAAAAAAAAAAAATTTAATAATAGAATTGAACAAATAAAATTCCTTAGTATGAAATTAAGCTGCGCGGCGTGTTCCATTTGGGACTGATTTCTTCTCGTATAGTGATGTTTCTTGTCATAGAGGTTTTGACTGGTCACTCAAAGATGGGGTTCGCCACATCGGACTTGAGGAACTCAAGGCAGTGTAACTGGCCGAGGTAGATGGGTATATCTTTGTCTAGTTACTACTGTAAGGATCGGTCAATTTCAAGGACATCGAAATTACGGGACTAGTAGGTAAGTTTAGTTATACAATTTTAGTCATACATTTTTAGTCATACAATTTTAGTCATACATTTTTAGTCATACAATTTTAGTCATACATTTTTAGTCATACATTTTTAGTTATACATTTTAGTTGAACATTTTCGTTATACATTTTTAATGATACAATTTCGTTATGTGTGTCCCGAAAAACCACTTCCTTTGGAAGGTCTAAAGACTAATTTGGCGATCCTATAACTGTTATACCGGTCACTTACAGTTTAGTATTTCTAAGTTAGTCTTTAGACCTTCCGAAGGAAGTGGTCGGCCTCTTGGCAAAGGCGCCTTGTCAAGAAGCTAATGGGTAAATAGATTTTGCACCAGCTCATACCTAGGTATTTTTGTGAGAAACAGGGGAGGGGGGGGGTAATAATTTTTTTTGTCTCTTGCGTCATTGATCGACTATGGTTGTCCGGGACATCATTAGCCGAAAAAAATACTTGTACCAGTGTTATCATGACAATCTGAACAAAATGCAGTTACACTGTAATGAATATGTTAACTGTGACTCTTCTCTTTTTTCTACTATTAGTTATTCATCACTAATCGCATTTGGGTTGATAGATTGTCTCTTTTCTTTAATCAACGATGATCCATCAACAATAGAACAAATCGAAAAACTTCATTATCAGCTAATTTCCCAATGAACCCAGGAGCCTAGGTTCCTATCTGAAAGGTACTACGTAGAACCTCCTCTTGTTAAAAGCGTGGTTGAGCGGCAAGAGCCCTTGGCTGGGTGAAACCCACGGTCAGTTCAGAGTGTCATGTGCATTGATCCCTTGATTTGTATATTCTATCCTAAACGAACTGTGAACAAACATTTTTTCTGTTCTTTTTCTCTTGTGTAACAACGATAAATTTCCAACATATTGTCGATTACTGAGGTTAACGAAAAAATTGCCAACAAGCTACCTAACCGGTTCTCGAGAAACTTACTTCTGAAAATTAATGTCTCGCATTTTGTCCAGTGATTACATAATCACACATTACTTTACCGGGATAATTAACTCCAAAAAGGATCTGAATCATCGACACAAGTAATCACGTAAATGATACAAACGAATAAACAAATATTATAACTAGATCATGAGCTGCCGTTGTACAAAATAAATATTTCTGCGGAGATGGGATCACGTTACATTCTATGCCATAGAAAAGAGTATCACATGATTCCTTCATAGGAAGGGTAGAACAAAACAGCACTTGTTATTGACTAGCTTATACATAATTTTTCTCCATAATATAAGTCGACGAATATGAATAGTAAATGACTCCTTTGCCTAGTTAAGTAGAACAGAAACAAAATTACCTGTTTATCGCTTTGCTTATAAACTCTGGGCCAATATTTATCCGATTAACTATTTCAACATAATTTCTGGTTTGTTCTTCTACGAATTATATTGGCAATACACTAGAAATCTTTTCCATTGCTTTTTCACAAGGCTCTAAGTTCAGGAATTATATTGCTGTCGAATTCATATGGAACGATTCCATTTTCCAAAGTCTTTTATTGTCATTAGTACAGACGTCAGAAATATATATTCCTTCTCCAACAACAAGATGAGTACATTATTCCCCATCTTTGGGATAGGTAAGAGAAATAGTAAATGATACGAGATGTAAGAAAGAATAAAATAAACAACTTTTACATGCATCAAACCTACTAAGTAAATAAACCTCTCTACTAGCATGAGCATGGAACATACTAGAAAGATATTTATGATCACGTGTGATAACCAGAATTTAGTCATTAGTCGAATTTCCTAGCATCGATTCTAATAATTATAAAATGAATAATTCCTTTGCAGTTTTACCTCGTTTGTTAATAAATCAGTATGTTAGTCAAAAGCTAGCCAGATTTGAATGTATGAATGTAACGTTTTTTTCGAAAAATATTGGTTTATAATACTATGAATTCAATGTTTTATTGTTCTATAGAATAATACAGATGTAATCGATTTTTTTGAAGAGTATGAACAGTTTAAACTGAAATTAGAAAAACACACTGAAGAATATAAAAAGAAAAAGTTACAAGAAAAAAAATATTTATGGAAAGTGATCGGTTTAAAGGCAAAGTAGTTTCATATACTGTATATTTCATATTTTGCAAATTGCGGCTTAAAATGCTTATATTGTTATTTATTACAAATCGCTACTAGTTGACACAAGTGGTTGTTCTCGGTTAGACAACATAAATCAAACTGTCTTAAATATTATTGAATTGAGTAAGGTCTTTCCAAAGGAAAAAATCGTTGACGATGTAGATGAGATAACCATGGATAGTTCATTCATCAAAAAACTGCTAAATGTAGTATCAGGTAATAACAGTCGGAGACTGGGCTATGCCCATAATTTATACTACGTTGCTCGGGTATAATATTTATATCTTTAATTTGTATAACATATTATTAGGTCTTTATTCTCATGAAAATAAGAAAGATATTTTGTGGAACGAATATACTTTTTTATTCAATGAGAGAAAGGTTTTCTCGTACAAAATTTTCGTATAAAACAGTGGTTAAAGAACTAAGAGATATGAATTTCTGCATTAGTGAAAATACTTTATCTAGGTTCTATCGGCGTGTTTGCACTGAACTCTCTTCGGTAGTAAAACAGAACGTTAATACCTTGGTTTTTGGTTGTTATAGTAACATTCTTTTTTACTACACTAGTAATAATCCAGTATTTAATTCTTTTCGAATGGATAGATTTCGTAGACTAGAGATGTAGACTATATTATTATAATATTTCCTGGAAATGACCCAAGGTCACAGTTATCTTGTTTTTTGTATTTTGATCTTATGTTGAAATTCTTATAAAATTCTGATATATGAAAAGTTGAGCAAAGTATGGTCGACGTATTATTATTTGTATTGATTCTACTCTATAAGATTAAAGAACCGTGAGCATAGCTCAGTTCTACTAGTTTCAGAATGAACAATATATTACCTTTGCAATTTATTAATACTCGTTTACCGTCTTGAATTTGGATTCGTGGAGAATAACTGGAAAGCACAGGTACCAATGAGTCAAGGCCTTATCTTACCAAGACTTCTTCAGTGGAACTAATTTACCTGAAGGGCGCTAAAAGCGTAGTATTAAGAAAACGGCTGTTCTTTCTACATACCTTAACAGAACTTAACAGGTAGAAGATTTGTCGCTTGCCCAAACTTAAACCTTCAACTATCTTGAAAATGTACAACTATTGATCTTTTTTTCCAGTTATACCATCACGAGCGAAACATGTGTGGCGGACACTGAAAAAAGAAATCTAACGTTGTACAGATAGCCATGATACGGACAGGTTGTTATAACATTTTTCATCCCACTTTCTTAATGGCAACTTTGTATTTAATGTGTGCAGTTTACGATGAAAAGAAATAAGCCAACCGTGACCCTCAGGGTCACAGTCTCGTTGTTCGTGATGAATATTACACTAATTTTGTACTAGTAAGGTGTAACTGTTTAGAATTTAGTAGTGCAGATCATATAAGCCACATAGGGTAGACAAAATCAGCCCATTCCAATAATGCCTTAAGACTGTACCAACGATGATCTCCTAATTTAGGCCGATGGTACGATTTGGGACATGGTTGATTTGGTCTACAACAAAGATTCTATATAGGATCGGATATTAGTAATTCAATTATGGTTACACGAATTCTACATTAATTAGTGATCAAAAAAACTTTACTCTTTTTTTTGTTACTTATTTCGAAATAACAAGCGAGAAAATAATAGTTGAAAACAGTAATAGTTGGCAGGTGGAGTAACAAGACAAATAGTTAACATACCAAAAGGATATAGAATATGGAATATACACTTGGGTACTTTTCTGAAATGAGAAGCATCGGACAAAAAAAGATGACGACGTAACAAATTATTATTTAGTTTGTACATTGCTTTTAATACTGAGACCGGACCCAAATATTTACCATCACGTTTAACGATTATGTTTTCACTAGCATGATTCGATTTAGGTTTAGTTATTTTTTCTTTTTCAGGAATTTCATTAAGAATCCATTCTTCAAGTTTTTTCAACGTAATAATCCCACTCTTTCCCTTTTTCTCGTCGTCTATAACAATAGCTACTGTGAGTTTACCATCGATAATATCTGTGACCTATGATTATAAAAAATTAGTTTCCATTTTACCGATAACCCATCCTTTTGTTAAGCATCACGTACCTCAATTTCACGATCAACAAATGTCGACCCATAATTTTTTATTATACATAACCAATCACCCTTTTTAATAATTTCCCATTCAATTGTCTGTTTCAGTTCATCACCGCTACTAGGCAGAGGATGTTTATCTGGAGGAAAATTGTTAAATCAACATATAAGTTGTACTGCCGTACGGATTTTACAATCAAATAAGGCCTCACCAATAGTTGATCTTCCTCGAGGGCTTGGACTATCAAATAATAAAGTACTAGCGTGTTCATCTTTATTAAAAAATGTTTAATCATGATACTATTAAAATGTACAATAGCTCTATAATCACTCACCCGTAGTACTAATGCTGAACGATTTAAACGAACCAGATAACCTCACCTCGTCAACTAAGTCCATAATACTATTTGCAGATTTATATTTTATTCCGAATACATTCATAAGAATTTCTATGGTCCAGCGAAGAAAGGCCTTGCCATTTACATTTTCTTTTCGAATTTTTTCAATGTCATTTTGATCAAAGTTGTAATCATTAACCTTCGATTCGAGAAAACAAATGACTTCGTCTGAAGTCCATTTTTGAGGCGGCTTTTCGTCAGGAGGAGCACTTGTCATGACCCTGTACGTGTAAAGGCCCATTATTGATAAAGTTACGTATTTATATTCAATTTTTAATTGGAACTGAGCCATTTCCTCGAAGGTTAAAGTCAATCCAAAATTAACTCCTTTCCCACGACAAACCTGAATCATTGGTCAATCGCTGCGCCTAATAAGATAATGATCCTAATTTGACTAGTACTGCGGCGAATGAGAAGATTTTCTGTTACCCACTTTTATTTGATACCTTAATTACCATAAAAGGCATAACCCAAAAAATGTTTCATTAATATAAATGTGACATGTCCCGATTATACAGTACTTATGTGCAAATTAATCATCACAAAAAGCTTAGCAGTTAGTCGTTTACTAATTGATGATTTATGTTCGTACAACTAGTTACTGCGCTGTATAAATAAATGTCATGAACTGTGTGTATATTGTATCTCAAATGAATACCGAAAAAATTTGCATCAATATAGTTATTTATTTACAGGAAAATGCAATAGAAAATGAATAAACAAGCGGGTTGAGATCATCAACAACATTACAATTTACTGTGTTACAATCATATTAATAGTCGGAATATAATTCTCATATAAGTCATGCGAGAAGACTGTGAACCGCCACATCTGAAATTGTATTAACTTCCCATGACAAATAAACCCTCTTCGGATAATCGAACTGAGTATGCTTCCCGTATTTCCATCTCTAACTTTCTATTCTGTATTCTTTATTCTTATATGGTTCGATCACAAAAGCATTCCCTCCAATGAACTTTGTGCATATAGCTGTCATGATTCTACAGATAACGTACTTTTTTGTGCGTGCCGTTAATCTATTATCAAGTATAAATTTGTACGCAAACGGTGAGAAAGATGTGCCAATAACTGCGGTGTAGTAATATGGCCAACAATTTGTAGCCTACATTATTTATTGCTGATTGATGGACTAAGTAACCCATTCTCTTTTTTTTGAAATTCGTTTTAATGGTGGAAAATAAACATTTACAGAACTCGTTGTATGACAGATATGTCCTTCACATTAATGCAAGAGGGTAGTTCCGATATATTGTTGACCTTCTCTATGTAGCTAGTAAATCCACATAGCACGGTTTTCGGAAAATAGTTTTGCCGTTAGTTATCTAAACTAAAAGGCACGTGCTTTCTCATCATGTGACACGATGAACAATGTTTAGAGTGTCATGTGCCTCCTAGCCATGTAGAGTACTTTTCGAGAAGATCAGTTTCTCTTTTTAATGTAGGCGGGTCTTTGACCTCTGATCAAGTGTTTCTCTTTATACATAGCTACTTTCTTGTATTGTACACATTATGTATTCCACTTCTCACGACCTACTATAAATAAAAAAAAAAAGCGAATCAGAGCCATGCGTACACAGAAAGTTTATAGTGTAATAAGAGTAATATTTCTTTTTTGATTTTTGAATACGGAATAAATAAAACGAGTTATACAAAATGCGGATGTACATGGTTATCTTTTGGGCACAAAGAATTAAGTATTTCATTTAGAAAAATCCTAACAGAAGAACATATTAACCTTGGTTCCCGTTTTTGCTATAAAAGGAATGCATCCAATTACCAGAATATGTAATATTAAGATATTCATTTTCAAGATATAATATACTCCTTATTTTTAAAGTTACACAGTAGATACAAGTGTCTGGGCAACATTATGGAAGACCTTGGCCGACATTATGAATTAACGCATTACATTCTCTTATAGTGTGATATATTTGTCTGGTGCAGATTACAGTTACCAATACGAAACATCTTCCACGTATTGATACTAGACCGTATTTTGATGTATATTTTTTTGAAAACAGTTCCCTGTATATTTTTCTTCACTTCGTTCAGAAAATCATACAGATTTTTCCTGCAGACATGATTAATGTATTTCATATACGTATATATCTCGTAAAAAAATGTATACAAAATATCTTCATGATTTTTCGAGGAACGAGGAGGCTAATTTAGCCCATTCCATGAAATTATGAAGGGAGTGTCACGTGATTTAATCATAATTTATTCGGATATATAAACTAAACGACACTTATTCATTCATAATACATTTTGCCCAACAACGAGACCCTTGACCTGAGATCACAGTTACCTTGGATCTGGTGAACCCAAGGCAGTCTAACTGGTCAGGGTAGATAGATATATCTTGCCTAGAAGGATCGGACAATTTCAAGAACGTTGAGTATATGGGACCAGTTGGTAAAATTTTTGTCGGTAAGTTTTAGTTATACATTTTTAGTCGAACATTTTTAGTTGAACATTTTTAGTAGTACAATTTTAGTCGTAAATTTTGAATTTTGTATTATTTATTAGTAATTATAAAATCATGCAATTTCAGCTAATTTCAACCATTTAGACCCTCAAAATAGTCAAATCAAAATTATTTCAGTTTTGTGTATAGTAAAGTTTGCGAAAATAACCATATTAGTATCTTTTTTTTGTGATAATATCGAATAAATAATTGACAAATGATCGGCAAAATGATCAGCGATAATGTGATAATATGAGGATGTCCGCCCTGTTGTTCCAAGTGGTTGGTAATATGGACATCAAGTAGATTGTTGTTATCCATTATGATCTGAGGAATTGAAAAGCAAAGTAAACCACCATTTATATTCATCAACGGTATCCGGTTTACGGCTAGCACTGTCCAACGCTAAATGTATAATGTGCTTTATGATTTATATTTGATCAGGTGCATTATGAATAATTTTCTGTATTAGGTGTAGATGATGATCATTGCCCAAAAACTAGGCCATGCCTACGAAGTAAATTTTCGAATAACGAGACTGTGGCCAATGGGTCACGGTCGCCTTATCATAATTCCACTAAACTGTCCAATATGTTTTACGAAAAGTATCATATTTATTAAGTCAACGGTATAATTCAGAAATTTAATAAGATTATGGAATACGTTTTCGTTTGCCATCACAAACACTATATAAAATAAAATATGTGCCCCTTAGACAGTCTACGACTGATAGTATATTTTTTCGTATAAGAATAGTGAAACAACATCATGTACAAAAATAAATTAGAAGGGGACGTTAAACATTTCTTGTACTAAACATTTCTTGTACTACACAATAAAAGTGGTAATTCAACAGTTTTTCTTGTGATCGCATGACATATAATACACATATCAGACGAGATTAAGTAAACACTACGAATAACTTAGATCATCCATTATTATAACGAAAGAATTGTTGTTACACAAATCAGTTCAGAAGAAACGTGTCATTGACATATATAAAACAAGTAATCATCGACATTGTTCCGAATGAACTTAAATAGGCCATTTGAAAAATATCTGGTCATAGTTGCTGATGGTGTGGATTGAACACGTCTTTTTTTTTACAAACCATAATCTATGTTGTCTATAGATAAGCGGGATAATTAAAAATGTCGAAAAAAAAAATGGAAGTCATAAATAAATGACTACGGTTATAATTAATGGCGTAGTTACTGCGGAGTCTGTCTCTGAAACTAATACCAGCTTCTACCTACTAGCGTCACTGCAACAGAAGAAAAAATGCTCCCACTCAAGCTGAAGTGGTTCGAAAATATAAAACGAAGGTGCTTGTACATTTCTTGCGTAAGGAGTGCTTGACGAGGATGACTTGAAGATCATTGAAAAAGAAAAGATTACTGGCGTGCTTTCTCAAGAAAACCGAAGAAAACTTCACAGTTTTGGTTTAAGTTTTGGACCCGCTTCAGACCTTGCGAGCTTCGCTAAGGAACTTGGCAATCGTAAATTAAAGTCGTTCTCTTTGTACAGGAGTTTGAAAGACTTAAGTGATGTGCCGGAGAAATATGGGATTGTTAGCGGAGATATAACTCGCATTCCACACTTCATACCACGTAAGTAATATCAGATTAAAGGAGTTCTTTTTTATATACTGTATCTCGAGCTCACAAATAATAAAGCCACCCCGACATCAACGAAAGCGAATATAATTGGTGAAGAAAACACTGGCCGTGTTGACAATGCAATCAAAAAAAATATCAGCGAGGGTATCTATAGCACGAGCAGGATTGAGTATCGAATTCCCTAACAGATTTTAGAGGTTATGGGGTCTATTAAAATAGAGCACTAGGTAGCGAGGAGCCCGCAAAGTAGATATTATTGTCAGACCAAAGATATTTAGGAGATACACTTTAGTGAAACTGGCCATAATGAAACTGGCCAAATTACATACTGTATTTGCATCAGAATCAACTGATTTCCAATGTTTCTGTCTGCAGAACCACCACGCTACTTTCTAGAGATCAACGTTTTATTGGATTTCGGGTGAAGCCTAGGCTCCGCCTATGAAGTAGTTTCACTGGAATACATAGGACCGCATTAAGAATTTCTTCGTCTGCCTAAGCGTATACACTTGGTAGTGTTATTTTTTGTTCGACAAGTCATACATAATTTCTGTACTACTACTATACAGGGAAAATTCTGTGAATAAAATTCACAATTTCGACGAAAAGTCACGTGATGGAATTCTGTGAATAAAATGCACAATTTCGATAAAGATGCCATAAAGTTATATTAAAAATTTGAGTTCAGATCGGAATTATATGTATTCTTCGGGCTCCTTTATAGCATTGAATTTATTAAATTGGAATATCTTTACTGCTTTTTTCCGTTTTACATTGGCGAACTCCTATCAATCGTCGATCACTAAATACATCGTACAAGTTTATCAATAGCAAGAAGTATACTGCATTTTACAATAACAATATGGAAAACTTAACTATTCACGGGAAAGTCCATGGTAGTTGAAAAAAGAGACACAACGTGACACTCAATGTTACTCATCCAATGTTTCGAAACGTAAATACCTTCCATGGTAATAGTCACCATTTACATCATATGGTGCTAAGTGTTGATTGCCAATAATTCATCCATAAGTCAAAAAATATGGAGTAACGAAAGTGTGCTCTTTGAGCAGTCTCTGACTGATGGTTACTCGAGCAGATGATTCTATGTAGAACTATAACGATGAAGATTACATGATCGTTACAATGAAAAAATTGAATATGTGAATTATGATGCCTGAAGGGCATTGCGAAGCAATATGTTTGCTGCTTCATGGGCTAGTAGTCGATTGTAATGAACAAATTTGGAAATAAACTTTTCGCCTAAAGGGAAAATTTTCTTTAATCACAAAAAAGTTAGACCCAAGTAGCCTCGACCCTGCGTTAGATTACATCATATACATTTTGTATTATATACAGTAGTATACTGTTGTACGTCAACATCATTGTTGCCAACAAATATATAAATTGTAATGGGATAAATAGGTTCCTCGTAACAGAATATATTCTCTCATCGTTACCAACAAATATACATTTGTCGTTACAAACTATACACACCCATCGTTACCAATAAATACAGTGGTGAGCATAATTTTTTGGAAAAAGAAAGAGGGGCTTTAGCCCATTCCATGCAAAATACGTAAAAACTGCACTTCGAAGAAGGTCCTACGGACTAAAAAACCCATCTAATATAGCCATTTTCCCACATTCGTCATTCCAGTGGAACTGGGCTCTGCCCAAATAATTTTGCTCTTCGAGCAGTCTCTGACTGATACCACCGTATATAAATTGTAACAGAATAAATACATCTATCGTAACAGAATATATGCACCCATCGTTACCAACAAGTATATGTAATACAACAGCACTGAATATATATGCTCATCGTTACAATAAATATATTTCTATCGTTATCAATATACTATGTATTGAAATAGAATAAATATGTTCACCATAACAGGACAAATATGTTCATCGTTACAAACATACACATCTATCGTTACCAACAAATATACATACGTTGTAACATAATTGTGCCCGAGACATGGTCACAGTTATCTTGTTTTTTGTATTTTGATCTTATGTTGAAATTCGAACTAATATGGCCATTGTTAGCAACATGAATCCTCACGCAACAATAGTTCTATAACGTGATTAATTGTACACTCTCATGTTTTGCACATTTCTTCGCAATGTCCTCCGGTAAAAAAAGCTAGTAATATACTAACTATAAACAAACAGACTATCAACACTTAACTGCAAAACTATCGTATCAGCAAAAAATAACTATCTTCTCTTCTGGCTAGTTGATATGTGTGTTGAGACTCTACCTGACACGAATCTGAAGAGTAATAGGACATCCAACACATTTTTTGTTATCCGATATTCGTAAGTCTCAATATAAGAAGTTTGTATACTAAAAAAAGTATATCGTATGTTGTGGATGCATCTTTAATAGTTTCACTGGTCTCATGACCACAAAGATATACCCTTGACTAACAAATATATACAGAAAATTGTGTGAGTATAGTGGTAACAATAGAATATAGTAAAGTAAATTTTGTTTGAATAAATAATATCTTAACATACCCAACTACCTCCCTATCTCTGTTGTATATCCTTCGTCTATTAGTAATCGAGAACCAATAAATACCGTGTAATATTATTGTTGTTGCCTACATTTACTCTTCGATTCTCAGACATGAGTATAAATAATATTTAGGTTTTCTTCTGGACATTCCTTGAGCGTACAAAAACACTTCTTTGAAGGTCCATTTAAGAATTTTTTTATACATTTTGTATGTTATTCGATTTTAGTGTGATAATTAATCCAAGGGACATTCGAAGAAGTGTATGATACAGTTAATGAAAAGAGCGTGATTGAGCAGCAAGACGTTCATGTGATAACTACGGTATAAATACTTGGAGTCAGAACGTAGTAACAATTCAGTTTAATAAATATTATATTAACATACCAAGCTATCACTTTACTGTCTCCATTATAGATCCAATGTCTGTCGGTGAACAATAATTAATATAATCCGTGTGCTATTATTACCGTTGTCTACTGTTTATTCTTTGTTTCCCTTTTTAACGAGACATGAATATTTAGATCGTGTCCCAGAATGTATGGCAATTTTCGCATGCATCAAATTTTACTGAGTAGAAAGACTGATGTCAATCTCGATGCAATTTGTCCAATCGTTCAACCCATATGAAAAAGGTATAGATCCTTGTTTGATGCACCAATGGTAATTCACAGAGGGGAACGTGCGAATGTTACACTATTGCACACATTTTATAGATTCCATGATCCTGAGAGGAAAAAAAAATACAAGCGGGGATTATCTTTTTTGCAAGATATATTAGTTGTAATACTTGTTATATTAATCCACATGTACTTCCATGAATGGAAATAAAAAATAATACGTATATTACGCAGAATTTAGTACAAGTTTACTGTTATGTTCTTGGAAAATAGCATTGTTCTATTATAAATTACAAACCTATTATGGGAACATACAACGTGAGTATTTCCAACGTACGTGTTTTTCAGAATCTATTTACCATTTCTTAACGTTTTTGTAATCTTTTTTACTTCGTTCGAACAAATAGAGACAGATGTTGGACGTGAACTAATAGTGCGTGATAACGGTTGCAATATTCATCGATATACATTTTTAACTTAATACGGAAAAAGTGAAACTGGATAAGTCAGGATGTTTTGTCACTATGGAATATAACATCACCCATTTAATTCCGGATTCTCTTCACGAATCTAATGATTTTACTAATACTATTTGCAATTCAAATGATTATTAGGATGAACAATAGTAATGTTTTGCATGATAAATAGTCGATATATTTTATTATTGAGAGATAATATCTGGCCGATAACAATAGGAATATTATTGTATAGTTTCGAAGGACACACTTTCTAAGTAACAGAATATAAGACAATCATTTAACAAACGAGCAGACGGAAAAGACGTAGATCAGATATTTTTATTATGTCCGTATAGTGAATAGTAATCATAAAATCTAATGACCAATACCAGGTCTAAGATTTTTACTTAGTACAAGGTTTAACATCACCTCTTCAACTCCATAATTTTCTGAGGAACGAACAAAATTATGGAGATTTTTTCTCATCTAATAATTATCATAATAGAATGACCGTCTTGCGCTCAACCACGCTATTAACAGAGGATGTTCTAGGAACCTAGGTTCATAGGGTAAGACGCTCAGTGTGGAGTACCAGGGATATCATTAGAGAAAAATTTGATAACGTTTATAGCAGGAATATGTGTCTGATTTCTTTGGATTTTCCTTTTTATCACGCTCACGGTCCATCATGTTAACATAGAATAAAACTGTAAGCTACAGAATACACTAGTGGGGTTAAGATCAGTCTCTAACCCTGGATTGTTCAGAAACATCTAAAAGACGCTTGAATTGTAGAAAAGGCAGCAATGATAACAAACGGACATGGATATTATCTCAGTAATAAGTAAACATGAGATACATATTCTATATGTGGTCTTATTTCATAATTTGAGATTGACGTTGTAACAACGATTTTCGAGAGAGACAAAAATGTTAATATGTTATAGTGTGGATTGTATATAACATATAGTAATATACAGTAGTTGAGCGATAGTTATGCTGAATGATTTGTTTCGTAATATACTTGGCTCTGAACTATTCTTTCTGTTAATAACGGCGTGATACATTATTTATGGTATTGCTACTACACGAATACAATGATTATGAAAATGGAGTTAGATACTTTGTCTATACACAAATGATAAGTAACGGGTTATTGGTTCTGGTTGTTAGATGACGTGTCAAAGATAGATCATACCGAAGGGTGCCTATGGAAGGATAATGTAGTTAATTATTGCCTCTATATCTTCCGTTTTAAATAATGAACACTATGCTACAACTCAAGAACAAAAGTTGATTATGTGGAATAATGTGAAACACGGATTATTAGTTATCCTACCTCTATTGTTACTGTACTTGTATTGAATGACACGGTTAATGTGATATACAAAATGAGATAAACATAGTCATCAGTCGCATGAAATAAAATTGTAATAAACGGGTCCTATAGCCTCATCGGACATAAAAAGCTCTTGTGATGATGCCAATAGTCCAGGGTCATATGATATCGTCAACCATTATATGACGTATAGACAGTGTCTTTTGTAATACAAACAAAAATGTGTTTGTTTTCACTGACATATTCGTTTATTCATTCAATAACTAGTGATTTTCATAATTGTATTCGTAGAAAGGAATCGTATTATACAAAGATGATCATTCTGGATGGACACATTATGTTATAGAGACATAAAAAGAAAATCTCGCAAGATGATGGGAATTAAAAGTACGATGTGATAGCGTGGATACAGTGATCATGATAACAGATATGGTATTTAACAATTAATTTTCACCTCTTATTTTTTGTAAATCAACACAAAAATTGATACGATGCTATAACTCTCTTTATGGATAGAGGTCGACTATGTGAAATTATGTGAAACAATGAATCTTCGATTATTAGTTATTCTACGTCTCCACATCTATTGTCATATTTGTATTGAAATACATAGGTATATAGAATAAAAAAAGTAATATCGAGTTCTCAAAGGATCAGATTATATTGCTTGATGCTATTCGTCCAGTGTCATATGACACCGCAAACATTTGTTCAGAGTATCATGTGATAGCATATTCTTGTGTCAATAATAATACATTGGGAACTGCACATATAAAATTCAAAAACAAGACAACTGTGACCCGACGATCTCGTAGTTAGTGGTATTTTGAATAGTGCACTACAGAGATTTAATTTTGCTACGCCCTTGCATTTGATATATAAATGATAGACATATTACTTCGTTATACAACGAGTTCTGTATTTCCACATTCTCGAAAATCGTTCTAATTTTGCTCTTCGAGCAGTCTCCGACTGAGTTACTATTTTTTATTCGCTAACACTATCATATTATGGACATTTGATATCGATACCCGAGAGTCCTATGTCATGTGCTCCTGAGCATTCTTCTATCAAATAACATAGGCCATGCCTACGAAATGGCTTTTGCCACTAATTATTAACCATATTTCACCGGTTACTGACACATCAATAAAGTGATCTCACTTTGTTTGCATACAATTTTTTATTCGATAAGAGATTAACTGTCATACATAAAATACGTTATATACATACTTGGCCAACAATCGAATCAAATAAATACTTTATTACTATTGTAGTGTAAAAATGAATCACTTCTTAGATCGAAACTCAAGATTAGTAGGAGTAGTCTGTTATATGCTACTGAAGAGCCCATGACATTGCGACTAGCAAATGAAAGTACGAAACATAAGATAATTTTTATGAGCACCAATTAGAATCGAATGTACAGGGGAAATATAAGGTAATAACTACTGTATGTGGTTACTCGTCCAATAAGGATAACTCTATTATATTTCCTATTTATAATCCTAACGGATGTGTCCTCAAAAAAACAGAAATGGCTCGTAAGTAACAAATTCCTGAAGGAGATTCCTTTGGAAATGATGAGGTCATTTGCGGCATGAGATATTCTTAATTACAACTAGCCGAAACATAAGGAAAAAAGAGCATTCTTGTGGTTTTTGTTTCTTTACTGGCAATCCTTTATTGTTTACAATAATACTTATGTGGTATATTCTCTCACCACGTTGTACAAACAGCACACCAATTTCATAATAATGAATAGTTGTCGTAATAAACTTGATCTAATAGTATTTATTACTGATTTTCAAAAACTCCTGTTGCATACAACTAACGATTATGTGGATATGCTCTTTGCTACCGAACTCGTCTTTGGGGAAATACTTTGAGATGAGTTCCAATGGCTCCATTTTATCCACGTTCAAATTATTGCTGGAGAGATAATAGTCGATATTTTTTGTGGTGACTTGATCATTCAGTTTGAAAAGAAACAATTCGTTGCTAGGGACATTATAATAAGTATTGGGACTTAATCGTTCCCTAATTAAAGGCCTAAGAAAGTCAACTTGTTTGTCCCTCGCCATCACGACTCCAAAAAATTTGTTTCTATCAATTTTTCGAGAGTCTCCGTATAAGGGAAGAATATTGAATGTTAAAATGTCTTCATCTGTTCCACATTCACTTGTCATTTTTCCTTTATTACACATGAGATACCAAAAAGAAGTGCACATTTTTTTGAGTAATAAAAAGATTCTACGTTGCTGTAAACACATAGTACTCACCCGAATGTTTTTTTTTCAATGTTTAATTTCTTACATGTATTCCCGTATCATACTAACAAACGGTTACTTATATAAGAAATCAAAGGGGTTAAAAATGATAAAAATGCGGAAAAGGATAGAAAAACAGTAATAGTTGGTTAGTAATCATTAGTAATCGAAAACAGATCACCATTGGTTCGGCATTTACCTATAGCTGAAAGATTGACCATCGATCACTTTGGGGTTTTCATCCTTATTGGTATCACTCCGATATTAATACAGTGGTGAGCATAATTTTTTGGAAAAAGAAAGAGGTAAAATACGTAAAAAACGCACTTCGAAGAAGGTCCTACGGACTAAAAAACTGTCTAATATGACTATTTTCCTACATTCGCCATTCCAGTGGAACTGGGCTCTGCCCAAATAATTTTGCTCACCACCGTATAATCCACGGATTACCATTTAAGTATTACTTCGCCGATGATGCTGCGGGTGCGAAGTTGAAATAATAATCATATACAAATTTTGTTTTAATAAAGTTTACTTTGATGTTCGCAAATCTATAGTTTGTGAATTAACTTACAAGAAATGAACACCTGATGTCATTGTCATTAAAAACGTCATTGGAGGAATAGAAATCCTGACATAATTTCTTAGTTCCACATGGTCTACGGTTGTTATTCGTGCACATGAACGAAATAGCAGAGACATCTAAAATACTGAGCTAATATCTATCTTCTATCCAATCTTCGTTCAGGTTAGAAGTTGACCTTATAAGGTACAACTATTTTTTTTACTAATCTATCGAGTGTTACATTATATCGACTGCGGAGACAAATGTTAGTGGACAATGAATTTTTGTAACGGAACACAAAATGCGTGTTCATTGGAACATCCAATTACTTTTGGTACCACTGTATAGAAATAAGTTAAAGCATATCTTACGGGTTTTATAATTTCGAACCCTTTACTCCTTTCTCTCGTTATTAGTTAAAATCTCCACGTCATTTTTGTAAATTTATTTGACGCTCAAAAACAAGATATAATACCTTTTTACATTTCTCATCACCTAATGGCACAGTTCATTCCTTTTATTCTACCAATACAAAGGACTGTTTGCTTTCGTTTTGGTGTTATATTACCTTTATTCTCTTTTCCTTTAAAAGATTAACTTCGTAATTCAAAAAAATTGAACCAGAACAAAAATTTAGTAGACCTACTGCGCCACACATAATACCGACCGATATTTATATCAAAAAATGGTTTTTTTTTAACGCTGCACGGTAGACTAAGAAAAAAAACATTTCGTCATTTTCTGTTATGGAATTATGAACGTCATTATAGTCACAACATGAATATCATTACGCCAATGAGCTAAATAGATTATTAGGGAACAATAGTATTGAACGCTATTATTCTCATGATCTTATCCATTTCAAGGAAATTGGCTCTGGAGGATTCGCATCTGTTCATGTAGCAAAATGGAATAATACACCAACAAAATATGCAGTTAAAAAAATTGTTGACAATAAAGAGGTGTGTTACATTCTTACATATAATATTTTTTATATTACTTGTATATTTATTTACATATAACTTGCCCCTAGGTTTATTTGACAAAAATAGTTAATCCTCATGCAAATATAATCGGATTCTACGGAGTTACTAAATTAGAAGGTAACATGACAATTTTGCGATAAACCTTTAATATTTTTGTTGACATGTTAATTTTCATTAGGTGAGGAAAGGTATTCGCTTGTTCTTGAATATGCAGATGGTGGAACACTAAGAGATTATATAAGGAATAATATTGTCGAATGGAATAACCAACTGAGGTTTGCAAGAGAGATTACAAGTGCAATTTTATGGTTGCACGATTATAAGGGTATAGTACATGGGGATCTTGTAAGTATATTCATAACGTCTAAACATCTACCTAATAAATTACTAAATATAACGTGTAATTAACGCCTTCTTTTAGCATCCGAATAATATCTTATTACATAGAGGCACAATAAAATTAGCAGATTTTGGACGTTCTTTTGAAAAAGGAAAGGGTGATGATAATACTGAAGTATGGGGAGTAGTACCTTATGTGGATCCTAAAATGTACGATAAAACAATTCTGTATAAGTTAAACGAGAAATCTGATATATATTGTTTGGGAGTTCTATTCTGGGAGTTGGCCAGCAGCTCATTGCTTATTGATAGTCCTGAAGATAATTATGTAACGCTTGGAGCGGCTGTACCGAACACGAATGATAAATTTGCTGAACTTTATCAAAGTAAGTGAAAAATTAATTCCATAACCATGATTCTGTTGTACCAGTACAGTTTTATTTTTCATGTCGCAATCTAATTTTTGTTTACTTGAATAGAATGTTTGGAACAAGAACCGGATGAACGACCAAACATTTCCGAAGTAAATGAAACACTAAATACCATTGACATTGATGAGTCTACTGTTTCTGATTCTGAGGAAAGTGAATATTCCTATCAAATTGATTTAAATAAGCTTTGTCAAAAACTTTAGTGTCACTTTGTCGATGATGTGTAAAAAAATTTAAAAAATAGAATCCGTAGATTCCCAACGTTACATAGAAGCAGATAGATTTAAGGCGTCCGATACAAAACACATCAATATTGTTTACCTGTCTCTTTATACAAGTTCGTCCCTCCAGATCCCAAATTTTCTGCGCATTTTACACATGGTCCACTGTTTCCCTCTTTAGAATATTCACATATTTTTTATATTTTTCGTTTATAGCTGTTTTCTTTTTTTTTCTTTCTTTGATGGTGTTAGACAAGTTTTTTGTAAGGATGGGTTACATGATAATCACAAGTACAATTTATAACAAATAGAGTAAAACAAATGTTTTTTATTTCGTACCATATATCATGGAGTAATAACGTGTGTATCAATTGTGAATCATTCATTGACAATTTTTTAGCGCAAACTAGGATATAATTGTTTGAAGCGACGAAATGTATATTTCGCATTTAAATAGTAACCCCTTGTGAACGAGTCGTTATTCAATATTTTTCCAATGAACAAGCTATTCATGCAGTTATAAACTCAACTACTGCGACTTCACTTATAATCACAACATCACAAAAATCTGCTGATATTGGAAATCCATTTTGCATCAATTCCACGTAGGATAGAATGTCCATTGCAAAATGCATTTGTTCTGAGTCCTGTAACTTCTGTTAGTCAACGCAGAAAAAGAGTTAATCGGTTTATAACTAGAATTGTTCAACGCTAATATAATATAATGTGTTTTATAGTTTATATTTGTGAGTGCATATGAATCGAAGTCCCATGTTAGGCGTAGAAGATGATCATTGCCCAAAAAACTAGGCCATGCCTACGAAGTAAATTTTCGAATAACGAGACTGTGACCAATGGGTCACGGTTGCCTTATTTCATAGTTTCACTAAACTGTCTAATATGTCTTACGAAAATTATCATATTTATTGGTCAACTATTTTTTCAGATATTTAATAAGATTATGGAATACGTTTTCGTTTGACATCACAGACACAATATAAAATAAAACATGTGCCCTTTGGGGAGTCTACGGCTAATAGCATATTTTTGTATAAGAATAACGAAACAATACCATGTATAAAAAATAAATTAGAAGAGAACGTTGATCATTTTCTTGTTCTACACAGTTAAAGCGGCAATTCAACAGTTTTTCTTGTTATCACACTAACGTATAACCATATCAGACGAGATTAAGTAAACACTACGAATTAACTTAGCATCATTCAGAATAATGCGGATGATAACTTGTTTCATATAGTTTATATGGCACATTTCTTCTGAACTGAAAACTAACTGGTTGCCTCTGTCGCATCATCTGTTGGAGCAAAATATGTTCTTACACTATTCATTTGATAAATGTATTGTGCTCAATAGTAATACCAGAAATATATGACTAAGGCCTACCTAGTTGAGCGTATGCTTTATTAATACTATGATTTTATATAACATAAAAATACGTTTCTCAATATTTTCTTATTAGCTTTTACTAGTGAACGAATCGATCCAAGAGTTTTCCCATCTCGTACCAGGAATAGATGGAGAGATAAAAAATATGCCCATTTTCATCAACTTTCTTAATTCTACATGCGTAATAAATTGCACCAACATCTGACTCCCTGTAATAGAAAAATAGAGTCCTAGGCACAATATGAAACAGATTGTGCAAAGAGATATTGGATTTAATTTGTTTGGCGATTCGATAGTAAGACCTTGTACACTTCGTGTAGAAGAAATGCTCATGCGGTTAAAAAACAAATCAGTAATTTCTTTCCTATTTGGAAACGCATACAACTTGTTATTCACCTTGGAAATTTAATACGTCCATTTTTCTCTCCATATTACTGCTATTCTGATTACAAAGTGGTTGGACAAATTCCATAATAGAGTCCGCTGCATTATAATCCATACTAAAAAGCTGTGAAAGTTTGTCGTGAGTTAATCGTAAATATGAGTTCCTATCTACTTTTGTAGTCTTGCCTAGGCTCTGCCTCCGAAGTAGATTTTTTCATAAATTTTTTCAGTGTCTACCTGAGTAAAATCTGAGTCTTCTTTTTAGAATCCAAAAGGGCTTTGACATGGAGAGCCGACCATTTTAACATTGGAAGGAATTTTGTCAGACATTATTTTATAGATTAAGCCCATTTTCATGTATTCTTTCGCTCATATTATCCCAAAGGAGTAATTACATGCCGGTACTGTGGTAAGTCATAACTGAAATATGTTTGATACTGTTTTTGCTTGGACCTTTCCGTTAAATGAAAAAAAATTCTTTGCTAGCTAGATCGAAAACTAAACTCTGACAAATTCATTTATTCGTTATCACAAACACATAATTCGATACTAAAAAAGATCAGTGTAGCCTAATCACGTGTGGATACTGCGGAAGCGTTATACAAGATTTTGGTTTATCTTTTAAAGGGTGTACGGACTGCGGTAGATTTTGTATAAGCCACCCTCATGTGTACTGTACTGCGGACTATGTCGATGCCGAGATCCATCTAGGAACTTAAGAGCATAACTCCATGATATGGTACGCTAAATGTTAAACAAAATCGATTTTACTAGCCGGTACAAGCTTTACACGACCAGTTCGCTTATGCAAATACCCATCTATGATACTGATTACAGTTTAGAACGTTAAATTAAAGATAAGTAAATTTTTAGTGTATATTATCTACAGTTGGAACAAAAATTTACTAATCGGATCTGATATTCACGATACAACTAAAAAAAAATGAAATAGTAAGTTGTATTATCATCTGGTAATGAATATATATTCTTCATGTGAAAAGATGTATTAATTAAATCTGCCACTCAGTTATAGACTCTTTTTATTTACGTAGAAATGGTAAACAAAATCGGTATGTTAACGAATGATCTAACTATTATATCCTAGTAAATACTGTCCACAACCTTTCCATGGTTTATAAAACACGGTTGGTTACATAGCCCTTGATAACACAGTTAATCCAAGCCCAAATAGCTTTTCTTGTTCCTGACTGAGGAGCTGAAACATGACGATAAAAATTAGACAACGTTTGCCTAGTTATATTAAATCCCAATTGCCCAATGTCATCTGCTAAAGATTTGTACGTGATTCCAAAATGTGCTTTCTCATAATCGAACAATTTGACAAATAACTTCCACAACATTTCGGTTTCAGTAGTATATGCCCGAGGATATTTACCATATTTTTGGTAAATGGGCGTATTGATTACTTCTTTGCGGAATACCAATTTTTCTTTCGTTTGCTGAGGTTCAACTAGTTTATTAACCGAGGACATTTTGACATCTTTTATCTGATGTTTCTGATGTTCGACTAACTTATTAACTGAGGACATTTTGACGACGATACCAACAACGAATTTCCCTACTTTTGCAACCAAGTAGATTTTATTGGTAAGTTTGTCCTTTTTCTGCATCCAGGGAACGAAAACTTTTTTGAATATTATTGTATATAAGGACTGGATGCTAATAGCAATGTGCACTTCTTTGTCACCACTTGAATCGTAAGGTACCAAAATGCCATTTGAATAATGTAGAATTATTTTTTGATCCTGGTCTTTAGAGGTCAAGACCTTGTCATGTGGATCGTTGAAGGAAGCTGGGTCGGCTTTTGTTAATAACGCAACTTTGCTCCGAATTAATAATTCAAGAACTTGATGAATTACTCTACCCCAGGATTCATCGAAATCATAGTTATTTCCATCGGCAATTTCTATTAATGTTTAACTATCAGTACCTTTAATAGTTTAAATATTATTTAAACGAAATAGTATATTAATACCTTTGGACGAAATGGACAGGTCTTCGAACATTTTTTTTTAGGAATCTCATTCTTTTGAGAAATAAAATTTTCTATTAAATATGATAAATATGACATCAACCCGACGTATATGTCACATAATCATGCAATCATGCAGGTTTGTGCGACACAGCTGATAGGTGGCGTAATTACTGCGCATAGCATGTACTGCGGAGAAGAATAAATGACGTTTTACTGTGCACGATATCTAAGCCACCCACATGATTCGAAAAAAAGTATTCACCTTGGTTCATGCGTACTGCGACCATTTTTCCATATTATGACAAAAATTTAAAAATGACGCCAAATTAGTGTTAAAAATTTCGTGGCACATTAAAATAGTTGGCCATGTGGATACTGTGTGGATTATTGTTTGCTACTGTATACTGTATATGTATTTTTTCCCTACATATTTGGTATCTGAAGAAACTATAAAAGGGAAACGATAACATACTGGTGAGAATAGGTAAATTGTGGGCTGTTTCACTAATGATTATACATATGACTATTTTGGCAGCTGCTCTCTCAAACACAATTTTAGTGGAACTAGCTATTTCTATTTAGGCAATTCGAGATACTCATTATTAATCTGTTTCCTTAAAAGTAGAAGATTGTCGGAATTATTATTTCCCCGTATGCATGTAGTAGATTTTGTTATATTAGTTTTTTATTCGACAAAAAAAATAATACAATTAAAAAAAGAAAAATCCTTAGTATGAGATCAAGCTGCGCAGCGTGTTCCATTTGGAACTGATTTCTTCTTGCATGGATGCTTCTTGTCATAGAAGTTTTGACTGGTCACTCAAAGATGGGGTTTACCACATCGGACTTGAGGAACTCAAGGCAGTGTAATTGGACAAGGTAGATGGGTATATCTTGTCTAGTTACTACTGTAAGGATCGGTCAATTTCAAGATCATCAAATTACGGGACTAGTAGGTAAGTATAGTTTTATAATTTAGTCATACATTTTTAGTCATGTATTTTAGTTGAACATTTTTAGTCACACATTTTAGTTACGAATTTCAATATACTCTTGTTGCTCGAAAATCACTTCCTTTGGAAAGTTTAAAAACTAATTTGGTTAGTATTATAACTGTCATACCGGTCACTTACAGTTTAGTATTGCTAAGTTAGTCTTTAGACCTTCCTTCGGAAGTGGTCAGCTTCTTGGCAAAGGCGCCTTGTTAAGAAGCTAATACGTATTATTGTAGAGTATAATAAATAGATTTTGCGATGGTTTATACCTAGGTATTTTTGTGCGTTGATCAAATTTTTTTGTCCTTTGTATTACACGACAGAATTATAGTCTGAGATCATCATCTAGCCAAAAAAAGATCACTGTTATTATATGACAGTTATGATCAATGTTTTCACGTCGACAACCTTAATTATGATGAATAAGTATATGTTAATAAATAACCATATGAGAGATAACATTTCTATCAAAAAAGAAAACGAAAGTGAGCGAGGCTTCAATTTTATTAGAACATTAGGAACTTCCGACACCGGTCTTTTGTACTTTTGCAGATAACTAGGGAATAACTTTTTCGTTTGTTTTATGTTTTTCTCATTATCGTGAAAGCTCTTCTACTGCCTATAAACATGAATCCAATCTCAATCAATGAGATCATCCCACATGCTGAAAATAATAATATGTCATAATTTAGAAACAGAGCTATAGATACGTAATGATCTGGAACTGTGTTTCGGAAAATAGTTTTGCCGTTAGTTAACTTCATCTGTAATAACACTGTAAGTCTGTAATAACTAAAATGCATGTGCCATCTTGTCATCTGACACTCTGAAAAATGTTTAGAGTGTCATGTGTCATCTGGCGAATCAGAGACATGCTTACAAAGAAAGTTAAGAGATACAAAATTATTTGATAATGAGGCGCATTATTGTTGATCATTTCCAAAAGGTGGTTCTCTCTGGTATTACAAATGCCATAGCTCCACCTGATTGCTGTATTTACGTTATATCACACTGTGATTTGCATAATTTGCAAGTCTCTTACTTTTCATATGTCTATCAAAAAATATTACACGTCCACATTGTTTCATAGATAGCAATTTATTTTTTCCGAAGTTATCAGGTCCAATGACAGTAACACAAGATAGTAGAAAGAACAAAATATAGTAATTTCTTAGGCCGAGATAACATGTTTAAATGAAGAAATTCGGTCTAAACAACTTATATTACATGGTTAATGATCAATACATATTAAATAGATATAAACGCAAAAAGGACATAGGCTATGCCTACGAAGTAAATTTTATTATTTATTGGCAAGAAATAGAATAACTAATAAAACGAAAATAAATGAGTAGCAGGTTGTTTCAAGGGAGGAATCACTCGAGCCCTAACCCATAAAATGAGAGTTCCTTCCCCGTTACTCATTATTTCGTACCCATACATTAATCTTATCTAACGTTTTACTATGAGAGTTGTTCGTTTTATAAAAATTCTTTATGGTCTGTGCGCAAATATTTCCTTTACCATAATCATTTATTTCAACAGCTATTTTATTACACGCTTCATCCAATGTTAAATTTTTTTCGGTCATGATCCCGCCAACAATCTGTTTAAAACGAGTCCAAATATCATATGAAACACTCTCAGATGATATATTGGACGAAGAATTATCAGATGAAATAATCGATTCCGTTTCATTTTGTTTTTTGGCAGTCTCAGACTCTATGAACCCAGGTTCCTAGAACCTCCTTATTTAACAAGCGTGGTTGAGCGGCAAGACGCTCATTCATAGAGATCATTAACGATTTGCTCGATGTTATTAATTCTATTGAGAATGCTTGGCGCCTCCATGGCAAAATTTCAATACGTGCATTGATCGATGCGATTCCGCAGTATAATGGTTGTGGATCTCCGCATTATTAATTTCAGTGTTACATGAATCAGAGATTTTTGGGTGAAACCCACGAAGTGGCTTTAGGCTTTCTTCGAAATGTTTGACAGTATACATAATAATGGCGATCCCAATAAGTATACTGATTTTCTCGATAAAAAAAGATGAGGTAACCGCCCTAGATTCCATCTAGAACTGGAGAGATTAGTAACAAAGTTACTAAAGAATATTGTCAACTATAACAATTAATCATACGTTATGAATAATAAGCGGCAAGACGCTCAGATTAAGGACATCTGCAATGAAAATCGATTCAGTTAATGTATTTCCTGTAAATGATTCCTAGTCAAACTCGAACAAACCTTAAATAAAAATAGACACAGATAATGAGGTTATTTGTGGAGTAACAGATCAAGATTAATCAAGATCAATATTTGAAATTTAAAATTTATTAACAGTTTTATGCGGAGCGATTTTAAATGATCAAGCAACGATTTATTTTAGTAAAACTGGGCAAAGCCTACATTTTATATTTTTTCTTACGTAGAATGAGCTAACCAGGTTTAAAATATGATATCAGACGAAGACAGGCCAAAGGGCTAATGTACGTTAAAGAGAAGACAATAAAGACGATCAAGACAATAGATTATTAATAAACACTCAAAGATGAGCGCAGCACACAATTATTTTATTATCACAACCCTAACAATCAAAGAAATATGATATCATCATAGTAAACGCAACCCCCCTGATCATCTTTGCAAATCTCGCCATTGCTAGGACAAAATAGACAGGTACGGAGTACCAATATTAAACCTCCGGTCGATCAGTAAAGCTGCTAAAACGTAATAGTCAACTACGAAGCTCCATTAATCTCCGAACGTACATCATTCCTACATTAAACACTAACTGATCGCTGATGACAAATAGTTATTTAAAAAAACTCGTTAGTGTGTCTTTAGTTAGTCAGTTTCACCATTTCGAAGAAAGGCTAAAGCCACTTCGTGGGTTTCACCCAAATATACCGCTTATTTTCTGTGCCCTTTGGGCAGTCTCCGACTGATATGACAAATGCATGATCGGGAAAAAATAATCACGGGCTCTTCGAACAGTCTCCGTCTCCACGAAATGATTTTGGCGAACATGTTCGCTGTAATTTTTTATTAATATACAAAAGATAAATACAAAGTTCGGGTCTTGCCCGTAATACATGATGAAAATAAATACAAAGGTTCGGGACTTTGCCCTTGATACACGATTTGGGAGAACATTGTTCGCTGAAATCTCTATCCTAAGACTATACTACAGTATCTGAGCCGTGCTCACGAAGTGATTTTTCTTTAAGGTTGCCCGATGACCTAGGTTTTTTTATTGCCCTCTCCTCACTTAGAGAAGCTGAATCCGGTTTCTGTACCTCCTCCAATAACCATGCAATATGTCCGAGAACTCTTTCAACATTACCTCCCATGTTTTCACTATCATATACAACAGTTACAGGCTTCGATAGTTTGAATCTTAACCTGTCCTGGTCATCGAGCGAACATTCCATAAAATACCATTCTTTTGCATCTGTGATGATCCCAAAAGTCTTACCCGTAAACACACTTTCCTCCTCCATCTCGTTTGCCTTACGTTTGCGGTTTGATAATGCGGACTCGAGCTGTACGGCATTCTGAGCAATGCCCTTGAAAATATCTTCGTCCTTAACTTCTGTCACACCAACAGTTTTTGCAGTTTGAAGTAAGTCTATTGCGAAATCAACTGGTCCGTGACCATTGGGTCCTGTGATGTTTTTTTCTGGTCGAAGCTCGAACTTTCCCTCGTATAGATTTATCCCGGAAACAAGGTAAGAACAAACATATTGCGATTTTGATGCTTCATTTCCACTGATTGGAATAGCCTTGAGACGAGCGTTCAGCTCCGCAGTAAGATGTTTAAGTATTGCCTTGGAAGAATCCTCTTTCAGTTCTTTATACTCGCAAGTGAAAGGCGGGAACACTGATAATGAGGGATCGTCTGATTCTCCAAGACCATAAAGCTGACACACCTTCGGGAACGACCAATCTGAAAATGGTTTTGATGGCGTCTCAATGAACACGGTGAACTTGAGATTGTTCTTCGATACGAATATGTGGAGCATCTCACGAAGGCCCTGATCATTTCGAGGAGAGAATTTTCCACTGTCATTTAACATGCTAAGTTCCGCTCCATCATTCTCGAGTGCTGGTGTCTTGTGCACTCCACGTATGTGTTCTTTGAGGCCATCGAGGGTTGCGTGTTCGATATTCACGGTCCACTTGAAGCTCTTCGTTCGTTTCGGACTCACGACAACATCGAACGCTGTAATACAATAACAGGTTAGTCTCATGACCTGAAGATTTCCGTAACGGGCCCACTGAAAAAATACGTACCATGGACAGACTTGTTGAGTAATGCCCGTAATGTGGTGAGTTCGTCAAGTAGTTCCTGCTCACGACTTGAAGTGGCAGTTGATTGGGGTGGTTCAACTAAGACGTGAATATGCTTCCTGGGAGGCTTCTCGGACCAGTAGTCTCCAATTTCGTTTATTGCCGACAGCTCGTTATTGTCATTGAGTATGAGATTCTTCAATGGATCGTCAAGGTGATCGCCACCAATTTCTACCTTCCATAGCCTGAGTTCGTCAGCCTCTACACCATGAAAAGTTTTATGTTTTTTCGCTTTTATAGCCTCCTTGAGGTGGCTGACAGCCTTTCCACTATCAATATCAACTGCAAAAGCATTTGCGGTAGTAATTCCTTTGACAAGACAAAATAACGTGATAGACATAACTACTTTTATAGTAACTTTTGTTAAATTTTATTGGTGGAAATTGACGTATGTGAGGACAAGAGTAAAAAAAAAATTATTTGAGAAAAAAATACCAAGTGGTACTATATGTGAGAAATTCAGTCGTTGCACAGACCCTGTAGTATGACGCATTTTTCGTCGCACAGGAGTACATGCATGTGGTTCGAAGGGGTAGCTCAGCAAAAATTCCGAGCTGTTGATCGTTGCTCCGGACTACAGTAACACAATGTAGTGAGATAGAACTACCTCGGCCTACGGTGATCACAGCGTGATTCCGTGTTTAAATCAAGAAATAATTAATCGAAAATTTATTATTTACAAGGTTTCCGAAGCAACTACTATACAGTTTCACATCACAAAATCTGTAACACTATTTACTCTTCGTATTTCTTTCTTCATACTTCTTTCTCAACTCAAAAAGCGAAGTCCCCACAAAAAAGTATGGAAAGGGGTTGTTGTTAGGTTTTAACTTGTTATTATCATTGAAACGACGATCATTATTAATGTCATCGACAACCGTCTTTTCAAGTTGAGTTAAAGATTTTGATAAAGATTCTTGAGAATCGTCAGGGAGCGAAGTAATAATTTGATTGTTTTCATTGACGTTTACAATTTTACGTACGAAACTAACTGTGCCATGAGTATTGGAATTTCTACAATATAGCAATAGATCACCTTGCTTGATATATCCTTCATTGAATAACTGATATAGAAATACATCTTTGGATGCATTAACATTTCGAGATGCATCAATTTCTGTTTCCAAAATTGAAAGTTACTGATTTGTTCCGAATGTGCGCTTGAAAAATAAAAAAAGATACCTGGAGTCTTTTTTGTCTTATCTAGGGATAAGGATTCTAATTGTTCTTCTACTTCCTTATCTTTAAACAAATAAAATTGTCATATTAACCCGCATTCTTCCATGATAAGGAATATTCATAAATTCTTACCTCGTTTATCATTGAGCTCTTTAACTAATTCCATGATTGCGACTGCATGCGTGAATTTAATTTTGAACTCCTCCGAAACAAGAATTCCTGCGGTCAACTGAAAGAGACATTTTCCATTAACTCCCCCATCTTTGATAGCTTTGATATCATCTTCATCAAAGCCATCCATTTTAAATGTCAGATATGTTTCAACATCATCTATACTCCACTTTGCGACATCTTTAGGAAGTTCGTCAGCCATCTTTTCGTACCTGTTAAAACCCATTATAATAAAGCTATGAATTTATAATTCAATTTTTCTCACCCTTTCCCACACACAAAAGACCAGTAGGGAAACAATCATCGTCAACCGCTGCGGCTAATGATCAGGAAGAATTATATCCCTTCCGGCATGATGATATTGATCGGAGTAACACAATGGATGTGTTTATCAATAAACTGTTACTATTATATACTAGTGATAAGCTCACACTCTGAGCAATTTTTTACTTCATAGCTCCGCTAGAGTATCACGTGTCCTCTCCAACTAATAATCGTCACGTATTGTGTATCACATAAGAGTATCGATATTAATATGGAACGTTTATCGTGCAGATTTATTAAAAAGATGTGTTAAGAGCTGTCACCGATTAGAGGGGTGCCACTTACATTGGCAAACAAAAGCATAAAAACCCATGTAAGATATGTGGTAAACCTACTTCGTTGCGGTAACGAAGTGTTCATATATGAAAGTAAACAATTAAGATACGGTATATTGATCCAATAATATCTTGTGAATATTGCTTTATTTGGCATTGTAAAATTCTTGTTTGATATGGAAATACATTCAGTATACAGTACATATATCAACTAATGAAAATAATTATCCCATTGTCGTTGACAATACCACCTAACTAAACTATGCTATCGGTACACGTATTTTTTTAGGGGATGAATTTGACTTTCGACAATATGAATGGCGGTTTAATGAAGATCCAGTTGGTAAATGGGATGAGATTATGGTATTAATCGTGGATTTTACCCGTTCCTAAGTAAATAAATAAAAGATGAGAATAAAAGATGAGAATAAACTGCGGAGTTACAGGTTTAAAGATTTATGAAGTAAAGTTCTTACCAATAATGAATATAGGGTCGATACTACGGTGATGATGTTCAAAAAATTCGCATTTTCAGTCGGGAGCAATACTTTCGATATTAGATTGCAACGGTATAGGCCATCATATGTCAAATCGGTGCTAAAAATTTTAATTTCACTCCCTATTGGTTTTATATCTGATTAGTTCGATAAACAAACACTAGCAAACCCATATAGTTATTCTTACCACAAATTAATATGCCATATGTTTCCAGACCAGCCACGTAACCGTAAACGTTAATAAGATAGTCTAAAGACCCTTTCATAAATTCTGCTAACTTTATAATGCGTTGATTTACAGCGATAGTGCAATGAGGTGGCTTTATCTCGCCAAATATGAGCTCCCTGTCTGCTTTTTCAATATTTACGAGAATCCGAAAGTCTGGCTTCCTACCATGGTTGTGACCATCCAATAAACGTCTCTCTTTAGAACTTTCGGATTCGCCATTTGCCCTGTTTCAATAATAAGATGTGAGCATATATTTACACTACTTGGAAAAAAGTAGGCGGACACCATATTTATTAATTACTCAAAAACGTACATAATAAGTGGGGTCAAAATTTTAAATTTTATTAGTTAAACCATATACAAAACTAATATTTAGTTGGCCATCCATTATTCTTAATACACGCCTCAACCCTGCGTGGCATACTTTCAATTAAATTAATTAACGTATTATTAGGAATTTGATTCCATTCTTCATGTAAAGCACACTCCAATTCTCTCACATTTTTTGCAGGATTGGGACGTTTTCTAATGCGCCTTTCCAGCTCTGACCATAGGTGCTCGATAGGATTTAAGTCAGGTGACTGACTCGGCCAATTTTCTAAAATTTTAACCTTTTTTGTTTCTATCCATTTTTTAACATTTTTAGCGGTGTGGACAGGGGCGTTATCATCTTGGAATAAATAACCTCGTCCATTATAATTATTATTAATAAATGGAAGTAAATGTGATTCGAGTATTTGTATATAGTCACGATGGTTCATTTTACCATTAATTTTTATTAGCGGCCCTAACCCCTTTCCCGAGAAACAACCCCACATCATTACACCTCCACCACCATGTTTTATTGAAGGAACCATGTTTTTAACATTAAACCTTGTTCCGGGGGTTCTCCAAACACGACCTGGACCATCATTTTTAAATATAGTAAAGCGGCTTTCATCGCTCCAAATAACTGACTTCCATTTTCTAACAGACCAGTCTTTCCTTTCAATACACCAGTTTAAACGATTTTCTCTTTGTTTATCATTAAGAAGAGGTTTGAATGCTGGAATACGTGAAAAAATATTAAGTTCATGCAAATTTTTCCTTATAGTCTTGGTAGTAACTTGTAGTCCAGTTTTCTCTTGAAAATTATTTTTTATTTGTTCAGCTGATTGACGATTATTTGTTTTGACAATTTTTTTTAATGTTTTTTGGTGTTGGCAATTTAAAAGTTTAGGACGACCACTTCGTGGCTGAGTTTCAAGACTTTTTCCTTCACAAAAGATTTGAATAGTTCGGTAAACTGCTGTTCTAGAAAAGCCAAGCATTTTAATAATTTTTTGTCTGGTGGCGCCACCTTTAAATAGACCAATAATCTGGTTGCGTTCAGCTTCCGTTAAATCATACATGGTGCGAAGTAGTACAAAATCCTAATTTGTCGATCACATTTGATGGTTGTCTATAAATGAAATAACAATTACGTCATTGTTTATTTATACCATAAACTATCACGTGATAAAATTTCAGCCCAAATTATTATGTACATCTTGGAGTAATTAATAAAATATGACGTCCGCCTACTTTTTTCCAAGTAGTGTATATACTCTAGTTAACATTTATGGTGATCATAAGAATCTTACCAAACTAATGAAAATTCGGCTTTATTAAAAATTTCCTCAAGTATTTGATGACAGTACCGATGGACAAACGTATCTTCATCCATTTTTTTATTCTCATTGTAACTCACCGAGGATAAATAGGTAATGCTGTGGGAAAAAAATGAGTATCAATGATAAATTGGTGAAATAGGTTTATTAAACTAAGAACGTACAAATTCCTTGCAACTATCTGCACACAATCAAAAATGTCTTTGTCTTCGCTTGTTAATAATGTATTCCCTTTTACCCAATTATTACGCCACTTTGTCTCAAGTTGTTCTTTGTCGCTCAAAAGCTAAAAAACAAATAAACGATTAATGTGGTTACTGATTGCTTATAATGATTGCAAGGAGGTACTTACCCTGTTGTATTCAATTATTACTAGGTCAGCGACTGTTGGCAACTCTTTCGGGACCAATAATCTCGGACGAGCCTCTTTCCATATCTTTTCAGAACACTTGACATATTCTGGTTTAAGTTCATTGCAATACATAATCGACGACAGGCACCTGTAAGTGATTACGGAGTAAGGATTATGGCAAATTTCTGTATTTTTTGGACGCACCCTACGGATGGTTTCACTAGCCCAGTCTCCGACAGCATAAAAACTTACAATATCTTATCGATTTCTTTCGCATATGATAAAATTGGATTGGTTTTCAACTTTTCGATTGATTCCACTTGTAATTTACGAAAATCAGTAGAGATGTTGTACCCATCCGGTGTTATCCACTATATAAAAAGAACGGGATATGACTATACCAGGACAAAGACGCCACAAACCCATATTACAATACTTACATCATTCTTGGAGACATTATTTATGACAACATTATCAATCGCATGACTCCACGATAAAATGACCTTAGATAATACGGACTAAATTAACTATTGTTTATTTTGAACGGCTGTACACCAACTTTCACTAACCTTATATTTCGTTGAACCTTCCCCTGTTTGTGCTATAAAGGGATTATTGTCGTTCCCATGGCCTACATCAGAATCGTTGTGGCAATTTGGCTTTGAGAGGAATGCAGATTAGAAACATAATACAGAAAGTAAAATAAAAATCGTCAAAATTCATGTCAGAATTTACCGAAAAGAGAGAACCATCATCTCCCCTTTCCTCAGGAGAACTATGTGTTTCATCTTCTACATTCCTTTGTTGTTCTGGAGTCTGACTTTTGCCATCTTCGATAGTAGTTTCGGCCTACGTTCAAGTTTATTTTGTTTATAACAAATTTAAGGAGGACCTTTAATCTCAGTCAGAGACTGCTCGAAGAGCAAAATATTGGTTAAAAATTTCTTACAGGCTTTTGTTTTTTTCCCCTTCTGATTGCTATCATTTCGTCAATGGGTTGTTTATCATACTCATAGAAGCGTTTATGTCCTTGAATAATATTCCCGGCTCCGATTTGTAAACTACCACGAGATAAATCACAAGATAAAAATACATTTTCAGCGTTTATCTCGTTATTCTCCACCGCATTATGTTGTTTCATTCTAGGTAAGGACTTCAACCAAAAATTATCGATGCGTCCCATCTTTTTGGAATCGACCTTATACGAAAAATATACAAGTTAATGTATCAAGGCTATCAAAAACTAAAAAAATAAGAGAACTAGTAGCGGACTAGCTAGACTACAGCGGAGACGAAGTCCATAACTATGCGAAGGCGAAGTTCCATAGGTAGCTGTATCCAACAGCGGAGACGAAGTCCATAACCATGCGAAGATGAAGTTCCATGGGTAGCTGTAGTAGCGGAGACGAAGTCCATAACCATGTGAAGACGAAGTTCCATGGGTAGCTACTGCTAGCAAATAAGCGGTCACGTAAATTACGGAGAATGCTAACCTGAAATTGTTTTTCGAGACGTATTGCATTATTCTTCTCTTCTTCCGTGCCTTGTTCTTTTATCTTCTGCAACTGTGTGTTAAATCTTCTCGTTACGCTCGCTTTATCTAAACCGAAGTTGCTTTTTTTCCAAAACTCGTGGTACTGAACCACGTCCCAGTCATTGCACGGAGTATTTAGGAAATAATCGAAGCCTGGTCCAGGTTCTTTAATTTCAGATAACATTTTTATGGTGAGAGAAGTCAGTTTCAACTTATTCGCTCATTTTTTACTCCACATTTTACACTCATCGGGAATACCAACCACATCTTGTATTTCCATAGAGAGTAAAGTATAAACAGATAACCCGATATAGTAAATGACTTTGATGAACAGATAATTATATGTTGTCCACTAGTATTGAAAACAACGAGATCGTGACCCAAGGTCTCAGTCGTCTTATATCACAGTTATTTCTTCTCCGCAGGTTAGTCTACTGCTAAAGAACATATAGCAGCCAAGTATTTCTAGTGGCAATAAAAATACAGGACGTAGCTAAAAGTAACAAAAACTTAAACACATAACAAAGACGATTTCTCACAATATGGGAATACCAACAGCGAAGTTTTCCGTTTTTATTCTTAGACTTATGGGTTAATCCAGAATAGGTAAATCATAGCATTTTGTACAAGCCCGCAGTTTCACTAAATAATTCAGGGGATGTACTCTGTGTCACAAAATTTCACTGTAATTAAACTACCCTAGCGTTCCCAAGAAAAAAAGCACTTGGTGGCCGGCATTATGCGGAATTATGCACTGTCACGTGAACAGTGCGGTGACAAATAATGCGTGACGAATAAGTTTTTACCAACTCGAAAAAAACTAAGTCCCTCAGATAAATATAAACAATGAAAACACTGAGGGGTGTGACGGATGTGATGATTTTTTACATGGTCACGTGTCAAGTGCTTTTTTTCTTGGGAACGCTAGGGATGATCTGTAATTAGGATCTGTGAATTGTATCATTGGTCGACTATGTGATTCGCAGATCATTGTGTAATTTACGTGATGCATTTTTGAAAAAAAAATGCAGTAGAGTTCTATTACTAGCCCCTACTAAATTTGTCGTCAGCTAGCCATAGGTTTTTTCTTATAAATAGCTTGTAACTGATTTTTTCAAGGCAAATAAGTTGTATATATGTCCCGGCTTAGAGCATAATATGAGCGGTTAAAATTTTCATTGCGTGATCGCACAGATCCAGAATTTGATCTTTCAGCATTTCAATTCTTTCTCTTCGTTATCAACAATATCAATATACCTATTCGCAATTCGTAGACGAGTTTATACTAATGGACAAATGAAATGGCTGCAGTACATTATGAATTAATGTGTCATGATGCGAACAAAGCATTTCACAAACAACCTGCAGAAATAATTTTAAATAAGTAAGTAAGTAAGTACAGTATATCGTAACTCGTAAGACCAGCCAAGACAGAGTTTATGGCGATATTCAGTTAACTTTGGCTACGAGGTATGTAATTAAAAAAATATGTATACATATATGAGTTATTTATTGCCTTGCTTACATTCCTGTTATTTGTCTGGTCGCTCAAACTTCATAATTTCATGGAATGGGCCATTTCTTCGAAAGGCTACGCCAAGGCCTCTTTGTCCCTCGTTCCTCGAAAAATCATGAAGATTTTTTTGTATTTATCTTTTCATGTAATCGTCTACGTAATTGAATGACCGTCTTGCCGCTCAACCACGCCGTTAACAGAGGAGGTTCTAGGAACCTACGTTCATAGGGCAAGACGCTCAGGGGACACTGTAAGGACCAGTTAATTTCGGGACATGTTAACAAGAAAGTTATTGTAACTCAGTCTACAAACGGGGATTCAAGAATGTGTCATGTCTATCACACCGAAGATCAAGTTACAAGTTGCAACATAGTAAAAAAAAGGGAGGTATAGCGATAGTTAATTACTAGGTAGGAGTTGGTCATTAAAATATTGGGAGGTTTTTGTGTCATATAAGAAAGAGGCCGTTCCATTTTTTTCACATGTTGCCTTGGACTTTTAGAAAAAAGAGTTATCGCATAGTGTTCGACTGCAATCAAGATCACAAATAGGTACGTGTTTTCGGTATACTTGCGGAGTTGGATTTGACAAATTAATCGTTAATGGCTGTCATCGAACGATGAAATGACAATATTAACATTGGTATTATCTTGGATTCATTTGTTGCCAATAGCTAGTTAGCGTATGATCGTCGAATACCTGATTATGCCACTGTTCGAATTCTTGCTCTTGATGGTATAAGTTATTCTGAAATTTAATGCAACGCTAGTCATGGTGGGCACTAACGTGATGGAGACTTGTACCATAGAACTCTTAGGTTGTGAAGTAAATCTTTCTTTGAAAAAAGTAGAACGTTTGCCCACATTAAAATAACCAAGTGAAAACGCTAACTTGCCCAGACGTCATTGTTACTTTGTAATTACAAAAAAAATTATATTTAGGATCTCGTGGAGTAATAGAATTGGAGGTCAATGTAGTTACGAAAGATATATGGACAAATTACTTCTCCTGCGTTGTTCTATTATAATTATGTAGTCAGAATATCGGATGCAACGATAGAAAGCAATTTTTGTCTTGTGATATCAAGGTACATGGAAATGATATATTAATCAAAAATGGCAACCGGAGCAAAAAATCAGTAGCAGTGCAAACTATGAAATAGTTTCACGAACTATGTTCTAAAGAAATACATGAGGAAGTAGCGGACACATAGTTTTCATTAACGATGTAAGAAAGAAGATAATAACTGCTTGCTTTATTTTTTCATCTCGCACATAACATATTATTTTTTTTAATTTGAGCTACAAATCAATAAAATTATTAGTCTTATTCCGCAATACACTACCGAAACTATGAAGTGATTACATTACATTTTAAGTATAGATATCGTAATATTCTACGTAACACGTACGTTTGATTCTTTCAGAATAGTTACTATTCTAAACGAGAATGTTTTCACATGTTGACTTCTCTACTAAAATTTCTATCGTTCTGAATAAATTTATCATAATAGTGATGATACGATGTATGTAACTTGTATTGATCAACCATTTGCATTAAAATTTTAAAACTATTACTTCTCGCTATGCAATACCTCCAGTTCACAAAATTTATTCATTTATTCTAAGACCGAGATTTCATCACGATATTACTAATCGTTATATGTGGTAATGGTTATGTAATTTTAATCTACGTCATTACCATGTGACACTCTGAACTGACCGTCTTGCCGCTCAACCACGCTTTTAACAGAGGAACCTGGGTTCCTGGAATTAGAGTATCACGTGTTATCCGCAGGACTATTAATTGTTTGCTACTATCGAGTGCTCTATAGCAAATCGTCGAATAATTTCTCATCTCTGTTCTTAGAAACAATAAATTACTGTGATTTATCAACAAAGTGAACTACTTCCTCGACTAGTAGCTTTTTCTGGGAATTATCTTGGCAAAAATGAGTTGCAGCATCATTACTCAGTAACTCGACAAAAACTCTATTTTATTGAATTTTCTATTCACGTAATTCTTGGATTATTTAGTCAAGTATTCGATGATAATTATATTGTATTTTTGTTGTCGCTCATTACCCTCTCCATCAACAAGTCATTTACAAAAAGTGTTGTTAATAATGACAGATTGTAGAATAATTGGATATCAGAGATTGTTTCGATTACTAAAAAAACAATTACCGTAGTCCCGCTAGTGATGATTTTTCTGCATCCATTGATATTTGTAGTCGAATATTGTTATTGGTATTTGTAGTCGAATGCTTGATGTTATTAATTGCATCCATATTAACTTGTACTAGTGTTTCGATTACTGAAAACAAAATCAGCTATTTTCTTTGCATTACGAAATTATCCTTATCGATAACCTATTCGACTGTGATCGTATATACGATTATAGCGTCCAACCTCTACACTACTAATCCTATTAAAAAATTATAATTACATGGTATTCTTTCCGTGATCAGATAATATGTTCAATAATGGATACGGCCAAAATTTTTTTTCGAACTATCACCTCCCATGCACAAATATTTATACCAATTATTCGTATATATCATATGTTGATTTACTCATCAGACATGGCTGATGTCACCAGTCCACTAACTAAATATAATAAAATACTTGTAATCATTAATATGACTCTATGTAATTTCCGATCTTTACATAAAATAAAATAAAAAAAATCATTAATATGACAAATAATAGTACGGATGCATAAAATATAAATACCTTGTGGCCAAATAGAATATATTGTTCCTGTACATCATCGCACTCAAGAGTTGAGATTGTTAGATATGCTCCATATACAGTATCAATTACAATAGTATCATCATTATATCCTTGTCTGAATCTTTTTTCATTCATGTGGATCACTAGTGAAGTTAAATAGCAAACGGAATATTTTTCGTTTTTTTTGTTAATAACATTTGCTAAAGTAGAACAATATACAGATTATACAATAAGAGAAAATTCGCCAACCACATACTTGAAATACAAATAACGCATGGTAGTTTATTACACGGTTGACATTAGAGCTTCGCTCACTAGTATAATCAACACTTTTACAGAGTGATTTCATATCTACTAAATGATGTACTATATGTTAGTTACGGATTAACACAGATAAGAAAAAATAATGCTCGACTACTAATTATGATAATGATTTTGTTTGGAACTAACGTTACCTGTTATCTGTTAGTAGTTCGGGTACCTTCAGGTATAAATTATGGGAAAATCTTTTTGCATCGCTTCTCGTTAAAATAAAGTTGGCACCTCGTGTTATTGTCGGAAATGGCATACAAAGATTTCCTCTCCCTATAACATATTGTACTTACAGAGTCTGTTCTAAGTAATCGAGACTAAATGCAGTTCCACTTAAAGTGTTGACTATTGTTTGCGATTACTAATAACAAGAGAATACGGAAAATTTTTTCTATGTAGCACATCACATTCTTATCGTAGTTAGTGTATTGGAATAAAACTATCCAGGTATAGAAATTTTACCGCAGTCGTGCATTTAACGTAGCATGATTTTACTTTGTTGGAATCTCGTACAACTTCTTTGTGAAACAATATATGTCGTGTTGAAAATAGACATAGTATACTGCGCAACTAACAGGGAAGACATTTTCCATAAAGGGAACAATAATAAATTATACAATATTGCTATTAGGTAGTCTATCGTTTGTATTACATTACAATTTGTTAATAAGTCCGGGAACAAAATTTGTACTACATGTGCGCAGTTTCAAAAGTATGAAATAAGACAACTGTGATCTTGGGTCACGGTCTCACTGTTGGGCATTTATTTATGAAAGAACAAGCAACATATCCGAATATGATTGTTAAAATCACGTGACTCTGATCGTTCCCCTTCATTATTTTCACGTTCCTCGAAAAATCATGAAGATAATTTGTATACATTTTTTTACGAGATATATACGTATATGAAAATACATTAATCATGTCTGCAGGAAAAATCTGTATGATTTTCTGAACGAAGTGAAGGAAATTATACAGGGGAACTGTTTTTCGGAAAAAAAATTTTACGCACCAATTATTAAATGTAACGATAAGGCATAATTTTTTCTGTTGTTCGATGCCGTGTAACTTCAATAATGATCAACCAATAATATGGGATTAGCTCTTTTGGTATTAGATGTATTCCTTATATAGAAAACACATTTCAGTATAAATACCTGAAAGACTAATATGTCTGTTAATAAGTTTAGTCCGAAATTTCTAAATATAGTAATAGTATCGTTAATCTAGACCCGAACATTTTATTTGAAATCGCCAATCACTTTTACCAAGCATTTTTTGACCATGAAACGGGAGTGAAATAGATTTCATAATGAATGTGGAAACAGTTGTACTCAAGTACAAATAATAAAAGGTTGAGATTAGTAGTGGGAAGGTAACTATTTTTTAGAAGGACTTTGCTTTATCAACGTGAACACATTTATTTTCAATAAACTGTTATCAGGTAGTTATTAGTTGTAATTAAATATGTTAATACAAACGAAAAATCACAACCAACAAATATTTTCTTTATCGTTGCGTAATATACATAGTATATATAATGGATTGATAGAACACGATAGAGCTCCCAACTTCCGGATGAGTAATCCTTTTGTTTTCGATTACTGTTGTTGATGACTTTGTCTATATCTCATCCTGTTTGTATGATTTCTTTTGAGAATTATGTGATTTCTAGACCAGAGACGATAACGAGGATAGCAGGAACGTTAACATCTGTTTGGAAGAAGAAAAAACAAAACCGTTTAGACATAAATATATGAACACGACATCAATAACGGGATTTCAATCACGTATATATTTTGTTGATAGTACTTCGAAACTGGTAATAGAAAGCGAAGGATATCTAGCATGAAGATCTATTCTTTTTAAAGTCAAATTGAGATCAGAACTAATTACGAACAAACGACATACTCGAACAATTAAAAAAATCCAATTTAAAAAAAAAAAATATTTATTGTAGGGCACTCAATTAATCTGTCAACTTTTTTTCAGGAAAGTTCTGGCATAATACACGTAATACGATTTACGATTTATCTATTCTATATATAAGATCGATCGATTTGTACAGAGTAGTAATAAAATCAACGCAAAAATTCAGATCTATAAAAAAAAAGATTACTTATAACTGTGTAAATAAATATATATACGACATATTGTACTCTTGACTTACTTTCATTATCTAATTTGCCAATAAATCATATAATTATTCATCTCCATCTTGTACAAACTGCCTAATAATCAAGAAGACAAGAGAAAAAATCGATGCATCAATCGACATATCAACCGAAAATTTTAACATCATTGAACTGAAACAGCAGAGCAAATCAATTTCTTGAAAATGAAAAATACTTACTCTCTCATTCAAAAGATATCGTTAATGGTGAAGTGCAAGAACATGAAAACCCAGAATATCTAATGAAACATAAAACAAACTTACCTTCTACTGTAAGATTACAAGTAGGCTGTTGAGTGATGTTTCTTATCAACAAGTATATTGATAAGCAAATCTGTAATGGTACAATTGGTATTGTCACAGATATAAATAAGGAACAAGAAATAGCAAGAGTGGCATTTCGCATAAATAGAGGAATAATTGATGTTGAAATACATTTAGACTGAGCTGGTACATTTTAACATTAATGGTATGTCTGCATGCAGAATCCAATTTCCATTACAAAACGCTTTCGCCCTAACAGTTCATAAAACACAAGCAATAACATTACCAAAGGCATCACTTCATTTAGATGACCAAATGTTTGCAGGTCAGGCATATGTTGCAATAAGTAGATGCAGGTCTTGGGATGATGTAGAAATACTTTCTCTTACATTGGATGCATTTAAAGTGGATGAAAAAGTCAAAAAAGAATACATTAGGTTAGAACAAATATCAAGTAATGTACTCTATTTAAAACATTAAGACATAAATTTCATATACGTTATGTCAAAATTTATATCAGTCTATACAATTTCTATTTAAAGTTAAGTACATTATTTGGCACCATTAAAAAGGTTTACTTAAAGCATCTAACAAATGGGGGACGAAGTCCACATGTTGGCGATCCCTAGTTAATATAACAATTAAATTTTTTTTTATATTGATTACATATTTACAGTACTATTACAGTTAATTGATTTAAAAATCACACTCCCCACATTTTTTTAAAAAACCCGTTTTTTACCTACCACTTTTCAAAAAAAAATTCCGATGACGGTACTATGTTACACCAAATTTTTTTTATAAATAGCCCCACGGATTGCTCCGATTTTTTTTTCCCGCAATTTTGGAAATTTTGGTATTTAACGTTTTTTTAAAAATATTTTGTCATCTTCAGACGCAAAATATAAGTATGTTAGTAGTAAGCATTATATAAGAGGCAAGGTAGAAGAAGCCTGATTATCGATACTATAACTCGACAACAATAGATATAATAACAATCTTAAATGAAACCATAAAGAAAATTATTTTGAAGAAAAAAACTTTTATGGAACTTATCGATCTTGGCATGTCATTCGAATGACCTTAAACGAAATTCAAATGACCATAGCTTTACTATAAAGTTAAAGCGTTTTCCATTAGATTAAATAATATAATCAGACATAACCGTGCAAATTAATCATAATTTATTACCAAATCGAAAATTCAGTCATAACGTAGAATTTATATTCCTGTGCTTCATTTGCTGCATCATAAAGTAAATAGTATTATTTATAGTAAGAACTTTATCGTAATTACGTAATAATTAACAAAGATAACCGATTCAGCGAGAACTGAACCCTACCTAAGTGTTTCACCAAGATCATAGTTCATAATCATTACACACAAAAACGTGATCCCTGATAAAAATTTTCGAAGTATCTAGAACATTTCATCATCATATTTTAATATAAATACGACATGAGTCGATATGAATCAAGCGGTTCATCAGTACAAACTGAAATCGAAAAAATTTTCCCACCTGAAAATACAAGATTGTATACAAGGTCTTTATTTGTTATTTTACTGAAAGGTTGATTTTTTGACCCTTGTTTTAACCCTCGATTTTTGCATTTGCAGATATTTCACCGAAATCATGATATTTTGTTTTGTGATAGGTACCGATCTTGGTAGCGTCTTTAAAGTTGTCGGCAAGGAAGAAACGACCATTGCGGAGCTCAAAGATATGATCTATGAGAAGAATATGAACGATTTCAAAGACAAAAAAATTGATGCCAACAAGTTGAACCTATGGTTGGTTGATATTCCTTACGATACAAATAACTCTAAACTGAGTACACTTCAAAGCAGACGTGATATGGATAAAGAAAATATTATTATACAAGAACTCGGAGGTAAAAAGTTGTCTCCAGTTGATGATATTGGCGACATCTTTACGTCTAACTCCAAGAACATTCGTATCATCGTACAACCTCCGGCCACTACTGGTAAGTGTCTCCTCTCGAACAAGAAATTTGCAGTAACAAAATATCGATCACCTTTAACCTTGCACTGTATCATATTCTTTTTTTAATTATCTTTCATATCTTTGTAGCCTCCGTTTATACTGGTAAGGTATCTCAACGTTTTTTGCTAATAATATCGTATATTACTCACGTTCATTGTTATTTGCTTTCTATATGGTTACGCAGAGAAGAATATCGATGCTATAATTGGTTTGTAACATTGTCAGTCTTATAAGTTGTATTTTTTGAAAACCTTCTCTTTACTGTTTATTCTTGTTTCTAGGTGATTTACGAAAGACTTTTCCTCATGTCGATGGTGTCGATTTACCTTTTTTTCGTAAACTGGCTCAGAGTCTCGCCGTAATTTGGGATCGTTCACATGACTTTTCATTCGAAACTCCGAACAACCCATACGTCAAGCTGAAACAGAGCCCTTCAATTTTCAAAACACCCCTACCCTATGGTGTTACTAAAAGGACGTGTGATAGAATCGATCTTTGCCTCCCTCCTTTTGAAGTGAATACTGAAATGACCTATAAGAATCCCCTATACCACGAACCGCAATTTCTAGAGACCGTTAGATTGGTGCGAAATAAAATTAAAAAGTATGAACAAGATATTATTGTGCTTGCCGGAGTCACAGGAGGGGGGAAAACGTCAACTACATTTGCCATTGCTGCAGAACTTTGGGCAGTACATATAGACTGTTCCAATTTTCTTTCAGAATATAATAATCAATTATCTGATCTACTCGGTGCAGTTAGAGCGAAAACTCCACCTTTCAATGATACCACACTCCAGGAGTGGGCACTTCGCCAGCTCGACATAGATTTCGTCTCACGTATGTTAATACTAGTCAAAATGTATGTAGAGCAAAAAATCAAAACACCAAAGGATTGGCTATTGGCACAACTTTATAGTTTAGATAAGAAAAGTATAAACCTTATTTGCGAAAACCTGTCAGAACTGAGCACAAGAGAATTGTCGATACTTATACATTTCATCAATCAATGTCTTAAAATTGAACGGATCCTCTTTATCCAAGATGAGGCGCAATGTCTTTGCCGACCTGAATACGGAGAATACACTGGAAGTAATGAAGCAAACAAACCATGGAATTTTTTGCAGGCCTATACTTATCACATGATCGCTTTCAAATTTGAAGTTACACACATTATTTCTGGCACTAATATGCATATGTCAAGCGGAATATCCCTAGGTACTAGTGTTGGAAAAGAACCATCTCGAGCAGTGCATCTTGTGTTGAAACTCCCTTATCTCTCACCTGATGATGTTACCAAAGTTCTCGACACTGTAATCAATATGGAAGGGGTTAGTCCTGAAACTCTTCTTTATTTAGGAAATATTCTCAAAGGACGACCCCGAAACTGTGCGTCGTTTTTAAAAATGCTAGCCTACCGATCAGAATTGCTAAAAGATAAAGATGATGAAATGGTTAAAACTAGTAAGAAATGGATCGAGAAAATAACTATGTCAATGATAAGCTATTTGCGCAATACCGCCAGTACTTTGGCAATCGGAGGGGTCGACCCAAGGAAGGCGATTGTTGATCTTGTTTGTTGCGGAATTATTAATTCAACATCGGCTGGTGCTGAATTACTTCGACATGGGATTCTTCCTATTCAGTCGCCATCTTTCATTACCCTTAATTCTGAAGAAATTGACTTCACTTCGATCAAAATCAATCTAGAATTAGAGTCTTACTTTATTACGGCCATTGGAAAATATTTTATGTTAGATAACAATGCAACTCTGACAGATATTTATGTTAGTCACATCTTAGAACGTCTTGGAAGCCCTCAGTCATTTGGTAATGAGCTTGATGGTGCTTTTGCATCAGCAATTATTGAAAAATGCGGTCGTAACGTGCTTGAAGAACTTAAAAAGTGGACCGATGATCTTGATCCACATTTCAAGTTTCCAGAATGGATCACGCCTGGAATGCAGTTTGTAACGGAAACAAATCTATCAAAAGCTGTTCCACTGGATGTTTATGTTAAAGACATATACCAAACAACCAAGTACCATACTCATGCTATCCAACCGCCGCAAAATGCAGGTTCTGATCTTGTACTCTGTCTTGTAGATAAATCAAATGAATCAAATAACGTGGTATTGTTATCGTTGAGTTCCGCTATCTACGATGAAAATGTTCCATCAAGCAAGGTTAAAAAGCAAGCTTTCAAGGCGTGCCTGGGGTTCCAGTACATGGAAGAAAAAAAGAAGAAAAAAAAGAAAAGAAAAACAAGAAGAGGTCCAATAATGAAAAAAAATCTAGACCCCAGAATAAGAAAATGAAGCTAAATGATCAAAACGATGGAGAGGAGGGATGTGTTGAAATTGGCCTTACTAAAAAATATCAGAAACCTCAGAAAAGGGTTATCGTTGTTGATGATAATGATGATGATGATGATTCAGATCAGGATGATTTGAATTACGATTTAGATTATGATAAAACTCTCAAGGGTTATAAAGAATCCAAAACCGCTAGTTTTGTGGAACTTCACCATAAAATCGCAGATGTGACTTATAACAGAAAATGCATTCACATTTTAGTTGAGTTACCACACAGAGCTTTATCAAAAAGGCCAAATATCTTTCGATATGACAAAAAAGGTAATCTCATAGTCATTGTTGATAACCGTAACGTAAAACAAGTTTTTGGAGAAAAGTTGGCGAATGCAATGACGGCGAGAAGTACAAAATCTGATTGATACTGGTACGATTGATACATAATTTTTTGTGCGAGTCAAATAAAGTTTCCACATAAAGTTCTATTTTACAGCTAGTATGTGCATAAAAAATAAAAATATTACATATACCGATTCTTGGTAGTTTTCAGTGATGATGCTGTATGTATGTAAAAAGAAAAAATATGAAAGTAGGGAAATCATCGTAATGGGGGACCAATTTAGATTGGAAACAACAAAATCAAATAATTTTTCTTAATATATTATGCTACAATGAAAGAAATTATATACAAGTAATATAAGTAATACGCACTTTAATTTTTTTATTTGTCAAATAAAATAAATACACGTGATACATGATTATTTTATGCTAAGTCCTAAAAATCTAGCCCGATTTTTCTGCAATGTTTTTATTTCTCTCTACTTGACTACATCAAGAGCCGAGTCTGGCTTTTGTGCCTTACCCATTAATCATCGCATACAATGATATTACCTTCCATATTCTCACCATATACAACAAATATCGGCTTCGATAGTTTGAATATTAACCTGTCTTGATTATCGAGTAAAATAACATCGTGACCATTGTTGTTTCTCCATGCTACACCAGTCAACTGAAATATAAACCTCTAACTTACTGCATAAGTTTCTAAGGTATAGCATCTAGGTTATAACATTCAGAAACAAGAAATGGGCACCTTTCGAGATATTGTATTGTGTGATACCATAATTGTTTCACTAGCTTCCCAGGGAGGCAGGAACCCAATGAAAATAAGCAACCGTGACCTCCTGGGTCACAGTTTATATAGAAAAAACATGAACATGAAAGTAATCCTCTCTAGACATAATACTTCGAAGATTTTGTTATATATAGATTAAAATAAGTCAGAGGTATTCAAAGAATATGTATTCAGAACTCATTTTTAGTAATATTATCGTTTCGGATTATATATTTTTTTGGAAGTGTATTTTAGAACAAGGAAACAGTCATCTACAAAACATATTTCGAAATAAGTTGAAGTAATATTTATATAACTCTATCAAAGGCCGACAGAGTCGAAAAAATATCTTACATTTATCACATGCTGTCAACTATGTGGTCATTTGAATATAGTATGCAATTAAAAAATAACAAGTACGTAACAGGCAGTATGTACACTATCTCAAGACATTAACTGTAGGCTTGTTGGTTAATCTAATAATTGAAGTGTCGTATTACATACTGTATATGTTCTGTCATAGATGTTTTAACTGGTCGCTCAAAGATGGACATTAGTATCTATTACTGGTGTAACAACCAACGGACTTTTCGAAGAAAAGGCAGTGTCTATGGGGGAGATCGGTTAATTCAAAAATTACGTAATGTCTATGCTATAAATTGGAACGGGATATTTGATACACTGAAAATGGAGGGAATATTCCAATAGTTATTTACTGAGAGGAATACGGCGATTTAAGTATTAGAAACATCACATTTATTTTTTTCACACCAAGTCTTAGGACAATTCGGGAAAGAGAGGACAACAACGGAATATACTCTTTGTCGTTGAGTGAATTTACAAAGATCATGGGTTTATTCGTATACTATGGATAACAGAAGAGGGAGTGATGTTTATATCGGAAATTGGAATAAGTTAAAATCACGCAGAGTACTACTGTAATGATCGCAGTATCTTAGCATAGACACTATGGATGCATAAAATATAAATACCTTGTGATCAAATTAATGTATCCTTCTCGTATCATCATTGCACTCGAGAGTAGGGATAGTTAGTTATACTATATATATCATATTAGTCCTATCGGTTACAGAAAATATTATCGTATATCATTGTGCCACTTGTTTGAATCTTTTTTTGTTCACTTGAAATACCAATAGCGCATAGAAGTTTATTATACGGTTGACATTTTAGTATATTCAACGCTTTTCCAGAGTAACCTTCATATCTACTAAGTGATGTACTATATGTTAGCGTACGTGATTAACAGAGAAAAATAATGCTGACGGAATTAATTTACGTTTATCTGTTAGTAGTTCATTATTGGGTATGAATTATAGAAAAATCTTTTTGCATCGCTACTTGCTAAAATAAAATTGACAGCCTCGTGTTATTGTCGGAAATTGCAAAGCTCCCCCGTTACATATTGTATTTACAGAGTCTCTTCTAGGTAATCGAAACTAAATGCATTCTACTTAAAGTATTGACTATTGTTTGCGATTACTAAAACTAAAGAGGATGCAGAGCAAGTACTCACTCCGCAACATTTTTATTTTTTTCTATATGGAACTCCTTATTACACATCCTTATCGTAATTAGTATATTGGAAATAAAACTATCCGGAAATAGAAATTTTTAACGCAGTCGTAGCATGATTTTACTTTGTTAGAGTCTCGTACAACTTCGTTATGAAACAAATTAACCATAAATGATAAATTAGATGTGAATAAATGGCACACTGTGTAACGAGAAATAAAGCTATTATCCATAAAAGGAACCTATTGAATTATACTATATTGCTGATGAGCCTTATTAGGTAGTTAGTTATTTGTGTTACATTTTTTATTACATATATTCCCTGTTTTGTTAATAAAAATTTTATCGCAGTTTCATTATACGAAATATGGCAACTGTGACCTTAGTGTCACGGTCTCGTTGGGAAAAAATGATAAAAGTCGTGCAATACTACCTTACATGTCACATCATAGACAAAAAGTTGAATCGACAATAACTCAATAAGGAAAAAAATTTTGTTTTCGAAATGGATAAATTTCGTGGACCAGAGATGTAGATTGCAATATGCGTAGATATACTTTAGTAAAACTGGCTACAACTATTAGTTTATACATATTATCTATTTCCATATTCTGATTTTCTACGCAAGGTTAACGAATTTTCTTCTTCAGAACAAACTAGTTAGAATAATAGATGTACTATATTTCGAACACCCGCCACAATAACCTCTTCGAGAGGTGCAAAGTACCAGATTTGTTATATATATTTTTCGTAATAAAATCTTCACAAGGTATCTGTAAGATGAACATATACCATTAAGGTGGAGAGTAGTTACAGAAAGAATATCAACAGTCTTTTCGGACTAGTAATTCAGGCACATGAGAAGGTATGTTCGCATTCTTTCCAAAATATTTTCATGTACCATCAGACCTTGTCTTACAGATAATCGTATTGGCCTACCAAGATGTAGGCATGTAGTTATACAATAAGTAATGGGGGGATCAGAATAACACGGATTGTTACAATACTTATTCCAGGTATGAAACACGCATTAAGTTTATTGCATTAATATATGATACTGAGAGTAATCATTTCATATTATTAGATTCTTGCGCACTACAAAATTAATATATTATGGTAACATCCCGTAAATTCCGTCCTAAACACTTTTTCTATACCAAGAGCATCAGTTATTCGATTTTTTTTCATTTTGAACTAAAGTGACATTTACTAAAGAATGGGAAACGAAACAGATAAATATCGCTGTTCAACAACACAACAACAACATAATTTATCAGTTGAGGAAGTATATGACAAAGAGGAATTATCCACGAAATTAGTAGTCAAGGATCACAATGCGGACGTGTATAGAGTTTTTCATTCACGTGAAGAGTTTTGGGAGTTTAACGATGGCATAGCAGAACACTTAAGATCCTTTTCCGAAGTAGTATATGGGGATTTACCGCAATTTCCTAGAATACACGTAGAGTTTGGTTCGCTCAATAAGCTTCCTGGAACGAAAATAGTTAACTTACTAAGACCAATTCTTGATGGGATGCTAGAAGTGATTCGCACTAGATATAGTGGAAAATCGGCCGTGCCTAACTCACTGAAAGATTTTGTCATCATGGATGAATATGGTCAGAATAGACATGGTTACTGGACAAACGATTTTCACATACAAGCCACTTCATTTGCGTTTACAGACTATAAAGAGGCTAAGGAATTCACTCGTCGTGTCCGTTCAAGTTTGCCTGTAGAGGTCGGACGATTTATTAGTCTGCAATACAATGACCCTATTCAGCTAGTTCCCATACTTGGTTCTACATGCCCTAAAGAATCCTTACACAAGAAGATTTCCCGTTTTAGTCAATTCTTAGGAACAAGCGTTGATATTCACAAGAACGAATTATTTGTTAAAAAGTTTCCGGACTTGGATTACATTGTCCCTTCTACCCCAGTAGCTGACAGTAACACAAAAAATAATTGCGACCAACCTAATTCACCTGATACGCATGAAAACACGAACATTAAAGATCCTCACAGTGTAGTTTGTTGCCATGAAAATGGCTTTGATATCAAACAACTAACTCCTTCATCTGTGGAACAAGAATTACAAAATAAAAGTCTTCGAGACGATGAGCAGCCAGACAATACATATTCCAGTGAGACTCCAAGGGAAGGTTCTATGATAACGTTGTCAACAAAGAAGAATCCGCCTCCGGTTAACAAGCAATACGCAATTGCGATAAACTGTTTAGTTCTGTTTTTCTTTGTTATGAATAAGATCAAACAAGGTAGCAGAGAAATGCAGGGTGGAACACATGGCACTAAAGAAAGGGCATTACGAAAGGGGCAACGGGATCGACTTCAGCATAATAGAAGTGCAAAAAATGGGAAGGGTCGTGGTCGTAGAAATAGTTGTTATTGGAAACGTTGGAGAATTCATGATAATCTATACATTCGACCTGAAGACAGTCCTCACAAAAACGAAATGATCAACTGGGAAACAATTGTAGTTTCTATGATTGCACTTGATCGTGGTGTTATATATATGCGGAGTACTAGCGAAACAAGATCATATGGATGCGTTCCTCACAAGGTCATAGCAATTACACTGCTGTGCCAATCATACCAATTCAATCCACCATGAAAAAGATGCCAACAGATACATAAAACACATGCTCTGGTTATGAGTTCTTCTAGGTCGATAAAGTTGCAGTAACTATTGATGCAAATAACTAGTGTTGGCTCAATAAATAGGGGTGGTATCGAATAACCAAAAAATGGGGGAGAATCTTTTACACAAAAAATAGGGGGTTTTTGTGTCTACAACGAAAAAGAATATATTTTTTGTTTCAGTGAAACTAGGCAAAGCCTGGATAATTGATTGCTATGTCTAACATACTTAGTATATATTCTGAACAACGAATGTGGAGTTTGTTATAACGAATATTGGTAACATCAGTTCGATAAAATTATTATATATGCCCAAGGGATACATTTCATACATCTGTAATAATTAGGTTTCGACCATGCTCAAGATAATTACGAAAATATTTTATAGATATTTAGTGATCACAGCGGAGAGTAGATGTGTTCTATCGTCGAAGAAACAGTAGACATGTATTTATTGATTACAAGAGATGAAGTATTTAGTCCGTAGGACCTTCAAAGAAGTGAATAATCGAAAGTGAGTGACAGATATGTTTGATCGCAGAAGAAAACAGTAAACAAAAAATAATTTGATCATAGACACGTGAAATGTACCCTTTTGATATAGTTATTTAGAGCTCGAAAACAAAGGCATATCTTTTCCGATAAAGCTAAAGACATGAACAATAATACTATGTTTTGAGATGCTTTCCGATGCACAAGGAATAACTAAGCAATTGAGACTAATGGTATCAGTCATTGTTTTTCTTTCTCTACATAAAATGCCCATATGTATATAATTGGATTTTGCAGATTCATTTGGACTTAGTCTCATTCCGCTGAAGAAAAACTGTCACGATTCGTGACGATGAATCAACTGAGGACATTTTGTATTGACATGGAATATGTTTTTATTCTTAAGCATGTCCACTGAACGTTTTCGGATTATCTGCTATTTATTGAGCTTTATTTGCATGATATCACGACATACAAAGCAAATGGACTATTTTTGTATAGTTAGTTTGCAAGACACAAAGTTGGCTAATTAATGTAAATACCGGAAATGATAAATCTATTGGTTAACCATAATTATTGTGCTTCGAGATGTCATCAAATTTACGTAAATAATGAATAAGAATAAAAATCTATGTAGTCTAGTTGAAAATTCACTTCCGAATGTTCTTAGTATATTTGTGATTGTATAAGTAATTTCGTTTTCCCACTTTGGATATCTAGTTGAAGTATCAATGTGCACATGACATAGGACCCTCGGTTATAGCTTATTCACATACTGTACATACGTGATCCCAGAGGGATCCAACGAATGTTTCAATAAATTTTTATTAACAAAAACTTTTCTCTTGCGTAAGGTCTCACGGCCAAGTATTTACGAAAAAGTATTATTATTATTCATTGGTTGAAACATATTGTGGGGATATGGGATACGGAATGCCTGTGCGATATAGATGTACAGTGGTGAACATAATTATTTGGGCAGAGCCATTAGGAACACCCTAAGACCATTGCGTGGTTGAGCGGCAAGACGGTCAGAAAAAGGAGGAGGAAAAATATGTAAAAACAGGTCCACATTTATCATTCCAATTATTTTTGATCACCACTGTAACTGTGTATTGGAAAATATACGCAGTAAGAAAAGTTCTCTTGATACACATACTCAGAGGATCCTCAGATCAGTATGAACGATTTACGGCTTTAATTTTTCCCTGTACCAAATAAGCAATTGCTAATCTCAAAAGGTTAGATCCCTGTTTTGCATCGAGTTTGCATTATATTTTTCGTGATCGATGCTACATTTATAATTTATATATAAGTATGTATACGCTGTTCAAAAAATGGGTCTTTCAATGATGTCTGACAAACTTCCAGCCAATGTTAAAGATTGGACTCCAGCTCACATTAAAAAGCATCTCAAGAGACATATGAATAATTCAAGTTATGATGAAGATGACATTGAAAAAATTGAAAAACAGAATACCGGTGGAAAAGCTTTTCTCAGATTAACCATACAAATGCTTACTAATGAGAATGGTCCATTCAAAATTAAGTTTGGAAACGCAACCGATATTATGGAGTTAGTAGAAAAACTCAAAGAAAAACAAGGTGAGTTACTGTGATAATATACACTATGTCTCTTGAGTAAAACCAAGCTTCGGTTATACTATAATTTATTCCGTATTTTTTTTTAAGCAGAAGAGCACCCTACGTCCGTTGAAGTTGTGACCGCCTCTGAATTCAATAAATTACGTGATAACTACCAAAAAACATTAAAAAAGAATAATAGAATTATCGATAACATGTTAAGTGAGATTAAAAGATTACATAAAGAGTATAGTGTTGAATTGTTGGGTCCTTATTAGGAATTATTATGTCCGCATTATATAACCTTTTTCAAGAATTTATTTTCATGTATCTGTTGTTCCGGCAATGATTTTTTATGCTAAAAAATGGTCAATGAATGATGCACAATTGATACACAAATTACACAAATTATCGCTTGACATATTTCCATGATATGTGGTACGAAATAAATATATCTTTTATTATACTCTATTTGTTATAAACAGTTCATGTGATTATTATGTAACCCATCATCACAATTACGTGTTGTCTAACACCCCTCAAAGAAAAAAAAGGAAAACAGTTATAAACAAAAATCTAAAAAGTATGTGAATAACCTAAAGAAAGATCCGTTGACCATGTGCAGAAAATAGTCTAGTTAAAAACACACTTTCGAATATTCTTAGTATATTTGTGATTGTATAAGTAACTACGATTTTCACTTTGGATATCGGATTATTATTTTTTCGATTAACTAATATGAATTTACTACGCAACGCAGCAATATATATAACCAAAGTATATGATATACACTCCTAATTTCTGGGATCAGGCTTTCGATCCAAATCGATGATCATCTATTAAATGATTTGCTTTGTAAATGTTTTACGTATCAGAACAGCAACTAAGTAACGGTTGTATCCCCTCTGCAATAAATTCAATATCAGAGAAACTACCATAAGGTATCACTGTATTATCCAGTCCAAATTTTATTGGTAACTGCTCATCTTGAATAAACCTGTCCATATCATCGTTACCACTGCTCCATTTTCCAGAATCTTGTTGAAAACGTTTACCGCACATGCATTACATAAGTTACTCCATCGGTAACCAGAACTATCTTTACAATCTACGCACGTAAGAATATGTTTGTCCATTATTCAATGAAATCGCAAACTTATCACAGAAATAAGGTAAATATCAAATTTTTGGTACAAACCCTGACTAGCGTTGCCTGTTATTAAGCGAGTTCTTGAGTCGTTTCAGAATCTATATGATGAAAATGTACCAACTCTCCAATGCTTATGTGAAAATGTTCCATCAACAAACAGAGTCATTGCTTTCCCTCTGTTTCAACAAGTAATAATACAGAATGCTGAAGGGCATTCCCGAAGGGAATGTGATCCTTAGTTTGGAAGCTACATTTGTTAGCATGACGCTCTAATAAACTGTCACTACGGTGGTGATCAAAATTATTTGGAATGACGAATGTGTGAAAATGGCCATATTAGGCAGTTATTTATACGTTTTTTACGTATTTTGCCTCTTTCTTTTTCCAGTGGAACTGGGCTCCGCCCAAAAAAATATGCTCACCACTGTATATAGCAGTGACACGGGATAAATCACCAGATCCTATTGTTGTAAAACGCATACCAATAGTTTACTTCGCACCTTTGGTGGTCCTCCAGGACTGGGCAAATTCCAGGTTTCGCATGTTCCTTTTAATTATCTACAATAAAGTGTTTAATCCCCCATCCTTGTCATGGTAGAAATAATGAGAGAATTGTTGCTAATTACTTGCTTTTTTCGTAGATATCCATATGTGTTAGAATATGGTTAATCCATAATATGAGTCTAGCTATTATCGTTCGTATGATCTTCAATAAACCCTGGATCACAAATGTGAAACTAATTTTAGTCTATTGCTAGAGATAACAATAAATTCCAATGAATGGTTAACTATTCGGACCATATTTTTCGTTGTTCTTACATCATCAATCATAGAGTGGACGAAAAATGTTCCACCTTAATGTCTGTTAATCAAATCACATATCCAGTTGCCGACGAAGTGGGTATACGATATAAAGAATTAGTTGTTAGACCTTTACAATATGCGGTGTAGCTAACATAAAAATAAACTCAATAAATAATAAACTCACTTGGGTTTTCGTATAATTGTACGCTGGAATCTCCATTAAAACGAGAATAATTTTTACTAATGTCCGGTGTCTTCGGGAAACGATCAAGACGGTTCTATACTTTGTTATTATCGAATGATACAATCTATTTTGTTTTTTTATTTGTAAGGGTCATGAGCAGTATATATTCTTAATAAACAATCACTGCGTAAAAAATTTTACATTACGCAACATTTGCCCTTTGGGCGGTCTCTGACTGATATTCACCTGTGATATTAAACAGATATAAGGTCGGAAGTGACATCAAAACAGTATCAAAACTAATACCCTCCAGATATTTTCGTTTCCGATTGCTATTAACTTATATCTGTACCTTAAAACTAACTCATTTGGGTGAAGAAATATTTTCGGATATACATACGCAATACCTATATGTGTCACATAGTTGACCAGTAACTTGTGTCTTGATTATCGCACCAAAAAATCATTACACCCAGTTTTCCCAGACTGAAATATCATTTTCCGTTCATCTGTTACCAAAAAACACCTTTAACAACTGTCTTGGTCGCATACGAAACTTAATACTGTCATAGTATTTATATTATATCTCTGTTCTCAACATCGATTTGGAAACGATTTTAAAAAAAGTAAACAGCGAGGACTATATAGAAAGTGAGCAAGACGATTTACTATTATTTCGTTATCTATTTTCCATTTCTTTCGTTGTTGCTAGTATTAACACATATTTCGCTTTATCTGGTTGTTAAAACTGATTATATAGTTTTGTTGACTTGGATAACTGCACCACAAAATAAAGAAACCCGATATTAAATGGTAAGGTTTGGATTTTAAATCTGTGGGTAGTTCTGCAGATAGGTTTGGATATCCAGCAAGTATTTTCAGAACTTGCTCTCATTAACCCTGAAAATAATGAGAAATCAACTAGTTTTTTTAAGAAACGTGAAACAGATGAAACAATAAATGAAATGGAAATCGATGAAGAAATCAATAGACTTAAAATAGTTGAGAATAAGAAAACACCACGTGAGTGTTCATTTTATTTAGACTCGAAATATTAAACCTGTGCGTGTTCTAATGCAACTATGTTACGTCAAATAGATGTGGCGGAACAGCTTGGCGACCGTAAAGTTCTTTCAATTGAAGATATTAAAATTCTTAGTGAGCTTGAATATGTATCTGATTTCTTCTGGGATAAATATAAAGAAACTCCATTATCTTGCGTAAGTTCAGGAATGGTTGACGAGAAGGCGGTACTTGTTGCTTTAGTATGTCTACCCAAAGGCACGCAAGTTAATTTACCTGGCGAGTTCGAAGGATATCGTGTGCTAATAGACTATGGGGAAATTGAACCGGCTCATCGTAAACGTCATGATGAGCTTAAGCCTGGTATAAGTATTGGTAATGTTATTAATCCCAATAGCGACCAAACATTTACGTTAGGACCAGTGTTTAGAACAGAACAAGATGAAAACAAAAGATATATACTTACAGTAGAACATGGAGTTAGAAATAGTAACCTCGTAATTCAACCAGGGAGTTCTGACCAAGTATGCACCCATTAAAGATTGACTTAATTTTGTCCGCTTGTTGACTCCTTTTAATGATCAGGGTATGACACCTAGGGATAATTGCGCTGAAGTTATGTATACTTTTTATGGTGTTGACGAAGAAGGACGTTTTCTTGACTATGCTTTTTGCGAGATCAACAAACGAGAAATATCAATACCTAGTAACATTCCATTTGGAACTGAAGTTATTATTAAAGAACATAAACAATCCGTTGAAAACGATCCAAATAATCAGAAGAAAAAGCTCGACTTTATTAAGGTTGAGAAGGTTGGTAGGACAACATTCCATACACATGGGTATGTGTTAGATAAATGGAAATATTTTAGGCCTAAGAGTTTATCTAGAGAAGCCTCTGCTCTATTCGTCTATGGAAATAGTGGAAATTTTGGTAAGTCCTGATTTCGTTAATAATGTCTGAGGACAAGTTATTAATGGCATATTATATCATCAACAGGTACTTATGGAGATTCGGGTTCACCTGTTTTTGATAACATTGGTAGACTGTGGGGTATTTTTCAGGGAGTTTACCCAAATAGCAATCAAGCTTTTGTTATTCCCATTCATGTAATTTTAGATCATGCCGAAGCTAGAACTGGAAAGAGGTTTATACTAGTGTAAATTACAACCTTTACTTTATATATTCAACGAACGGTTTGTTCCGAGATTGTCCTTATAACGAAAAAATAATAAATGTTTATTATACCTTTCAAAGAGTAATGTTACGTGGCAATGTTTTATTTTTTCTGACTATTATTACATATATTGAAAAGCAAATTATGTTATCGGTGAAACTAGCTAATGCTACTGGATAACATAAATCAAAATATGAGCGTGACCCATTTTTTCCCCAATACCCGTGACTTTCGCTAACGAATGCAGAGAAAAAAATCTTTGTTGTTCTCATACAAAAATAAGACTTAAAAGGGTTTTCAAAATATGCGAAAAGATGTGTGAATAACAGACATACCAGAATTTACACCAAGTAAGACTTTTTGTATATTATCTTGATCGCAGCATTCTTTTGATACAACATAACTAATACAAGTATTTTGCTTATTTATGAAAAGAAATTCATAACATAGATGATGAGGACGGGGCTTTGTTGCACTGTATTATGACTCAGACTAAGCAATATGGGAAGGGTCTTGAGCGATTCGCTGTGAATATATTTCAGTTATCATCCACTCATATATCCGTATGGTCAAAACTTGTCTGTTATCGGAAAAAGGAATTTCACTAAATCCGTAATTCAAAGTAGCTGATGAAGAAAATATTTGATGCATTGGTTACACAATCAAGCATTTAGGAGTTATTTCCAATGCTGCTTTTGGTAAAGAATATGACTTATAATGTGTCTAAAAAAAGCAACCAGCAGACTCAGTCTGTGGAAATGCCACAATGAGAAGGAATAAAACGAGAAATGATATGTCATAGACGGTAAGTATCGCACGTGCCGTAATACCCTCTTAAGCTTTTTAAACGTGGAACTTATCCGTTTACGGATCGTATAACAAAATGTTTCAATACATGAAAATCTTTCTCCCACGAGAAACGAAAATGTTGTCTCTGCATATGTGGATGTGTCTCCCACGAGGAACGAGAAAGTGGCTACCTCAGCTTACGTATTTGTGACTAATACTAGAAACGGAAATGTTGCTACGACAAATGAAAGTACTTTGACCAATGCAAGGGTTAATAATACGGGAACTTCGGTATTCAAAATGGTCGTAACGGACAAGTCCACCAAAAGTCCTATAGTACACCAGGCCGAGACTCGGAAGGAGATTTTGGCCTTGAAGGAAAAAATTTGGGACTCTCAAAAGAAGATCCGTAGGAATATTTAAAGAAAATATCAGACTTAAACGCCATTGTGTAGACCTCGAGAATGAAATTAACACTTTGAAACAAAAAAAACATGATTCTGGAAATATCGATAAACCAAAAGATCCAAGAGATAAAGAAAAGAAAGACCATCGAAATGGAATGCCTTGTGAAAGAACAACTTGTTACGACCCAGGAACTCAAAACGTTAGGCGAGGAAATGGAAGAAACCTTGGATTTTTTTAACTCAAGTGGAGACGAAAGAGATTATTCTCGAGGCAGATTGGCAGATCCATTCATCGAAGAGACCCACATTCAGCCTGAAGAGATGGAAGACCAGATTATTTGTGATTCAGAGTCTAATGATGAAAGAAACGGAGAAAGTATCTCACAAAACTCCGAAACTGAAAATTTCATCTTCGAGAGAATCTACTCCTAATTCAAATGTATCTCTTAAGGCTGATTCTATGACGTACTGTGCATGTTGCGATTTAAAATTGATGGTAAAATCTTTGAAACGGCACATGGGCTCCAAAACACATATACAAAATGCTGCTACAAAGAATAAGCAATAGAACTTTAGCTATCGCATGGTTAATATTTCGTACACCAAATACTAAATATATTTTAACATTTTATAAGTCTTAGGTAGTTTGTACTTTAACACGTCCTCTACCTTCGGGATTATCAAATAGAACAAATAGAACATCTCTTCCGGAATTTCTGATTATTGTTATTGCTATTGATGTAGTATTATAGTGTATCAGTAGAGGGATTAGGTTTTGCAAATAAATGCAATGGTCCGATAACTTTATGGGCATTCTTTTCAGAGAACAAAGTTTGACTGTTTGCATGGTAATATGGATTCATCTATTTTATTTCGAATGTAAAATCCTTTTTTTTCGAAGTTTTTACCAAATTAAAAGTTTTGATCTGCTCGTATCGAATAGTGATGAATTTTTCAGATTTCCAAAAGATCATTCAGAAATGACGACATCTAATGTTGGTAACATCGCATTAGTAAACATACTGGTTGATAAAAACACAATTCGAATGAAAGATGTGTACTCATCATACGGTAAAATCCTTAACGTAAATGTTTTATTTAATGTTGAAATAAATGGGATGATGCTGCGGAACAGTTATTCTTTTTAAACATCTCGAATGCGTTTTCCCTTATGAGTCCATGACCATCATATCCTTCGATATTACAGTTATAACTTCCAAAGCCCGTTTCACGAATTTATGTAACTCTAACTCATCTGGATCTTCTGTCAAAGCGTCTTTGGAAACACGATGTTGAGTAGATCTTACTCACACATGAAAATTCCATCCAGAATGTAAAGTAATAACCACTCTGTTGTCGTTGGACAATTTTATAAAGGTAATCAAGGTCCTTCGCAAATACCACATCTATCTTACATTTTCTCTTATTCGTCTAGAGATATCTTCACGTTGAACATACTGTTATTGTTATTGAGAACAGAATTTTTATGTCCAGGCTTACATGTGAATGTGGTTAAGATGCAAAAGGCTCAGTGGACCGAAACTTACGTTAAGCGAATAATTCTATTATCTGGATAGATAGAAAAGTAATAACACAAGTTAACGACATTGTGATTGAATAGATTTTGTATGCGAAAAAATGGGCTACGAACCTAAACACAATAACAGTCGATATATTATGAAGTTCTTCTTAGTCGAACTAAAAAATACAAGACGAGTTTGTTTACTGTTTGTTTTTAAAAAAAGAGTTATCTGGACCTATGAAATTTTTTATTCCAACTGACTATTCATCGATATCCGCAGTCGATATCCGCAGTAGTCACATGCTTTTATATAATACTGAGAAGTTCATCCGGACCGAATCTTCGGGGGAATTCATCACCGAACCGAGGAAAGCTCACATGACACCCTGAACAATTGTGTAGAGTATCACGTGATATTGGACGAATAATAATCGAAGATTGATATTATTTCACTAATTTATCATTAGAATTATAGCAACGCACCCATGTGTTGGTTTTCAAAACAGGAATACAGCAGATAGAGACAAAAATTAATCACGTAATGACGTATTGCAATACCAAAGATACGAGAGGTATACTTCTTGGGGTATGATCTATCTTCTAGTGATTCCTTTTGTTGATCACGGCAATGTTTATTAGTAATTCTTATTACTTGTTTTAGATTGATCTGTTGAACAGATGACAAACTTGGCAATCATACTAACATATTATGCGTTAACATTTTATTCATATGGCTTAGTAGTTTATTAACTGTGAAAAAAATGATATGATAAAGATTTCTCAGCTATTTAAACCGAAAATTAGAAAGACAGCTCGTTATAAGACAATATGGCACAATTAGAAGATCCAGAGATATTGCAAAGCCCGTATTTCAAGATACAAAGTACTCTCGAGCCAGAAAGTCTCGCAGAGACGTCTATTAAACTGTTGAATGCCATCAAATCAGAACCGAAACTAACTGAATCGTATTGTTTGGAAGTGCGGTTTGAGGAGGACAAAGCCTTCTTTGTGGCCTGTCTAAATCCTGTTTTGTGGTTTGATGTTTACTTACGGGGAAAACCTCTAGAAGAAGCAACTAAAATTGCAAGAACGTTTGTCACCAATACACGATTAGCGGTACCTGTTGAAAAAATTGCACCGTTTGAAGTCGAGCATAATAAAACTGTCAATGATTTGGCATTCACTCAATGCAAATTCGGTAGAAATTGTCGGGATCGTAAGCAAGGCAACTGCAGTAAGTATTTTGGTTTTCCTTTTTGCTCGCCATATCCTTTTTGTTTGCCATATCCTTCTCCTCGCTATTACGTACCAGAGAGTGTCAATACAATAGACTGTAATATTAACACAGAGAATTCTTTAGGTCGAGATCATCTGGATGCTATGTGTAAAGGAACTACAAAAACACGGGATGGGCGTGATACCGTTTGTAGCTATTATGTTATCGGCAATCTTATTGTATGGGAACGAACAAAGTATTACATATTGTTTAGACGAGAACCGATTCGTGGTTTACTAATGATTCCTCGTCCCAACGATGACACAAAAAACAATTTTAATCACTTCGACAACACGTCGATAATCAAAAATAAGCAATTTTGGCAAGATTTATTAGAAGAACGAGGACGATTGGGATTTAACATGGTTTCTCTTAACTATGGGACGTGGGAGACAGGGCAGGCTAAAGCAAAAGACAAATATGCACAAAATTGTCATGCGCATGTCCATCTTAATTTCGACGACACGGAATGGGAAAAGGTGAAGACTATGGCCCCTGAGAATATAAAGCCGTTGCTTGATTCTCGTGATTCACTTGAACCCAGTAATCTTCTCAAGAATTGCCATGAACTAGAAAGTTATCGATTACAAATAGTGGAAGCACAGTCAATGGTAAACAGCTCAGTCATACTATCGAACAAGATAGATGCGTTTTCGAAGAAGATGGATACCGTTGTTACAAGCTTCTCTGAAACGAATAACAAGATGGATACCGTTGTTGCAAGCTTCTCAGAAACGAATAACAAGATGGATACCGTTGTTGCAAGCTTCTCAGAAACAAACAAGAAGATAGATGCGTTTTCGAAGAAGATGGATATTGTGGCTACAAACTTCTCAGAAACAAGCAAGAAGATAGATACTGTTGTCACTAGCCTCTCAGAAACAAACATAAAGCTATCTGAGCTTATCGAAATTTTATTGTCAAAGGAACGACAAAATGATGAAAAAAGAAATTAATTTTAGTGAGTTCGCATAGGTGAGTAAGTATGTTATTTTTGAATAATTAGAATAAGGTTTGTGGACACTCGTATTTAATTATCATTACTTTACTTTTTTCATTTTCTACAACTACAACAGACCTACAAATTCCTGTTCTAAGTTATGTTTCCCATGCAATGATACTGTGGTTTAAGAGATCCTTTTTACGTTAGTTGATTTTGTTAGTCTGATGGAAATTAAAATAGTTATCAGACGCCTGGGGATATGGAAGTTAAATAGAATTCGATAATTTGTATTTACAAACAGTTTTTAACAATAAAATGCGACAAATCAGAAATAAAATACCAGAAACAATAATTTATTTAGCAGTGTCACTAAGAGCACATATTCATTGTCTAAATAATCCGAATTAGTAAACATGTGGATGAAAAGGGAATGATAATTCCGTTAATAACAGAAATCGAATACAGAAAAAAATAGCAGATAGGTTCTAAGTATCAATTAGTACAATTTACAGGGTATAATGAATAGCATATAGGTAGTTAATTTTTGTAATACCGTATTTCTTTATTGGAAACAAAATAAACTAAGTCTTAGAAGATAATTAATGTATAAAATATGGTGTTCTATTAAAATATAATATTTCTTATATTCTTGGTATAACAGATGAGCTAGTTGCGTATGATCGTCGAATACCTTGATTATGCCACTGTTCGGATTCTTGTTCTTGATAGTATAAGTTATTCTGAAACTTAATGTAACGCTAGTCATGGTGGGCACTAACATGATAGAGACTTGTACCATAGAACTCTTAGGTTGTGAAGAAAATATTTCTTTGAAAAAAGTAGAACGTTTGCTCACATTAAAATAACTAAGTCGTAAAAACGCTAACTTGCCCAGACATCATTGTTACTTCGTAATTACAAAAAAATTGTATTTAAGATTTCGTAGAGTAATAGAATTGGAGATCAATGTAGTTACGAAAGATATATGGACAAATTACTTCTCCTGCGTTATTCTATTATAATTATGTAGTCAGAATATCGGATTACCAATAGGCAACGATAGAAAGCAATTTTGTCTTGTGATATCAAGGTCCATGGAAATGATATATTAATCAAAGAATAGAAACAATGACAAAAATCAGTAGCAGTGCAAACTATTTCATAGTTTCATGAACTATATTCCAAAGAAATACATGAGGAAGTAGCGACCACAGTTAACATTAACATATCGATGTAAAAAAGAAGATAACAACTGCTTACTTATTTTTTCATCTCGCACATAACATATTACCGTATTTATTTTTTTTACTTAGTCTTCCGTAGTATACATACTACCGCTGAAACTATGAAACGATTACATTACACTTTAAGTATAGATATTGTAATACTCTTTCGGAATAATTACTATTCCTAACGAGAATGTTTCGCTGACTTCTCTATTGAAGCATCTATCGTTTCTGAATTGCAGAAGTTTATTATAATATTGATGATGCGATAGATATTGATTAACGATTTGCGCTAAAATTTTTAAACTATTAATGTGCTAGTTCGTATTAATATGCATTGGTAAAGCTATTTTTATCTACGCCATTACCATGTGACACTCTGAACTGACCGTGGGTTTCACCCAGCCAAGGGCTCTTGCCGCTCAACCACGCTTTTAACAGAGGAGTTCTACTTTCGTACCTTTCAGGTAGGAACCTAGGTTCCTGGGATTAGAGTATCACGTGTTATCCGCAGGACTATTAATTGTTGACTACTAACTAGCAAATTGTCGAATGATTTCTCATCTCTGTTCTTAGAAACATTAAATTACTGTGATTTATCAACAAAGTGAACTATTTCCTCGACTAGAGTTTTTCTGGGAATTTCTTGGCAAAAATGATCAAAATAATTTTATTAAATTTTCGATTTACGTAATTCTTGGAATATTTAGTCAAGTATTCGATGATATAGTTATATTGTATTTTTGTTGTTGCTCATTACCCTCCCCATCAACAATGTCATTTGCAAAAAGTGGTGTTAATAATAACAGATAGTAGAATAATTAGTTATCAGAGATTGTTTCGATTACTAAAAAAAACAATTACCGTAATCCCGCTAGTGATAATTTTTCCGCATCCATTGATATTTGTAGTCGAATATTGTTATTTGTATTTGTAGTCGAATGCTTGATGCTATTAACTGCATCTATATTAACTTGTACTAGTGTTTCGATTACTGAAAACAATATCAGCTATTTTCTTTATATTACGAAATTATCCTTATCGATAACCTATTCGACTGTGATCGTACATACGATTATAGCGTCTACCCTCTACACTACCAATCCTATAAAAAATTATAATTACATGGTATTCTTCCCGTGATCAGATAACATTTAAATAGTACTTTTTTCGAATAATCGAATCCCATGCACAAATATTTTTACTAATTATTCGTATATAATCATATGTTGATTTACCCATCAGACATGGTATAATGCATTTCAATTATCCAATGTCACCAGTACACTAACTAAATATAATAAAATACTTGTAATGTATTAACATGACAAATAATAGTACGGATGCATAAAATATAGGCGAAGCCTACGAAGTAAATACCTTGTGGCCAAATAGAATATATTACTCCCGTACATCATTGCACTCGAGAGTGGAGATACACTGGTGATCTGCTCGAAGAGCAAAATTATTTGGGCAGAGCCCTGTTTCACTGGAATGATAAATGTGGAAAATCGCTTTTTTAGACTGTATTTAACGCATTTTTTACGTATTTCGCCTCTTCTTTTTTCCAAATAATTATGCTCACCACCGTAGTTAGATATACTCCATATACAGTATTAGTCTCATCGATTACAAAAAATATTATTATATCCCTTGTCTGAATCTTTTTTCATTCATGTGAGTCACTAGTGTAGTTAAATAGCAAGCGGAATATTTTTCGTATTTTGTTAATAACGTAGAATAATATACAGATTATACAATAATAGGACCACAACCAATAGCGCATGGTAGTTTATTACACGGTTGACATTTTAATATATTCAACGCTTTTACAGAGTAAATTTCATATCTACTAAATGATGTACTATATGTTAGTATACGAGATTAACAGAAGAAAAAATAATGCTTGACTACTAATTATGATAATTTTGTTTGGAATTAACGTTACCTGTTTATCGGTTAGAAGTTCATCATTGACCTTTGGGCAAATTGTGGGAAAATTTTTTGCATGCTATTTGCTAAAATAAAGTTGACAGCCTCGTGTCATTGTTGGAAATTGCAAAGATTTCCCTCCCTATAACATACAGAGTCTGTTCTTAGTAATCGAAACTAAATGTAGTTCTACTTAAAGTGTTGACTATTGTTTGCGATTACTAAAAACTAAAGAGAATTACAGAGCATATAACAAAAAGCACACAGTCCACAACATTTTTATTTTTTATAAACTCCTTACTACATCACATCCTTATCGTAGTTAGTGTATTGGAATAAAACTATCCGGAAATAGAATTTTTCAACGCAGTCGTTGCATGATTTTACTTTGTTAGAATCTCGTACAACCTTTTTTGAAGAAATTTATACTGTGTAACGAGAAAAAAAGCTATTTTCCATAAAGGAACCTATTAATTTATACTATATTGCTGAGCCTTATTAGGCAGTTAGTTATTTGTATTACATTTTTCATTACATATATTCCCTGTTTTAATAAAAAATTTTATAGTATTGCAGTTTCATTATACGAAATAAGGCAACAAAAAGTTTAATCAACCACAAGGTAAAAAATTTTAATTGTTTTCGAAATGGATAAATTTCGTGGACCAGAGATGTATATTGCAATATGCGTAGATATACTTTTAGTTACAACCATTAGTTTATACATATTATCTATTTCGAGATTCTGAATTTCTGCGCATGGTTAACGAATTTTCTTCTTATCAAACTAGTTAGAATAATAGATATATTATAATTCGAACACTCGCCACAATCATATATTTTTTTCGTAATAATATCTCACAAAGTATCTGTAAATGAACATATACCATTAAAATAGAGAGTGAATATGGAAAAAAACTATCAACTGTCTTTTCTGACTAGAAATATCAGACACATGAGAAGGTATGTTCGCTTTTTTTTTCCAGTGGAACTGGGCTCTGCCCAAAATATTTTCTTCATGCATTATATCGTCAGACCTTGTCTTACAGATAATCGTATTGGCCCACCAAGATGCTGGAATGTAGCTATGCAATAAGTAAACGGGAGAAATCAGAATAACACAGATAGTTACATTATACTTATTCCAGGTATGAAACATGCATTAAGTCTATTGAATTAATATATGATATCGAGAGTTAATCATTTCATATTATTAGATTTCCACACACTACAAAATTAATATAATATGGTAACATACCGTATATTCCGTCCTAAACACTTTTTCTATATCAAGAGAATCAGTTATTCGATTTTTTTTCATTTGAACTAAAGTGATCTTTACTAAGAATGGGATACGAAACAGAATAAATATCGCTGTCCAATGACAAAAAAACATAATAATTTATCGGTTGAGGAAGTATATAACAAAGAGGAACTATCTACGAAATTGGTAGTTAAGGACCACAATGCGGACATGTATAGAGTTTTTCATTCATGCGAAGAGTTTTGGGAGTTTAATGACAGGGTACCCAAACACTTGAGATCCTTCTCCGAAGTAGTGTATGGAGATTTGCCCCAATTTCCTAGAATACATGTAGAGTTTGGTTCGCTCAATAAGCTTCCTGGAACGAAAATAGTTAACTTGCTAAGGCAAATTCTTGATGGGGTGCTAGACGTGTTTCGCATTAGGTATAGTAGAATAACGAATGCACCTAAGTCTCCGAAAGATTTTGTCATCATGGATGAATACGGTCAGAATAGGCATGGTTACTGGACAAACGATTTTCACATACAAGCCACATCGTTTACTTTCACAGACTATAAAGAGGCTAAGGAGTTCACTTACCATGTTCGTTCAAGTTTGCCTGTAGAGGTTGGACGATTTATTAGTCTACAATACAATGACCCTATTCAGCTAGTCCCCATATTTGGTTCTACGTGTCCTAAGGAATCCTTACACAAGAATATTTCTAGTTTTAGTCCATTCTTAGGAACAAACGTTGATATTCACAAGAACGAATTATTCGTTAAAAAGTTTCTGGACTTGGATTGCATTGTTCCTTCTACGCCAATAGCTGACAGGAACACAAAAAATATTTGCGACCAATCTACAGACAGTGTACGAAGTATTTTACCTAATACACATGAAAACATAAACATTAAAGATCCTCACAATGCAGTTAGTTACCATGAAAATAGCTTTGATCAACGAACTTCTTCATCTGTGGAACAAGAATTACAAAATAAAAGTCTTCGAGACGATGAGCAGCCAGACAATACATATTCCAGTGAGACTTCAAGAGAAGGATCTATGATAACGTTGTCAACAAAGAAGAATCCGCCTTCGGTTAACAAGCAATACGCAATTGCGATAAACTGTTTAGTTCTGTTTTTCTTTGTTATGAATAAGATCAGACAAGGTAGCATACAAATGCAGGGCAGAACACATGCCACTAAAGAAAATGTACAAAAAGGGCAACGGGATCAACTTCAGCATAACAGAAGTGCAAAAAATGGGAAGGGTCGTGGTCGTAGAAATAGTTGTTATTGGAAACGTTGGAGAATTCATGATAATCTATACATTCGACCTGAAGACAGTCTTCACAAAAACGAAATGATCAACTGGGAAACAATTGTAGTTTCTATGATTGCACTTGATCGTAGTGTTATGTGTATGCAGAGTACTAACAAAGCAAGATCATATGGATGCGTTCCTCACAAGGGCATAGCAATTACATCACCGTGCCATTCATATCAATTCAATCCTCCATGAAAAAAGATGCCAACAGACACATGAAATACATTCTCTGTTTATGAGTTACTTATGTTGTAAAGTAACAATTGACACGAATAACAAATGTTGGATCAATAAAATGGGGGTGATATCGAATATTCAAAAAATGGAGGAGAATCTTTTATGCAAAAAATAGGGGGGTTTTGTGTCTACAACGGAACAGAATATATTTTTTTGTTTTACATATAGGTTAAATACGGGTGGATAATCGATTGCTACGTCTAACATAGATATACATTCTGAATAACAAATGTAATTGGAATTAGTTATAGCGAATAATGGTAATACCAGTTAGATAAAATTGTTGTACGTATCCGAGAAACGCATTTCACGAATCTGTAATTATTGGGTTTCGATTATGCTCAAAATAATTACGAAAATATTTTGATATCATTAGTGAACACAACAGAGAGTGGATGTGTTCTATCATCGAAGAAACAGTAGGACATACAGTATATTCCTCGACTACAGGAGATATGAAGTATTTAGTCCGTAGGACCTTCAAAGAAGTGAATAATCGAAAGGGAGCGACTAGTGATGTTTAATCGCAGAAGATAACGGAGGACATTACATGTTCGATAACAAAAGAAAACCGTAGACAAAAAATAATTTGTTATAGACACATGAAGTGTAGTATCCTTTGGATATGGTTGTTTAGAATTCGAAAACAAAAATATATCTCTTTCGATAAAGCTAAAGATACGAGTAGGATAGTGTTCTTTTTTATGTAGCATAGGTATGCATCTCTTTAACTCTGATTACATGTCTGATATTGTCCTATTATATAATAATTTTATGTTAAGTGTGGAAATTGTTCATTTCTCCTGGATAGAGATGTAAACGGAGCTAGAAATATTCTTCTGCGTTTCTTACAATAAATGATTTGATATAAAAGAGTTCTTTACCTTTGGTGAAGGACGTTGAGCCCCGCCTCCTGGAGGAGACCTCTTCTCTTGTAGTACTTGTATGGAAACATATAGGTTAAATGCGGGTGAACTAGCAAATGTTATCAAAAACTACAGAAATGATAAAGTCTTTTCCCCATCCTATTGACACATTTAGGTTATACCATTGGTTGACTATTTGTATTACACCTTATCACATAAGCCATTTTCAATACAACGATAGTGTCAAGTGAGCAAATGGTAAATGTTTCGTCCACATTGTCATGCAAACGAAAATGAGATCTATGCGGGACCCAATGGAATCCCTAGTATCGAAAAATGAAAACGAATTGAGGAATATAATCTGTGATATGTCGGAATGAAATTGGCATAATCTCGACCATCAACAACAAGCTGAATTGAAAAATTACACTATCTTAATTCCGAGTAGCATGAATACGTACTGTACTATAATTTGGTGGGAGAAATTGGACTAAAATAGTTTACGTAAATTCATGTGTACCAATATTTACAGTGGTGAGCATAATTTTTAGGGCAGAGTCCATTCCATGCAAAATACGTAAAAAACACATTAAAAACTGTCTAATATGACCATTTTCCCACATTCGTCATTCCAGTAGCTTCTCTTTAGAGTTCCTTTGGAATAGCTAGTTTCACTGAAACATCCCTTCAGGAGAATAATGCTCTTCGAGCAGTCTCTGACTGATCACCACCGTATATTGCGCACATTCCATATGAGCCTTTGTTCAAGGATAACGGCTATAACATATTTTTTGTACATAGTGTATGTCAGAGTATATAACCAGTACTGTAGACTACAATTTTCAAGTAGAACTGGGCGAATCCTAGATAATGTTTTTTTCAATGATATAGGGACAAATTCTTACAAACCACCTATTGCTACAAAAATAGAGAGCCAATAGCCGCAGTGCTAACTTAATGACATTATCTTCGTTTACAAAAAACACACACTTTACAGTATTCTCCTTCACCGTTGTAATAACTGGACATCCTTATTGCGTTACTGGTGTTACTGTTATACAAGGAACAAAACATATATTCTGTTAAGTTTTCGTACAGGGTTGGTGATGCGTCTTATGCTTACTGTCGTATGGAAACAAGTAAGGTTCATTATCTTTGGTTGTACGCTATTAGAAACATTAACCCTTAGTATATTTATTAATAATATGTGATGGCATAAATGTCTGGAGTGTTTCTTCGGAATATAATTTGCTTAACGTAGTCCGGTTTGACATGTTATTAGATCCTTTGAGTTACGACAGGTAGTGAAAAACATGTCTCGGCTTTCAGGTAAACACAAAAACCCCCTCATTTTTTGACAACAATAGTCCTCCCATATGTCTATTGAATGTAGCCTCCCGTTCTCTCCGTTGAGCGAAGCCCTATTGACCTTGTTGAAAGTAGACCCTATTGTCTAGTTAAATGAGCCTTGAGTCCTCACTCGTTAGATTTTTGTGATTACCAATCAGAGACCTCAAAATACTATCGAAGGACTCTAGTACTACAGGTTTACGGGGGTAAAAAGTGTAGAACATAATCCTTGGAATAAATTCATATCCCAGGGGTGCTATTCTGTAGTACGCTGGTTCGTCTAAGTACTTTCTTTTTTTGATAGCATCTATTGCCATATAGGGTACTAACAGAAAATAATCGATAGAGTTTTTTCCGTTTCTATAAACAGATATGTGGAAATTATAGGCAAGAAACGGCAAAGTAACCACAATCATTTTTTGATGACCACAATCTCTCACATTCAGTGAATAAGTCGAATGCATACTTTTGTTATTGGGTAGCACCGTTCTGTTTGTACAGAGATGAAGAGAAAATACGTCTAACGTGATGTGTTTCACGTCGTGTATCATACATAAATAGGGACAACCAACAAAGCATTGCCAACAATCCCTAACCTTTGGGTCGTTCCAATGTTTCACGTTCCAATGTTTTACGTTCGAATACAGTGTACTAAAGATCCAGGGAGGGAATTTCCTTCGTAGACGTTTTGAATACCAAAGTGAGAACTCGTCACACTTTCCACCCTGAAACAAATCAAAGTGACGAGCTTGTTGTACCTGATGTGTGTCCTTGTTCATCGCCTGTTCAACAAAACACGAGCACACGAAACTGTTCGATAATAACACCATAGCTTGTCATATTTTTTCTCTAACGGCCATCATCCCAGCCATCAGATAAAGTGCAGTATATACTGAACAACTGTCGTCCCTAAGGCAGCAGCTTTTTTCAATTGACGCAGTGGTAACGAATATATTAGCTATCTCCGTATTTGAGACTGAAACGTAGTCGGACACGGTCACCGCTTCCTGATGGCTATTCTGGTCAACTGCCTTTTGTGAACCCACAGCGTCACGTTTGATACTTCCATTAACTGCAGGGGCAGTGTTCGTTTGTCCACCAGGTATCGGCACATCTACGTTAGAGGAATTGCAATCGTTATGGATAACCGAATCCCCACGAGTACTATTGGTTAATAGCGGACTAAAACTAGTAGCATTGGAAAAGGACTCGCTCTTAATGTCACAAGGAAAATCGCTGCTTGCTGTAGTGTAGCTATCTGATGCCACACTACTACGAGTGTCCAAGGGGAACTTTTTGATAAAGAGTCGTCTTTTGTTAACGTCAACGTTTGTACCAAGGAACTGGCTATAAGGAGAGATCCTTTTATGGCGTTTCTGATCGGGTGATGCGGAGTCCACAATGCGAACGAAATGAAAAGGTTCGTCAGGAAGACGAAGAACAAACAGTCCGATATCTCTAGGTAACGACTTGATTAACAACTCAGTGAATTTTTTCGTCTCTGTGTAGTCTGCAAAGAAGAAGGAAGTAATAGACTGTATATGGAAAGAGTAAACGTAAAGTCCTTCATCATCTCATCCGCAGTCGTCCATAACAACGAAATCGTTCAACACACGAGGAATATTCTCGTTGTCGCCATAATTAGTGAGGAAAAGCTTCAGCATCCCATCGAGTATTTCCCGTATAATGCCAACAAGTTTAGTTCCAGGAAAGGTAGAGGGTGAAGCAAAATTGATGTGTATTCTGGGTATTGTGGTAAGTCATTAAACACTACTTCAGAGAAACAGCGGCGTTCTAACGATAAACTGCTATATATCTTCCAGAATGTCTTCCGTGAACCATATACTTTATAACAATCTTCGATGTGATTCTTAACTACCAGCATAGGACCAGACAGAGCGGTCTTATCGTATACTTCTTCAATCGATAGCTCTTCCTTCTCACTTTTATCGGGTGCTACTGGGTGTTTGGCCATTTTTAAATATTCACGTTTTTTCAAATGCTCACGTTTTTTTAAATGTTCACGTTTAATTTAGGACAAAAGTATAAGAACATTATATTAATACGAGAAGTCGGTTGGCTATGTAAATGAAAGGGACTCATAAGGAGCAGTATCGGTAGTAGGGCATAAATCATGTGCTCTTGATGGTAATAATTATAGGAGAGACCTTATCCCATCCGTATTTTTCTATCAATAATGTATATATTTATCGCAACTTCGTATAGGCACGCCTACGAAGAAAATTTTGTGGCGACGTACATATTGTAATAGGTTGGTAACGATAAAGTATATATTTGTTACGAGTGAAAAAAATTTAGGAATCGATTACAGGGAAGGTTAAAGAGGACCGTAACTGTAGGGAGATTATAAGTAGACAGCGGGTTTTCCACTCTTGTAATTCTCCGTATTCGTTCACGTTGCTGAGTATCGTCACATTTCTAAAGAAATACCTTCCGGATCAAAAATAACGTAACAATCATTATCGTATTCACTTACTGAAAAATGAGATGGCATCGTTACAAAAAATACGTGGTTTTATTTTATGTGAAGCTGGATAGTTAAACAAACAGAACATATACCCTCGAAAGGGAATTTAATTCTACTTTTATCCCTATCATCCATTCCCGAACGGACTCAAACTTCTAGTTAAGATAAGAACCTAGTGTGAATAATAAAAAGAAGTCGTGGCAAACTTACAAATGATTAAGTAAACTTGAAGAAGAAGAGAAACTTGAAGTGTGCATACAATCTATATGTGTAAAAAGGCACCGCTATGTAAAAAATTAGATGAAACAAAAAATGAATAAAAATCTTTATCTAATTTAAAATTCCTAAAATCATTGAAAGGGTTTATATATCCTCTTTCGTGATCGTCACTTGCGACGAAATGTACGAGACTTTACTGGCAGCAGACCGTTGTTTAGAAAAAATGCGTGGAAAAATTTTGTGAATAATATTCTCAATTTCGATGAAGGGCACGTGACAGGGAATAACGTGGGATAAGAATAGCTCATCATTACCCTACTCCCGAAGGGAGAAATAACATGAATGAATGCGGAGAGGACACCTGTCTACAAATACATGTCCACATATGCCGGTCCACATTTTCCACATAACCTCTTGTAGTACTTGTATGGAAACATATAGGTTAAATGCGGGTGTACATGAATAATAGGATATACATCCGGTTTAAAGTCATGACACAGACCGCCTGAACACTTTTCTACTTCGTACCCTCTGGGTAGATATTTTTAGGTATATATAAGTAATTGCATGTGTAATGATACCACACAGTCTATGGCTAACCTTATTTATTCTTGTGTAGGCGGTCCGAATCCAGCTATTCAGAGGGTACTCGTTACGTGTCTCTAACAGTGCAACCTAATGTTGGTAAATCTCAGACACTGTTCCGGTAGCATTAAGCGGGAACCAGTAGATACTATACTGTTGTGAATACGACACAGTTCTGCGATATCACTTACTAACGGTTTCCGTGATGTGGCCAACACTGCCACATTCCGCATCCCCTGCAAGCATTCCTGTGTCCAATCTAGGCGGAGCCTACGAAGTAGAATACCAAAAAGCTATTAGGGTCTCCTTCGTTCAGAAAACTGAATAATAGAATATATATGGTATTATTATGGAACTCCTCAGTGGTATAACCGAATTGGATTGCTTTCTCTGTAATGCGGAAGAAAATCCGGACCCAACTGATAATTCCTTGAAAGTCTATGATTATAACAAGTTCACAAATACTTGTTTTATTGGGAATGGAAAATTTAGTAATATCTTTAAGGCGGACCTCAATAATGATGGGGGAGGGAGATAGCGCTAAAAGCAAGCAAAAAAAATAGCGTCACGCTTATTGATGAACTAAAAGTCTACTATAGATGCATTACGGAAGATCCCGAGGCTAACATTACACGTATCTATGGAGTGACAAAAGACCCGAATTCTGAAGGACTTATGTTGGTGATGGAATACGCACAGAGGGATAACTTACGGAGCTTTCTTGAAAATGCAAAACCTTCTGAGCTCTCCTGGGAAGCGAAAACATACTTATTATGGGATATCATAAGAGGTCTAAAGGTAATACATAAAGTAGGTTACGTTCACAAAGATCTGCATAGCAAAAATATTTTGTGTTTCGAAAGAGCCGGTACCTTAACAGCAAAAATTACAGATTTAGGGCTTTCGTCGCAACCTGGTACTTTCAAACCTCAGGGGATTATACCGTTTATGGCGCCGGAATACCTAAACAGCTGTTTGTATACTACCTCAAGCGATATATACAGCTTTGGAATCATCATGGCAGAATTATCTATAGAAAACCCTTTTTTTTGGGATCATGAATATAACATCGCTCTTATATTAAAAATTTCTAATGGATTGAGACCAGAGTTGGCTTCAAGTACACCTCAGCCCTACGTTAACTTATGTAAGTTATGTACTGATGCTGATCCTGAGAAAAGACCCACGGCGCAGGAGATTTATGAAACACTCACAAACTGGCTAAGCGATAAGAGTACATTTAAAATTAAGGATAAGATTTAAACACTAATGCTCCTCTTGGAGAAAACCGGTCCGTGAAAAAAAAATCTACTCAGTGATGTGGCCTCCAAGGTTATCTGGAAAGACTGCTATCCTACTCGATACTACCAAGGTTGTGACCGAGATGAATTTGCCAACAATAATACTAACAGACTACGGAGAAGAAAATTAGTAGATGGGTTGTTTTTTTGAGAACGCCGTCTCAAAATTTTTTCGAGTAGACCTATGAACTGACCGTCTTGCCGCTCAACCAGTAGAACCACCCAAAGGGTGCGCTGTTGACAGAGGAGGTTCTACGTAGTACCTTTTAGATAGGAACCTAGGTTCACTTCCGAAGGAAGGTCTAAAGACTAGGGCAAGACGGTCATGGAATAACGTGAACGGGAGATAACGTGGAAAGAATATGCTTGGACAACAGCGCAAACGACGGCCATGAGTTTGTTCACAATTGAACTACAGATCGTTTGCATGACTACTATACACATATAATATGGCACAGTAATGGCAACATAAGAATTCGCATGACACTCCCTTCGGAGAATCGTGTGAAAGTTTTGAACTAAGTTATGTGATCTTGACCAATGGAACGATAAATGTCGGTATAAGTAACAGTAAACGACATTGTCTTAAATCAGGTAAGGTAACTGTATGATTTAATGCCAGTGATCGCAATTAATGCTCTTACTTGTCTGAGGAGGTTCCACGGTTTCTTAGTAGACAGACTGCGAATGATCGTCAGTATTTATGTGGTGTTGGACAGATTAATTTTGATTCCAAAAGTTGTATCCATTAGATGGGAGACGATTTCTAACAAAATATTCGGCCGGGAATGATTTTATATACTACAGCACAATGGGTCTTTCTTTACATAATAGAGAATGAATCCGCAAATGATAGTAAATACAGTTTGATTTTAACGAAATTGGACACTTTATTGTGTGTCCCGTCCAATTTTACAGTATTCCTCTGTGTTTTTCTGGGTGCTATGAACGAAGTAGAAGGATTCTAGGGAAATTAGTCCACGGGACTGAGCACACCCCGCGGGTGGTCCTACTCTGGCCACTCAGCCAGCTCAAAGGTCTTAGGAATGTGTTCCTAATATCATGGCGTAGAATTAACTGTTATCGATAACCAGTTATGGGCACACTCCTTCTAGGACGAAGTCTAGTTAATGTTCTACTTCGTACCCAAATGATAGATGGAATGCTTAGTACCCGGAGGGTAGGGCAAGACACTTATGGCATTGCTTTGCAATGCGTTCCTAATCGTGGAGGAGCACATAAAGTTACGCCTCAGTCAGAGAACATGTGACAAATATGTATTCATCGTCATTACCACAAAATATCTGTGGATATTGTTACAAAATTAGGACTTGAAGTGATCGACATTTGTCTCATCGTTACTACAAAAATTTACGGATACTGTTGCGCCCATTGCTACAAAAATGCATGAACTTTGTCACAAAAATATACTGACTGTTAAATCATCACCGCAAATATGAACCTGTGGCGAAATAATTCAGGCTGTAACAAAATATACAGTTCTGGTGACGATTGTCAAAGCAACGTTATTTGTAACAAATGTTAAAAACACTGTATGAACTGTTGTTCATGAAACACTATGTATACTAATTGTTACAAAAAATACAAACATATAAAAACATGTTATCATTATTAGAAAAAATATATATGGACATTACTTTCCTCTCACAGTTGTAACTACCTATTAGTACGAAGTAGAATTTCCACATGACGAAACTGTACGGAACTTGATTAAATATCTTCATATGAGAGTTGAAATAGACATTAACACTGTTATAAAATTGATGGTATGACCCCTTCATCATGATAAAATCTCCGCTTCATTCTTAAATATGGCGAACCCAAACAAGGATATGAACAGCAGTACACTGTCGATGACAAACGTTACATATTTCTAGCAACAAACGGTTTATACAGTGATCCCATTAATATGTTTATTCAGAGACTGTTCGAAGCATATTTTTCTACCGTAGGTATATACAGTGATGAGCATATTTTTTCCTTCGGGTTCCACTGGAAAAAGAAAGAGGGGCTTTAGCCCATTCCATGCAAAATACGTAAAAAACGTATAAAAAAATGTCTAATATGGCCATTTTCACACATTCGTCATTCCAGTAAAACCTCCCTTCAGGAGAATAATTTTGCTCTTCGAGCAGTCTACGACTGATCACCACCGTATTAATTGGATTGCGAAAACAATAACAATTGCCACAGTCCTGGTATTAATGATGAAATCACTACAGTTACATATTCTTGGTAATGATATATGCAAAAAAATTTGCATAATTTGGAAACGTTTTCTGCTTCTGTTCCTTATCACCCGTTGTCCATCAATTTCCATTTCCGCAGTCAATGCGTACTAATTATTCATAACCACTAGCCTTTATCGCAGTTATTGTCGGTTACTTACGTTATCGCACCTCATTGTCCACCAGCATTCTACTTTCAGTATATCAGCCAGGCTTGGTCTTTCAGAAATATCCAGAAACGACGTTATCTTGTTTAGAGACATGTGAATTCACAGTCGATATCCAAGGAATACTGCGTATCTGTTGTTTACTAAAATTTTGTTCCGCTGTTGATTTCCGTCGTATACCGACGAGACATGGACATTTCGTATTCTCGAAATCTACTCAGAAGATTGCGTATACATTAAGCATGGTACTGTACTTGTCCCATTCTTTTGTTCATCATAAAGGCAAGCGCAATGGTTATTTTCGTAGAATATGTTAAGCCTTGGGCATTGGTGGTTATTATTTGCTATACAAGAAAAGACTAATTTTCGACAAATGTTGTAGTAACAAACACCTTTGCATCAGTAAATTCACTGAATAAATAGCAAACAAAGCGACTAAAGAATATCTGGAGCACTAAGCTGCTCCTCGAGCAGTCTCTGAGTGGGTATGGAAAAAACAATGGTTGTCATCATTGTAGCTAAGAATACAGGAACTGTTTGCTAATGTCACGTTGTATAGATACGCTTTTTTTATTCTCTGACTTATCCCGTCTTGTTTGAATATAAACACGTTTCGTTCTTCACTCGACACAAAACCCGTCTTTTTAGGTGGGCGCAATTCACCTATTTTTTGGTTAATCATTGTACTCCATTTTCACAGGACTACCCTCCTATATATTTACTTGGAGACAATTCTCTCTAGCGGGGTCTACGAAGTCCTAAAACCAAGTCAATGATGGGTTGACTGCACCACATTTATCTCGAGTGCTGCGCCACAAACTATCTTAGGCGTGACATCCTGGTCACACCTGCCGAAATTTTTCTGAGAGGAACACGTGACTTAACTTGTCCATTTTTTCGTTCCAAATTAGATAAGAAATCTATCGCAGACAAATAAAAAATAGGGCGGTAATCGAGTTAGTTGCTTATTCGTGTAATGTAGTCTACTAAGGAACCAGTCCTGCAAAATGTCTTTGTTATTTACATATGCTGTTTTAGTTAATTATTGCTGTCCGCTTATATTATTCGTAGTCGATCCCTATTATTAATCAGCACCTCGATCTGGGAATACTTTACGCATCTATTGTCCACCATTGCCCTACTCCGCAGACACTAGTACGTAGGTGGTGTTCTATTCTCTGAACTACATGTGTATGTACACACAGAGATAATATTAGCGCTTATAAACGTTATACATAAATTACGTTGTCATTCACATATTCTTCCAGTCTATATTTTCATCAATTTCACAGTCGATACCCTTGGGATGCACAAGTATTCTACTTCGTAACTTCGCCTACAATTGTACGTTAGTATGTGGAATATCGGTCATTGCGATAATAAAATATTGATTCGGGATATAGTTTATGCCATGTGCGTGAGTTAAGAGTTAATATCTTTTGTAATGATAAACAAAATAAAAACTATTGCATGAATAGACTAAGAATGAAGTATGAAGTATGAAAGCCATGACAACTTAACACGATCAGAACGATATTCTTTTAGTAATCCCAATAACACATACGTATTTTTAATTTACAAGAAAAAATGACAATAGTCTCCCTTCTATAATACTGCTATTACCTGCTTCAACAATAACACTGGGATTTCTCGGAAGTATATATATGACCAGGATCAATGTCTGTGAAACGTGGGCAGTCCATGATTATACTGTAGACGAATAGCAAACAAAACGTTAACGGTAGTTACAGGAAGCCAATTTCCCTAGCTTCATCTATTGGACTAGTAGTCTTGTATACCATGATAGTTCGAAATGAGCATTCCTTTTATCTTTGCAATTCGGAAATGGACGAACCAACCTTTTAGAGATTACATTCCTAATAGTTAAACAACTAGACCAATGAATAGCATTGAGAACACGTGCATTTATTTATGTTATTGCATGTCAACAGATATTATATAGCAAGATTCTATTCTATTTTGCTTGTATAGTATAAAGTAACCGGTTTTGTAGTTGTCCTCCCAAGTGTTACCCAAATATCGTTGTTCATCTCGGCTCCACGAAATTATTTTTTTCAATTGTGGTTCAAACTAATGAATTATTGAGGAATTAATCTCAGTTTGATGGTTATTCGCATAACTCTTGTTGGATAAAGCTGGTCTTTCCACATGCTGCCGGAAACAGTTTGTACGTGAGTTTTAGTGGTATGGTGTTCATTCTGTTCAGTCCCAAGAGAGATATAAAACAACAGCTCGAATCATAACATTTTGTTTCTAAGGGTATCGTTACCACATTTCACGGTATTTTAGCTTATTTCATATGTACTTCATTCCCAAAGACAGCATGGTATAAAAAGATATTACTAGTCCCCAGACAGAGTATAGTACCAGCATGTACTAACTCCCTATTTTTACATAGAGTCGCATGTCGAAGAGTGTCATTGTTTCACGGAAAAATTAACTTTTGTAATCCCATAGTTATCACATGACTAGAGCCCATCGTTACCACATAACATATGAAACTAAGTTATTTATCGTTACTAAAGATATGGCATTAACCTATAGATAAATAATAATTGTATATTTTATTCATTGCACTATCTACTTCATACTGACCGTCATGCCGCTCAACCACGCTTAGGAGGTTCTAGGAACCTAGGTTCATAGGGGTAGACAGTATTTCTTAAAAAACACACTGTGCTCGCAGCATCAATCAACCGGGAAGTTGCCGTTAAAACATTACCTCTCTATTCGTTAACATTCGTTAACATCCACTTCTAACTATACATCCATTATTTTCTTCGTTCCTCGGATAAATCCCATGGGGCCCACAAAGAAGTGAAGGAAGAATACGTAGACACACCCAAATGCCACTTCATCGCTAATTTCTTATCATTTTTCACAACTAATGGTCTAGGGTCTCAGGTTTTTGTTCCTATAATATTCACTTATGTTGGTTATATCTATTCTACCTCGTTTTAAGCTTTTGATACAAAACTTGCAAAATCTATAAATATTCCACGTTATTCCAGTGTCGTCCGCTTTTTTTTCGCAGTTCACGTTAGTTGAAGACTTCTCGAAGAGCACGTCTCCGTTACCACACTAGTACAGAAACTCATTCGTTATTTATTCCCAAAATTTATTACAACGTTGTTAATAACGCATAATTGCCTCTCATGATGAATACATGATCATAGTTACCGGGATTTTGTGACTGTTATCACAGAAACACACGTGGATATTACAAAAAATTTGCGTTTATCGTTAACATCACTGCAGTCGATACCCTTGTTTCACATCATCAAATCTCTGCAGTTGATACTTTAGTTCTGCACTAATTCCTTATGATGTAGTTGATTTGTTAATACTAATAGCAATAACACGTGGGGGATTCATCAAGTACCACTTATTGTTTGTGGACCTTCGGGCACAGTCTCTTCACGTAACCTTTAATGCAGCAACAACCGTTACCAATCATGTATGGCATTGTACATACAGCTAACCAATGTATATATCGTTACCACATATATATTAATCGTTACCTGTATGTACAATGTTCGTTACCAAACATATAATGTCACCGATTTGTATGATTAAATACCGTATACGAGATAATTGCATAATTTCCGAGGAACAAAGAAATTAGTCTATGATATTGGCTTCTAAGGGAGGCAAAATGTGTATATATTAATCGAATACGACTGGTACATTCACAATAACTAGTATTGTTACACTTTTCGGTAACGTTGTTGAATCAGAGGCTGACATATTTTTCACAATGATGTGTATATTGGTCGATACTGTGTTACATAATCTTGGTAATGAAGTCACGTGTTTTCCGAGACCCCACAGTCCCGGAAATTACATAACGGACTGAACTGTAAAAATTTGAGCAACTCGAAGTCATCAAAGTCACGTGATTTCGTCGAGAGATTTTCAACAACTGTTATCATCTTCGTAGCAATACTCACATTCGTTGTTTATGGGACACTGCGTATCCAGTTGTCTATTAATTTTTTTTGCTCCATAGCTATAATGTTGACAGATGAATCGTATAAGTAAACATTTACTAACGTTTCATAACTTTCATTTATCTTTTTTTTGTAGTTTATTTTCCGGTCACCTTCTGAACAGCCCTCCACAATTAGGAACAGTGGACCCCCTTCAGGTATTCCCTAAGACCTTTGAATAGGAAGTTCTACTTTGTACAGTGGTGAGCATAATTTTTCCTTCGGGTTCCACTGGAAAAAGAAAGAGGTAAAACACGTAAAAAACGTATAAAAAACTGTTCAATATTTTCACACATTCGTTATTCCAGTGGAACCTCCCTTCAGGAGAATAATTTTGCTCTTCGAGCAGTCTCCGACTGATCACCACCGTACCTTACAGGTAGAAACATAGTTTCTAGGCTCAAACTGGAGATCATTTCGTACACATTTGTCTAACGATTATATGCAGTTCCCTAAAGATATATGCGTATGACCCTATGCATGCAATAAAAATTTCCTGAAAGGGGCTAAGCGTGTATGAATTCACATACGTTGTCCGTGTGATGTCTTGTTGTTTGCCTATTTCTAGCGACTACTAATTCTGTTTTAAGTTATATCCCCTGTCCGTTGGTAACCTTCTCGGATACTCAGGTTTTCAGAAACTGATGGCATCAAGAAGTAAGATACCTAAAGACAGATTAGTGTTCCTCGAATTGAGCCATTCAAGGGAGCTCCTTAAGCTAGGATTTCTGGTCACATGACATGACATACTGGGAGTTTTTGCCAAACTGTGACGTGTAGAAAACGAAGAATATCTGCATAACAAATTGGTTCACTCGATCGTTGTCATGGTTACGTGATATAGGACTTTGTTTGTTAACGTCTACAAAATGATAGAAGACTATAGGCGATTGTGGATATTCACTGTTGCCAATGGACATAGTTACCAATTTTCCACGGATATTGCCATTTGGGACCGGTCCGTAAGAAAAAGAAATAATGCCCATCGCTTTTATATTGTTTTTGCGAGTTTAATTTTAGGAGATAGAATAGATACGGGAGTCATTAATATACTAACTTGTAAAAAATAAATTACGTCGCCATCGTGCAAGAAAATGGATCCTGTGACGCTATCACTTAAAAGTAATGAAAGACGTTGAAGTGCTGCAAACGAAATAGGAAAGCATTACAGCGTGTCCACTAACTATTAGCCAATTATCAATCCCATGTTGTGTGCATTTTGCGAATGTGTTAGTAGCAATCGACAATATAATCATTAGGAATTAGTTCTAAAGACACCATCGAAGATACGATCCTAAAACCTTATTTTTCCGTGCAGTTCAGAAAGCCATGTGACGCCTGGCGTAGCAGTACATGTAATTTATCATTACGTTCATATATAGTGTCCACTCATAATCTTCGCAGCTGTCCACGTTTTCCTTCTACTGTCCAATTACGTTTTGGAATCGTTGTCCACTCCTAACCCCCTACAGGCATTGCCTAAGACCTTTGCAGAGGAAGGTCCCTCCGGGGGATGTGCCCATTAATGGTTATCGATAACAATCCATCCACGTCATGACCTCCATTATTTTTCTCGTTCTCCGAAAACTCATTCTGAGACTGCTCGAAGAGCACTTCCTTTGGAAGGTCCATACATGGACTGGAGAAATTTTTGTCGACATATTGTTTACTTCGTACCCTCTGGGTATTATTCATCTACGTAATTGATAATGTCTGTGCATAGTAAAAATCGTTCACATTAACATATCATTCAGACCTCTTGTGTATCAGAGACACGGTATAATAAAATAACAGTAAACATTGTACATACCATGCTCAGTAATGGGTAATGTAACTGAACGAGGCTCATTTTGTTTGAGTATTAGTAGGTTAATGAAAAAATAAGTGTGAACGGGACACTCAGAAGAGGCCCACAGAAATCATGGTAAATTGCAGAGCATGGGTAAATAAGGCAATCATGACCCGTGTATCGCAGTCTGGTAGTTGAGCTTATTCAAATATCGAAACAAATTGTACTACATAGTCTCGTGATCGAATATTTTCAATTAGAATGTATTGCATGCGAAACATTATGGGCGTAGTGATATCTAGCTACGAATTTTTTTGTGTGCAGCTGATTCATAGGGTTGCCAATTGCTAAAGCAGCAGTCCGACCAGTATTGGCTTACATTAAAGCGATGATGTGACTGCAACTAAAAATATACAAAATTGGTACAATCGACACGTTTCAATATACATTTTTGTAGTTGGTGCATATATTTGTATGTTTATTGGTAACGATTGCTCCAATGTCGTATAATTTTTGACAACGATTGTTATGAACAAACGTTTAATCTATTGAGCACATAGAATGCGAAACACAAAAATATCTAGTATCGTATTCCCTTCATAGTTCAGATACTTTGCAAATCAATTCTTCAAGAATTAATCGTAAACAATGCCCAATTTGCATCGTGATATTCGGTGGATTCGTGAGTTCTATTCATGCTTAAGGGTGGCTATTGATTAACGGATTACTTCGTAGGCTCCGCCTAGAAATGAGGAACAATTTGATATTTTCATTCTTAGTGTCTAATGATCTTCACATAGCTAATGTGTTGGGAATCCTGCGGTCAAAAGAACTGCTATTCCACGTAGATGAAAATAATGGCTATTATCTGGTATGTGGCACAATAATAGGACACCAGACCATAGACAGGCAAATACTACAAATTGTCGTAAATATGGGGATAGGACTAGAAGAGATAGATGTAACGGGACAGCTATGAGGGATATGCACTTGTACTACAAATAAACTTTGATGACAAAAAATCTATTATCCAGTTTACGTCAACTCGATGTACTCTAAACACACAAAATGGTAGGTTACGTGTCTTACAATTCTGATATCTATTAGTTGTTGCAGAATGTGCGCTAATGAATCAGACACATCTTAAGAATGGTTAGCAAAGACAGGTACTTATTAGTATGGCATATTTTCGGATTTATACTTATTTGTTTATGTCAGATCACATAGCGCATCACTGACCGACCAATCAAGGTGGGCTCAACAATTAGCTGTATATGGCAGTCCTTTGGTTGTTCACTCCAATAATCATTAACCGAGTTTGTGGACGATAACATCTTTTTTCCTTGGTCGTGTTCTTTTGCATAACAGTACTGCTGCAGTAATTTTTCATCCTCTAAGCATATATCGACTTTCCAAAGTCTGATCTCATCAGAATGCACTAGAGATAAAGAGAGTTTGCTTTTTTTTACCATATCCTTGAGTTCGCTGATAGTGCTATCTTTACACACTCTGACAGAAAACGAATGGATCGAACTATCTCCCCAAATTATGCAACAGAGATCATACCACAAAGGATTTCTTGGATAGCTCATTGCAGAAACCATTGTTGCATTGTTAAAGTCGTGAATAACCAAATTCAATTTTATACCAACCAACAAACGCAGCCAGTGGAGACCATAAATTCCTTGATACTTGGACTCGCAGTAGTTTATGCTAAACTGTGATGAAACTGTAATGAAAAAAGCATTCATGACCACGGGTCAGTGAAACTAAGCGAAGCCCACGGTCTCGTAGTTGAGCACTTTCGAATGGGTTGTGCTGCATAAATGGGCACTTGTACTAAATAGGAATCCACAGAAGTACACGCTAAACTACAATGGATAAGGCAGTCATGACCCACTTCCTTCGGAAGAACAATTTCATGGACTAGAATTCCCTATATAATTTTCTTTATTTTCACTTCTTCGTACCCGAAATTGCACAGATTTTTATGCAAATGTAATTAACGTATTTTCGTCTACATCCCAATAAGGGCATAATTATACAAAAATTAAGAATATGCCGACTATGTGCAGAAAATATATCGAAGTGAATCACGTGATTTGAGCGACATCTGGTCGTTGAAATTGCAGTTCAGTCCGTTCTGTAATTTCCGGGACGGGCCGTCTCGGAAATCACGTGACTTTGACATGAGCGTCTTGCCCTATGAACGTAGGTTCCTACCTGAAAGGTCCTACGTAGAACCTCCTCTTGTTAAAAGCGTAGTTGAGTGGCAGACGGTCAGGTTGAGCAGCAAGAGCCCTTGGCTGGGTGAAACCCACGGCCAGTTCACTTCCGAAGGAAGGTCTAAAGACTAGTTCTGGTCGTTGGATTTTTTACAGTTCAGTCCATTGTTTTGTCAGAATAAATAGAGTCCCGAGAAGAAAAAAGAGTACATATTGTAATGAATGATAGCAACTGCGACCTTATACGATCCGATAGCTAGACACGTGAAAATACGTAATGAAATTGGCACATGACACCTTGTCAGAGTATCACATGACAGTAAAACCACATCATTTGCTAGCATAACTCTTATGGTTTGTTGCTTGTGAAAGGACTTACGTAACAAAGACAAACAATAACAAAACTTAAAGTGAAGAAGGGTCCCGTAACTTCACTGCACACATTTTGTATACTATTGAGTCTTATTCTAGGAATTATTATTGCGACTGATCACGGTAAGTAATCTTATTGCTCATTGTGAAGTAAACAACACGGTTAGCATATTTTTGTTCTTCGGGCTAGTGTAAAACCTAAATTCCAAGTTTCTTGCTCCCAAATACTGTTTATCAGTAAAATATCGTATCATCTATCGGATAACAAAACCATGAAATATGTTTAGGAAGTAATTCGTATTGTTTGTAATGAGCTAGCATACGAATCTCAGTTGACAATACCTTTTTGTGATTACCATATACGGTGGTGAGCATAATTTTTTCTTCGGGTTCTACTGGAAAAAGAAAGAGGGCTTTAGCCTGACCGTCTGTCGCTCAACCAGTGGACTTCGTCCAGTTCCACTAAAACCACCCAAAGGGTGCGCTGTTAACAGAGGAGGTTCTACGTAGGACATTTTAGGTAGGAACCTAGGTTCACTTCCTTCGGAAGGTCTAAAGACTAGTCCCGAAGGGGGAATAATTTTGCCCTTCGAGCAGTGGGCTTCGCCCAGCCAAGGGCTCTCCGACTAATCACCACCGTAATATGAGTTTAAACCACGTTCGTTATCATTTGTTATCGATAACATTGATTTTCCCTTCATGATATTCGCTGTACGTTTTTAGCACCCCCACATTAGGAACACACTACGAAGCAATTTTGGTATTTAGTGGAACGTGTTAAGCTTCTTTGACTTCGTTCAGGGGCGAAATGCGCCCAGAAAATTATACTAGTACCTCAGATATTTTCTGCAGACACGATTTAATGTATTCCATAAACGTATATGTGTCTTGTACAATGAAACATCATTCCATGGGATCTTCAAAGAAGTGAAGGGTGGTCTTCGACTGAATAGTCCTTCAGTAAAAAGTAGAGAATTCTCTAGTATACAACTTATCTACGATCATCTGCGTAATAAACCTTTACGATAGAAGTGTTGAAAACAGAGTAAAGACGTGGTTAAATGGTAAGAGCACTAATTTCAATCAAAGACCATCATGAGTGATGTCTATATGATCGCAGTTCTGAGCTCTGTTCACGAGCAATGTTTATGAAATTTGAATTAATGATAGTGCTATTACTGAATCAACATCCACAAATCAATGATCATAAATTTAGCTTGTCGGTTCTCTGAACATGTCGGAAAGGATCTTTCAGACTTTGTTATCAGCATCGATAACACAAATCATGTTGAAACTCTTAGAGAAATGATCTTCAATGAGGGGGGGAGTAAAAACAGATTTTATGACTTGGATTCTAGCGACTTAATACTCCTAAAAGTGCACAATTGTAATGTACATAGTGAAGTGATTTCAAAGATCATATTACAAACGCAGGAAATAGGTTGCACCTGCGTTGAACAACTAGATACAACACATTTACTTAGTAATTACTGGAATGAACAACCGTCTGAAAAAAAACCGCATGTTGTAGTTGAGGTACCATTTTTTGCACTAAAACAAAAAAACTTGGAAATGTTCATACCGAATGCCAACAAAACATTAACTTCGTATATTTTAGAGTACGATATAAAAAATAAGACCTGAACCAAGACTTCGGTCTGCGATAATCGTAATATCATAGCGATGGGCTTGGCCAGTTGAATTAATTTAGTGCCCAGTAATATAAAAAGTATTGCAGTGGTACATTGTGTTGGCATAATACTATATTTTTTAACACTGTAAGTAAATGCGGAGTATACAAGAGAATCTCCACTTCCTTCAGAAGGAAAATGACATGGGCCGATTTCATGCGGAACAAAGAAAATTATGGGCATAATAGTATCACTGAAGGGTATTTTCATATTGGCATGGCTCCAGTTTGTTAATTTGAAACCATTATCTCAATTTTGCGTCTTTCTGTGGACCATTACTTATTGAGCAGAGCCCGGTATAAATTTGGCCTGCGAACGTGTGAATTTGTTGCTGATGGATAGGACCTGTTTACAGAGGCCATAGCCTGGAGCATTAAAGATGAACACGTGATAGAAATTTCGAAGACTCACTGTCCCGGAAAACCCTTTCTGAAAATGCGACCTCAAAAGCCTTCGATAGCGCTCAGCACAATGTATCTTTGAAAACGAGGTAAATGTCTCAGCTACACCAAATGAGCCGTTTCCTATAAATCAATTCCAAGATTGAGGCGCATAGAACTACGAATTCGTAAAATGATTCCAAAGAAGAGTTCCAATCTGTTCTTTTTTTTGTTTTTTAACATTGTACATGGGAGAATTCATGGTCATGCGTAAGCGAATCAGACTGAATTTCCATAAATATCCAAACCCGTTTCTCCCACTTAATACAATAAGTCCCCTTCATTTCTATATTGTCGAAATTGATTGCAGAACTTCTGTTAATTTACAATACAAACTGGTTACGTTATACTCTGTTCTATAGTATAATGTAACACGTGATAGATGATAGAATCCACACTAACCGATAGTTCATAATGGAACAGTTTTCCAGCTGCCAGGCACTTGCATTTTTTAATAAAATATCTAAGACAAAGAGACTTATCATGCATTTCTATCTCCATTAATATAGTAATACATGATCATGGACGGGTATTTCTACGTTATAACAAACAATATAGCAATTCACGAATTGTTTTTGTGGGACATGGAATGTATGCATTTCCTTTATAAATAACTAGGAGTACCCCGCAATGTGGAAAAGATGCCTATTCGAACATAATAACACTATAAGTCTCTGTAACGAATAGTCGTAATGCATTTAAGTTACTCGGTATGAACGTGTCAATGTGTCATAGTAAAGGTCACTAATGGGAGTTATCTTTGCAAACAATTTCACATTTTCCAGATGAATGCGGAAGTCATTGGATACTGATTTCCCACGTATAGCTAATGAATCACCTCTTAATAACCCTCATATAGCTAGTACGATTTTTTAGTAACGATGATTGTATTATTTTGTTTATCTCGAGGCTTTCCTTTCAGAAATATAACGATTACAATGATGTCTATGGAATTTCGGTACGAATGTTTGCATGTACAGTAGTAAGCATAATTTTTCCTTCGGGTGTCACTGGAAAAAGAAAGAGGGGCTTGGCGTAGCCTTTCGAAGAAATAGCCTGACAGTGGGCTTCGCCCAGCCAAGGGCTCTTGTCGCTCAACCTGACCGTCTTGCCGCTTAACCACGCTCTGTATTCATTTTTTACCATTCAGTATTGGGAACACATTACGAAGTAATGCCCTCCAGGCATTTCCTATTCCGTAGGAACTCTAAAGAGAAACCTTTACAGATGAAGTTCTAGGAACCTAGGTTTCTAGGGGCACATACACTTATCAATTACGTAAATGAATGATAGACAAACATATACAAAAAAGAAGAGGTAAATACACAAAAAATCGTTAAACTATCGAATATGGCTATTTTCACATTTATCATTCCAAATATTTTGATCACCACTGTATAAAGCCACGTGACACTCTAAACAATTGTTCAGAGCATCATATGACTATGTATATCATATGACTTTCTGCACGTGATGAAATATTTTCACCTACTACGGAGAAGAAAATAAGTGGACAACACATATTGTCACATGATTCAAATTAACTATTCGACAAATTACGAAGCCGCACTGCTCACGACTCATTTTCCAAGAAAAAACAAAGGAAATTTACCTAGTTCATAAAACTTATGAATCGTATGATCGTTTGTTGCAGACTGCGAGGTACATACAAGTGGATAGCAAATTTGACTGCAGATGATATCTGTTGACAGAGGACAACTGGTATAGCATATACATCAGTATTTGGCACTGTTGAACTTTGTATAAACTGTTTTTTTGTTTTACGGTGGTGATCAGTCAGGAAGCCTTGGCTGGGCGAAGTCCACTGCTCGAAGAGAAAATTATTCTCCCTTCGGCAAGTTTCAGTGAAACTAGCTCTTATACTCGTTTTTACTCTTTTTCGATAACAGTTCCTTGTCTCTTCACAATTGTGCACATTTATTGCCAGTGTACTGTAGAGTTCTATTCAGTTTACTTTCTTCTCACACTAACACTACATCTATGAAAACGATTTGAAGAAAAGTTATACTCATACAATGGATAACGAAAACGATATTTTAGGCAGAGCCTACGAAGTAGAAAAAAGATACGTGCATGTGATGGATACTGAGGATATTTTAGGCAGAGCCTACGAAGTAAAGAAAAGTAACCTATGTACTATGGAAGAAGAAAGGGATATCTATAGACATTGGATAGCACGAAACAAGACATACTGCAGTGATGAGCAGGAGATGTATATTCGTTTTGCTAAGTCAAAGAAACTGACTGTGTTTGATCATTACAAAGAACATTACATCATTTTTGACTCTTTGGATACATACTGGGAAATGCTCGATAACACACCAAAAGAATACCGATGCTTCGAAGAAGTTGTGTTTCACGATATTCCGCAATCACCTGTCATAGAGATTGGTGTATCCTCTGATGTTAGATACCCCGGCACTAAGATTGTGGAGATTCTTCGCACTACACTCGACACAATGCAAAAAATATTTCGCACGGAATACACTGATTACACTAACATTGCCCGTATCCCTTCGACGCTGGATGATTTTGTAGTTATGGACGAGATTGTACAAAGAGACGGGAAATGGCATTATTTCTTTCATATCCAAACCCCTTCGTTCTATTTTCCGAACTATTCCTATTGTGCGGAGTTCCGTGAAAGACTCTGTGCCTCACTTCCTTGCCACATTAGTTCTTTGATTGCACGTCCTACTGAATATATCTACCAGCTTGTTGGCATTTCTGGTTCATATTTACTTAGTCTCGACAACAATAAACGTATCACACCTTATAGCCAATTTCTCGACACCCGTACTTCTGTTGACAAGAACGATTTGTTCGTTTCACGTTTTTCTGTCATGCAAGACCCCACCGCATATGAACTACTTCGCCTCAAAAACACCTATCAGTCATCCTCCATACCACAGTCCCCTCCAGAAGGTATTTGCGGATATTCCGAAATAGCAAACAAGAGTGATACTGATTATTGTGGCAATACTCATTCCGTCGCTCAGCATGATGTGATCATCCCTGCCGACAAAGGGGACATACCAAGTAATCATGCACCCATTCGGGTTGTTCAGGCACCTGTGGTCAGCTTAAGACAAGAAACAGGAAAAATTGTAGAATGCAATAACTCCGTTGCATTTGCGGAGTCCACTGGAATGAACGAAAAAATACTCCATGAACACAGTTTAGGTGAAGTTCCTATAGAGTCTGATGAAAACATTACTGTGGGCAATGGCCAACAATCCATGGCAAAAACTTCTTCTTACGTGTCCATTCCTTGTCCAACCATTTTTATTACTGAATCATCGGCCAGCAAATTTCGGACCCATGCAATCGACCAAAACACTTCAGCAGTCTACACTGCAATAAATTGCATAGTTATTCTTCTCGGTATCTGTAAAAAATATGGACGACGCAGTTCGAGAGAGACTGAAACGCACCGGAATACAAATACGAGGATTAAGCACTACGTATCGCCAGGTAAAGGAAAATGTTCGTTGCCAAGTGTCTTGTTCTCCCGAAAAAATACTGCAGCAAGATGTACATGGGAATGCAGAAAAACCCTTCACAGTAGAGGTAATCAGAATAAAGAAATTACTAGATCAGTAGACAACAGGCCGAAACTAATCATGGATCTGAAGAATTGTCAATGGCCATGGGACAATCATAATAATAGCATGCTTTATTTTCGAACAACTAATTTACAAATGGTACGTTTGATAGTTGATAATCAATGGGATAATGTGTGTGGAGTCATTCCATTCCGTAATAGTCAAAATCTCGGTCACTGGGCTCACACTATATGTGATGAAGGGTGTTTCGAGAAAATATGCTATCGGAAACCAGAAAAGTAAACTATCCACTTCTCTCAGGAATACCATGTTCAACCGAACGTCGAAGTGACACATCAGTTACCACGACAAATTTAGTTATCTAAAGGTGGGATATAAAACCGAAAAATGGGGAGGAATGCGTACTACAAAAACATAGGGGGGATACGTATTACAATAACATGGGGGTTTTTGTGTACGTTAAAGAACGTGATTGCCGAGTAAAAAACAGTGTTCACGTTACGGCACGACATTGTTAAAGCAAATAATTTCTACTTCGTGGGCTTCGCCTAGAAGGTACTAAGAAAGTTAATAGCATATGAAACAAGTTAAATAATCCGGTGCATTACAGTCCTGAGGGTCACCCAAGGTGTGAATCACATAGAGATAATCTAAGGCTGGTGTCTACTCCACTATTCTTTTTATGTTATTCTATGTAGTTAATAACTGTTGCCTATGTTCTCTCATGTTACCTCACATTTAAAAGTCTTTCATGTCTTCCCTCTTCGAGAGTGCTTCGCAATCCATTTCGGAGACAGGGGTACCTCATTAAGAACACATTGCGAGGCAATACTTAAACGTGTTTTGCTCGGTCTACTCTTGCCCTACCTACTACGTACCTAGAGAGTACAAAGTAGAAACGTACATTCTACGTGGCACTTTTTAGGTAGGGCAACATCCAGATATTCTTAGACCGTTTGTATTGTACACGTTTATTGAGTGTATAGAGTCAAAAGTTATCTCGTATGGACAATTAATGATTTTAGGTTACTATGCCATACTTTGTATAATTATAGTAAATAAACCTATTGAGTAAGTGGGCCACTCAGCACAGCCAAATACCGAAAAAATGGCGGACAATAAATGTAAGTTGTAGCTAAAAACGTCACAATTAGTAGCAGAAGCTATTTGCCTACAATTAACTTATACGTACCTATGGTACAATTTCGTTAGTAAGAGTCGTTTCGATGTGGAAATCACTTAGAGCTATAATTACGTGATTAAGTATCTTAAATAAGTTGCCACTAGTGACACAAAGTGCATATTTTTTACATGACGTTTGTAAATGATACATGTTGCTTATTATTTTTTAGTAACGATGTTTATGTACAGTGGTGATCAGTCGGAGAGCCCTTGGCTGGGCGAAGCCCACTGCTCGAAGAGCAAAATTATTCTCCTGAAGGAAAAATAATGCTCACCACTGTATGTGTGCAAAACATGGGCTGGTTCTGCATTGCCCCTTATTTAAGAAAGTAGTCATTCACCTAAGCAAAAACAACATGAAGTAGCTCATGATTTATGTCCACTATCCAAAAATGTCCACCCCGTTTCGTGGAGAAATATGGTACCTGGTGAAGTCTTTTACCCTTCATACGTACAATAGTGTTCGGATAATCATGGATAACTCCGTTTAGGTGATTGCACAGCACTGTACTCAGTATGTTTCTATGGAACTGGCGACTTTATGAACACAAAGAGCTGGTGTAATAACCTTTTTTCCCTTTTTAGTCAAAAGTCCAGTTAACGGAATTAATCAATTCAGCTTGCAGTGTCTAGACGTCCGTTATTGCGGGGTGGATGATGTGATATTATTGCGATCACGAGTATTTGTCCACTGATGTCTAAATAAGGTTTGTCGATGAACGAAACCAAATCAGCGACCGCTCTATAATTTCGGTAGCAAAAAATTTCATCCACTCATCATGACTAGACATGGGATTCTCTTATTACGTCACGGATGTTGCGATGTTCGCACTGTCTGTATTAAGGCCAACCATAGAAAAATTGGACATAGCTTCCTGTTGTAAGCTAACTGATGCGTCGATTGTGTGGTTGTGCAGAACGTGTGCCCGTCTAGACTCTCTTGTATTATGGGAATGCAATATCACCGAAATTTCTATGCAAGCTGCATGCGACTACGGAAGTAACTTGCGTTACATCTTTTTTCCATGTAATGCTAATGTGACAGTAGAGAGTATAAGATTGGTGCTAATAAAATGTAACGGTCTAGAGTTCATAGACTTTGGCGCAGGTTTTGATGTGAGTGGTATAGACGACGAGTTCAGAGGAAAATTGCCTCGGTTATTGTTCGCATAAGAATAAGACATATGAAGAACGGATAGGATTTCTTATTAGCAAAGTTTCCGATTAGGATACCTCCGCTTTGTACTCAGTCATTGGAAACCCGGGCTAAACTACTAGCAGGTTCTTATGGGAATATTTCTGGTTCTGCTTTTAGTCACTCAAACTTCTGAACTAAACATCTCGTTCGCTGTATGACCCGTATGAGAGTCTCGAAGTTAGGATATAATGTGACACAAAGTACAGACAAGTTATTGTGAGCACCTTGAGTGAAGTACAATACATAAAAGAACATATGATTGGATTCCATCCTTAGGGCTCTCTTCAGGTATAAAAATCATGTACTTTGTTAGACATGAGAAGAGATTCGCAAGTATACCTTTTCCACTCAAGATGGTCAATGAGATCTTACAGTACGAAACGAACATAATTGCTAACCATGTGTTACTTTTCATGTTATCCCTCATGTTACTTCTCTGTCGCCATTAAAATAACATGCGGTTAGACTAAACTTACCTGCACTATTTAGTACTGTGTACGCAGTCTTTTATCAAAGATTTTGTAACTAGAATAATCTAGTGACGTTTGACGAAATATTGGTACAAAGCGTTTCTGAAGAACGTATTTGGTCACTAGCGAGCTGGTGTGGTATAAAATCGATGGCATATTTTTTCTTTCTTTTATATAATGACATATAATGACAAGCTTGCCGTGGATGTAATGGCGTATTACATGCTACATTACTAAGGTACAATAAAAAACATTCATTGTTATGGCACGATCAAGCCGTGCGGAGGAGATTCCTTTATTTACTACTTTGTTAGACGAGAACTAGGTACAAAAATACGGGTAATGTTTTGTTTTAATACTCTAATCCATGATAAGACCTTACTCCTACTACAATAAAAACCGAGACACGTGTGCGCTTGCTCTGTTAAGCTATGTGGATGATTCAATGATACAAACGATAGATTGCACTACATATATTTTTCTAAAGTGCACCACTTCGTGAGCTCCGCTCAGATTTCTACTCTGTACACCTGGAGTACTATTGGAATGTATTTTACTAGTCTACTTTATTGGTAACGGGCCTTAGTAACTATTACTAACCTCATTTGTCCACCATTGTACGTATGTACAAACAAGAACACATGTATCTTCTTCAGAACGTTGACGTTACAATGTCACCTATATCACTGAATATATATTTACGGATACTCGAAGACATTTGATAAGTATCTGCTTCGTGTACAATAGACTGATTATTAATCCTAGTTATTGTTTGTAATGATAGCTTATATTATAACCATAATTTTTCGTTGCCGACTAAATCCCTAATAAATACCCTCGTGATCATCTTTATTCTTTTAGACATTTGTACCGAAGGCATAGTTAATTGTCGAATACAAGTAGTTACAGTTAAGTGGTAAGACTTCCGAAGAGATTTTCACTCAAAGACAGTGTAGGCCCACCCTCATCAGGAAGTCCTGGTAACACGCAGAAGGTGAAGCCTGAGGGCTAGCTTCTAGTAGTGTTAGACGGCAATAAAGGGTTATATTTTATTTGAGATATTATAATACATGTTTTATGTAAACCGAATACCGCCTTATATATTACACAATTTTTTCGTTGTTTGTTAATTAATACATAAGTCAGTAATACGGTTTGTCTTTCAAGAGCATTGCGGCAGACATTAGTTCTGGGATATTAGCAAGTTTTTTACGAAATATTTCACATGGCGGAAAGGTACGACGATTACTAAAAAATTACGAGATGTTCTACTTCGTACCTTTCAGGCAGTATGGCACTGTATTAATAATTTTGCGTTCATCCATTTTCTTTGTCCTACAACAAGGTATTAATAAGCGACTACCGTGCACATTATTAGTTATAATTAACAATCCGTTTGTCTTCTGTATTATAAACAAATCATGATGATCAAGGTCATTTGCGACACAGACACAAATATGGTTAAAGTGGTACAAACATTTGCATTACATCTGAGAAATTATATTTGACATTAAGCTTCTAAAAAATTAACAATTTTTATTGATAACTATTTTTTTACAATTCCTTAATTAATCCGAATTTTAGTATCACTTTGTGGATAAAGCTCACCCTTCGGGAATACGCAGTGTAGACAATCTTGAATTTTTTTCATAAGGGTTTAAAAAATAAAAAATTCTCTACTGGTGGTCAAGTAGGTGAGACGCTAAGGTGCTTTCCTAAAGAATGTTGTTTCTATTGATTAACTATTTAGCACTGTAGAATTAGTTCACTATTATCGACAGCAATCATTAATACGTTATGAATAATAAGCGTAATTGATTAGCAAGAACACCCTTCGGGTGGTTTTCACTCAAGGTCACATGAAGTTGCGTTCATGACATGTCCACGTGTTATTGTGAACTTATAGTCCTATATTAATTTTTACAACTCTCCTGGGAAACATCTAGCAAAAATCTGTTGTGATGTCCTTCACTATCTATTATGTTTCGTAATGACGCCCTATTCATGTGTCCTTGGGCAAACGGAGAGTATCTTACACTACTAGCGTTTCCAGTCTCATCGCTTTTGGATTTATCCATTTCGGTTATTTTCCTGCCCCTTGTTATTTCTTCCATTTCTGCCTTTTTCTTCTTTCATTTTCTCATTTAAAAACGCTGTTTCATTGCTCTGTGACGATTGGGACGTGTTAGATTGGTTATTTACTGGAGACGCTTTAGCATCCTGTACCCCTTTAGAAAATGAAACTGCACTATCTGATGGTAACGCTATATACCATTCCGGCAAATTAGGAGTGTTTTTGTCTGTGTAGTATGATACATGTCTATAAAAATCGTCTGTGTTCCAGATTGCCGAAACTTTTGAACCACTTATTTTGTAGTGATCCATGACCTTCTTCCGCCCTCCTTTGAGAATCTTTGCATATCTGATCGCATCGATATCTTCTTTCGTTAGTAGAACTCTTTCTTTCCTTTTTTTTGTTAGAATCCTCTGTCTTTTCTGGCATTTTGATATGTATAAGAAACAAAAAATATTTCGAAAACATTTTTTAGTCAAACGGATTCCCAGTCGAAGTAAAGCTAATAAATATCTGCCGTGTCTGTGGCCTATGCGTACATAGGAAACTACCGTGCAAACGATGGAAAATATTTACCCATCGATTTATAGGCCAAATGGATTACATGAATAACGTAAATAAATCTACATTACGGACACATGATATTCTAAACCCAGAGCCAAGTCTCTTGTGCGTGAACTTTGTCTTTTACTTATTTGAAGGTCTATGGAATGAACACAGAAGAAATGTATAAAAAACTTCAGTCTACAAAATGAGCTCGGGGAAGGAATCTATGTAAATACAATAAATACTCTAACTAACTAAGTAAATAATTGTAGCTTCACTGATGAAGTCTACCATCGGTATCTACCTTCGGTATGTTCCTAGAACGTCCTTGTTTTTGCTCACATTTTTTAACTATTCAAAAAACACTCTCTATTACTGTAGATGATTGGTAAGACAAATGTTCGACGCCGTAGCTGGTGAGAAGCACCAGAAGGGCATTTCATCCGGAGTTGTATATACCAGAAATTTTTCAGAGTGTCGCATGTTAATTACCACGCCTGAAGTTATATGATGCCATGAGCAATATAACGTGAACGACTAGAGAAGAATTTGAATGGACAGCAGGGAAGAATAACGTAAACGACTGCGAAGAATATAACGGGCACATGTCTATTACTGCGCCTGAAGTCATATGATACTCTGAACAATTGTACAGAGTGTCACATGTTCGCTACTACGCCTCGAGTTATTGATTAGAATAGACGTACATTAAGCAGTATCTATGTTTATTGCGTACATATATACGAGAAGGTTTATCTTGAATTTCGTGTTTGAAGATGCATATCCACGTGAAATGTAGTTTTCAGTCGCCCTCATGAAATGTATTACAAATCGTAATACAAATAATTCTAATTTATTGTCCTAATGTCAAAAATGCAGGAACTATATTGACAACACTTGTAGCATGGACGCTTGTAGCTTAGCGGACGTTTATTACAAAGATCAACTGAAGGCATAATCATTATATAGCGTTTTGTCTGTTAAAATTTGATAAAATCCTCTTTAATTGAAGTTCTTGTGTGTTACTTTATTAAGTACACTAACATGTTTGCTATTTTAGGTAAAACTCATATAAGGAAGATGCGCATAATATTTTGTTCGTCAATGGGGGTAATAACGTAGAAATGATTGTTATCGATAACCAATTAATGGGTACATTCTTTCCCAGAGGGTCACCAGTTCTATGAGCGAATTATGCACCCCTCACTAAAAATACAGTGGTGAGCATAATTTTTCCTTCGGGTTCCACTGGAAAAAGAAAGAGGGGCTTGGCGTGGCCTTTCGAAGAAATAGCCTGAGCGTGGGCTTCGCCCAGCCAAGGGCTCTCTGACTGATCACCACCGTACATTAGAACTGCCTAATATGGCCATTTCCCACATTCATCATCCTAAATAATTTTGTTCTCGAGTAGTGGACTGCGCCCCTGTATAAATTCCCCACTTCGCTCGAAATTCATACACACTTCTGTCAAGAGTTCCTCCGGAATAGCGCCTTTCAGGGATTTTTTTGCATACAATTAGTGTGCTCCTAATTATGGAGGGCTCTCTGATTAATCACTATCGTATGTTACTTCTTGCTATCATGGAAACGTAGTTGGTATCAGACTGTAGAAATTTCACGGGAACTCTTATTACACAAATTAGTTAGTATTCCGATAGGAATAGTTCTATATAATAGGAGGTATTAACCAAGGGATTATAGTAGAGGTCCATCATTACGTGTACGAAAGAAACAATGATCACTTTTTAGTAGACAAAAACGAGGAGCATAGTGAGTTATTGCAAGTTTTTAATGGATAACAAGACACCCGTACATTGCAGGTAATTGGAGAGCTAGCTACGAGGAATACTTCCCATGAGTTCTATGTTATCCTTCTAACTTTACACCACCTCGCATATTATACTTCCATTGTTTACCCACTGCCCCTGCTGGTTATTTTTCATGATATACATGATCATCGCACTAAACTATTCACAAGATATACCATATGCGTTTCGTATACGATATCCGCTCCGTTATGAGTCGGAAATAAATCACGTAACTTTGATCGTGATAACTGTTTCCTTGTTTGGGGGGATAAATTAGTTACCATTTTCCTGGTTTTATTTTCTCTGTTAACTTTCTAGTATTTGGGAAGTGTATCTCCTAGATAACTTCGAACAGAATCGAACACTGAGAACACGTTCTAGTATAACTACTTCTCTATACAGAAGTTACTCATTTTTGAGTACTTCAGTAATTCTTAGTGGTATTCAATGTAGAAGTTGAAGAATTAGATACGACTATCCCACAAATTGAGAAACAAAATGTCTGATCATTCCAGCGATACTCTGAACTCGGACTCGACTCTTGCCGCTTAACAATTAGGAGAATAACTCCTAAGACATCTAACTAAATAGACCTTCGATGTTATGATCTAGATTCCATCTACCCTCCGGGTAGGCAAGACGTTCATGTAGACGTTCATATAGACAATTAATAGACAAGATGTCCATTTGGGATGCATGAAAAAATCTTCAGTGTAACGAAATCTTTAGTGTATCGATGATATAAACAGTTGAATGTTCTTTAAAGTTTTTCGGCTCTTAACAATTTGCTCCAGAAACAGTTTAAGGGATACTGGATAATTTGGGTTAACTCGGTTTTCGCCCTATTACAAACACCCCTTATTTATTTTACGATCATGCACTTTCTAAACAACCCCTGGGCTTTACCCACGAAGTAAAATATACTATGAACGCAATCGAGCTTATCGACTTCGTAATAATTCCACGCCCCCTGTTCTATTACGTGGTCGATATCTGGAATACGTTCTCACATCCCATGAACTCATTCCCTTACATTCTTCTCTGCAGTTGATTCCTATTTGTCAATTCTGTGAAGAAATTGCTAAATCATTCTCCTGTCTCTTTACCTTTGTCCAGCATTACTTATGGTACATTTGCCGTAGCCATGGGATATATCCAGTAGATACATATCACGTGTGTAATTTTTTTTGTAACGATGATGCTACGGTTTTTATAAATGTTATATCCCAATTAGTAAATAGATAGTCTATGCTTTACTACGCCACACACTAGTATTAGACTGCGCTGGCATGAAACTGTCATTCTCTGTAGCACTTCTATGTCACCAGCGTTATTAAGATATTAGTAAATGCATATACGTGCCTTAGTTTGGATGACCCGAAGTCGTTGAAGTCACGTGATTTTTGATGGAATGTAAATCCTCGACCAGAGAATGTTAAAGACCCATGGTCTGTAGATTCTTCCGAGTGGTTATGAAATTCATCAAAGGCTACCAAAATACAAGTAATTGGTACATAACATGGATAGGTTCTAATGAGATTAAGTATGCTACATGCACTGCATGCATACTTCTCGTATATGAATCATGATGTTAACTTTAGACAGAGTATGGGCTTGGCTACATAGGGATTTATACTTCGTAATTTGTTATTCTCATACGGTATCCGAAAGAAATACAGTGCTCAGAATGAACTTATGGAAGAACAATTCATTGATAGCGCATTATGCATAGAATCTGAGTTAGGCGTCTCATACCCGGGTTCGTCATCCTCGATATCTATTTCCACTAGTTTACGGCGTACTTTTGTATTATAATCGGTTACAAAGCAACTAGGACAAAGGGCTCCATAGGAGCGACACTCGAAGCATGAAGCATTAGCATGCTTATTCTGACCTTTGAGTTTCCATGATGCTAATTCCCCCCTGATGATTTTTGTATATTCTCTGCCAATGTGGTCAATTAATTCCTCGTCTATATCATCGTCTATATCATCGTCTATATTATCATCTCGGTCATAAGTTAACGGTTTCCGAGTACTTAAGTTGGGTATGATAGTTTCTTTGCAAATGTTATTCGATGTACTGTCTAATCGGTGAAACTCTTCTATTATTACATTGTCTGTGTCTAAAAACTTTTCATAGCTTGGATCGTACACGCTCGATGCGTGAAAGTGTTCATTGGCTTGTTCGCATATGTATTCATTTTCGTATTCTTTATTTCTCGATACTGTGGTAGTCCGGTCATCTAAATCACTCGAATGCAATTCTTGGGGAACAATAGACTGGCTGATGTTATCGGTAGAAGAATCAGTTTTTAAGGAAACGATGACCGAACCAATGCTATCTGTAGCAGAATCGTTTCCTTGGGAAATAAACGTGTCTTGTTCAACAGTTTCAGTAATCGATGGATCTCGTTCTTCATGCGACCCCTCATCGTGTCCCACAGATAGATTGTCTTGGATCTCACTATTCGTGAAACTTGTAGTGTCTTGCTCAGCAATCTCAATAGTCGCTGAGTCTTGGATTCCTTGAAACCCTTCATCGTATTCCACAGAGGAGCAACTATTAATGGCTTGGTTCGGATTACTCGTGAAATTTACAGTGTTTCGTTCATTCTCAGTAATCGGTGGGTCTCGGTTTCCTGCTAATTTCTCGTTGTGTTCCACAGAGAAATAGTGAATAATTGATTGTATCTGATTATTCGTGAAGCTTGCAATTAAGTTCGCACTGTACGTAGTAACATGTTTAATTTTGTCTATCCCTATTTTCTCGAACAACTTGTAAATCTTAATAGCTCTCTGCGTTTTTTTACAGAGATTCCCTCGTTTGATTTTGGGATGTTGGCTAGCAATGAAATCGTATATTCTCCCTTTGGCTGTTTTTTCCCCAACTCTCTCGTCAGTAACAAATCTTTTTACGTTGTTGATAAATGCGCTAGCATAGTAGTACCAGCACAGAATCTCTTTTCGGTTGGCCTCCATGGCAGAAATTTCTGCACTAGTGGCTTTGCGATATAACTTGGCCAAATGTTGCAATGTAACGGTATCATGAACAGATTTTTGGCATACCGTATTTGGTACAGTCTCCGTGCTATTTTCCTCATTGACAGGTGGACAACAGTTACCTTCTTGTTGGCCAATAGAGGAAGAAATCTCTTGTATAAACTCTCTTTCTCTGTCCGAGAGGGGAGTCTGTTCGTTGCTTCTGTTATTTAGTACACTCTGCTGTTTTACATAAGAGACAGCCGCACTTTTATCGTTGATAGTCTTGTGAATTTCTTGTAACGTATTGGTATGAGACTTTTCTGTTTTTTTCTCTGTTTTATTCACTACTGGTAAATCTTTTACGCTAGAAGTCCCTAATCCGTGCTCGTGTGCTGCCTCGACGTTATTGCAGCTCGATGTTACCGATTTCAGCGCACCAGTTTCCGCAACGACATAGCTAGGGTCTGTTGTTTTATGGTTGTTTTGTGAAAGAAATAGTCTGTCGGAAGCAGAGTGGCAATCGAGACAAGTTTTGTTACTTTCGAGACAATCACGATGGATATAGTGCCCACATAGTAGTCCTACGAATTCCTTTCTTAGTGGAAATGTAAATATGTTTTCGTTACAACGTTTACATTGAAGCAGTTCTGGTGTATCGTTTCTGTCTGCGAGCGATTCCTGATCAGTTACAGTGAGGATATTCTTTGCAAGCAGCACAGCATATTTCGTGCAAAACCCCCCTTCCATCGTAATAAAAATTATTATACGTTATTCTTTATTTATTCAAATGCGTAGAAACGGCACATGTAATAACGAAAGATAAGGACTAGTTATTGTTAAACTTCTGTACGGATTATACGCTACTTTGTTCATGCACCAGATGAATTAGTAACTAGCAGACAGAAACGTTCGTTATTCGAAGAATCCTTCCCTGACGAGTTGTTATTACTTTGTATCTCCTTGCAGGTTATTGTAAATTTCGTCACTACATGAGCGCAAAAATAAAATAAGCGAAACTAGCTTCAACAACGTGCTTTGTTTCTTGCTCTGTACTGACTGATAACAGGAGTGGTAACACTGCATAAGGTGCACATATGGATATATAGTGTCCCCCACGGATGTATGCTTAGACAAACTTCTTAAAATGTTCATTTAACCATATTATTACATGTCCACAAGTATCACGTTATGTATATTAACTCTGCATATACAGTGGTGAGCATAATTTTTCCTTCGGGTTCCACACTAGTCTTTAGACCTTCCTTCGGAAGTGAACCTAGGTTCCTACCTGAAAGGTACTACGTAGAACCTCCTATGTAATGAGCGCACCCGTTCCACTGGTTGAGCGGCAAGACGATCATGGAAAAAGAAAGAGGGGCTTGGCGTAGCCTTTCGAAGAAATAGCGCATTCCATGCAAAATACGCACCCTTCGGGTGGTTTTACTAGGCTATGCCTACGAAGTAAAAAACCCACTTCGAAGAAAGTCCTACGGACTAAAAAACTGTATAATATGGCCATTTTTCTACATTCGTCATTCCAGTGGAACCCCCGAAGGGAGAATAATTTTGCTCTTCGAGCAGTCTACGACTGATCACCACCGTATTGTCAGACTTAACTACATTGATTCCTTAGAATGGATTATGCAACAGGTGAAGTGGGCCTTCAAAAATCACGTGACTTAAGAGACGTCCAAATTTTGTCTAGTTTTATCGCTTACACATTTTTTGTTTCTCCTTTCCACTGGAATCCGAAGGAAAAATAATGCCCACTACTGTACGTGGATTACGAATATAAACGTCTGGATCCATTTACTCTAATAGAGATATAAACCTGTTATCAACAACATACAGCTATCGTGGGTTTTGTAATTTCGGCTAATATCCCGGAAAACAACACACAGATATTTGTTGCCTGATGAGATTCTTGTAAAGGGGATACGAGAGTAATGTATGAGACTGAACGAACCCATCATTACCGAAATCGCAGCAAACGTTACTAACGATTATGCATTACACTGATGATAATGTAATTATCGTTATAAACATAATAGTGATTTTGTATTTTCATCGAACGTGTTCGCTAAAGTCACGTGATTTGGACGACTTCTGGTCGTTGAAATTTCTGACATATACGGTGGTGATCAGTCGTAGACTGCTCGAAGAGCAAAATTATTTAGGCGGAGCTCAGTTACTCGAATAACGAATGTGTGAAAATGGCCATATTAGACAGTATTTTATACGTTTTTTAGTAAACCACCCGAAGGGTGCGTATTTTACCTCTTTCTTTTTCCAGTGGAACCCGAAGGAAAAAATATGCTCACCACTGTACTTACAACGAGGTGCTACTATCAAGAAAATTGTAACATGTATTACTTCATTATCAAAAAATAACATTTGTCCCTAAGTCAAGGTTTAGTTGCGAAATACGTAGCTTATGACACTAGGCTGATTCCAATCGTTACCAGAAAAGTAACGCCCGTGTCTAAGTTATAATCCATAGTTGTCGTTGTAAAAATACACTAACATGTGGCGAACAATAGTTGATATTTTTTATTCATTGCACAATCTACTTCGTACCCTCTGGGTAGACCGCATTCGTCTACTGTACCACACAAGCGCAAAACTCTTACTATGCCTTGTTGCATCATTTAACGGACAAGTTACTATTGATGCTAGTTTTTCTTTAACAGCATAACTCTCTATGCGCTAATAATTCCAATGTAACGCATATTGTTAACTGTAAACCAGTTCATCTTAATAACAAGTAACGACTCAATTGATTAATGTGGTCAACGAATCGTTACCATGTGCATTCAGTCGTAGATTACCTGAAGGGGCATATTTATTCTTTGTTAACGTTGACACAGTCTGGTACCATGTATAGGACGAAAAACAGTAGTCTGATTCAGAGAATAGTTCTAGCATTGCACTGCGTATTTGGCATCTATGGATTTCATTTGTAACAATAAAATAGGCCAGTCGCTCCTGTTGCCCACAGTTCAGTCGGAGACTACCCCTGTATGAATTTCTCACTTCGCTCAAAATTCATACAGAATTGTTTCTTGCATACAAATTAATACGCAAATACTTACTGTAGATGGTTAATAGACAAATTGTGTACAAAATAATCTCCATGATTTTCTGAGGAACGAAGAAAATAATGGAGGGGCACATGAATAATGTTACGCTACTGTCAGTGAGCAAGGAACACGTGTATTCCATGAAATATCCGTAGATGTCGTTACAGGAGTATTTGGACTCGAAGGACAGGTATTTACTTTATCGTTACCACGAAAATATATGGACGGTAATACCCTATGAACCTAGGTTCCTAGAACCTCCTCTGTTAACAGCGCACCCTTTGGGTGGTTCTACTGGTTGAGCGGCGAGACTGTCATTGTATACCCTGAGAAATATATGCGGACAATGTTATCAACAGCCAAGCATCATCCTTACAAAAATATACTTATCATCACAGAGATTCGTGAAGCGAATTCCTTTGGGATTCCATGTAATTTGTTACAAAAATATACCGGCAATAAAAATAAAAAGGCCATCGATACAACAAATGTAACACACGTGTCTGCCTTACAACAAATATGACACTGAAGTAGATATAATTCGGGTTTGTAACAAAATATACAAGATATGGTAACGATTGTCGAAGCAATAGTATATTAAATTGGTAACGATTAATAAAGTCATCGTATAACAGTTGTTCATATAACAACATGGACACTAATCGTTACAACAAATTACTTCATGGCTACAAAAAATACAGACTTGTAAAAACTATGTACTCATTATTAGAATAAATTATGTGAGCATCGCTTTCTACTCCACGGTAGAAACGCCGATTGGTATGAAGAAGAATCTTCCGATGAAACTATACGGACCCGAGCTAAAAACTCTATGCAGGGGATAAAAAAGGTATTAACACAGTTTCAAATGATAGTATGACCCTGTATACTACGAGTAAAAACCTCGTTTCACTCTTGAACATGGTGCACCCGGAGATCTAAACCTCAGTACTGTCGACAACAATCGTACAAATCTCTAGTGACAACGTTTTATACCGCATCCCCAGTAATGTGTTTCATAAAGAGACTGCTCAAAGATTATACTTTCTATGGTAGTGCATGTATTATTGAAGTGCGAAAACAATCAATAACGAGTCGTTACACCTGGTAATAATTGTCGCATAATATCGGTAACGATGGCTGCAAATTTTTACAATGGTGCATAATTTGGCAACGCTGTCTGCTTCTGTTTCTCCATCTACATTAATCCCCCAGAGGGTCTCTCCAGTTCTATGAGCTGAGCATCATGCCTTAGGCTCTGCCTACTACGTATATTCCATCTACCTGAGCGTGGGCTTCGCCCAGCCAAGGGCTCTTGCCGCTCAACCACGCAAAGGTATTAGGAGAATGTGTTCCTAATGTAGAACTGGATTGACCCTCCGGGAAGAGATGTACATTAATTTGTTATCGATAACAATCATTTATACGTTATGATATTAGACCCATTGCGAAACAATATCATGAGCGTTGGCTAGTCCCAGTCAACTCTTGCCCTATGAACCTAGGTTCCTACCCTTCAATAATGTATGATATTTGTAAAAAATGAATGCAGAGCGTGGTTGAGCGGCAAAACGGTCATTCAATTACGTAGATGATTAATAGACAAACGTATACAAAAAATCTCCACTTCCTTCGGAAGGACCTATGGGCTGTTTTTTTGAGGAACGAGGAGGCCTCTGGCCCATTCCAGTCCATTTATGGACCTTCCGAAGGAAGTGAAATTAGTCTTTAGACTGAGCGTGGGCTTTGCCCAGCCAAGGGCTCTTGTCGCTCAACCAGTAGAACCACCCAAAGGGTGCGCTGTTAACAGAGGAGGTCCTAGGAACCTACGTTCATAGCGGAAGTGGAGGGAAATTACAGAACGGACTGAACTGTAAAATTTTCAGCGACCAGAAGTCGTCCAAGTTACGTGATTTCTGAGACGGCCCGTCCCGGAAAATATAGAACGGACTGAACTGTAAAAATTTCATGACCAGAAGTCGTCCAAGTCATATGAATTTGCACATGACATCTACCGGAAATCCGGGGGATGTCACATGTAATGATGTTCATGTGACACTCTATGCATTTGTTCAGAGTATCACATGACGTTCTGTTGATGACGTGTCAATGTACATCAATTTCCTTTCTGTAGTCAATGTTTATTATCTTTCACGACCACTCCTTTCAGGTAGGATCCTAGGTTTCTACATGAGCACCTTGCCCTACCACGGGTACGAAGTAGAACTGGGATAACCCTCCGGGAAAGAATGTACCCATTAATCGGTTATCGATAACAATCATTTTTACGTTATGATAATAGGAACACATTCCTAAGAGCTTAGAGCTGGTTGAGTGGCATTAGGAGCCATTTCCTATGACTGATCCTATCACGTGACCCACTATATTCTACTCTGCTGTTGTTCACTAATATACTGTTCTGTAGCCTATTCCGTCGTATAGCGCTGTCCATTCTTTTCCTCATTCCGAAGCAGACAGATATGTAATTGATAGTAGACAAGTAAAAAAACAGTGTAGTAATCGAAATGCTTATTAGTATTAACGTAGTCACTAAGAACCATCACGTATCTATTGTCCACTAATCTACTCCGCAGTGGATTATATATGTGATCTCCTATGATGTCCACTTACATTCTTCACCAGTCGATATCTCCATCAATTTCGCAGTCGATGTCCATGGGATACGCAAGATATTTTTCTACTTCGTAACTTCGTCTACAATTGTACACCAGTGTGTTAATCATTGCGGCAAAATGGGACGAAATCTGTCTTTATAACGCATACATATTTTACGGATAATAAAACGACAATGGCTTTCCCCTATAATTACCGTTTTATTGTCAAACAGTTGGGATTTTTAGAGATTACACGACGAATGACAACGATAAACTCACGAGACAATCAGAAAATGGACGAAACGAGCATTTGGAAACCAATTATACAACACGACTCTCGGCAAACAGTAATATACGGTGGTGAGCAAAATTTATTCTCTCGAAGGGAGGTTCCACTGGAAAGGCGAAGCCTAAAAAAATATGCTTACCACTGTACATGGAGAATATAGTGGAGTATTGGTAATTACTTATGCTTATTGATGTACTTACCGATTTTTTGTAACGGAGTATACTGAGATAGGTTTCGAAGTCGATCCCTCTTGTTTGTCAACGCCATTATATTGGAATTGTTTGTATATTAGTTTTTAGTTAATGTAGTATTCGAATTGTTCGACCCCCAAGTGATGAATAGAAAACAACAGCTCGAATCATATGTTTTTGTTTCCAATGGATTATCGTTACCATAAGTAATGGATGGTATAACCTCATAACATAATATCGTTACCACCATTATCACGGTATTCTAGCTCACTTCACATATGCGTCATTCCCAGGATGTATGGCGTTCTAGCGTATGCATATTACAAATGCGTAACAAGAAAATAAGATGTAGCCCAGGCAGAGCCTACTAAGTAGTGCGAGAGACAATAAATGTTAAATCATTCGATGATCGCCCAAAAGCACATGAATTTTTTAACTGCCATTGAATAATGAACATGATGCGAACCTCGCACAGTTTCGTTTTACTCCTTTGTTTCGGTTAATAAAGATATTATCAGTTTCCTGAACAAAGTACGGCAACGAGCAGTGCTCCCTGTTTTACTGACGGATTCTAGACTTGCGGATAATTAGACTACAAAAATAAAGTCGATAGAAAACAGTAGAGGTGAGATTCTGTCTCTGTCAATGATATAGGACCCTCCGATATCGATTTCACATGAATGCAGTTGTCCACTAATAATCTGTTCTGCGATTACGCCCATGTTATTCCTTGAGCACACCCTGTGGAAGGTTTTAGTAAAACTGAACGGAGTCCACTGGTTCAGCGGCAAACAGTATATCACATGGCTCGATTGACTACAGGATATAAAATTAGTTGATCACCATGGCATAACAGTGTAGATAAGAGATTACAATATGCGTTGAGATGCCTGCAGTCATTCATGTTATTCATTTTGCTGTCCACTAATAATCAATTCCGCAGTAAACTACTATTATCCACTCATATTCTGCAACGCAGTCGCCCACGCCGTTGTCCACTCAGGACAGGTATATGTAGACAAGTATATGTGGATAAGTACGGTGGTGATCAGTCGGAGACTGCTCGAAGAGCAAAATTATTTGGAATGACGAATGTGTGAAAATGGCCATATTAGGCAGTTATTTATACGTTTATTACGTATTTTTCCTCTTTCTTTTTCCAGTGGAACTGGGCTCTGCCCAAAAAAATATGCTCACCACTGTATATGTGGACGGATACTCTCCGGGTATTCTGCTTCACAATGTGTTTTAATGTAACAGCAGCTATATTTTTTGTAATTCTTTTTTGGGTCAACCAAAATTTACACGCTTGCAGAAATATAGTCATCGTTGCCACCTCTTTAAGGGATGCGAAGCATTAGAATTATATAACGGCATTATCAATTAATATGTGCTATTGTAGAAAAAATACCCGAATGGCAGTAAAATGACGTAGGTGAATGCGGGAGTGATTATTAGTTAACTTCGCAGTAGATGACCGTTACCATACTATCATTATTCACACAATTTTTTTGGCCTGAAGATTTTTTTGTAGACATTTGTCTATTATTCCCTACGTAATTGATAATGTACAGTGGTGAGCAAGATTATTTAGGCGGAGCCCATTTACACTGGAATGACGAATGTTGGAAAATGGCCACATTAGACAGTTTTTTAGTCCGTAGGACCTTCTTCGAAGTGCATTTTTTACTTCGTAGGCATAGCCTAGTAAAACCACCCAAAGGGTGCGTATTTTGCACTCCATTATTTTCACTTCCTTCGGAAGGTCCATAAATGGACTGGAATGGGCTATTTCTTCGAAAGGCCACGTCAAGCCCCCTCGTTCCTCGAAAAATCAGCCCATGGGTCCTTCCGAAGGAAGTGGAGATTTTTTTGCCTACATTGGCCTATTTATTCATCTACGTAATTGATAATGTATGAGAATTGTAAAAAACGAATACAGAGCGTGGTTGACCGTCTTGCCCTAGTCTTTAGACATTCCGAAGGAAGTGAACGTAGGTTCCTACCTAAAAGGTACGAAGTAGAACCTCCTCTGTAAACAGCGTGGTTGAGCGGCAAGAGTAGAGCCACGTCAGTTCATAGTGTGGAACCTCCCGTGGGGAGAAAAAATATGCTCACCACTGTAGGGCCCTCAGGTATCAATATTACGTATATGCTAGTTGATCCACATTATTTTCCCGGTTGTCCACTCATAATCATTTTCGCAGCTGTCTACCCATCCTTCGGGTGCTTCGTACCCTCTGGGTAGAACTTCATATTCAAAGGTCTTACGAAATACCTGGAGAGTATTGCGAAGCAATGTGTTCCTAATGTAGAAACCCATTTCGTACCTTTTAGGCAGGGTAACGATGTCAACACAATAAACGTATATACTGTTTTTGTTACAGTAGTACATAAATGACTTTGGTAACAATGTTTAGTTCAATGAGGTATACGGTGGTGAGCAAAATTATTTGGAATGGCAAATGTAGGAAAATGGTCATATTAGACAGTTTTTTAGTCCGTAGGACCTTCTTCGAAGTGCGTTTTTTACGTATTTTACCTCTTTCTTTTTCCAGTGGAACTGGGCTCTGCCCAAAAAATTATGCTCACCACTGTATATTGGTTGGTAACCATGAATACATATACCATTAGTTATCATTTGTAGGCAGAGAAGCTTCTAAGCATTTATTTTGGTAACTATGTGAACATATCGATAACCGCATTCACATTATTCGTTACACATAGTGTTTATTTTGTTACGTGCATATATTTGTTGGTAATGATGTAGCTATGTTAGAATAACCCCTTGGTAACTATATCATATCCTGCATTGTACTCCCCGAAGGGAAGTAGCTGACATAACATGGGTAAATCGTGTAAACAGCATGAAGATAACGTAGGCAACATGGAGGAGATTGCCAGCATGACACAGAGAGGAAAGCAGGACAATATAACATGACATGATGAGTTGATATCGTTACGAAAATAAGCGAAAGGTGTGTTCAACCTAATTTTTGTAACGATAGGCAATAGGGTCGGGTCGACTATGGACACGTGAAATAAATAATATGTGGAAAATTTCCCGGTCAAAATTACAGTCATGTGATAATGTTCTGTTAATAAAATTAGGAACACATTACAAAGTAATGCCATGAGCGTGGGCTTTGCCCATTCCTACTCTTGCCACTCAACCATTAGGACGCTTCTCATGCGAGTTTCTTCGGAATAGCGCCTTCAGGGAATATCTTCTAATGCCTTTGACTAATGAGACTGAAGTGGTCTTTGGAAAATGAATGTACCGCTGACAGTCATTTGTTCACAATACCACAGTGTCACTATTTCTTGTGTAAGGTACGAAACATATGCCATTTGTCAAATTATTACAATATATGACGTGCGCTGTATCCTTATGCCTCGGCTCAATATTTTGTTTTCATTGGTGTTTCGGTCATGTCGATAATTGTTATTATCTTATACGTATTTCAGTGCTGCCAATTTATATAATGGGCTACTGTTATTTTTTTGACTTACTACATTCATTGTTATGTATACGTATAGCAATAGTTTTCGGTATTATGAAATCGCCTACTCATGCTATAATAAATCCGAGAGCAAAATGTATTAATTCAAATTTAGTCAGGGACTGTCTAAGGATACAACACTGTGAATATTTTTAGAAAACCACATCAGCATAACTAACCGGATAAATCGCTCATGAAAGATTAACGTAGGAAATTCTGAAACACTCAAAAAAATGATGGTGCATTTATCGCATACATATTCAAGTATGTGATTGTATTCAAAACTAATTACAAAAAAATAACAATGCAGTCTTTCCCGCACTCAACACAAAAATTCCTAGAAATAGCTAACTAAGAACCTGTTTATTGCAATAACGAATGAAATTCTGCGGTATTAAACTTTTCAGCAGGCGCCTTTGCCAAAAGGATGCATAACTAAGTCAATACTTCACTGTAAGTGACCGGTATAACAACCATACAAGATATACCCATCTACCCTGAACGGTTATGCTGTCTTGAGTTCCCCAAGTCCGATGTGACAAGTCCCATCTTTGAGCCTATGAACCTAGGTTCCTACCTGAAAGGTACGAAGTAGAACCTCCTCTAGAAACACATTACGAAGTATACCCTCTAGGTATTTCCTAAGACTATTGCGTGGTTGAGCAGTAAGACTTATTACTGTGGTCTTTACTGTATAAGATTATTAGGAAATGTATTCAAAAAAAATCTTTAGTCCATTAGGACCTTCGAAGAAGTGATTTTTCGAGGAACGAGGAAAATTATGAAGGACAAAACATCTATGACAAGAACCATCAAAATATACGGGAGGAACTATTTCAGAGACATGCTGCGCAGCTTGAACTCATGCTAAGGAATTTTCTTTGTTTACTTTCGTTATATTTTTTGTTATTACGAAAAACTAACATCGTATAACGTACAATCTTATTAACAAAAAAAAATTATAGTAATGACACATTAACATCAAATAACAGTAGCCAAATAACAGTGGATAACATTAACAATTTATGCGAATTATGATATTAGGTACTACGCTTTTGTTTACAAGACAGTACTGCGCCTTTATTTATAAGACATTTACTGCGCCTCCACGCACGTGTAGTCATGTTACTCTCTACACAAAGAGTAGAGTATCACGTGAAAAATGAATGGCACGGGCCGATAATTATGTTCCATTGATAACTAACCATCATTTTTATTACTAGGCGAATGGGCGCATATGCTGTCAACACCAAAAAATAAGTAAAATACCTTCGCTATTCATGTATGAGGCGAGAATGCCTACTTGTAAATTATGCATTTACGCCTGTAAAGTCTCTCAAGAGCACATGACATAGGACCCCTTGGGTATCGATGTCATGAGTAGAAACTAAAGGCACATGAGTTACAAGAAAACATAAATTCAAAATGTTCGGAAGACCCCTCGGGATGTGTCTCAGAATTGTATTTGATTGAACGAAATTCTGTTTCCGTTTTGTACAAATACTGTATTTCACTACAAAGACTAATAAATGTTATAATGACAGCGCATTCTGCACTATTTTTGATCACTAGTTCCACAGATGCAATAACAACAAAAAATGGAATAGACGAGATCAAAGAAGTTACGTAATTGTTTTCATGAAACATTTTTGTTTACAATCTCCACTTCGTTGAAGGTCCATTCAAACTAAGCAGTTAAATCCATCTGGAAGAAATGGCTTGGAACAAAAAATGCTTATTAAATTTATGGGCGAAGCTCGGGTTATGTCTAAGATTATATTGGCATCCACACAGAGATAGGTATGCATACGAAATCGCAAGTAGAACCCACAAAGGTTTATTTATTCGTAGTTAACAATCGAATCAGAATAAAGGATAGCGATGTATATTAGACCGTAAGGGATGAAAATTCTGCTTCCCTTTAATATGAACAAGGTGTCATCATAGATTGTCCAATTCGATCCTAAACGTCCATTTTCCTTATTATTTTCGTAGAGTACACTTTTTGTCAAAATAAACCCCGTGCGTTATAGTACTCTATAGCAGTCATTGACATCGTGTAATATCGTACGAAGGTAACCACAGTGTCTTCTATGAAATTAGCATTAGAGAAGTTGTGTTTGATACACATCTCTTGCTGTCGTTGATTTAAAGTACACGTTTTGCTGCCCACTCGATAACTCTAATTGGCGCACATTATTTTCTTCCCCATTTAATGGGTTTATGGTAAGCATTTTTTATATGTTCTCGAATTCACATAACGAGGTCAAGGGCATTGGTATCATAGTATAACTTAAGTAACGCATTGAAATTCTCGTTAAAGGCAAACGAGAAAACTGTGTAGTGGATGTCAACAACAGACAATAACATACTTGCTCAGCAATGTAGATAAGATCAGTTGGAGACTGGATTACGCCCAGCATAATAATAGCTCTTGTCAACAATAAAGAGGAGTAGGAATCGATTTGTATATGAGGACAGCGGTATAAACATAGAAAAGCAGAAATAGCTAGTATCTAAGAGTCTTACCAAGGATATAGAAATTAAATAGGATCATATTGTTCTTATAACAAATGTTGGGTACTTTCCAACAGGTTAGATGTAGTCAGTAACCCGCACTGCAAATTACTGTTCATACCCTGCCTTGTGTCTGTGATTCACTTTGACTAATTATCTCCTTCATAAGATTGCAAATATATAACGAAATATGAACCTTCCTTTTTTACGGTTAAATGAAAAACAAGTCTAGCTGAACCGGCGACAACTAATAAGGAACACTCCAAAGCAAGAAATCATGTGATCCGAATTTATTGAACCACAAATTGTACGAACTTGGGCGACCCGAAGTCGTCGAAATTATGTGATCACAGTATAGTGTTTAGCATGTTACAATAATTGCGGAGATATTAAAGTTTTACTAACGTTACTCTGGTGTAATGCAACGTAATAAAAAAGTCTATTTCCACAAACGCTAATAAGGTGAACTACGGAACAGAATTACGTAATAACTTAATTAATGCGTAGAGAGGGTTTCTCAAATACTACTCGAAGACTTCACCCATATTAATGGATCATACATTGAGCTACTGTAGGACAAATGATTTGATCATCCTTATGTTTATGTATGAGTATACGAATTAAGATAATATATTACGGAGAAGTATGTTACAAAGTGTATACCTTCTTATTTATGGAGTTGACCGAAGCTCTTTGTAATCAAGTTACCAGAAGCGCACCATGATAATATGCCGACCACTATGAGCAAACACAATACGAGATCATCTTGACACATGGTTTTCTGTTGTTTCGCATAATTATTAGTTTTTCTTCCCGGTCTTTCTACCAAATTTTCAGAAGGTGAACTTTGACGGCTTTTATATCAGCAATACCTTTTTCGGACCTGCTCCATACTGACACAGCCTTCATTATAGTTATTTACGACAAAAATGGTAAACAGCCTGTAAGTAACAAAAGCGGAACGAATGATGACGAAAACAAATATAAACTGTTTTTTTATACACTGTCTCACAGGAATTCCTGTCTTACCGAGTCATCACCTTCGAGGGATGCCACTACTAATTTTGTCACCAAAATGCGGAGAGCAGTGTATCAAAATATAATGAATTTAGGTTTATGGAATTACATGCTGATTTGTTAACTGGATAATTCAATACGGTATACAGCAATTGTGGTAACATTTTTAGTTACAAAATATAACTAACATTCGTCATATCGTTAGTAACGGTGCTACACTGTTTCGATGATGGTGTTCCTACGAGGTTTATGTCTTTGGTAACGATGGTAGCAAGTCACATATGGCTAGTATAAGTTATTCTTGTAGTTAAGTCTTTGCGAATCTTGAAAAGATACAGTTCGGTCGGTTCGCAATTTCCACCCAGAAATCACGTAACTATGACGACTTCTGGTCGTTGAAAATTTTACAGTTCAGTCACTAGGCTCTGCCTACTACGTAGATTCCATCCTTCACTTCTTTGAAGGTCCTATGGACTAATTTCAGTCAGAGAGCCCTTGGCTAGGCAAAGCCCAGGACTGGAATGGGCCATTTCTTCGAAAGGCTACGCCAATGCCTCTTCGTCCCTCGTTCCTCGAAAAATCATGATGATTATTTTTGTACTCATTTCTTTTATTAGTCTTTTACGTAATTGATAATGTAAATGAATAGTAAAAAATGAACACAGAGCGTGGTTGAGCGGCAAGATTAGGAACAGTTTCTAACCCCTCCAGGTATTTCCTAAGACCTTTGATTAGGAAGTTCCCTTTGGGGCTCATAGAACTGGAGAGACCCTCAGGGAGAATAATGTTTCCAGTTTTACAAGACAATAACGTAGGTCATTGTAGCACATAATTAATGTTAACGAAAAAATCTGTATAATTTTTGCTCTTCGAGCAGTGGGCTTCACCCAGCCAAGGGCACTCCGACTGAGCGAAGCGAAGAAAATAAGGGGAAATCACGTGACTTTGACGACTTCGAGTCGTTCAAATTTTTACAGTTCAGTCCTTCTGTAATTTAAGCACAACAGACCCTTGAATTTGACGACTACCTTTTCATTAAAAATTCAGTTCTGTTACAATGTGTAATTCCAGCGAACAGTAGAATGTTATGTCCTGTACTACACGGATTTTTCTCTTTCGTAGTTTATAATTAATAGGTTTCTCGTAGAACCTAAGTTAACATAAAAATAGTGCAATATCGTTATCAAATGATTTCAGACATAGGTATCCGACATAGGTATCAACAATGCAGTAGTTGCCAATACTTACACTACCGTAACAAACATCGTGTCACAAACTCTTAAAATTGTAAATATCGTTACCATTGACAAGTGGATACATCACATAGTTATTGGAAAAGTATAACATCGTTATATTTATGAAAAAATGCCCTCCAGGCCAAAAACTTGTAACATCTTAATTCTATCCATGGTAGCATGAATGATTACTAAAAATGTACTACATTGTTACTATAATCACAACAATACCAGAGTGTAACAAGAACATCTCATAATTTAACATTGCTAAGAAAAATACATGCGACGAATAACATACCATGTAACATAACATCGTTAATAAAGAAAGTATACTGTACTAAAGTATCCATCATTACCAAAAAAGTACAAGAGTATTTTTGGTAACTTAATAATCGTGACAAAATAATTAATCTATCGTTACCACAATAAGTGCGACAAATAGAATTTACGGCACACAATATAGTTACCAGTGCTTCTAAGGTCCAACAGACTAATAAGTTACAATCTCGTAGTTGAGCATCGCCTACGTAAACAGGTGCATGACAAACTTACGTTATTTGGACTACGTAATTATGGTCACGTACATGGTAAAGTATAGTGAAGTAAGGATCGTGACCCGTAAGTCACAGTCTCGTAGTTAGACATTCTCTGAGCCGTGCTCACGAAGTGAAATGGTTGTAAGAAATTCGGTAAACTGCAGTCTAGAGGCTATCCAATCCCTAAAATAACTCATGTCGGAAGTAAAGTTGTACTAGATAATTGAGCATATGGCAATCTCGGTTTTAATTTTCTACCACATATGAATGTGCAGTTCTAATAGATCAGTTGAATCACTTGCTATAACTTTTCGGAATGGAAAGCTGTTCTAGTTTTGAATCCGGAAAAGAATCTTGACTAAAATTATTACTTCCAGAGTTACTTAATTTAGAAAGATTTTGAACTGGCAGATGACGACTCGTATAAAAGGCCTCCGAATGAATCGTTGTGTCAGGGGGGTCCTTAACATCTCCGCCCCCTCAAATTCGTCAAATAATAGCCAAGCCCTTATCGTTGTGACTATTTCCTCTGAGGAAGGCCTTTTTTCAGGAACCGTGTCTGTGCACCTCCTGAATAGTTCACAATAGGGTTCAGGGGTCCCAGCAGATAATCCCGGTCTTAATCCATTACAAATCGCCAATGCAAGACTTTCATCATGCGGGTACTCTGCATAAGGCGGTTTTCCCAGGGAAACTTCTGCCATTATGATCCCAAAACTATAAATATCGCTCGCATAAGTATACTTTTCATTTTCTAGGACTTCAGGCGCAATATAGGGCATTACTCCATAAACAGTGGGTTTAGAGTCGTATACGGATTGAGAAAGTCCCATATCCGAAATTTTTGTATAGTAATCGAAACACAAAATGTTTCCACTGTGCAAATCCTTATGGACATAGCCTTTTTTGTGAATAATATGCAGGTCATAAATAACGTCATACAATATTTTTGTTTTATTTTTCCAGGAAAGCTCAGAAGAATTAGCATTTTTAAGAAACTGGCGTAGATTCCCCTTCGACGCATACTCCAGAACCATCATAAATTCCTCAGTAATCGGATCCTTCGTTATTCCATACAATTGCGTAATGTAATTATTTGCAAGACTGCAGTCGCAATGGACTCTTATTTCACCAATAAACTCGTGAATAGGATTTTTACTTTTTTTGAGTACGACTGGAATAGAAACTTCTTGTGGAGTTTTCTTCTCCCAAGTTGCAGTATAAATGAATGCAAATCCTCCTTGCCCTATTTGGCGAATATCTTTGAAATCGCTATGTGGCACATATTCTATAATCTCATCACAATTTTTCGCATGTATTTGACGAGAATAGAGAATTTCGTCTATCTCAGAATTACCAGTTGAAAGATTTTTGTGCGGACTGCAAAGTCTACACCACTCGATGCCGGAATTTGGCCTATTACAGGCCGCACAAAAATTACAAGCCGTTATATGTTCTCCAAGTTCCCTAAGTTTTTCAAATGCGATTTCCGCCATTTCCAATTTGCGTTACTATGGAGTAAAGTATAACAAACAAAAATAAAATTCAAATGTCTGAAGACAATACGTGTATCCAATACCGCTCAGCCGTGGGCCTGCATTATACTCCACTGAACTGAACAATGAAAAACCATAATACGAAAACATAGAATCCTTCCACGATGCTAACGATAAGACTACCCTTGGTGGATTTACTCAAAACTGGCTAAAAGACACTCCCAGTGAAATGACGTACACAAAAATCAAGCGGAAAACAGTGGGCCAAGGTAGAAAAACACGAGTCTGGAGAAAGACGTCTTGCTACTCAGTGAGCTTCGTCCAGTTTCACTAAAAGCGTCTACAGTGTGCGCTTCTTTATTTATTTTTTAAGCCCATACACAAAACCATGATTTTTCTGTCCGCATTAGGAATTGCTTAATGCGGCTTTATAGGCTAACCACGAAAATAAGAAAATCCACCGCTGGGTCCACTGAAACGCAGTAACACGTGAATAGTGAATAGTTCGTGAACTGAGGACAGAGACTCGGGTGTCGTCCCTTAATTATTGTCAGAATCTGTGTAGGAAAAGGATGGACGTTTGCATTTTGTCGAGTTTGATTGTCGACAGATAGAATATGACAGAATCGAAAAACCGTGTAACTTAATCCATTTCGGTCGACACAGTAACCAATTGCCCTAGTGTAATGTAATGAGTTATTCGCCATAAAGATAGATTTGGGTATGGATGTTCTAGTAGAAAGGCTTTGTGTAATAGTCAAAAAGGGACTGTCCATAATACCCAGTTCCCGTACGAAATAAATCAATTTCGGAGTCACTATCATCCATGTCGAAGCATAATCGATCATGATGCCTTTGCTCGTTATCTTTTGCGGATAGAGGTTGATCTACACTAAAATCTGTCTCATATTCGTTCACTAGGCAATTAAGACAAATCGAACCTAGTGTTCTGCACTCGGCACAGATCAGGTTGGCGTACGTAATCGGCCTCTTTAGCCCCCCTAAAACTATATCTTCTCGATTAGCATCTTCGTTTTTATCGCAGCTAATATTTCCTTTCGCCATGTCCTCTTCACGTTTTGAGTTCATTACCCGGTGACTATTTGAGCCAAGTACGGCAATTTTGTTGTATGCGTTTGTTGTACTCTTTTCTACTCCTCCTATTTTTGTACCGTCGAACTGTGACAAGGGCGCATAATCCAAGGGTCCACAGTTCAAGTATTCTGGAGAATTCGTACTACATTCCTTCGGAATGCCCTTCACTTCGTGGGCAAGGCCTGGGCAATCACAGAAATTTTCACAGTGTCGGCATCTGCCCACACTTATGCTCTCCTTATTGCTTAAGATTGCAGTGGATCCATGAAATTCACTTGGAGATAGCTCTTGCGGCAATGGCGTATCCTCTGCAGTAGGGTCTATGACCAAAGTATCTCGTTTATCAGACAATTCACCAATAAGTTCCACGAAAAAATTGGCAGCATTCCTTTGGGCACTGTCATCTGTGCAATTTGCATCGGAATTTGTATCGTATGCTATAATGTTCCCGTTTTCCTCCAAACCTTTACTTTTGGACAAATCATATAATTTTATGGCTTTCTGCGTTTTTTTGTGCACAGTTTCATGGTTAGCCTCAGAAAGTTGATTAACCATGTCTTTGAATAATTCACCCCCCTCCGGTGTAAGCTCCTTAGCATTATCGATGAATCCATTCGCATAGCGATACCAACAGAGAGTTTTCTTTTGAATCGCTTCGTTTGCGGTAATTTCTGCTTCAGTAGCTTTGCGATATAAATCGACCAAGTGTTCTAAGGAAGAAGTTGTACTATCGACCGTTGGCCAGTCATTTTTTCGTGTTTCCAAATCTATTTCCTGTACGAACTTCTGTTCTTCACTTGAAAAAATTTTCTGATCGTTTTTCTTGTTATCGATTGCCAGATCCTTTCTACTGGAGACATCAATTTCCTCATTAACGGAATAAGCAGGGGACCGGGTCTTTTTCATTACTCTGTACTTTTGTTGCGAAGTACCCGTGTTCCCTATACTTTCAGTTGATTTACTTTCTCGTGAATCCTGACAAAAAGAATTATCAAACAGTATTTTGTTCGACCTAACAAAATTTGAAGTAACTCTATTGTCGGAAGAAACTACTGTTTCGCAAAAATCCTGCATATGGAGGCATTCTGGGGAAGTGTGACATTCGAGACAACTAGTATTACTTTTTTCTAGACAAGCACAGTGGGATTTATGGCTGTATGACAACTCCATAAATTCTGTTCGAAAGGGAGATGTAAAAACATTTTTATCGCAATACGGACATCGAAACGGTTTAAGAACATGGGCTCTGTCAGTAAACGATTTTTGGTCAGTCGTACAAGGAATTATCCTTGCGGAACTAGTGAAATTTTCCGTACAAACCTCGTTGGATACAATCATATAAAATACAATATATGTACACAATATTTTTTCTAACTGAAATCCAAATCAATCATGCGGTATATTGGGTAAAACATATAGTAAACCTAATCATGATGGCAGACAAGAACCTGAGGCATGCACATCGTCCTATGTACATTCCATATGCATCCTTTAGCAATATCACCATACCTAATGAATGCCATCGGGCAGATATTTTAAACATGCCTTATGATAAGGTTGGACGTGTTACTTATCTTTTTTGTCTTAACATAGTGGATGTAGCTTCGAGATATAAAGCCTCTATTCCAATAGGCTCAACTAGTGTTAAGAATAGAGAGGGTATCTTAACCTCACGTACTATTTCTAAGGCTTTTGAACAGATTTATGATAATCCTGATTCTCCTCTTGTATGGCCGAAATTATTAATCACAGATAAGGGGTCCGAATTTAAAGGTGATTGTGAGAGATTAATGAGACAACATGGTGTGGAAATTCAGAAGGCTACGTCTAAGCGTTCTGTTGGTATTGTTGAAAGGTATAATCTTACCTTAGCTAAGAGATTATTTCGTTTACAGAACGCACATGACTTATCATTATCTATGTCCGAAAAATCTTGTGCTTGGGTGAGGAATCTCCCTATAATTGTTGAAGATATTAATAATTCTGTTACTAGGTTAATTGGTATGGCTCCTGCTAAGGCAATAAAAAAGAAAAAAGTTTATTCCAAATCTTCCTGTAAATATAATAGGCCTATTGGCTATGATGAGCCACGTTTGTCTTACAGAGATAGTGTTCGTTATCTTCTCGAACTTGGTGAGCTTGAAGGTGGATCTAAACATAGAGGTACGGATATGAATTGGAGTCCTGAAGTTTACATTATTGAAGAAGCTCTTATACAAAAAAATAAACCAGTTCTTTACGCTGTTAGCGCCCTTCAGGTAAACTGCTTAATGGACCTGAACGTAGGTTTATTAGGGAAGAACTCCTACTCGTTAATGATGGTGTTGATTTACCTCCTGAGAGCATTCTTCATCAATAAATTCATACAATTGTTAATTGCATTGTATTTTTTGCTACCTTCTATATTCAATTGCAAAAAATTTATTTCAAAAATTTAAATTTCGTTCACGCCAAAGTCTTAATAATTCTCTTTGCTGACCGCATGGAATGCATAATTGAGTAACTGAATTGGTACCATTCCCGCAAAATAAACAGGGGAAGGTGGAGTAGTCCCTCTTCGTTTAATAGCAAAAGCATGCATCCCACAGTACTCATTTTTTGTGGGTCGAGTACAGTATTCTTTTGTTTCTTTAACCAACCAATGACAAGGCATACTGATTGACGTTTTTACTTCGCACCCTTTGGGTAAATGAGTTATCTCTATAACTAGCTTACATTTTCAAATCGGCCATTGACCTGTAATTCGGAAAGAAGTCACATTTGTGTGGTCATGTATGTAGACGTGTATGAGTAGGCCTGAACATCCTACTAACCATCTGTGAGGTATAGAAGTAGATGGGTGGTAGGTAGGCTGCTGTAGAGAACAGAAGAACAGGGGTAGAGTAGTCTCCTATGTAGGAAAATTGCTACCACTGGACTACCCTCCTACTAACCATCTGTGAGGTATAAAAGTAGACGGGCCAGAAGCACATACTAGGGTTGTGAAGAAAATAAGCGATAATAGGGGAAAGGAGTCTCCTGCGTAACAGGTGATAAGGGGGGTGTGACAAAAAAATGCTACCACTGGCCTGTTCAGGTCCTCTGCTGCTCATGCCGTATAATGCGTTTCTTAGGAACAGTGCGATGAAACAAAAAATATAAATCGCAATGTCAAACTAAGACGGAGATGAAATTTCTATGAACCTCCAATATTCAGCAGCCAAACAAATATTTTGTAACTGGTAAATAAGCACAATGTGAATATGCTAGCATAACATGCCAATCAAAGCAGCAACAACAGTGGCGCAATTGCGGTCCATGTGGCACCCTTAGTTATTAAATCAAAGTAGTATCGGCTAGAAATATTTTTTGCGAATAGTTCATGACCTAGGTAGCCATGATGTCACGTGTCCTACTAATCATAATGTAGTTCTATGTGAAATTCCATGAGATTTCGAAAAACAATTTCTCTTCTCTTTATAATGATAACAGCAATATTTATGTTTATTTCGTTACCGTGACCACAAATTAGGGAGCATATTTTATGCTTTGCTCTCTATGACGTAGTATTACATACAGTGGTGAGCATAATTTTTCCTTCGAGTTCCACTAGAAAAGAAAGAGGGCTTGGCGTGGCCTTTCGAAGAAATAGCCTGAGCGTGGGCTTCGCCCAGCCAAGTGTTCTTGCCGCTCAACCACGCTAGTTAAATAAGGAGGTTCTACGTAGTACCTTTCAGGTAGGAACCTGGGTTCATAGGCATAAAAAACTGTCTAATATATGGCCATTTCCCCCATTCGTCATTCCAGTGAAACTGGGCTCTGCCCAAATAATTTTGATCACCACTGTACTAACAAAATACGGTAGCGATCAGTCGGAGAGTCCTTGACTAGGCGAAGCACACTGCTCGAAGAGCAAAATTATTTTCCCTTCGAGGTTTCACTAGCTATTCCAAAGGAACTTTAGCTGAGTTACTAAGTAAAGAGAAGCCTAAATGCTCGGAGGACATTGTGAAACAGTGTGGGGAAATGGTCATATTAGAAAATTTTTAACGTATTAGGAACGCATTTCCTATGACCTTTGATCTGCGTGGTTGAGCGGTAAGACGCTCATTGTATAGCTTAGTAGGAACACCAGAAGGATGCGTATTTTGCCTCTTTCTTTTCCAAAAATTAATGCTCATATTGTATGTAATATACGGAGCATGCTATTTGTTCATACATCGCACAATATACTAACGTAACAATGCAAAGAAATAAATATAGAAACTATTTGCTCGCGAAAATGAGACTAACACATACTTTTTCATGTGGATTGGCTAAAGTAAAATGAGATACTTATGTTCCCAAGGCCTCTCTTATCCGAGGTTCCGACTGACTCCCTCATTTGGTAAATAGGTGTGCACATATACTTAGTAATTACGTCCGAAGGGCATAGTTGTCGTGTTTTGAAGCCGGAAAAAAAACGCATGAATAGAGTATGAGTCGCCAATGACAAACAATAAATAACTTACTGGCACGACTTTACTAATCCTCACATTTAACCCATTGATCACAGAATTCCAAGCAATGAGCATAAGAGCAGTTAGCATGGTAAATGAGTAACTCCGGATATATAGAGCAGGTCCTTAGGGATTCCTTCTCGTGTCTAGCACCTTCCAAGGAATTTATTCAGATCTACCCGGGCGCTTCGTTCTCTGCCTTTATACATTTAACTCCCTTTAGGCATTTGTAGCGGAAACTATTTTAAGAGGAATGTCAGGAAATTAGGAACACTCCCATAAAAAAAGAACAACAATAGCGGTAGTATCGGTTTCCCATGGGAACAAGAACCATTACCAAATAAAAATCTTTCCTTGATAATGCGCAGTTGCTAACTATTATGGGAAATAATTGGTACTATAAAAAGTAGTCTACTCACGGATGGGCGATTAAAGCCTGTCTAGTTTTGTCAGTTGAAGTAATCAGGGCACTATATTTTGCCTTTTTACGATTCTAAGACACTTAATGGAACACATCATCAAATGTAATGTGTTGAATGATCAGTTATACGACTGATATAAACTAAGAGAAACAGTCCTTGAACAAGAACGACAATATATTCTATTTAAGACCTGTTCTACCTGGATAGCTTTGAGTGGACGAAAACACAGCTCATTTTCACAATGAAATTTGTATTTATGTGGATCATTTACTGGTTTCCAATCAAAATATTTTTTTCGTGCCTCGACCGCCCGAGTACTATTACCTCTTTTAGCATTGTGCCACAAATAGATATTAAGCTTTCCACTGTATTTTTCGCCCATAATTACGGATATTTTATGCAAGGCGTGATCTTTTTTCATCCGTAATAATTGTTTATCGAACTGCCTTTGCCTTCCTCTATCCTGTATTTTGTTAAAAACCCTTTCGAATTCCATACCACAAGTATTACATAAATTGTGACTATGATGATCTGATCGGTCCCACTGGAAATCATTACAATCTAAGGGACAACGATACCCTGCTGTGCTCCAGTGTTGTCCTAACCTCTCAGATCTTTTGGAACATTTTTCGCATGAACCAGATACTGAGTTAGCCATTGTTGTCCGAATATTCGCTATAATGACTCAGGTACAAATAGATATGTCCTTAGTTAGTTGTATTCAATTTTCTTTTTGCTTAGGTTGCCCAGCAGGATTTTGTAAATAAATACTCTAACAGGGTGGCATTTAGAAAGCACAGAATATCCTTTCTGGCAACAACGAAGTACACAATCATAAGAATGAGAGTAAGAAACTTAGGTGAAAAACAAACACGGTACGGATTGCGATATAGTACAAATGATATTATCCTACCCTCCTGACTGGTTGTTAGTGTTCGGTTGATACCAGACAGCCGGACAGTCATGTGCTATTCGCATCTTCTTATTACGTAATGAGAAACTCTCGCTCGTTCGGAGCACGTTGAGTGTTTTTTAGTCCGAAAAGAAAATAAAAAAAGAATATATATCTTTGCCGCCATGAAAACAAAAGTAAGAATCAAGTCTCGTGTGGTACATGACACCTTGCATAACCGAGATATCATCGAAATGTTTCATGGGATATTGGGAACGAACGATGAGTCGATTAGTCTCCATGTTGTATATCCAAAATATGAAACCCTCTGCAGTCTTTCCACAAAGTTTATCGAAATCCTAAACGTCTTATACCGAAGCAGTGTGCTTAGTAAATTCGATGACAGCACGAAAGAGCGCCTAGGCGGTTATGTACAGGAACTACGGGAACTGTCCCACTTGACATTTACGGCTCCAGACATTAGACCCTACTTACCGGAACTCCCTCTGCAACTAAATATGACTTTGGGTGTTGAAGACTTTAGTAAGGTCCCCCCCCCTATTGGCGGACAATTCCGGAAGACCTACCTGTCGACAAAAAAGAGCCAGTTAGTAAACACAATAATAGTCACCTGCAAAAACCTAGTCACTCATAGGTCATACCTCAGTGATGCAAACAAGTTATGTGACCAGTTCCTAACAGGGAATGCGGGATTGTCTTATGCACCTTTGCCCAATCTCCCTGGTCTCAACTTCAAACAAATATATATTAGTACCCGTCTAGACGAGAATGACAGAAGGCTGCTACTTCTAGTGCTGCACAAGCTATTGGTTTGCAGTTATGATGTGTACAAATTAGCGTCATCACCTGATGTTAACGTAGACGAATTTGTCGAAGTTATCAAAACGTCAATAGAAGAAGTCAGGCGCCATTTGCCACGGTGTGAGATGGCCTTCGATAAGATCCTCACGAGCGTGGACACGTTCAAAGAGAACTTTGAGAAATATTACCACGATTATATAGTTAGCAACAATCCAACCAGTATAATGGAGAATTTTATTTTCGATGTCTCCAAGACTTCAGACCTTTCTCCTGACATGACTAGACAGTTCCAGCAAATTATTGCTTACTATCGCAAACTCGCTCCACTACAAACTGCGGATCCTAGATTGCAAAATCTTTTCCATCACGTGGACAAGAACATACAAGAACTAGAACGAAATAAGTTCACAATGAGTGAAACAAGTACATGTTGATGAGGTTGCCATTGTGTTGGTTCTATGCGCTTCATACAAACTCTTCATACAAACTCTCTTCTACGGTACACTATCATTTATTACAAAATTATTTGGCGTCACTGTACGGTATGTATGTCTCGTAGTAACGTTTTATCCAATGGAAAGACAGCTTGTTTACTAAGAATCCTCGATGGTATCCTGCATTAATTTCTTGTTCATACTGTATAAGTATGTGCAAAAGTTAATCTAAGTACTTAAAAATGGAGATTTGTGAGTTCACATAGCGAGCCACTCGGCCGTATTATTTTTTTTTATTTTGTGTTATCGCATACTAACACTATGAGGAACGAGTGAACAATAATAATGAGTTTTGTGTCTCATATCATTTTTGTCTTCAACTGTTTCGTGAGTGAGTTCAGACGCTTGGATAAATCTTTTTTTACTAAACTCTACGCAATGATGGAAACACTCTGATTAGTAAAGCAGCCCTGTTCGGGATTAAGTGGAACAGGTTTTGCATATTTCTTACAATGAAGACGAAGGTCACTTAAAAATTGTCCCGATGAATATGTCTTCAGATGGGAGGAAAAATATGGGCGTGGTTACGATCACGAGTTGTGGGGAGTGCCGTAGACGCACGATTTATTCCCCACTAAAAGTGCCATAATGTGGATTCCATGATAACCACATATTAGGTGTTGGTCTATGAGACGCTTTTTTGTTTTACTTTCCTGAAAGAAGGAAGGCTTAGATAACGGATGCGGTGGAAAAATACAACTATCGATTAAAAATATTCTTACGTGAATTTTACACATCCTTTGTCACGCCCATGAGTGGAGATTTTCGTTATTTTATATCAACTTCTCCTATTCATGCACGGCATTCAGTGTATGCACGTCGTTCACTGAGATCGACTACATCCATCTTATGTCTATGTAATTCAACTTATATCACAAATACAAGGTATACTGCCACCATTTCTCTCAAGTATGACTGAGTGTGGGTTTTCACCTAGCCAAGAGCTTTGTCCTACCCTCCTTTACGCTTTTAGCCTATGAACTGACCGTCTTGCCGCTCAACCAGTAAAACCACCCGCAGGGTGCCTCAGGCCGAAGGCCTCCTCGTTCCTCGAAAAATCAGTGTAACCACCCGTAGGGTGCTTCGTGGGCATAGCCCAGTCGTAGACCGCCCAAAGGGCACTTCTTTGAAGGTCCTTAACGGACTAAAGCTTTTCTTATAGACCTATGAACCCAGGTTCTACCTGAAAGGTACGAAGTAGAACCTCCTTATTTAACTAGCGTGGTTGAGCGCCAAGACGGTCATGGCATTGCTTCGCAATGTGTTCCTAATTATAAAGGGTTACACTGGCTGATTAGTAGTTCATGTGACGGTATTCTACTTCGTACCCTTTGGGTAGCTTTTTTTATCTGCTAACGAGACAGACTAAAGAAGTTGTGGACATAAAATTTCGTTTCTAAGCCACAAGACTTACATTTTGCCAGAACCAATCCTTGGTAACTTTTTCCACCTCTAAACGTCATTGCCTGAAAACGCATAGGGTTATACTTTGTTGTACAGTTTCGTATCTAGGCTATCTAAATCCCGTGAATTGTCACGTATAGGTAAGTAATGATGGCAAGCAACTTTTAGACGAGAGAGATTAACAAGTAACAACGCAATGTAATCAATATTTTTTCATGTTACTTGTTATAGCTACTTAGCAATTTTTGTATTGGAAGTATCATTATCAACGAAAATTCCCGAGCTTTTATCATTATTGCCCACACTAACACGAATAATAAAGTGAAATACCATATTTACTATCCAAAATCCATTTCCTTCACCATACGAGGAAATAGTACGAGTGTTTCTGAGGGAAGCATTTGAATATGTTCGAATTGTCTTTTCACGATTAGTACTCCTATTTGAAAAATAAAAATATTTACTCGCATGGCCAAGGTCGAACAATTACAATATGCACTTGAAAAATAAAAACGAACGCCAGCTGAACCAAAATATGGAGACATCCCTGTCCATTGAAGAAGTATATGATAAAAATGCTTTGTCTGGTCCCATGCTAGTAGTGAGGGATCATAACGAGCAGTATTATAGAGTGTTTCACTCACGTAAACATTTCTGGAGACACTTTGATAAGTTACCCCAGCATTCACAATGTTTCTCTGAAGCAGTGTATGATGATTTACCACAGTGTCCCAAAATCCACGTCGAATTTTCTTCCCCTTATAGGTTCCCTTGTACTGAGATTGTTGCTATACTTAAGCAAATTCTTCATAGGATCTTAGAAGTGTTTCGTATTAGTAATGGCGACAATGAAAGGGCCCCTAAAACCCTCGAGGACTTAGTAGTCATGGACGAATGCGGACAGGATAGTTCTGGTTTTTGGGTATACTATTTTCATATCCAAGCACCATTTTTCTCTTTTGCTGACCATAAGGAAGCGCAAAGATTTCTTAGTAACGTGCTTCTGAATGTCCCTCCAGAGGTTAGACTTTTCATAAAAAAAGATTACAGCCACCCTGTTCACTTTGTCCGAACAATGGGATCTACGTTTCCGGGAGAAACACTAAACAAGAAAATATCAGCATACAGCAGATTCTTGGGGACAATAGTTGAAATCGATCGGAATAGTCTCTTCGTGAAACAATTTCCCTCCTTCTTTGTCAGCAGTGGGAATAAAGAAATGGGCCCGAACCATGCTCTCGAACCGACTAAGGACTGTTTACGACATAACAGAGGAACTACAGAGAATTCGAAGCAACTACTTCCCATGACCGATGATAATTATCAAGAACCACAGATGAAAAGCACAGCTGTTGATGCCAATAACACGCGCCCTTTGAATACGATAGCGAGCAATACGGAATCACATCCTGTTTCCACAGACTTTATTCATCAAACACTACCAGAAAACACACGAACTCCAATGACTGCAAAGATTTATGTGTTGGCCGCTCTAATCGAGAAAAGCGCCTTATCTGCTGATCAACGTCTCTATAAAATGTTTGGTGCTATAAACTGCATGGTTTTCTTGCTTGCACTCACCGAAACGGTGAAACGAAGAGGTGTCTACTTTTTAGACGAAGCGAAGCATTTACGTAAGCGTTCAGAACACGCTTTCAAGAACATGCATGGCTGTATTATAAAAAAGAGTCAGAGTGCATTGTACAACAATCGCACTCTCCCATGTTACAAGAGCAAATGACAGCAACGTAAGACTAAATCCCCAGAGTACTCGAAAATAAAACGTCTGAAGGGCATTACGTCACAAAATATCTCTGGTAACAATCTTCGTTACGGGACAATAATGAGCACTACTGTAAAAACACACGGTAACAATATGCAAAATCTTTGTTTGACGATCCCATCGATAGACTACACTTACACTAGCCTTATTTCTTTGTTACGAAATCTTTGCCATCGAGGAACTTTTATTCAAAGTATTATTGGACGGAATATTACGTATGGCAGCGTAATGGTAGTCGTGTCCTTCAGTTGTTATGCACGGTGTGACCCTGTGCACCTTAGTTGCCGAGCAGGATGCTTCTGTTGTACTCGAAATTGTTGTGATTTTATTTGGGACAAGAGTCTGGTAACTGGCACCCACCAATACGATCCACCATGACATCAGAATATCGTACTGTATGCAGCACAGCCCGTATATAATCTGGTACAAAATGGGACTATGTGCGGTCTTAGGTTAGTCCCACTGTAACTAAACTAAAATCTGAAAAGACCTTTTAATTGCCGCCATAAGGACTCCGTATGCTATTGAAGACAGTCATATGAATAAAAGGGAGGGATACAGTTACCAAAAAATTCGGGGGTTTTTGTGTTTGCCACGAAACTGTATTTTTTCCTCCATCGCTCAACAATAGCATAAAACAAGAACAGTCATTAAGCACGAATAGCGCACTGTGAACATAAGTATTTTCTTAGCAGTTGCTGCGTTTCGTAGTCTATCTGTCTTTTGAGCGCCCTATTTATCGGTTATTGAAATATACGGAAAGTATTTCAGTGTTCTACTTAAACTGGAAATGTATCCGGAGATCAACTTTTCTCGGCCCTATGCATTCTCAAGCGATTAAGTAAGGACTGGAACAGGTACAAGTCATAGTCTGTTCAAAGTGTCATTGAGAAAAATGTTCACAATATGAAATGACTGCCATTAAAAAAGAAAGTTCCTGGAGGGAGATGCTCACGTAATATTATTAACTGGGCGAAGTGTAACAGAGAACGCCATGTTTATGATACACTACAACTTCTTTAGCAGACGGCTACACCAGCAACTGATAAACGAAAAGTAGTCGCACAAAATCCCTACCTAAGGTTCTACTTCATAAGGGAAGGATTCTACTTCGTACCATCTGTGTAGTCTTTTAATAAATAAAGGACACCTATGCTATTATTTTCGAAGAGTGCCCACCATTTCTTATGTGCTCATCCAGTTATTGATGAATGAACATGAAAATGGATCAGTGGAATCATCGCACCTAGAAAGGTATTGATGTCAGCAGTTTCACCAGTTACACTGATATTATGCTCATTAGATAGGACAATGTCGATTAAAGCACTCGCTGTTCTTCGACTGAACGAAGCATTAAACAAAAATAAACGCTCCAAAGGCTTCGTTTGTTTTACTATGTTACCTGATAAACGGGTAAAGATCAATGTAAATATCGAAGGTCTCTCTCCTGGGCTGCATGGCATACATATTCACGAATACGGGGATATGAGTAACGGTTGCATCTCGGCCGGTACTCATTTTAATCCACAAAAAAAGACACATGGTGGTCCGTTATCAAAACAACGCCATGTAGGAGATTTGGGAAACATCAGAGTAGACCACAATAGGAAGGCTAATATTACTATTTACGACCATTTAATCAGTCAGAGACTGCTCGAAGAGCAAATTGACCGGAAAGTATTCGGTTATTGGCCGTGCTATATTTATTCACGAGTTGCCAGATGATCTTAGACTAAAACAAAACAACCCAGAATCCCTCATATCCGGTAATGCAGGGAGGAGACTGATGTGTGGAATAATAGGGCTAACTGATTGCTTCCCAACCCCTAAGCCATTTCATGGAAAAAGAAAAAACCGTAAAAGGAATTGAGTGACACCAATGGGACATGTGAACGGTAACGGACTTTTTATATGTTTCTATAAGCCTTTCGAACACTAATGCGATTTCATGGAATTTCTCTTCTCAGTCGAGGAGACCTCATACTTAATAATGTAACACTAAACAGTTCTCGTTTAACTGTATTTTACGTTGTCAACCCTTAAGGAATCTACTCGTACCCTCTGGGTAGAATATACAAAAATACATAAAATCGTTGAATGTTGTCGTGTTTCTACGGCAAAGATCGATGCCAGGATAATACTGGTTTCTGGGAAGCCTTTGAGTATTTCTGGTACTAATAGCTCTGCGTCTTGTTTTTGTTAAGGAAAACGTCGAAATAAAGTTATTAACTAATACACAGACGTTGTAGTTGCAAAAGTTTATTTCGACTAATATTTGTGCTCTTAGCCGTCGGACCCCCTTTTCGAGTTTTTTAATATCCGTTGTCATTTTACTATGTTCTTCTATGAGAACATCTATCCTGGATACTAGGTCATCTAATTGTCCCTTTTTCTCATCGCAAGAATCATGACGACCTTGTAAATTCTGACTGATCATGACCTGCTGCATTAAATGCCAGTAAAGTCAGCAGTGTTAATAAATTCACGACTTAGTTATTCAAATCATAACACTCTCAAATATGTTTGTTCGGTAGCAGCCCAACACCATAGTTTTGTTATCGAATTAATCTCCCGTATCTGCGAAAGCTTTAACCTGATGATTTGAGTGTAAACTCGCTCTGTTTTCGAAAAACATATTCGTATATGGGATAATCGACCACGTGTCCGTCCAAACTTTGTATTTCTGAGAAAGCTTACTAGGTACCCATAACATACAGTGGTGAGCATATTTTTTTGGAAAAAGAAAGAGGCAAAATACGTAAAAAACGTATAAAAAACTGTCTAATACGGCCATTTTCACACATTCGTCATTCCAAATAATTTTGATCACCACCGTACTTGTACGTAAACACGTGGTACGAAAAAAGAAGCACATTCACCATTCGGGGATACGCAGCATCAGAAAGTATATTCTATCTAAAATTTGGTAATCACATATTACATCTGAGTGTATGTCAAAGTTCATACAGGAGAGAGGAGGGTCTGCAGATGGCGACATATACGAACCATCAATGTATAGCTCTATCCATAACAAATATATTGTTTCTTGCGGTTACTGGTGTGAGCAAAAGCGTTCAAAGATCAATTAACAATTGTTGTGCATTTTGGGTTGGCACTCTCATATGTTCATTACAGGGTATCACCGTTACCCAACAGTTCATTTCCATATTTACCCTAGGACTATTGCCGACAGTTACCTCACTAATAAAACACCGTAATACTGGAACTCTGGATTGTTCTTTAGACAAGGCAGTAATTTTCTATAACCGTGTTCCAAACCTACTTATTCCAACTGATTTTCCTACCCAAGGTTTATTGACATCTTCATTCACTCTGTACAATGTTATACAAGGACTATGGTCGTGTTTCTTTTTTGGAACCACGGTTCTTTTGAAAGAAGACTGAGAAATCGAATGGATTTGGTAATTCAATAAATGCTTGCAGGAGACATAATTTACGTGATGAGTTAGTTGCATCTTCTATTAATGACCATGTCTTACTAATACTTTCGGTTACATCTGTCAACGTATTATGTAAGATATTGTCTGATACACGATTTTTATCGTAATCGACTTAATAAAATCACGTGATGCAGTTAGCACGTGATACTCTTAACAAATGCATAGAGTGTCACATGATAATACCGTGATCTGCAAATAGTATTGTCGTCGGATAACTAATATCTTTATCATTATGACGAAAGCTATTGTGATTAAAAATTTGATCCTACCCTTTGGGTACGAAGTAGAGTTTCACCCGCATTTAACCTATATGTTTCCATACAAGTATTACAAGAGAAGAGAACTTCCCCAGGAGGCGGGGCTCAACGTCCTTCACTGTTAGTAAAGGACTCTCTTTGGTAGTAAAGAAGAGTTATCTTGGTTATCGATAATACTTTACTGCATGTACAAAATACAAACATTCAATTTATTTTTTGAATCGCCAGTTGACGTTAATCTTTCGTATTATATAGTGCATTAGTCTCTACACCCAGGAACCTAGGTTCCTAGAACCTCCTCTGTTAAAAGCGCACCCTTTGGGTGGTTCTACTGGTTGAGCGGCAAGACGGTCAGGGCAAACGGGAGGTACTGAGTACAAATAATGGGTTACTTGTAGAAGAATAAGGCATGCTATGCAAATTCTGTTACTCGCTTTTATGAGAAGTAGAATAAGATATATTGATTTAATCCCTTCTGTAGGTTTCAAGCTTTTCCAATCTACTATAGATGTATTCGAAGAACCTGTGATGGATCAACGTACATAATGGTAAAACCAAGAAACAAGATTCGCAATATAGAAGCTATTAACTTCGTATGCGGGAGACAAAAACAAAGAACAGGATGAATGTTAACATACGTTTATAGTCAAGGGCAGACAAATTGGAAGCTAGAACTTCAGTCTTCACAACGGTTAGCTATAAGTTCCATTCTCGGTTAATATCTCAAGCATGTGATGTTATATTCTACTTCGTACCCTCTGAGTAGGTTTCATTTTTCTACACTTTGTGAACGAGAAATCTCTTGACCTGTTTTGATACTTTAGTAACATTTTTCAGTACAACTCCAAAATCGTAAGAAGTTTGGAAAGAATGGTTAGACTCTATATTTCGTTTTTGTTTATGAGACATTCCGTGTTGTATTTTTAGTTACCATGCTATTTATTATAGAGAAAAGCTGTCTGGAGAATTTTAATATGAAACCTCATATGGAAATAAGAATACCAAAAAAATTTAGGTGAGATACGTTACTCATCGAAATAGCTCGCAGCCTTCATATGTTCATAACAAAGCTGATCAGGACTTTATATTGTTGGATGCGCTATATAAAATGTGGTACTCTACAGAAATTGTAACAACTTTAATAGCAATGTAGATTTTCTTCATTTTTATATACTATTCAGTCACGTTAATTAGCATTCTGTTACTAGGCTTCAATGCATATCCCATTCACATTTTTTATCGGAATCCCTTCGTTCTAACCATCTTGTTACCAAGGATTCGTCAACTCATCAATATACGACCAGTATCCACGTCCCTTGAGCAAAAGCTAGAGAGGCATCGCAATGACCAATATCCACTGACATAAAAGACTTATTTCAATTGTTGACACGACGTAATAGAGTAAGAAGTTTACATTTGCAAAAAATACTCGTGTTCTTTATTTTACTGAATAGGTTATTATAGAATGTGTCGTAATGTGGGTTGACTTTGCGTGATTCTGGCCAATCACAGAATCTTCATCTGCGGAAATCAGATAATACGCAGTTAGACGATTTTTGTATTTCAGTCGAAGACCCTCGAAGAGCAAAATCCCGTATTTCTACCACGAACTATTCCTATGAACTCTTTCTACTTGCACATACTCGCTTATTGTCGACAACAGGGGGATAAAGTGGGCGACTGCATTATACAATATGAGTGGACAACGGGGGTAATAACGTAGAATAAAATTCCTCTCCATTGGAATAAGCCACAGAATGGATTTTCATTGGGATCATTATCCATAATTTTTATCATATGACGAAGTCGATATCCAAGGGATAGGGTGTATCTATGTCCACTCATATTCTTAACCGCAATTGATTGTCCACTAATTTTTTAGTTTAGGAAATCAGTCGGAGACCGCCCAAAGGGTACATGATTCCGTTACAAAATGTAACATGTTGTCCGCAGTCTGCTCCCGCAGTCTATTTCTGTTGTCCACTCATATTTTTTTCCGCAGCAAGATAAATGAGAAAACAACGAGACCGTGACCCAAATGTCACAACCGACATATTGTTCCGCAGCTGATACTACTAATTCTTCCGCAGCCATTTTGAAAAAACTTCCTAACTACGAGACCGTGACTCACAGGTCACAGTTAAGGTATTCATCATATGTCAGAACTCGTTGGGTAATTTTACCAACAATGCAGTTAGACCCCTTTCTTTTATATGATGATACGTAATGGGATCCTGTTTTGCTTTTTTAGGCAAACTTAACCATGATTCGATTCGGTCACATGACTTTTAGCAATACGTTCCTTATCCACCTGAATTTCCAAAGTATAGGTAAAGTTAACATTAGTAACTGTTTGTGAACGTTCTATCAAAGTAAAAAATGTCAATGTTAGTTTAATCGAAATCAAAATCGTTATACACGTAATAGTTTTGTTTTAAGATATCATCCACGTATTTTATTTTTTGATTGCAATGAAAGCAACTAGCCATCGGAATAATGTAATCACTATACTATTAGTACGATAATAAAGCATGTTATAGTCGATGAAAATACTTCTTCGTAATGATTTGCAAAAATAGGATCCATGGATACCCATGCTTAGCAGAATCTTAGTACATCGTTTAAAATGTCCATAATTAGATACTGAAGCAATGGAACCGGAAATAGTTATAACGTAAGGCACTACTTAGTTAGCTTGTTCCACTAAAACTGCGTATGAAACACATAAGCAAAAATAGGTGATGCGCTTTTAATCCAGTAATAATCATTTATTGCTCGTATTCAGTTAATACCCGTATTACAGTACGTATTCGTCCACTAAATTTGTTTCGTTGATTTCATTTGCTAATTTTTAAAAGTTTGCCAATTTTCTACTTCGTACCCTCTGGGTAGTTTGTTCTAAGTAACCGCAACAAAAAACTATTAACACAAATCTACTCTGCTTCGTAGGCTTCGCCTAGGTGGATAGGATATCGTACAGAAGTTAGTTCCTTTGATTCTCATCAACGAAATAGCGCTCAATATCAATGACAGAATCAGTTGGGTAGTCGGATTTGGCATTTTATTTTTTTCGACATCGAATATTAGTTCCTCGGCCCCTTTATGGAAATATTTAAGTCTCGCAAACTTCTCGTTAAAACCTTCGAGATCATTGAATTTAATTTCAAGTGTATGCGATATCATAGGACACTTCACTAATTTAGGTTTTAATAAGTATGCCCATCCTTTGTCATTAAACTTGAAGCATAAAACTTGAGTAATTTTAACACAAAATCCATGCATTTTTTCCATTAAATACCATTCGCAACTGTGAAGTCCGGGCTCAAATGAAAGAATTGCATTATTAGACTTTTTTTCATAGCCCCAATGATCGCCAGAAATGTGACCGCCCCAAGTGCGCAATTGCATCTCATCCGATGTAACTTTGGTAATATTAGAATTTTTCCCTTGGAATCCTAACTTTACTGCAGTCCCAACCTCTAGACCACCTAGATTCTCAACGCCTGTTGAAGTATCAACTGATATGTATTTTTCTTTCGGATTATAATCTTTTCGTACACATAGCTCTTCTCTGTTTCCAATCGCATTGGTAATTGGAGAGATGCCAATTTTAACCGTTTCAAGAGAATATCCATAGCCTAGTTGGGAGAGTTGGACACAATTCCGACTAAGTAATTCACTTGTCCTACATTCGGTTACATCAGTGTGGACTATTAAAAGCTTTCCACCACTTTCCTCATCACGAATAATTTTCGCATAGAATTTAACATTGATCGTAAAAACCTGCTGATTAGTGACGTAATCAGCAAATGAAATGGAAGATATATTTATTGTGCTGCTATTTCTACTACGAGTATTGGACTCGTATTTCTCGTGGTTGTCATCGCCACCGCTGTGGGAGTCGCCATTTTTTTCTTCATCGTCTTTGTCATCCTTTCCCTCAAAATCTTTGTTTTCTGGTGTTTCTTTATTATTTGCGGAGTCTCCACTTGACCCTCCTGAAGTTGTATTGTTACTTGATCCTCCATCAGTCGTTTCCATCATTTGACTAACAACCCTAAATTTCCCGTCAAATAATTTTTCGAGTTGTTCTAAAACTGGTAGACACAAAGGCTCAGTTACCCAACAGGTAATAGAGGGGAAATTATTAAACTCATGAAAGCTGGGACCTATAAAATATACTGGTTGCGATTCTAGTATATCATCAATTCCACTTTTCTTTTCAACGAGTAAGTTGTATATCTGGTCGATAATGTCATGGGTATTCTCGGGAATTCCATAAGAAATTTCTCCATTTACCGAGAAAAAATCGGAGGTAATATCTTTTACGTTATGATTATCAATACTGATATTAGAACGCCCAAAGCGAATATCATTGTACGCAACATCAGTTTCATCATTTTCCATCCCTACTGGATGTGTGATAAGCGTGTTACCTGATCAATTGAATGTTGTTTAATAAATGTGTTTAATGTGTTTAATTAAATTTTGAATGCTAATGATTTTTTATCAATAACAAAAATGACCCACCTTTCGTGTTAACTTTATTTGTATCTTTCGTTCGACAAGGTGAGACGACAGAATCGTGAAGTGTATCGGATTTAATATTGAGGATGCTAATTCGTGCTGTCAAATCTTCATAAGATCCAACTAACTAATTTAGAAAATATGCTAACAATTTTGTCTATAAAAAAAACTAACAACGAGTACATTACCTTCGAAATTTCTGTTATACTGATCAAAGAGCATGCGACGACGGAAATTAATCCAATTCAATTTTTCTTCCGATCCACGCAATTCAATCCATAAGTTTTTCCAATTATTGCTTCCTATGACAGACGGTGTTATTGCTAACTTGATAAACTTAGAGAAGGAGCCTACAATATGTTCTTGATCATCCTTAATACAACGAATCTGGAGTCTATTAGATGATATGACAATTTCACCCTCGATAGAATTATTATTATCTTTGTAGCCAAGTTTATCACCAAGAACGAGATTTCTTTCATCAATACATCGTTTGAAAGTAAAGCGAGGGTACGTGGTTCGATAAGGACAATACAATTTTTTTCCGTTTCGAAAACTTCAGAAATTTTATCTGTTGCGTTCAACTCCTCTCCTCCCAATACCTTCTTGATGTTAACGGAAGAATTATCTTCAAGAAATGCCAGTTTTTCATTAATCTCATTGTAAGAGGAATTAACTTTCAAAACTTCGAAGCTTTTAGCATTATCAAAACTAAGTTTGCTGCTCTTGATTATTTCTCTGAGATTACCAATAGTCTCTGTTTCTCTAATATCAAGTTCAAGTACGTCTTCATGAGAATAATCGTCTACGTCCAAGCAAGTTATATGGATGGTAGCCATCTCGTGCGAAACTATCCAGAGAGTACGAAGTAGAAAATATGAAAGAGGCCGCAAAAACTTCTATAAATACATGATGTGATTATGGTGTTACAGTTCATCAAAAGAATTGGTAATGTTGCATGCAGGGCTGGGATTTTGTACAACTCTGATCATTTTTGGCTGAGCTAGAATAATCAAACAGTTCTTACTATAATTAGGGATCGTCTGAAGCGGAGGAAAATGTGTATTTTGGTCGGCATTACGGTATCAAGAAATTGCGATTGTGCCAAATAATAGCGTGACAAATATGATTTCACCACCGAAAAAAATTAAAAAAGAAAAGTGGAAAGCGAGATGTGACATGAGTAACAAATTCTCTACCATGATCACGTGATTCGTATCCGCCTGTGATTAGTAAAGTTTCATCGGGCGAAATCACTTCGTGGGCATAGCCCAGTATTTCTGCTACCATTTGTGATTTCATAAGTAGATTGGTCTTTATTTTTTGTGCAGCATCTTCATTACCCGTTTACTCTTAACGAGAAAATAAGCAAAAAACATGAAATATCTATTCGCAATCGTTTGACATCATTAATATCTTATTTTTAGACGAGAGCCATTTTATAACAATAGGAGAATGCTCGAAGAGAAAAATAATTGGCATGAAGCGAATTATGTGTAACGAAAGTATATCTTTTTTGTTGATCGTGATACATTATGAATTATTAAATTAATTAGTAAGCGGTGGATTATTAATACATAATAATGTACATCATTTCTTTACGGAGACTGATGGCTAATTATTACTCCATTAGTCTAAGTATAAAATTGATCAGCAACGATCTAGTGAAATGATCACCATATACTAATGCCAAAACGGCCAAGTTTTATTTATACGCACCCCATTAGCCTGATCGGCAAAGGATATAACCTTATCCATCGTGTCTCAAATGCATAGGTTATATCCTCTATGGAAACCACGGTTTTTATTGGCCAATATTAAGCAGTGATCATATGACCTTATCAACGCGGACATTTTTGCCCTCAATATTTTGAGGACATTTTTGTCCTCGAAATAATTTTGTCCTCACAACTATGAGGACATGATTTTTGTCCTCGCAACTATATGAGGACATGATTTTTGTCCTCGCAACTTTGAGGACATTTTTGTCCTTACAACTATAAGGACATGATTTTTGTCCTCGCAACTATGAGGCATGATTTTTGTGCTCGCAATTATGAGGACATGATTTTTGTGCTCGCAACTATGAGGACATGATATTTGTCCTTGCAACTATGAGGACATGATTTTTGTCCTCGCAACTATATGAGGACATGATTTTTGTCCTCGCAACTTTGAGGACATTTTTGTCCTTACAACTATAAGGACATGATTTTTGTCCTCGCAACTATGAGGACATGATTTTTGTCCTCGCAACTATGAGGACATGATTTTTGTCCTCGCAACCTATGAGGACATGATTTTTGTCTCGCAACTACGAGGACATGATTTTTGTCCTCGCAACTATGAGGACATGATATTTGTCCTCCGCAACTTTGAGGACATTTTTGTCCTTACAACTATAAGGACATGATTTTTGTCCTCGCAACTATGAGGACATGATTTTTGTCCTCGCAACTATAGGCATGATATTTGTCCTTGCAACTACGAGGACATGATTTTGTCCTCGCAACTATGAGGACATGATTTTTGTCCTCGCAACTATATGAGGACATGATTTTTGTCCTCGCAACTTTGAGGACATTTTTGTCCTTACAACTATAAGGACATGATTTTTGTCCTCGCAACTACGAGACATGATTTTTGTCCTCGCAACTATGAGGACATGATATTTGTCCTTGCAACTATGAGGACATGATTTTTGTCCTCCCCGCAACTATGAGGACATGATATTTGTCCTTGCAACTATGAGGACATGATTTTTGTCCCTCGCAACTTTGAGGACATTTTTGTCCTTACAACTATAAGGACATGATTTTTGTCCTCGCAACTATGAGGCATGATTTTTGTGCTCGCAACTATGAGGACATGATTTTTGTGCTCGCAACTATGAGGACATGATATTTGTCCTTGCAACTATGAGGACATGATTTTTGTCCTCGCAACTATATGAGGACATGATTTGTCCTTACAACTATAAGGACATGATTTTTGTCTTCGCAACAGGACCCCGAAATATATATGTAGAGGTCAGGTCCAGAAGTGGTCCAAAATACGCATTCTTTCAGGGCCGGAATTACGATAATTTCAGCCATTATCTAAATTAGGAAATATTATTTTGGCTGGGATTATCCATAAAAGGAATGATCTACATGATTTTTTTGACTCATTATACGCAAACTCTGACCTGACCCTTTTATGTATATTTCGGGGTCCTCTCGCAACTATGAGGACATGATTTTTGTCCTCGCAACTATGAGGACATGATATTTGTCCTTGCAACTATGAGGACATGATTTTTGTCCTCGCAACTTTGAGGACATTTTTGTCCTTACAACTATAAGGACATGATTTTTGTCCTCATAAGTCACAACTATGAGACATTATTAATTTTTTGTCCATGTAATTTAAGGACATTTTTGTCCTCATAATTTGAGGACATTATTGTTCTTGTAATTTGAGAACATTCCTGTTCTTGGAACTTGATGACATTTTGTCCTCATAATTTTGAGGACATTGTTGTTCTCGTAAATTAAGGATATTTTGTCCTCATTTTGAGGACATTTTTGTCCTCAAAATCTTGATATTTTCATCCTCATAAATTTGAGGACATTTTGTCCTCATTATTTTGAGAACATTTTTGTCCTCATATTTTTGTCCTTGTGACTTTGAGAACATTTTATTCTTGTAAATTTGAAGATATTTTTGTCCTCAAAATCTTGTTTCTTAACATTTTTGTCCTTATAAATTTGAAGATATTATTAACCTCGCAACTTTGAGGACATTTTTGTCCTCACAATTATGAGGACATTTTTGTTCTTGTAACTGTAAATATTGTTAATTTTTTGTCCTCGTAATTTTAAGGACATTTTTGTCCTTATAATTTTGAGGACATTGTTATCCTCATAATTTTGAGAACATTTTTGTTCTCATATTTTTGTTCTTGTAACTTTGAGGACATTCTTGTCCTCATAATTTGTATATTTTGTTAATTATTATATAATGTAATTTTTTTTATATTTTAATTAATATATTATATACTATAGTATTACCCTATGAAAAAAAATTTCTTTAAAATATACTTAAAATGTACTTAAATATTTTAAAATATATCTAAAATGTACTTAAAATTTTTAAATGTACTTATAATATACTTAAAATTGCAATTTTAAGTATATTTAAAGTATAAAATTTTATACTTAAATTACATTTAAAATATACTTAATTGCAATTTAAATATAATTTAAGTATAATTTAAGTGCAAAATTTTATACTTTAAATATACTTAAAATTGCAATTTTAAGTATATTTTAAGTATATTTTAAAATTGTTAAGTATATTTTAGGTATATTTTAAAATATATAAGTATATTTTAAGTATATTTTAAAAAAATACATAAGTATATTTTAAGTACATTTTAAAGAATTTTTTTTTTATAGGGTTAGAAATTACTTTAATATTACATATATTATATAAAAAAATATACTGATAATTTTAAAATTAATAATTAATATATTTTATTATTTACTATATTTTGCTAATTTTTACTTAATATTTTAATTAATATTATTAGAAGTTACTTTAATATTACATATATATTGTACTAAAAATTAATAAAAAATAAAACATACAAATAAATTTAAAATTAATAAATCATTTTTTTTATTAATAATTATATTTTACTATTTATAATATACATACTGTATAACATCCTATTATTTATTTTATTTGTAATACTCTTAAAAAAATTTGACAAAAAAAAAGTTTATAATACAATGTATGATTTTAAAAAATAATGTTATGAATGTAATTTTACCTACTTTGAAAATGACAGATAATTTTAAATATTATTTTTGACTTATTTAATAAAAACAAGCAAAGAAATTTCCTTTTTAGAAATTTGTATAATCTTATGTAATAAAATTTTCCATTTTTAGATTTGTGTAATATTACATAATGTAAGCTGGCCAATAAAAATATACCAAATTAGATTATTATAAATAAAGATATATAATAGGTTATTACAATTAAATTTTTTTTTTTTTTTTGCTGCAGCACAAATAATTCCTTATTAAGATTTTAAAGAGTTAAGCTAATACAATACACATACAACTAAGTTACAATTAAATTTAATAATTAATAAATATAATAATTTATCAACAATTAATTTTTAAAATCATTTATTTTTAATAATTATAATATTTCCTTATAAATTTTTAATATAATATATATATATATGTAATATCAAAATAACTTCTATAATATAATATTAATTATTTATTTATTAAATAATAAAATATAAAATTTCTAATTTTAACCAAAGGGGAAATTCCTTCTGTAATGAATTAGAAGTGACAAATAAGATTTTTAATAATAAAAAAATTTTTTATTCCTAAATTAATTAGCAAAAATAAGGACATATATAAATGTAGGTTTAAGTTTGTTTAGCTAAAATATAAAAATTTTTCCTAAAAGAGATTTATTATTGCTTATTTGATAACATAATTTTAAAATAGTCAGATATAATTATGTGTAGCAAAGTATTAAATTATTAATAGTTAGATATATATAGCAGGATAGATTTTTTTTAATATATATAAATATACATTTACATTTTTTTACATTAAAAAAATCTAATAAAATATGTAAACAAATTTATAAACATGTTTTGTTTAAAAAAAAAATAGTAACGTGCTTTATTAATTTATAAACATGTTTGTGTAAAAGAAATTTACTATTTTTAACACAAAGAATAAGTTAATTGTATATGTGATACAGGAACCATTTTTAGACGTGATCGTGTAACGTGTTTTTGACAAAACAAATACGCGTCTGCGTAACATTAAAAATATAAAAACATATACGCGTCTATGTAACACAGAAAAAATATAGATTTAAAAGAAAGGGAAAAATAAGCGTTTTTCTGTTTTTTTATAATTTTACACTATAATTTTTGTAATAATCAATAAAAGTTATTTCATTTTTACTTATTAAAAAATTTTTTATAAATATTTTTTTTAATAAATTTTACTAAAAATAAAAATTCCGCGTATTGGTAGCATTACAAAAACATGAATAAATCCATAAATATCTATTTAATCATGATAAAAATTTATATATAGGTAGATTCAAACCTGCTGAACAACTTTACTTAAGAAGGTTTCGGATGTTTCCTTTGACTGAAGTGCCTAAATTACGCTCTGAAGTCACAGAACAGATATACGAAAATATTTATAAGAAACATTTATTAGTTGTAATATTACAAAAAAATAATAATAGCTTTATCCATGCATTATTTCAAAAATTTTTGTTTTTTTTAGTTTTTTTTTATATACATATTTTATAAAAAAAATTATATATATATATATATGTGTCATAAAATAAGTTGCTAAGCAGTATAAAAAATTTATGGATTAGATAAAAGTTTGCTTAGCAGACATAAAAAATATTTGCTTATTGACCTTAGTAAATTTTGAATTTTTTATCTGACCTATATATATATTGTTTGGGTTCTACTATAGGGTGTGATATGGGTGTGATATATTGTAATAAATAAACCTAACTTTTAATCTAATTTTAATCTAACCCTAAAGTTGCTTATCAAAATTAGTGAATTTTGTTATATCAAAATTGTTAAAATTATTTTTACATTTTGATCAATTTTAATAACTAGAATAATTTTGTTATTTCATTATATCAAAATATTAAAATTATTTCTACTATTTTGGCAATGACCTTTTTATTTTCAACAAGCATTTTTATCTAATCTAATCCCTACTCTAATAAATATTAGGAAGAGAAAATTCCCTTCTGATTAAATGTAGTTATTTTCATAAAATGTAATAATTAATAAAATACAATAATTTATAATTATTTGTATATGTTTTTATATTAACATATTTTTATATAAATCATTTATTGATTTTAAAAAAATTATTTGTATTTTTTTATAAATTTTTAATATAATATATATAATGTAATGTTAAAATAACTTCTAACATTAATTAAAATATTAAAAAAAATTATATTAAAATTAATAAAATATAAGAATTAATAAAAATATGTTAATTTATTAATTTTAAAAATTATTTGATTTATATAAATTTTTAATGTAATATATATTAATCATATATACTATGTAATGTTAAAGTAACTTCTAACAATATGTAATATTAATTAAAATATTAAAAAAAAAATTATATTAAATTTAGTAAAATATAATAATTAATAAAATTATTAATTTTAAAAATTATTTATATTTTTATAAAAATTATATTAATTAAGAAAAAAATATTTTTTTTATATCTGCAATATGTTGCATTTTCCTTTTTTTGGTAATTTTTATATATTAATTATGTTGATCATTTCAATCACATAATTTCATTAAGATTTTCCATTTTGGATCCTAACAACTTACAAATAAATTAAAAAAAAATTAAAAATTATTTTTATTTAAATAAATATGATATATATAATATTTTGTTACATATTTTATTTATAATATTCTCTAAAATAAAATGACAAAAAAAAAGTTCATAATATATTAATATATAATATAAAAAATAATGAAATAATATATTTTTGTCTTTTTTTGCAAATTTATTAAAGATGACAAAACTGGTTTTAGATATTATTTTTGATTTATTTAATAAAAAGCATTTTTTTATTAAATAATTTGCAAAAAAAATTTACTTTTTTTGAAAAATTGTATAAATCTTGTATAATAATTTTTTTGGGATTTGTGTAATATCATATGATATGAATTGATAAATAATAATATGCCATTTTAAAATATTACAAATAAGATATATAGTATGGTATTATAATTAAATTTGTCTTTTTTATTTTTATAAATTTTTATTTTCTTAATATAATATTTATATGTAATGTTAAAGTAACTTCTAATAATATATAATATATTAATTAAAATATTAAAAAATATATATATTACATTTAGCAAAATATAATAATTAATAAAATTATTGATTTTAGTTTCATGTAAATTTTTCTTTAAATAAAAAATATTGCTCTCTTTGAGTATAATTTATTAAAAATAAAATTATTGATTTAAAAATTATTTGTATTTAATGCAATATATATTATATAGAGTAAATTTATTCATCGCACGTGCGATGCATCGCCATTTTCCTTTTTTGTAAATTATTTATGTTGATCAACCTGCTTATACATCGCCACCCCCCTTAAAATGGCAATGATAAACATAAAAATTTGCATCGCACGTGCGATAAATAAATTATTTCTATTATATAATATTAAATTAAATTCTAATAATATGTAATATATATTAATTAAAATTATTTTCATAAGTCTTTATTTTTACAATTTATACAATATAATATTAAAGTAACTTCTAATAATATATATTGCATTAATAAAGGAATATGTTTTTTTTGCACTTGCAATATATCGCATCTTCTTTTTTTGGTAATTTTTATATATTAATTATATTGATCATTTTGATTACTGACACTTTATTAAAATTTTCTATTTTTCAAAAATCCTAGCATGAGACTTTATGCAATTACTATATATTATAAGAAATCTTATATTATGTATATTTTTGACTGCTCTACAAGTTTTCTTAATATATTAAAAAGGATTTAGAATGTCATTTTTGACTTTTATATTTAATATATTATAGGAGTACAACATAATACAGATGCAATAAAAAAATAAATCCTTAATTAAAATATTAAAAAAAATTATATTAAAATTAAACAAAATATAATAATGATTAATAAAATTATTGATTTTAGTTTCATATAAATTTTTTTGTAAATAAAAGATATTGCTTTCTTTAGGTATAAATTATTTATTTTTGTAAATTTTTAATACAATATATATCAATATTATATAATGTTAAAGTAATTTTTAATAATATGTAACATATATAAATTATTTATTTTATAAATTTTTATTTTTAATATAATATAGTGTAATGTTAAAGTAACTTCCAATAATATGTAATATATATATAAATTATTTTATTTTATAAATTTTTATTTTTAATACAATATATATAGTGTAATGTTAAAGTAACTTCTAATAATATGTACCATATTTTGCAGGTCACAGTACCCCCCTATGCACAGTACCCTACAAAAAAGAACTCCCATTTTTATTATTTAAAATAATTTAATAAATACCTAGGTATTACTCATGATAAATACCCAATTATTATATAAGTTTTATACATATCTACTAATAATAAAAATTCACACAATGGTGGAAAGTATAAGGTCAAAACCTCTGAAATCTGTATCATACCCGGGGTACTGTGGCCCCCGTTATACGGTAATATATATATAAATTATTTTATTTTATAAATTTTTATTTTAATATAATATATATAGTGTAATGTTAAAGTAACTTCTAATAATATATAATATATTAATTAAAATATTGCAAGAGAATGGCCAGAAATTAAATCATTTTCTAAGGAAGAAGGGAACTCAGGAAGTTAAAACCATAGTACTGTAATGTTATCTATTTTCCATTTTTAGACACTTGTAGAGTTGTAGTTAATATAATTCTGGATAGAATTTATTATTCTATATGAATCGATTGACTTGACCCTAATTGATCCTGATAAAAACATATTTTGTGAATAACTTTTGATCTAGCAGTCCAATAGCTAGTCTAATATATTGATTAAAATAATGCAATACATCATACTATATTAAAAAAAATTATATTAAATTAGCAAAATGTAATAATTAATGGAATATATCAATTTATTAATTTTAAAAATTATTTTTATTTTTTATAAATTTTATTTTTCAATACAATATGTATTATGTAATGTTAAAATAACTTCTAATAAAATTAGTAAAAGCATCCATTAGACATACAATGAGTTAGTGGATAAAAACTGTTGCCTAATTTAGATAGAACATATAGATAAAACTAATCTCAAATATTTAAGTGGAAAAATGTCTTCAAGTTATAAGGCAAAAATGCCTTCAAGTTATGAGAACAAAATGGCCTTAAAATTATAAGAATAAAAATAACCTCAAGTTAGCACGTCTGAAATATGTGTCAGGTTGACGGCGCAGTGTGGCGCAGTAATTCAAAAAAATCTAAGTTGAAGATTTTCTTTTTAATGTAATGCTTTCAAATTTACACATTAGATGTATTTTCATCTGTTTTACAAAATTCACTTATAAACGGAAGGAGGTTTTGGACGTAGATTTTGACTTTAGTATATAACAACTGATTTTATCGTCTTTGCCGATCATTTCCAAAATTGAATTTGTCAAAAAACGGTTTTTGTTAAATAACTCGAAAATGGCCTTCTAAACCGCCTGTATATACTCTAAGTAAATTTGCAGAGCGGACGAAAATACATCTAGTGCAGTAATTTAAAGGTTTTATTTTAAATAAAAAAAATTGCAATTTAATTTTTTTGGAAAAATCGCTGCGCCACACTGCGCCGTCAACCTGACATACATTTCAGATGTGCCTCAAGTTATGAGAATGACAATGTTCTCAAAATTACAAAGACTAAAATAAGGATAAAATATCCTCAAAATTATGAGAACAAAAATATTCTCAAAATTATGAAGATAAAATTGTTTTCCTCAAAATTACAAGAATAACAATATTCTCAAATTATGAGGACAAAAATGTCCTTAAATTATGAGTCTTCAAATTATGTGAACAAAATTACAAAAACAAAATGTCCTCAAATTACAAGAACAAAAATGTCCTTAAATTATGAGAACAAAAATATTCTCAAATTGTGAGAATAACAATATCCTCAAATTTATAAGGATAAAAATGTAAAGATTTTGAGAACAAAATGTCCTTAAAATTATGAGAATAAAAATATCCTCAAATTATGAGGATAATAATGTCCTCAAAATTATGAGGACAAAAATATCCTAAATTACAAGAACAAAAATATCCTCAATTACAAGGAAAAATGTCTACAATTACAAGAACAGAAATGTTCTCAAATTATGATAATAATGTCCTTAATTACAAGGACAAAAATGTCCTCAAATTATGAGGACAAAAATGTCTTCAATTGCAAGGACAAAAATGTCCTCAAATTATAAGAACAGAAATGTCCTCAATTACAAGGACAGAAATGTCCTCAAATTACGAGGACAGAAATGTCCTCAATTAAGGACAAAAATGTCTTCAATTACAAGGACAAAATTGTCCTCAAATTACAAGAACAAAAATGTCTACAATTACAAGAACAGAAATGTTCTCAAATTATAAGGATAATAATGTCCTTAATTACAAGGACAAAAATGTCCTCAAATTATGAGGACAAAAATGTCCTCAATTGTAAGGACAAAAATGTCCTCAAATTATAAGAACAGAAATGTCCTCAATTACAAGGACAGAAATGTCCTCAAATTACGAGGACAGAAATGTCCTCAATTAAGGACAAAAATGTCTTCAATTACAAGGACAAAATTGTCCTCAAATTACAAGAACAGAAATGTCCTCAAATTATGAGGATAACAATGTCCTTAATTACAAGGGCAAAAATGTCCTCAAATTATGAGGACAAAAATGTCCTCAATTGCAAGGACAAAAATGTCCTCAAATTACAAGAACAATAATGTCCTCAATTACAAGGACAAAAATATTCTCAATTACAAAAACAAAAATGTCCTCAAATTATGAGGACACAAAAATGTCCTCAAATTACAAGAACAGAAATATCCTCAAATTACGAGGACAGAAATGTCCTCAATTAAGGACAAAAATGTCTTCAATTACAAGGACAAAATTGTCCTCAAATTACAAGAACAGAAATGTCCTCAAATTATGAGGATAACAATGTCCTTAATTACAAGGACAAAAATGTCCTCAAATTATAAGGACAAAAATGTCCCCTCAATACAAGGACAGAAATGTCCTCAATTAAAGGGACAAAAATGTTCTCAATTACAAGAACAAAAATGTCCTCAATTATAAGGACAAAATATCCTCAATTGCAAGGACAAAATTGTCCTCAAGTCACAAGGACAGAAATGTTCTTAAATAAGAGGACAAAAGTGTCCTTATAGTTGGACAAAAATCATGTCCTCATAGTTGCGAGGACAAAAATGTCCTTAAAGTTGCAAGGACAAAATATACTCAATTTACAAGAACAACAATGTCCTTAATTACGAGGATAAAATTGTCCTCAAGTTACAAGGACAGAAATGTCCTCAAATTATGAGGACAAAAATGTCCGCGCTTATAAGGTCACATGATCTCTGCTTAATATTGGCCAATAAAAACCATGGTTTCCGTAGAGGATATAACCTATGCATTTGAGACGCGATGGATAAGGTTATATCCTTTGCCGATCAGGCGAATGGGGTGTTTATACGGTAAAAACATATTCCTTTTAATGATGTACAACAAATGTTTTGATGATTACGGGTAAATATTTATGCAGACAAAAATAAAGCATATTGCAACGATGAAAGCGGATTTTCTTTATGAAATAAAAATGGTAACAATTTAACGACCACCCGCATTTAACCTATATGTTTCCATACAAGTATTACAAGAGAAGAGAACTTCCCCAGGAGGCGGGCTCAACGTCCTTCACCGTTAGTAAAGGACTCTCTTTGGTAGTAAAGAATCGCCTGCCTCCAAGAAATTCGTAATGAGGTATCTCTTGACAAAGTCACGTGACTTTGACGACTTCTGGTCGTTGAAATTTTTACAGTTCAGTCCGTTCTGTAATTTCCGGGACGGCCGTCTCGGAAATCACGTGACTTTGACGACTTCGAGTCGCTCAAATTTTACAGTTCAGTCCGTTCTGTAATATGAGCGTGGACTTCGCCCAGCCAAGGGCTCTCCGACTGAGCAAAGCGAAAAATCATACGGGAAAATTTTGGGCGAACGATTCATCTTGATAGAAATTTGACGACTTTGTTTATACTTTTTCGGCTCATGGAATTATAACTGATGATCATTTATTTTAGAAAATCGTCAAATGAAATCAGAATAGAGTTAATATCGGAAAATGCTGCTAGTGAGATTGTTTATTTTGTTTCTGTTATAGACAACAACTATTTTTCTTTATGCATATCGTGGAAATCTTAGCTAACAGAGAGAATAAAAATCGGGAATACAGGAACTAACGGTAAAACTAATTTCCGAAAACAGTTCCCTCGGGGAATGATCAGAATCACGTGATTTTTATGTGGCATTGCCTTGATCTGTTTCAGTCGGAGAATATCTTGGTCCACTTCGAAGACGAAGAAAATCGGTCTATAAAATAGGCCTTCAAAGAAAGTAAAGATAAATTTTATATATGTTTTGTCTATTACTCATCTACAACCATGTCTTGTAAAAAATGTGAGCATTAAACGCAGTTACTAACCTCTCCAGTTCTAAGTGGAATCTACTTCGTAGGCAGAGCCAAGGGCATGAATACATAGCTCTTCGCTGTGATTATGGGAGAGGATTAGGCAGATAATTCAGGCAATGGAAATGATGACAGGATGTGATCATAATGATTGTAATTACGGATTGTTCGGTGTTGATAGCAATAATGGAAACTGTAATAGAGATGTAGTGGGTGAAATATCGAAGATAAAAAGATTACATTAAACAGTCACTTGTGACCCCTATTTTAACGTCAACATACTCACAGGTTTAGCATCAACATTTTCTTGATAGAGATCCAATATCATTGGCTCTCTCTTTCTAAAACACAAATCCGATGATGATCCAAACTAAAATGGGTAACAGTTGATTAACCAAGTTCCATATATCGTGTATCGAAATTGTTAAGTACTCGTAGTTCAACAGAAAAAATTGACCTTGTTATAAAATGTACGGATATTGCGGGCAAGTATACGACAAATGTGGGAGTTAGAACTTGAACAATCAATCTATTATCTCATACTGATGACACCTTAACGTTCCTCATAAAATTTTTTCGTATTTGTTTGTCCATTCCGAATCATCTTTTGATATCAACGGTAATATGTGTCCACCAAAATTTGCCTATACGTTTTCATCGGCTACTACTATCATCTTTCCAAACAAGAATCCGATAAGAATCCAAAATAAGTAATTACAATAAATTAACGAAATTTTTCAGTTAAAACGTCCATACCAGAATGGGCAATCCCGTATCAATATTCCTAGTTCCGCCAAATCAATATTGACATTGCTATAATATGTGAGCAGTTAGCCTATTTCAATAAAACTGCGCATGTCTAACATATATTCACATGCTCTTCCATGTAATACATCTATTCTAAAAATATCCATGCCTTTTCGCCAAAATAGCGGCCACTATATATTCACCCATGAACCGCATACTGCTGTCAACCTTTAACGTCCTCATAAGAAGATTTTTCAATTTGTCCACTTCTGAAGAATAATAAAGGTGATCAGTAACACCATTGTCCACTAAATTGAACCATTCGTTACCATCTCCACTACTGTCTTATCTCAAACCACAACAGGTAACAACGTATTACTAAGTTCTATACAGTATATCATGTGTCGAAGTTTTCAGTATCATTGGCTCTACCAAACGAGTTGACCTTGCGATGAACAGATAATACAGAAATATAAGGTGAACAAATTGATAAAGCAGAGTTGGTATTAGAGTGTGAAACTCTCGAAATTTGACACATATCCTTGGTAAACATATATGATAAATCCAAAGATCATTGAAGGTAGTACTTATGGATATAGGCTAGATGAAGAACGAGAAGGAGAAATTAGTGAAGATCACAAAAACAAAAATACTCCTCGTAGGAACACCATAGAAATAAGAGTAATTTTGTCACTAGGAATGATTAGTCCCACCTGTCCATATGTTCTCTAGAACAGAATCATAGTCATCATAGAGATTAGCCGTATCTACGAACTATAACAGGTTTCACCATGCAAGAGTGCCTTCAATCAAAATTTTCTAGCATCAACGAATACTATTACCGGTGTAATTTCACTTTGACAGCTCTTCTAACCACACCAAACGAGAAAAGAAATGGTTTGAACACTTTTTTCATGCTTGTTAATTAACAGACTCGACTGCAATAATGGAAACACAAAAGGCGCCATACATAAGGTACAAAGAATATCTGCAATGCTGCAACGAAGCAGAGAGGTCAATATTAACATATAATCACCAACAGTTATACAGGATGGTTCAACCACTTTCTCTACTCTCGTCTGAGAATAGTGCTCTACATGTTGCTTTTAGTAAACTCAGGATGTCAAGAAGGTTCTTGCAGTTTTTGTTCGACATAGGTTATGGTCTATCGAGTGTCGATATCTATGATAATTCTTTGCTGCATCTTGCGACAAAAGGAGAACAAAACAGGAAAGTATTGAGCTTCTTGTTGGATGCAGGCATTTGTGTTAATTCGGTGAACATGTGGGGGAACAACGCACTAGTTACTTTGTCTCTGCAAAAAAGTCCGCTGCCTAGACTCAAATTATTGGTAGAACATGGAGGGGTACTACAATCTAACCTGATTTATTATAGAGCTGCTTATAGTGGAAGAATAGATCACATAATTCGATGGTTAGCGTACAAAGGAGTAAACATTAATTATCGAGATCCTTTCGCCCAGCAGACCGCATTACACGCAAGAATGAAAAGTCCAACCGCAACTGTCTCTGAGATAATCATGATGGTTTCGCTTGGTGCTAACCTAGCAATCAAAGATTCTACAGGCAAAACGCCCCTCGATATTTTACGTTCCAGAGGATTATGGCCTTGTCGTTTCGAATGTACCAGGATAAAATATAATGACGATGATTGCCCAGTCAGCAAGGGTCTGCCGCATGAATCTACAAAAGTAGAAAAACTATTAGCCCGTGTGTCTTATAATTGGTATTGTCATACACGGGAGATATTATTGACCTTTCTACGTGCAGCAACAAAAACCACACTTTGCCAACGTAATTCGATTGCAGATGCTCTCCTAGAAACTAAATGGTTAGATTCGAGTGCATTTCATATTCTAAAGAGTGTTTGTCTGTTAGGAAGTATCATATAGAGTAGTTTCACTAGGCTCCGCCTACGAAGTAAAATTTCTCGTATTCTAATGATTCCACGATATTATTAACTAATCACGAAATAACGTCACAGATGGTCGTTCATTTTTCGAATTATGTTTTAATAAGATAACTGTTTCTCATTGCGAATAGCCCACAATTATACAAGCCAGGTTATTAACCGATTTCCCGCTAGTGGTATAAAAAGTAAATCACAGATTGTGTTGATTCTAAAAACGGGTATTACACCGGAAAGGGTGAATAATAATAATGTAAGGTGACGTAAGTAGATTACTACCATATTATAAGGTAATCGTCATTTATAGAAAATTTGTCCATTAAGGTTCTTCCAAACTAGAAACGTGGTTTCTACCTTAGGAACACCCTAAGACCATTGCGTGGTTGAGCGGCAAGACGGTCAGGTAGGACCTCCTCTCGAATTATAAAACATTTGGTTTTATGGGAAGTGATGTAATGACAATAACAGTCTAGTGTTGTAACGATTGTTGCTATGAATTTTGGTAACGACGTTCGTATATTTCTGGAAATCATTAGATCAATAAAGTACGTTTTTCTGTAAAGTTGTTCGCATATTCTTTGGAAACGAGGATACCGTAAAGTTCATATTTGGTGGCGAATGTCCCTGTGAATCTTTGTAACGATGGTCGTATAATTTTTGGCGGAGCCCAGTCATAATCATTCGTAGACTGCCAAAAGGCGCATAAAACATCTTGCTTCCAAGCTACCGTATATATTTTTTTGTGTGATACGATTGTCACCCTGAAGGGTAAATAATATACACAGAGAGACTACGAAGTAGATTTTTTACATATTTTTCTACAAAGCATATAAATTAGTTGATAGAGGCTGTTACGTAATTCTGGTAACGTTGCTTCTTTAGTATATCCGGTTATCTTCACGTTTCTTATTACGACCACTATAAATTTTGTAATGATGCTTGTCCACTAAAAGCACGTAACTAAAAAACAGTCGAAGGCCGCTCGAAGAGCACAATTTTTGACAAAAATATGAGACTCTAATCGTGTCACTTTATCAGGGTTTTCGGAAAAATTCATAATAACAGCAAATACATATACGTAACGCATCACATAGGACATTATTTCTGTTGCCAATAAAAAACAATTTACAGTAGAGACGTAAATCAAAGGATTCTTTTATTCGCTTACGCTTCTCGTCTTTAGCATTATTCTCTAGGTACATTCCAGTTCTCTATAGTAAGCCCCTTTGGGGGATCGGCAATATTTTCTTATGTCACTTATCTCTGTGATATTACAGTTGATATCTTACAGTCAACCACGCTCTTTTCATTAACCGAATCATATAATTATATTGCAAACCAAAGCTATGCCTTACAGGTTGTCCACTGTAATCCAATAACATACAAAACGTATACAGAAATCTTCACTTACTTGGGAAGGGACTTTGGCGTAGCCTTTCGAAGGAATAGCCTATTCTATATAATTATGAAGGCGGTTCACTCATATTCTATCCCCGTTATTTCCCCCTTATATTCTTTTCGTATTTCTACCCAATGATATCTTGCAGTCGATATCCATTTTAATGTGATTTTTCGAAATCATGAATTTTATTCACAGAATTTTGGTCACGTGACATTATTTCCTACCTGAACCTTTCCTGTGATAATGCTTCAATAAAGGAAAAAAAAACAATATTTTGATCGTCGATTTACTGTGCCAATTACGTTTCGCCCAAGTCATGTGACACTCTACACACTTGTTCAGGGTATCACATGATCATTTCTGCGGCATGAATTAATAAGACATAACTATAAATACAGTAATCTTTCGTTTTCTATCGCAAGTAATAGCCTGTTAACACCGATGGAAGTATTCACTTTCTACAACTGAGCATATAATGGCTGGAACGAATTTTGTAATGATGGCCGCATTTGTCTTTCCACAACTGAACGTATGTTAGTTGGAAACGATTGTACCTATTAAACTCTACCCATAGGAGCAGATGTCCTATAACCACTCGAATTAGTCCGTAGGACCTTCGAAGAAGTAAAACATTTGGGTAGAGCCGAGTTTCACTGGTTTTATGGGTACGAAGTAGAACGATGGGTTACCTATCCTGGTAACAATGGTCGCATTGGATTTTCCACGACTACGCCCATATTAGCTAGAAACGATAATTACCATTATATTTTTGGAACGATTGTTACATAATCTGGTAACGACGGATACCTCACTGAGTATATATTAGTTGATAACGATTGTTACATTCTTTGGTAATGATGACCACGTTTATTTTTTTCACGACTGAGCATATGATAGTTGCCTTGAGGTTATTGCAAGTATGCGCAGGAAAGCATTTATTTCTCCGATAGTTAACATACACTGTTTCGTGGACACTGTCGAAATGTTAGTTGTACATGAGTGACTCTGTTAAAAACAGTTACATAATACTGGTAACGGTGTCCACATACTACATAACTCTGGTAACGGAGTCCACATACTACATAACTCTGGTAACGGTGTCCACATGCTACATAACTCTGGTAATGATGCATACGACGGAGTAAATATCTGAAATTTAGTCTGGAGAGCATTGTGAAGTAATATAACGATTGTTGCATATGTTGGTAACGATTGTTACATAAACCCGATCCCTCGAAAAGGTTGTAACGATGTCCACATATAATTTGTAAGATATCCACATATATTTTGTTACGACGAAGTTAATATTTGACCTAGAGGCCATTGCTTCCTATTGTAACCATTGTGCTCTTCGAGCAGTCTCCGACTGATGAAATTTGAGTAGGACTACGCATGATTCTGTTAACAATGTTTACAGTATTTTTCTGCGAGTGAGGATATTACTTTACAAACCATGCAACTATGGTGGCGAGATTTATATAATTTGGCCTACAATTCAGAAAAAGTATGACAAGCAATTTGTAGAGCGACAGAAAATTGGTATGCTTACATGTGGATTCTTGTAGAAAAAGAGTATAATATTAATGTAACTAGAAATAGTAACCATGGACAACAACAATACCACATGATACGTAAGGAAAGATTTTACTCACAGGTCCATTATTAAACACGCAGACTTGTCTTGATTTTAAATTATCTTCTAAAACAGGTAAAGGCGCATTACCGCAATGTTGTACTAAGATAATCGTTTCTACACTATAAATATTTCTAGCGTGTACTGTGAGATTTTAAGAGGTAAAATTATATTCTACGATTGGGCCCAACATTAATTTCGTAATTTTTCCATGCACATGATCTCATATCATATGACACTCTAAACATTACTCAGTGTGTCACGTTTCTTTGATTACGAGAGTCCGTTAGACAGAAACTATAGCTGTTTTAATTATCTCACTTTCTCGAACTCACCAGCTTGACAAAAAAATAGTAACAGTCTTAGTATAACCCCGCAACAAATATTCATTTCCTATAAACAACTGAAAGTATGGCATGATTATTTGTGAAGCAAATCCTCTGTGTCACAACACAATTTCGAATAGCGTTTGTTAAAGACTCTCATATAATGATAACAAAATCGAGGGTCACTAGTTGTTATTACATGGAATGACCATTACGGTTTGTAATTCGTTCATGATCATGTTCTTTATTCTTTTTTTTGCTAGAAGACAATCTATAATCATCTATAGTATATGGTTTGTAATTTCGGAAGACAGTATTAACCCATCAATAACATCACTAAAATGAGAATTATACGTAAAGGTATTCTCCAATTATCGCAACAGGAAACAATATTACTATTCTTATTGGTACACGTCACTTCGTTGATGATACCGTTTTAGTGAGGAAAAGACGATAGTTTTCCAACAAGTAACAGAATAAAAATACTTTAATTGACGCATGGCAAGTCGTCTACCAGTAAACTAACCTGTCAGATAATCATAAAGGTATTACTTATCCACCAGACTGCTATGCCCCGAATTCGAGTAAAATTTCTCACCTCCCTATATCCATTGTAGTTAGATTAGATACTCCCTCGCAGTCGATGTGACAACATATGGGAAAGATTTACTTCGTAGACTTTGCCTAGCCTGGATCATTAGTGCACAACTGCGTTATCACCACATGATATCATCATGATGCCCTATTTATCTTATTGGCATAATCACTCAACCGCACTCACATAGCTTACAAATGGAATGATATTTTTACTCATGGTTGGGGTCATTGTTAGGTCACTGAAAATTGCTCACGTGTAAATATTGATTCCGTTGCAATGAGGGTCTCTTATGTTTTTAAGTAGACACAAAAACCCCTGCTATTTTTGTCGTGCAAATTCCCCTCCGATTGTCAAATCATTATATCCCCCCTATGTTTATTAGTAGGCATACTCCCACTAAATTGGCAAACGCTTTCTATTCTTCTGGTTCATAGGACGAACACAGCACAATGAAAGCACTTTAGGGATCTTCATGGTGGATTAATTGGGACCCTGTTCTGATAGCAAATTAACCAGCAACAAACTGGTACAACGAACTCAGTTTTTGTGTTAGCACAGAGAGGAAGTACTCCGCATACGTTATCCCACGATATATTTCCTCCAAGGCGAAACGCACCACGAGAATTACTTTGCGTAACAGATCCATGCTCACCTGCTAGTAGGCCGACTTTTTTATTCCGAATAACTTTCGTTTGATGTGAAATTTTTACATGTTTCCTAGTTTTATGACCAGCGTGTAGACTTCTCCCGAAGAAAGTCCCACGGGAATAGAATGTTGTGGAATTGTTTCGAAAAGAAGGATCAGTTGATAATGAGCGAATGTCTTTTACTGGTAACAAAGAATTGTCTATGTCTGTATTCTGGGAATTGCGCCACAAATAACAACGGCATATATTCTTGATAATAGTAGACAATACAACCATGAAATTTATTGCTGCGTAGACAGTCAGGAGATTTGGGTCGTCACAAGGTCGAAATCTTCCAGAAGATTCTGAAATGAACACGGTAGAAGATTGTGGAACTACGCAAGAAGCGTGGTAGGAATCTATTTGTGGTGAAGGCGACATCGTTGAATGACTGCAGACATCCACAGGAATTATTTCGTCAAAAACCACAGAACCACTATCTTCTGATTCATTGTCATGCTCTGTATTTATGCATGGAACAGGAGAATCGCTTGAGTCAGTAACATCAATTCCCGTACTCTCTGTGATAGACGCAGGCTGTACATTGTCCAGTAAAAAGTCACGTGGACAACTGGGATAAGAGTCATTTGCTGTGGGAGACGTAGTTCGTTGAATGCCGGTGATGGCATTTTTGCGGACACTAGAACTATCGTTAGGTATTGAACCTAGTGATGAATTGTAGCATTCCTTTGGGACAGAGTGAGGAGAAGAGCCACGTAAAACAAAGAATGAAGGTTTGAGTCTTAACTGTTCATATGCGGCAGGGACATGCATCACCGAGAAACGTGAAACGAACAGGTCGTTCTTGTCAACAGAAGAATTAGTTCCGAGAAACTGGCCATAAGGAGAGATGCGTTTATGGTTGTCAAGGCTAAGTAGGAAATTACCAGAAATACCCACTAACTGATAAGGATCATCAATAGGGTTAGAAATCAACACACGAATATCGTAGGGCAGTAATGCGCAAAGTAGTTTACGAAATCCAGCACAAAATGAGTAATCTGGGAAATAAAAGGTAGGAGTATGGATGTGAAAGAAATAATACCACACGCCATCTTTTTGTACAATCTCATCCATGATAACTAGCTCATCTGGAGAGGAAGGTACACGAGCAATATTGTCGTAAATTCCATAATTGTTACGAAATAATTTTAGCATCCCTTCGACCACAGTGCGGAGAATCTCGACAATCTTAGTACCAGGAAACCTTGTATTCGAAGAAAGGCCAAGTTCTATGACAGGTGACTGCGGTACATCTCGGAATACGACTTCCGAGAAACATTTGTATTCGTTGGGAGTCTCGTTAAACAACTCCCAGTATGCGTCCAGAGTGTCAAAGACCACGAATTTCTCTATGATATGATCATAAATCGCTAACTTCTTTGATCGAGTGTATTTTGCAAAAAGTGTGGATTCGTCACAGTATTTCTTGTTCTGTTCTATTCAATCCCTGTATATATTATTTTCGTCGTCCATTACTTATGTTTATCATTTCTTTAAAACGTTACATAAAAAAAAGGGTGCTACAGAAAGTAGCTCAGCAAGGTAAACCTAGTTACCCACCAAACTTTCTATTGGCCTCGCGGCTCACCCGCATTCATTATAAATGTCAAAAAAAGGAAATTAGTAACCGGTGTGGTGCGAAGAGAACCATAATGATCATGCTCATGCTCCTGAAAAGCGAATGCAACCACTACTGTCTGCACATAAATGAAGGTGAAATAGTATGCAGAAACAAGAGAACAACAATGTGGAAACAAAATAGCATAAATAAACAAATAAGAAGTATCGTCTCACCGCAATTCTCATACGGTCCTATAATCATGAGAAACCTGTAAATACGACCCACGAAACAATAAACCAGCAGCAAAGGCCACTCTTGTATGGAACATATAGGTTAATACTGGTGCAATAGAATATGTTACGTGGACATGTGCAGCCACTAAATCGTGGCATGTGGTAAATATATTTTCGATGGTGTGTTTTACTAACCTTCACGGTTTTAATCGTTCCGTTTCATTCAACTTGCTGTTCTGTTTGTTTCCCGAGAATTTCAACTTGTCATGCTATTCGAGAGGAACAGTTTCTAAAGGGTACAAAGGTACCAAGGCGATGAGTAAGAAGTCACCTTATGGCATTATTCTGCTTCCACAGCAATTATCTACAGCCAATTCCAAAAAAGGCATTCTCCTAAAGTGTTACTGGGCCGAAATGCTCGCAGACACACAACTTTCGTGATAAGTTATTGCATCTTCCTATTAATGTCCGTGATCCACGAATACTTTCGGTTACATTAGTCAACGTATTATGTAAAATATTATCATGAATGCCTGATATACGATTTATTATAGTAATCGACAATAATAAAAATCACGTGACGTAATAGGTTTTCACATGATACTCTATTCATTTGTTCAGAGTGTCACATGATAATGACGTAATGTCTGATTCTTTCTGAAATGTAAGTAGTACTAATGACATCGGGTAACTACTATCTTTATTATTTATGACGAAAACTATTGTGATAAAAAATTTTATCCTACCCAGTAGAGTTCAGTGTAACTGGGCGAGTCCGAGTAAATTTTCTGAAAGTATTTTTGTGTACATTATAATATCCGTATTACAATTTTGGAGTGTTATGAATTACTAGTGACGTTAGTATTTCATATTATATAGTACATTAGTCTCCACACAGTAAAGTAAAAATATGGAGTATGATCAAACAGGAGGCACTAGTACAATCAATGAGTTACGTGTAGAAGAGAGGTATGCTATGTAAATCCTGTTACTCGTTTTTACGTGAAGTTCTTTGAGAACAAGAATAAGATACATTGATTTAATCCCTTTTGTGGGTTTCAAGTTCTCCAATTCGTATAATAAGATGTGATCGAAGAACCGGTGTTAGATCAACGTACATAATAATAAAACAAAGAAACCAGATTCTCAATATAGAAGTTATTAATTTCGTTTTCGATATGCAGGAGATAAACAACAAATCACAGGATAATGTTAGCGTATATTTATAGTCAATGGGCGGACAAAATGAAAGCTAGAACTTCAGTCTTCACAATGGTTAGCTATAAACATCCCTTCTCGGTTAATATCCCAAGCTGTATTCTATACTTCTTACTCCTCTGGGTGGATTTCATGTTTTCACACTTTGTGAACGAGATACCTTAACTATTTTCGATATTTTTAGTAACAATAATCAGTGCAACGCCAAAACCATGCGAAGAATGGAAAAATTGTTTAGACTCCATTATTTCGTTTTTGTGTATGAGACACTATCCGATTTTTCTTAACTATCATGCTATTTATAGAGAAAAGGGTCTGAAGTGATTTAAATGAAAACTCATAAAGTAATAAGAATATAACAAAGAAATTTGGGCGAGAATTCGTTACTCATCGAAAGAGTCGCAACCTTCATAGGTTCATGATAAAGAGATCTGGACTTTATATTGTTGGATGCTCTATATAAATCGCAGGAGTACTCCACATAAATTGTAACATATTTGATGGCAATGTAGATTATTAATCATTCTTTTTATATACCATTCAGTCACGTTGATTCGCATCTCGTTACTAGATTTCATTGTATCTCCCATACACATTATTTTTTTGATCAGTATCTCTATATTCTAACCATCTTGTTACCGGAGATTCGTCAACTCATCAATATATGCCCAGTCTCCAGAACATTTTACGCTGCTTTAAACAAAGCTCATGCTCCTCAAAACCCTCTTTCAATTCTTTCCTATAATCTCGCCAGTATCATGTAAAAACTCAGTTCCGAAATCGTTTTCAAAGGAATATTACCACGATAGATTTCATCGAGACTTAAGAAGCCCCAATATCACCTATCGTCATCGTGACCGATCCTGCATACACTGCTATCCATCCGAACTATTATTATCCGACAATTTTAGTACCTTTTGGGACTGGTACACGTCCCTTGAAAAAGCTCAATAAGAGTGATTAAATAACTAACAATCCCACTGACAAAAAAAAACTTATTTAAGTTTATTGTTGACACAGAGTAATAGAGTATGAAGTTTACATTTGCAAAAATAATCGTGTTCTTTGTTTTACTGAATAGGTTTGTGTTGTAATGTTGGTCGACTTTACGTGATTCTGGCCAAATCACAGAATTCTAATCTGCAGAAACCTGGTAATATGCAGTTCGACTTTTTGTATTACGAGCAAAAAAAATTTCTGCGTAAAGAAATGAAAAATTCGTATGCGGATGAAACTGAATCTAATTGCATTAGAGTAATTGCTACAAGATTCTGAAGTTTATGTATACTTTTACCTAGTTATACTGGAAAATTGAATGTTGTGCAGTTACATCCAGCCATTTCTGCTTAGGGATCAACACGAGAAACAAGAAATTTTTTATCGCTCGTTCCACAAAGGTGAATTATATGATCGACACGGTTCGCACTACAACTAATAATAGTATTTGTTATAATACCCATGGGTACTCTTTAGGTACTCTGAACAAATGTTCTGAACAAATGTTCAAGACATCATGTGTCCTGTCACAATTGACCCCGTTGTCGAAGTTTAGTTTTGCCCATCTGATAATTAAAATCCTCAACATATCACAAACTACTCTATCAATTGCGCCAGTACATAATGTTATATAATCGTGCCTAACATTAGCTAATTTATATGAAATAGTTAACGTAAAATGAATTTGGGTGCACACACGTGATGATGGATAAGCTCGCTATTAAGAAGTAGTCTGAGATTTGGTCAAGTACCGTATATTGGTATACAAGGTGTAAGTTTATAACATATGTAAACATAAAGATAGCTGACAGATGAAATTAGTCCATGGACCTTCAAAGAAGTAACTCCTGTTACTGCTAATTTTCGATAATGCATTCGATTCCGGCGGTCCCTCTTATTAATTTCCGTAGTCGATACTTATTCTTGATTGATTGCAGTCTATCACAAGGGTTAGCGAAAGACGCTGTTCCGGAAACTCTTAGAGAAACGTAACAGACATCATTTGAAAATGCAAGGTTTATGGTTTCTTCAAAGAAGTGTCAACCCAACTTCTCATTCATAGGTTCACTAGTTTTAAAAAAGGCATTAAATGTAGCCAAAAAATATGCGGAAATCACTGCAAAAATGTCCGTTACGTATTAAATCTGTGTTCACTATTTTTCGCAGTAGATTTTGTAACAATAACGAAAAAATATATAAAACGCTGTTACGTATTGTGCAAGCCTTTGTCCTATATGTGAGTTATTACTACTACACAGAAAAAACTGGTTACTATTTTTTGTAACGATTGCGGTTTCTATTTTTTACTATTACCAAATCTGTGCCAGGGTATCCTTCGGAAAACGTAGTAATTTCTCAAGTACTATTTCATACTTTCCAGTAGATAGAATTACTCTGGGTTCACTTCACAACATTTTATGAAATTATAAACGAATTATTATATAACCGTCTTCAACGAACATCGAACGGAAGTTATTTATGTTAGTATATACGCAGGTCCTTTTGAAATCAACAATGCATACCGAAATTTAGTGTAAAGGTGTGAACAATTCATTCATCCAGAGACCCCAAAGGGCACAAATGCCACCACGACATTTCGTTTACTACACTGACTTCGTTAACAGGAGTATTCGTAGTTTTGGTGATAACCGCAAAGTATACATATGGGCTCTTCGGGTATAAAAGGATGCGAGAAGAATAAGTTAAAAAGGGCATACGCTTATCTACTTCTTTGAAAGGTCATAGACTATTTTTCTATCTTGTCTGGTGCAGTTTTATTGGCTAATAAACCAAAAGTCGTGAAATAATAAGATTCGAGTGTTCTAACAAGAGTATGGTCTTTCGGTGCCAGTTAACGTTCAGAATTACAAATGTATGCATAGCCTAACCATCGAAAACACGTAGATTCGCATAGGACTGTCAACACAAGCAACTATCATAGTTACGTCAGTTGCAGAATAGTTCTGTTAACCGTCTGATGCCCATGGCATGTACTATTAAATTGATAAACGTAGCTTTGCTATTTTGTTTAAGTATTTCCTGCTATAAGCGTTACATCGTATAAAAGTACTAAATGGTACTTTAGTTGATAATAAACGGCAAAAAAGATTAGTTAATAACTAGAAGCATTATTACAGTGAACGAGCTCCCATCGCCTCTCAACTATAAGCCCATTCTACTTAACACGAAGCACACCATAATATGAAGTGACAAGTAACCCGTATTGATGAGTTTACACCCTTTATTGGTGCCTTCATTTTCTTCGTAAGCAAAGCTCAGACACTCAGTAAAAAAACCATAAACCCCTTTACTAGGGGAGCCTACGAAGTAACTTCTACGCACATTGTTGGCATTTTGGTTTCAGTGAAGCCCAGTTTTCACAATACTTGTAATACTCTTCAGCATCGAAGAGGAGATTCACTTAATTGTTGTCAGAAATTCTCTTATTAGTCTCACGATTGTTTTATTTCATTAAATGCGTAATAATAGTAGAATTGCGCTGACGACTTCATTTGGAGAAACTCTATTCAACAGACTTAGTTTGTTTAGCTATTCCAAATAATCTAGCCGAGCTATAGAATAGATTCACATGGGTTCATTTACTATTTCATAGTGTAAAAGCGTTTGATTGATTATTACAATCTCAAAACAACCTCTTTGGCCGTCTGAACAAAGCAGAGTACGTGCTACATAATCGAACGTTACATACCGTATGCAAGTATTCCGAGCAGTAAAAACAATGGCATATAGATTAAGTACGACATTCATTCACTCGTGCGTACAACTGGTTTTTCTTATTGAGAGCGAGTATAATATTCTGTACTTGTTAATTCATTGGTCGAGCGTATCTTCGTATGTAAGCCGCCGTTCTGAATTTTTCTGCCTCCATTCTCTTTGTTCTTCGTGTCCACCTTTGCACGCCGCAGTTTGGCAAGTTTTTGTCTTTTCAGTTCTAATTTCAAGACTATTCATTCCCTTTTTCTCTCACATGACGCAGTTTGTCCATTTTCTGTTTTTTCTTCTCGTATATTTCGTTTTCGTAATCCATCATTACTATTTAACGGAATAAAAATATGACAATCTAATACCATGTGTGAGGCAAAGCGTTGATAGTATAAGAAAAAACTTAAGTGGACTGTTTTCATAATTTCATTGAAGCAGCTTTGTGCGAAAACCCGTCCTATGGAACGAAAAACAATAACTAGTTTCCAAAAATGTCTATGCTAAAGGAACACTATACCAACAATTATGGAGACATATGCCGGTGTTGCCTATTAGTAGATACACCATTTATCTTCGTGTTTTCACAAATATTTCGAATATATAAAAAATGAAAGATTCGGTGCCGATCAATTTAAGTAATCAGGAAACCCCTGACCATCCACTAAGTGAGAAATGGGTCAGACTAAAGCTACTAGTGTTCCTTTATATACTTTTCTTATTAGTTGTGAGCGATGTTTTTGTTTTCAGTGTGATCTCGCAATTCGGAGAAAAAACTGTTTCTGGACGAACCCCAACTACCTGGGGGGTAATGATACAGGGAGTATTTCTTGTAATATTCTATATCATAGCGATCTACTTGGTAGAAAAGAAAGTACTTTAACCAGAAATTTTGGTTGCAGTAATATAGGCAAATTCATGTCACGTTATTAATAAAGCAAAAGAGGAGGCTAAAGCATCCTATTACTAAGCGGCCAAGCTCTTTGTTACTGTACTACAATTCTACCTATTTTTCGCTTTGTTCTGGAATATGTGTGACAGCCCCATGGAATTCATATCCGGAATTGCTATTCGATCACGTAATCAATCCACTATTTTTGTAAACAATGAAGAAAGACAACAGACACACGGGTCACGGTCTCGTTGTTGTTCATTACGCTACAGATGTTAACGTGTGACCTGAGCGCCTAGTTGCTCAACTATTAGGAGCTTACAGTATACCCTCTGGGTGGATTCCATCTTTTACGCTTTTAGCCTATGAACTGACCGTGGGTTTTACCCAGCCAAGGGGCTCTTGCCGCTCAACCACTGGACTTCGTCCAGTTCCACTAAAACCACACAAAGGGTGCGCTTTTAACAAGAGGAGGTTCTACGTAGTACCTTTCAGGTAGGAACCTACGTTCATAGGCTCAAAGGCCTTAGAAAATGCCGTTCCACTGTTCCTAATGGTAGAACTAGGAGTAGCCTGGGAAATTTATAGAGAATACTGCTAGTTATTACAAATAGTATTCCTTGTTCGATGACGAGATTCTCTGCTAATATCATTGCTGTTGTTATCCTATCGAGAAACTGGGCATCTGTACACTTTCACACTTCAGGTAAATTTCTAATTTCACTCGAAAATTTATACAGGATTTTCTTGCATACATTCACAGGTAACACATGTGATCTTCATACACTAATTCCCTGAACGGCACTGAAGCATATTACTACAGATGAATTATAGATGAATTATAACAAAATGTATACGAAAATCACCATGATTTTCTAAGGAAACGAAGATTATTAGTCCTCGAATGGCCCTTCGAAAGGAAGTGAGGAGCATAGCTCACATTTTATAGGTCGCAAAAAAACCCGATGGTACTACCTATTTCCAATTTTTTAATACACTTAAAAGCTTATTCTAGTTTTGCGAACATGGTTGCTAAAATCACGTGACTTTGAGCACTGGGCTTTGCCCAGCCAAGGGCTCTCTGACTGAGTTCCTGCGGAATAGGAGGTACTCTCAGTATAACTACCCATATGCACTTCTTTGACAGTTATACGGACTAATGGGTAAGAAAATTAGTTGAGACACTCGAAGAGCACGTGATTCGGGTACAAATTGTAACGCAGATCATTTTGCTTATCTTTTTTATCATGTGTAACACGATCAACATGGTCATATGACACTCTGAGCAATGCATAGTTTGTCACGTGACTATAATTTCTAATGACATATTCTAAGGAGAATAGCCTGCACAACTGCAGAGAAGAAAGGGAAGGTGTTAAAGCGAGAGTGGACAACGGTTATGATATATAAAATAATTATATGATTTGCTGAGACTGGCTTTGCCAACGAAGTGAATTAACGACTACAATTATTTCAGCAAAGGCGTTTGTTGTTGGAGCTGTCCAGTGGGATGTTAACAAGTATGATATTAGCACACTATAATGGACACCTTTAGATTGATTTCTGGTGAAACTAGCTTTGCCCAAAAATGGAAATGAAGCGAATAAGTAAGCTCAACGTCAAAAAGTATTCATTTTCTGATTAGGATTCGTTGAACTTGTGTCCATTCTCTCCCATATTCCAAGATGGTTGAATAAGTGATCGACGTAATCTTAGACCGTTATCATAAAAGGCAGAGTATGTACTGGATCATGAGCAGTCGAAGCTATTTGCGGGAAATGTAGAAGACATCAGATATAGAAAGTTTGAAACGAGTACTTCCGTAAGGATTTCCTTTTCACAGAACTGGAATTCTATTTCCCTTCATGATGAAAATGGTTTTATTCTGGTTATGATTCTCCTGCCATTTGTTTGTAATTTTTCTACCCAAAAACATGTCACTTGCGGTGGTAGAGAAATTGAATTAACTGTTCCACTAGTAAATAACTCTGCTCGAATAACTCGCATGAATTCGGTTGAACTAATTACGAAAATTTGTGATGAGTTATTCTGGGATGGGTTTCCAACTTTATATCAGTGTGTTCAACTTAACAGAATGTGGTGCCGAATAGGCATTCCATTTTTATGGAAATACCCGTTCGCATACTACGAAAAGTTTGCTTCTCAACAGTTGTATTCTTTTAGGATTCACCCCAAGGATACGGTTCTTGTTAGGCTTCTGTTATATTTCTCGTATGGATGCCCATTTTTACTTCCAAAAAGACCACTTTTCGAATACCCTAAATATTTAAAATATCTGGATTTTGACATACTAAAGCAAGTTGTATTGTTGGGAGTATCAGCTATTACTCGGGAAGAGTTTTCCAGTCCTTTCTTTGGGGAACTATATAACTCAATCACAGCAGACCCGAACTTATTCACGAATGTGATTCATGCTCTAGAAAGATATAACGTGCGACTGATAGGTGCAAAACTTGAATCAATTATGCTCGTTACGGACAGAAATGTAATTCTGAGATCACCAATGCTTCGTCAAATTAGGTTTTTAGACATATATATTCCAGGTTTTGAAAACCAGGATTTCTCATGGATAAACTTACTAGCACCTACTCTCAGAGAACTCCACGTTTGTTATAACAACTTAGACAAGAATTACGAATGGATAGAAAACCTAGGCAGTAAGTTACAGTATATGTCCAAACTGCATACATTTGGGATGTACGTATACGATAAAAATACATTTTCTCTGTTGATTAATGAGCTGAATAAACATGTAGCTCAATCCCTTCGTTATTTATACATACATGGCTGGTCAAAACGAAAGGTTGGGAGATGTCACTTAAAAATCCTTCCACATCAATTCCCTCTCACGGTTTACCTTATCAAATGCAAAATGAGCATATCTCCCTATGAGGCAAGAAAATTGTTATCACGAAAAGAAAACAGGCGAAACGAATTGATTGTGAAAACGTCTTCAATGAATTTTCCCAAACAGGAATTTAGCTAGAACTTTTGCCAGTACTAAATATGACTTATAAAGACTATTAGTCTATGCGGTTATCAACCTTGCGCCCTCTAGGCTGTCTCCTACTGAGCTTTGCCCACGTGTGAGCTCCATCAGTTTCACTGAGTGTTTTAACAATTTTTCATTACGTGACCCATTCGTTAGCTGATAATATGCACAGGTGTATACTCAAATAGGCAAATAAAACCTAGTTTACCTACTTATATTCGAAATTCGACGGAAACTGTGTTTTTTATTATCGCCATTCCACACTTGAAAGCCGATATAAGTCCTGGGATAAGATCAGTATAGCTACATAATTAACGTAGAATTTGTGAAAATCTGCATTCTTAAAAGGAATGGTTCCTTTCAGAGAACACGGGAAGAGTTTAAGGAGAAACATATAGATTAGATAAGTGAGACCTGTTTACGTAGGAGTGATTAACAGAGTCCTAAACTGAATGGTATTCTACTTCCGAATAAATTAGAAAAACATATTGACACTATTTATTGTTCACTACATGCGTTCATCCAGAATTTGGTAACGATAGCAACAACGTGTTTAATAACAGCAGATGACCGAAATATTAAGAACCGATGGAGAACTATAAAAACATAAAAAGCGTATTATTTTTTTGCATTCTGAATTCATTTCTATACGTAGAATCTGTTATCTTTCTAGAATATCCGGCTAAATAGGACGAATATTAGTCTTGTGCAACTACATCTAATAACAAATAGTCTACCATTACAATTCCTAGCTCCGGAGTTCCAAAGTATTTATTGTCCTTACCCACTTCGCTCTGTGTTCCAGTGTATTAATTATCGTAACTGTCTGATTTCTGCTCTTCAGCATATAGCGAATTGTCATCTTTAGAGTATTTTAGGTAAATCCGGCTATCCAAATAACATTAGTCATTTTTGTGCAGACAGAGGCATCTGGTTATTAGAAGGCCCATATTCGAATTTTTATCCGAACATTCTCATAGATGACTGCATTACGTTTAATTTAACATTAATGTTCGTTGAAGAGTGTCATAACACCATCAATTATTACAATTATATAGTCTATTGCTGTTACAAAAGCCGTGAACAAGTTCACATGTTTTCTGAAAATTCGGTAGAAAGACCGGAGGAAGAATTTGCATCCCTGATTTATGATAACACAGTATATTAGAATAAACGAAAATGGAAATGAACATGGTAGCTAAATACTCTGCTCTGTAAACGTTTCAGCTAAATATGGATGCGTATCTTCTTATCTTTGAAATATAATTTCCACGCTCTACGCCTATCCTCCTTCCAGTATTAACTCTCCATCGGGTATTGGTATTTTGTAAATAACTCCTGGTTGTTGTACGTATTTATGCTCTGTAAAATTTCAGCTAACCGTAAATGTATGTCTTCTTCTACGTATTTGTAATATAATGCCATCACTATAGCCATCGTCGTCTTCCCATATTTATTCCTTGTCGAGTACATTGTAAATAAGAAGTGGTCCCTTGAGTAGGAATTGTTGTGGTAGATTAATGCGGACCAAATATTCATTCTGTAGCTCGTTCGTCTCCTGAAACATTTCTACGTAATAATCTTTTCAAAAACATATCTACATCGAGTGCTACTGTAATGTTCCTATCATAATAATGAGGTACTACTCACGATAACGGTAAGTGCAGAGTCTTTTCCTAAGAAATTCGTACGTTTATCTTTGTTTTTGCATTTCATCCTACTTCACACCCTCTGGGTAGAAAAAGAAAACAAATATTCTCGTATAACCATTCATAAGACACACGAACATAAGAAAGTATGAGTGGAGCTCTTACTATTAATGTTGGTAGGTATTGTGACCAAGAGCTTATCACTCGAATAATAGACAACGTTATTCTTATTCTGTCACTAGACGAAGTGGACTACCCTCCGGGTACGAAGTAGATTACCAAGAAATTTTTTGCGTCGCTGAAGAATGTACAAAAAATTTTCATATTCAGAGTGTAGCAGGATGATCTGTACTACATGTAAGAAATTAATTTCTGCTGAAGAGATTGTTATGGTTTCTATGTTTCTTATGTAAGCTGACATAAATAAGCATTACTGCGTTTAACTACAGCGGTGATCAGTCGGAGAGCCCTTGGCTGGGCGAAGCCCACTGCTCGAAGATCAAAATTATTTGGAATGATATTGTGGAATATCGCTATTTTATACTGCTTTTAACATATTTTTTACTTCGTAGGCATGGCCTAGTAAAACCACCCGAAGGGTGAGTATTTCGCCTCTTCTTTTTTCCAAATAATTATGCTCACCACTGTAATATGCAGAAATGAATACGTAATAATTTATGCGGCCATGTGCGCAGTACCTTTCATTTTTAAGACAAGACAGATATAACATTAATAAAAAAGGCTGTTCTGAAGAACGAGACACAGTACTCTTAACTATCATTTGCATTATATGTTGATCATGCCCACGGTAATTCCAATTGTTATTGTCAACATTTTATCTTACTGCGGTGATGGTCACAAGTCATATGATGAATGATCAACCACATACTGAGATCGAAACTAGTTTCACTTATTTGTTCTACAAAGAATTAGGTTTCGGAATACCGTAAATGGCTGAGTGGGCCGAAAGAAGGGCCGATTTATTCTTGATAGGTGTTAGTAACGAAATATGGCATCTCCGGAACTAGCCAATTTTGTATTACAAAAGGATCGTCATGCTAAATTTTGGCGATCACCATGTATTTTCAATATAAGTCGATGACCGCATAAATATGATAAGCGATAAAAACTGTTACACATAATTTACCCGAAAATAGAAAAAACAGTATATACATATATTATAAATAATTTGTTTCGTATCTTGTGTATCATCTGCTGCCAATTTTTTATCCCATTGATCGTCAGAGTAATGATACGATCATTAGAGTTCTCCATCTAGTAAGCATGGACATTCTTAAAAAATTCTTTGTTCACGGTTTGACTAACTGAGTATACCTTAATAAAATATACAAATTATGAATAATTCATAGATGATTACCCTCTTTTACAGTATACCAATGAACATTTAGTTGTGGTATACAGATCAGCCTAAGACACGCCAAGCCCGCAGAATTAATTTCAACCATTATGATTTGTTCTTTTTATCGATTAGTTATTCCATTGCGGTGATCAGGCATGATGTTTTATTACACAAATGACTAATGATCGACTACATATGAAAAAATGGAAATGGAATAGTGCACCAAAATAACGGAAAAAAATTCTGCCACTGATCCTCAGGGGGTATATAATAAATTATAAATTGTATCTTCCTTCTACGATGGACGGGTTAATTAAATAAACGAGAAATAACAAGTAAGTTACTTCTTTGAAAGTCTTACGGACTAATCATGCCGTGCGCAGCACTTATTGAACAGATAAAATTGCGCTATGCTAATTTTTCGAAAAAAAATTGGTCTCCTACTAAAACGCATTTTGAAAAAAGAAATTACGACAGCTACTTTTAACTGTATAATCTCCGGAGATGGTAAAGAAAATATGTTTTCTGTAGAAATCCCTATGGACAAAACAGTTAGTAACCTAAAGTCTTTGATCAAGAAAACGGTAAAACCGAGGTTTAACAACGTTAGCATTACACAAATGGATCTGTATAAGCTTAATTTCCCTCCTAGCCAACTTAGAGGTTCTGAGCCTAACTTGGTGAAATTGAGAGAACCATGGAAACCAATTGAGACTTTCTTGTCATTTGAATTTCGTCCCTTCGTAAAAGAAAATATTCACCTCGTCGTTACACCCGTTCACTGGAAGGAAGTTAACTGTACTGTCAAGTACAAACACGAAACAAGAAAATTTATATGGCAGATAACGCAGGATATAGGATCATTGTCCCATTTTAAAAATAAACTTAGTTCAGTTTTTACCGAAATCAGCAACATCGACTATCAGTCGTTGAAAATCAAAAGCGAAGATGTTGAAACCTACGAGGTTAAGAACGTAGAAGATGATAATGACCTATATAAAATAGTATGGGCGGATAACTATAGGGTCAACATTAACGTTGAGTTAACTGTATTGTAAGAAATCGCACCCACTGTTTTTATCCACATCCCGAAGTAAGGGGTTATCCCCATTCTGAATGTATTCTTATATTTTCTTAGTTTATGTATTGTTTATCTTTTTTTCGTCCTGATGACATATTCTCAATAAACAAAATGTATTAGTTACATGGGAAAGGTCAAGTGTCGAATAAGTTTTTTGTTGTTGCGTATAACGAGGTTCTACTAAAAAAGTACGGTATTGGGGTTATGATTAATAGTTGAGACACTAGTATTCTGTTCGCACCCGATGGAACCTTTTTAGACTATTGAAAAACTGTCAAGCGTTGACAGTTTGTCCTAAGTAAGCTTCAAGAAAGCAGGTTTATATTTTTTGTTGTTACGAACTTTGTTCCCTTGTGATCAAGTACATGAATGATAAAACTAGTTCCAATAAATCCACGTCTTATTATGTTACAATTCAAGTTATAATGTAACTTTCATTAGTACGCAATCTTGAGATGTCATCCATTAGCAACCTATGTTACTTAGATTCGATTCAGATTTGTCCACAATACTATCCTCGTTGCGACAAATATATGTAAACTAGTCTATTTCCGAAACTCCGAACATTGTGTACAAATTACCGATAAAAGAAAGTTCACTCTTTTTTACGTTTCGAAAAAATAAATACTCTCACTATAATGATAGTCTTAACTTAATTTCCTTAGTGGTAAATAGGTATCGTGTTAGATTGTTTGGGCATTTTAAACACAAAAGTTTTTGCCGATGCAACGCAAAGAATGTCTCCGAAAATTCTTAACCAGTATTTTATGTAATAATTTTACGATTACTTTTGACAATATAAAAAGCGGTTTGTTTCTAACGGGTTAATTGGTGAACCAAAGGTGTAACTAAATGGAAAACAAACGAATCGAATATTCATATTTATTTCTGATCTGCAATTTAATATATCCTGTACTAGTCACTGTTACTGTCCGCAGCAGAAAATATATTCTCAACAAGAAGGCTGTGACCGTGGGTCACGGTTGACATTCATAGTTCCACTAAACTGCGCATAACTATGGAATATTGACAAAGATCCTTGTATTCTTTGTTGTCCAATACTAAGACTGCTCTCCATTATATTAATTATTTTCGTTTTTTTCATCTGTTACAAAAATAGCCATATTACTTATTGATATCGCATAAGATATTTACTTGCTATCTGTCGGTAACCAGTCCATTTAATTTATCCCAACTTATAATAATTATAATTCTGGCCAAATTTATAATGTCGGTCAGAATAGAAAACCTTAATACTACCCACATGTAAAATCAACAAGAGTTCTTTTTTATTGCAAGAATTTATGGTGTATCCTTTTTTTTTATTAATATCAACTATAACAGATAAATGCATCATGTATTAATAGCTCTGTTTCTCGTTATCTTGATCTCCAATTCTATGACTCTACAAACTCTACACCTTGCTCAGGTGGGTGTATGGAAAAGTGTAATACACAAACTGTTAACGAAATGTCACGATCAATTGACTAAGAACAACGACGACAAAGGCAATTGGGACCACTTATTTTGAAGAATAGTTTACGACTTTGTTTCTCATGATCCCAAGTATGTAATCATGGGATTAGATCTTAATTATCGTGTTGTTGATGAATAATCACACCTCTTTGTTTCGGCAAGAGCCCTAATATTTTCGCCTTGCTCGTTCACGTGTAGAAAAAATGTGGGAGTCTAATATTTGGCATACTATGATAACACAATATCAACACTACATTTTACGATAAATGTCTCCGGTTACGAAATAATCCCGTTGCACCGTGTTACAATAAGAATCTTGAACGTAATTATTCCAGATTCGAAAGAAAACATCAACGAGTTCGCTTCCGAAAGAGTTGTAGATCAACGATAATTTTTAGTAAACGTTTTATCCATAATAATGCATTACGTTATTCATCAATGGGATAGTTGATGGCCAAACGGACGAACATAAAAAATGTGAAATCAAACATGAGCTAACCACATCAAATACTGCAATCGCTCTTTATAGAATTCCGATGCCAGCACTACAGTAAAAATCATCTCACAAAAGTAGTCATAGAAAAGTATAGTATCTTGTTGACACATATCTGACCTTGATTTCGAAGCTCGTTTATTATCTGTCAGTTGGTTGATACTAAAAAGATATACGAAAATAATAACAGAATGGAGACGATACATGATGCTCTGCATAATAAACCATGGATTGATACCCTAATTATACCAGATGATGAAATTGCTTACTTTGCAGAAACCTTGAATTTTTGCGAGGTATCATTGCGTCATTACTAAGATATATGCAAGATATATTTAGGGTAATATGACGATCCTTTTTTATTAATGAATTGTTCCGATGTTAATCCAGTATCACAATGAGATTTACACAGTATTTTGACTGCATCGGAACAATTCTTTTTATAATATTGTTAATTCATTGAAAATATACATAGAAAAGCGTATTATAGGTATTTTCACGGTATTTTAAAAACATTATAAATTACTTTGCTAACAACATAAAATTTTCGTAAATTACAAATAACTTAAATATAGCAATTAATTTAAATTACAATCTAATTAAAAATCTTTTATAATATAACCATTTGTAATTAATAATATTATTTCAATATGTAAAAAATATATATGCATGATTATCTAATGTTCCTCTTGTTATAATTGGATAGCCGCGGATTTTTAAGCGATCAACGTACTAAATTTCCGTTGACATAGCGCCCTTGGTGACACAACTATAACAAGGTGGGGACCTGATTTGGACAATGGTATCATACAATCATCTGATTGACCTGATGATCTCCGTGTTCACCTGGAATTTCAATTCTCAAGTTGGAGCTAATTCTTCCATACAAAAAAAAGTTAAAAGCCATTTTTTATTAAGGTTTCCCATACGTCCAGATTCACCTAAAAAGAAAGGGTTGAAATGTCAAGAGATGTTTTGTTAAAATAATAAGTTGACACAAAGAAAAACCCACTTTCCGAATTCTCATGTGTCTAATGAATCCGAAGAAACAACTATCTAAAAAAGTATAAATGTAACATATTAGGAAATGTTTTGTTAAGAGAAATGAACTGATTTCCTACCGAGATCCCATGACTCTAATATTCGTACCATCGCCTTGATATATTGAAAGATAGATTTTTGAATTCGGTACATTGGTACTGTATACAAGGCGATCAACTTTAGCTTTAATAGTGTTACATCGATATTATAGATCCATCTAAAAAAAAAGAAATATTAATAACCATTCGTTAAAAGTATTTATAGGAAACAAAGAAAAACTCACTGAAATTCATGTACAAAGAGCTAAAGAACCAACTGTCTAATAAAAGAAAGAAAACAAACTGTAGTAAATGTTTATTAGAAGACAGATAAAGAAGAAAAGTAGAAAATTTGCACTTATCAAAATTTCACATTCAAGAAACATAAAAACTTCCTAAAAAAAATGTAAAGTGTTAATAATGTTCGTTTAAAGAGGGATAAAATTAAAAAAAAATTGCACATACCAAAATCTCGCATTAAAAATTTTTTTTGAAATTTTAAACTAAAAAAAAGTATCAAAACTAAACTTTTCAAAAAGTTAAAAGAAGTTGATTAAACTTTTAAAAAAGAAATTTGACAGTTTGATGGTTGTATTGCTGCTTCTTTTTGTCTACTAGTATATGATCATTTTTGTTTTTTCTGTGACCTTTCAACACCAATTATAGTAGATTGCAGCGTTTCTGCTTTTTTTTGCCTAGTATATGTTCGTTTCTGTTTATTTTGAATTAAAGTAGTCTAAGTAGTCTGTACTACTTTTTCTTGAATTCTACTATTATTACATGTTTTTGGTGGCATGATAGTTTTTATTATTTCAGCAATTTATTTTTTAAAGAGAGAATTGACTAGATTATCAATAATAAATTAATATGATCCTATTATATATTTTTTACTTAGCTTATTAATATCGTAGAGTTTAATTTTCGCTTCCAATAAAATCTGATGTTATTTATTGATTACTAATTAACGCGATTTAACTTTTTTTGACTTTTTATATGACTAATATTAATAAAAAAAGATATTATGACTAATATGAATAAAAAGCCTAACTAATTCTAACTTAAATATATTTTTCGGTAAAGTTGTTCTCATAAAAATTTTATTTTTAACCTAAATATATTTTTTGGTAAAGTTTTCTTAAAAATTTTTTATTTCTACTTTTAAAATATTTTAAAAAAATATAAGCATGATTCGAAATAGAAGTAATTCTTTACATAAAAAACCATTTTATTTACGCCATAAGTTTTTTACAAACACATCTTCAAATGTTTTAAGTCAACTTGAATAGTAATAATTTAAATATAAACGATGATAATTTGAACGAAAAAGATAATTATATAGGTGAGGCTAATAATATAAATATAAATGATGACAATGATGATAATCTAAATGAAGATGACAGTTACAACGATTTTAACGATGATGATAATAATCTGAACGAAGATGACAGTTACAACAACTTTAATAATGATGATAATGATCTGAACGAAGATGACAGTGATGACAATTTTAATAATGATAATAATATAAGACAAGGTAATATTTATCGAGAAATATATATAGTACAGTATTTAATTTTTATAGGAATAGCTTATTTAGAATTTTAAATATTTATTTTTTTATAGTTAAATATCAAATTGGAGAATATTTATGCTATAATGACAATAATAGAAGAAAACTAGGACGTCTTTTGGCTATTTTATATGGAAACGATGGCTACAAATTGTAGGTGTCAAAGAAATTGTACAGTACATAAAATTTTTAAGGGAATGGTACCAAAGATGAATTGAAAAAATATTGAATTGGATTTAATGAAACGATATACGATACTTTTTGCATTACGACACTTAATTGACGGTGGCATTGATCCAAGGATATCCAAATTTTGTGAAGGTTTCACTAATTTATCAGATGATTTTGCACGGATAGCTGGTGATTGGTTTATTATTGAAGAACAACCTTATGATTGAAACAAATGGTTAGTTTTTAATATTTCATTGGTTTTATTATATTAGATTATTTTTTACTTTGTTCTATTCTTTAGTACAAACAAATGCCGAAAATATTGTTAAGTTATCTCTTAGGCAACGTATATCAATACTAAAGCTAGCTAGGGAACGTTCTGTAGATCTATATGGACCCTTATTCCGATCTGAATTAATGATATCATATTCAGATATGGGTTATAATGCTGCCTTGATACACAAAAAAATTTTCATTTATGAACTCGCGACATATTTTTACAAAAATGAACATGGCACTTTCACTAAAAATTACTTGCGTATTGGAGATGCAAATACAAGATTACAATGAAAGTTACGCTATTGTTGAAGCAATTTTTAGTCACAAAGGTAACGATAATAAGTTGTATGTATTTATTATTGTGAAATGGTTTGAAGAGACTAATCGGACTAGACTTATATAGAATACAAACCGATAATAGATGGCGACATGTTTTTCCATTATCTGCGATAGTTTTATTTAATAATGCGCATTTTCTTCATTATTGTAGTAATAGTCTCATGATTTACTGAATACTAACTATATAAGAAACTTGTACTACTTTAAGGCTATTTAATAGTAATTTGCAATAAATTTTGTTATTTATTAATTAATACAGCTCATATATCGTTAATATATCGTTACATAATTGTTCTAATATTTATACGATACTGATAAGTTATTAAAAATACATTATAATAAATCTTTTCGACTTTAATTTGATGTCTTGAAGATTCGTATAATAATATAGTGATAACATTGTAACGATAACTGATGATGTGCAGTTATTTTACCGTTACTTAATGGTAACTGTCTCGTGTAAGAATATAAACCATTACAATATTGGTGTTTTACCGATACCTTATCAATACCATATTGACATCGGAAAAAATTTTATAGTTTCTGCAAAGTATGTAAAATAGTTAGTTGGCGCATTGTAGTACAAAATAAAGTTGGTGTCATTATAAGTATTTTTACGATTTCGTATTGCTTTTTAGTAAGATCCTTCGCTTCTTCCTTGCATATTCTTGCCAGTTTTCCCTTTCTTCTTCAGATGTTGGTTTTGATTTCCCCTTTGGTATTCGAAACAAAATACAAATAATTCTCCCATATTATTCCGCTCCACTTCGATATCCTCAATGTCAGTTTTCACAGAACTGTTCGTGTTGTGCCCGTAGATGGTGCATATCAACGAAATAATTTTCAGTCGAAGACTGGGCTACGCCCAAAATATCCGGTTCCATAATAAATAAGATTAAGTGCTTTCCATCTACTACATCCCTCACATCGAACTTATGACACTGAGTGCCCTCGATACCCTTTCTAATAGAAACTATCTTTGTCATCATGGGTATAAGATACGAGGATTTCGTCATTGGCATTATCACAATAATCTATAACACCTGGGTGCTTTTACGAAATAAACAGCGAAATCGTCGGTATCCTCGTAGTATCTGGAAACGATATCATGACTTGCAAAGCTACATTGTGAGGAATGGAAACAAATCGGAATACAGTATATTTGTACGCAAATATTCTAAGCTGTTCAACATGCGCATAAATTCAAATGCAATGTTTGTCTCTCCAATCTGTAAAGTTCCGACATTATGGATCAGCATAAACTTATTATAATCCAAAGGTCGGTTGTTATGCTTATAATGAAGAATGAATCTATCGGAATACCATACTTAGTAGTAGGACAAAATTCGATATGTCAACGATGATCGTACAATTGTTAGTTTTGTTTGAAATTAAATGAAGCAATTCTGACCCCATTCTAGCAAAAAAATAATAGTACACTCGTGTTAACGATTAGTTTGATATCCACACACTAGCTGGTGACTAGAACCATATGTCAATACTACAAAGAAATCTACTATAGTTGCTGTATTTCATAGACGTGCTACATAAGCTATATGGTACCTAAGGGATGACACGAAACTTTAGCTAGCCAATAATTTCGTGTATTGACCATGAAAGCTGGATCCTGATAGGGAAATAACGTCAAATGATGCGATTAGAATCTTGTGTTCGTCCATGCAATTTATAATTATGTGGATCATGTCAATGAAAATAAGAGGCAAGACAGTCGAGGGAAAGCCTATTCCGACTATTTCCCTGTTGTGATAACACGTCATTAATACTTAATATTACTACTTGTCGTAAAGAGGTTTCTAAAAGTTTTGTATTTTCATATTGGATTCCCAGAACCACACCCAACTGCCCAATTTTTTTCTACAGTATCCGTTATGGGCCATTCTTAATTATCATTGCCCGCTATTAATACCAATAAACCCGGAGTATTTTATCTATAGCTTTTTGCATCGCAGGCTAAGAGTGACGTCTACTCTTCTCCTTATCAGTTATCTTGAGGGTTTCGCTTGTATGTAGTGACATCAAACCCTATTATTTTTGTGTAATACGAATGTTAATCTCTATTTGCTATCAAATTCCATAAGACCATGTTAATAATGATTGTACGAAATGTATTAAAAAATGCACACCTGATCAGTCAACAGACAAAATAATAATCTATAATCGGAGTTACAATTCGACATGAAAGCGATGTTGAGTGAACATAAATATTCATTGTTTACCAAAATTTTCATAAATCTATACTGTTACGAAACAATCTTATTTATTTTATTTATTTTATTTCTAGAAGAGTAGTTATCGGTATCCATAACATTAATAGTATATATACATAAAGGAATACAGGGACTATTCAGGTTATTAGAATTGCGAATTTAATCCCACAAAGTAGACTAAGCAGTTATGCAAGACCTCACCCTTCGAACTAAACTATACTGGTAGGAAAACGCTACTACCAGCACTGATTACGAAACAATCGCAATTGACGGCGGGACATATTACTAATAGACAATAACATCACGTGACATCGATACCTGAGGGTCCCATGTCATATAGTTGTTTTGAACGATTTCGAATCTCTTGGACCGGCTAGGTCTACTTCCCAAAGCGTCATTAAGTTATTATATACTATATAAGCTCCTAGCGCCTGAATGTTCTGCACAACTAGAAATGTGTGCAAAAGTTGCGCTTATGGCATAATTTCCATCCTTCGGTGCAGTAAATCTCGCGACAGAGAATCTACCATCGCAGCCTGGATGAAAGGCTACACTGTTAGCAGTAAATGTTATAGCATCAAGTATGATAACGTTCGTTGGCTTTGTGTTATAATAAACACCTAGCCAGTGCGGATCATACCATATGGTGTGACAAAAATAGCATATTATAATTGCCTTTGCATCATATTATTATTCGCGTTCGATTGGACGGTAAATCATTATACTGCAAATATGAAACTATTATATTCCTTTTAAAATCTCCTATTTACGTTTCATTGAAAAGGGCGAAATGAAATTTGAACAATAAACACGGATCATTGCTAACAATGGGTCTCTTAATGTATCAAAACATGGAAGAAACAACATAAATTCTGAAACATCCTTTTTCGTTTAAAGTATCTATGGCATGTACTGTACATGTCCTACGAGATCGTTGACTTGTATAGTAAGTAAAAAAGTAACGAAAAAATTTATTACGGGATGAGCATGTTTTTATAGTTAAATCATAATCCCACTTTTAAATAAAAAAGCTCAGACTGAATTTAGCGAACCTTCCCAAGATAATACCTCGCAATGCTATTTTTTGTGATAACAAATTTATCATGTCGAACTTATTCACTTTGTAATTATCGATCAGTGATACAAATGACATTAATGCAATGACCGGAATATACATAATTAGAAAGTTAGTGTTGTATTTATTTGTGAAATAGGTATCAATAAAGTTAGATGACAAGCAAACTTATCAAAGAGTTACATTATACGTAATAGTCTAGTTGTTTGTTTCCGAGGCTCAATTTATGTTAACGCAATAATATCGTGTAGTGGACCATCATCTTCTATATTAAAAAGTAATGCTTCCCAACCAGGACCAAATAAATGATTAGTGTTACGATTACCACTACCATAAGTGCCAACTGATTTTTGTTAGAAGATGGGCAAGGTGGTGATTAAAATATAGCATTTCTGCTTGAGGACCATATAATGAGGCGTGATCATCAGCTTCGTTAAAAATCCGATTACGAGATTTTCGCACTACATGCTTCCATTTCTTAGGGTTTTAGCGAGATTTAGCTTAGATCAAAGTGATCGTATTCTAACAGTAATTCTTTAGGAATGTTATACACCAATATAAAATTCAGTTCAGATAACATATTTGCCCCACTCAGCTGCTCACCTAAATACATCATTAAGGAAAAATGATTCATGCTCACATAAATACCATATTTGATAATATAGACTCAATCATTCTTAGCATTCTGCATATGCGGAGTATAGTTAGTGGTTGGAAATCTGATCGTCTCGCAAAATTTAATGGAGCGTTAGTCAGTTTAATCAGAAAGATAACCCAATTGCCAACTGGCGCCTTGATAAAAACTGTGATAGCGATGCCTCCGTTAGTTTATAATCCAAATAATTTTAATTATCACCAATAATATTATTTAAAAATTTATGAAAAATGTAATTACATAATATATATATTTCTTTATGATAAATATTTGGTATTTGATACTAATATTCCCTAAAAAGAAAAATCGTCTAAAAACAATAACTGGGACGTTTAGGTTGAACTGAGATTCTGGTACTAATAAGATGATTTTGAATTCTGTGCATTTATTATACCCATCCAATATGAGGGATTATGAAGACTATATACTTAAAAATTTTTAATTATTGAAATAAATAATTTGTTATCTAATGATTCGTATTATTATTTTAAACTTCTTATCAAGGTTTTCGTAAAATCGACTATAAAAAAATCTGAATAAGATCATGTGCCTGCTGTGGTGGCATCTACCATCATGCAGATTGTTGAACATACTACGAACAAACAATAAACAAAAAAAAAATAAATTATAAACGGATTATTGGCCTTTTAATGAAAAATATTAAATTGATTTAATAAATAATAAATGTAAATGGAAATTAATTGTCCAATTTTCTTCGTTTAATAGATAAATTATTAAGTTTTATATTCTTTAAACTCACTTTACCCTTTATCTCTATTCCAAATATTGATAAAGTAGCATCTTTTTCTACTTCAATGTTTTCGAATTCTGCACTTTCAACCGTGATGAATTCATTGTCATCATTTGAGGAGCTCCTTTTTGTTCTTTTATTTATATATGATGTAAATTTTTTTATCAGATTTGGTAAATCAGTTAATATAATATCGTAATCTGAATTTTCGGCCTCCTCAAATGATGACTTCGTGTAACCGACAGTTGTTACAAAAATACCTAATGTTCCGGTGGAATATTTTGATAAAGTCCCCTGAAAAATTATTGACTTTATCATTGAGGTCATATAAAATTTAAATTTCAAATAATAATAATAATACATACAATAAAATCTCTAATAAGAGAAGGATGTACTTTCTCATTAGTAAAGTTTTTACATTGTACAATAAACTTTACATTTCTGTACTCGCCAATCAAATCAGCTCCGCCATCACCTGTTATAATATTCCCTTTATTTGTCTTGTAACTCGTCCTGAAATAAATAAAATGAATGAGTGAAATGTATCATCATTGTTGCCATACAGATAGCCCCGGTTAGACCAGACAGCCCATATCTATAGGACAGTATAACACTGATAACACTTTAGGCCCGGTTCGACCGTGCTGCCACACAAAACACAGTATGACCTTTATATACAAGTACCACCAGACTTTGCCCGATTAGACTGCCGACGTTATCTGAAGTAACAAGTATAGCCACACCATGAGTTGCCATGAAACACCAGATAAAAGCAGTTTTTCTCGAAAACACGAGAGCAATATACATAGCCTCTACTCCTTCACGTAGATAAATATCTGGAGCCATGGAATGTATCTGTGAAATACTAATGTAATATGTGACCCGGTGCAAGCACCTGCCGATACAACATATCCAACATCTCAACATAACACTCACTTTACTCCTTGTACTATGACATTGATCTCTTCGAACTTCTCCTTAACATTATACTCCAACGTGTCTCCCTTTACTTGTGTGCTTGTTGACATTGTAAAATTATTTGAATTTTAGAATTTAATTTTTTAATTTTAAAATGGGGTAGAATCGATATTTTTATATTAAATACTTAGCTTTCTTATGTGTCTGAAAGTGATATGTCTCACAATTGATTTTATTACATCAAAATCACACTCTGATTACTATATTAGATTTTTGACTTACAAGCCAAGATGTTATTCGAACGTTTAAACAGACAAACGCGAAATTTGATTATATATGAACAATACATGTGAATAAATTGGATCATTAAGTTCGACAAGCTGAGATTAAATATTATTTGGGCAAACGTGAAATTTGATTATAATTATAGAAAAGTTAATACATTATCAAATTTGATTACAAACTGAGATATGATCATCAATTTTCATACAAATTGAGATTTAAAAATTACCTGTTACGCGAAATTTGATAAATCATTAAGTTCGTGCATTATCTGAACATCTGAAAGACAAACGCAAATTTGATTTTTAAATGAACAGTACATGTGAACCAGGTTATTTTGGAGATAGTATTTATCAGAGAAAAAGGAATATTCCGCCACTTTTCGCAAATAACTTTACAGTGGTGATCGACATCATCGTTCAGAATTTTTTTCAAATTATGTAGTGTTTGCATTACTTTCCTGATAACGCCCCGTGGCTTATATGATCTGCGCTACTATTTCTTATTTATCGATGCTAGTAATTTTCGTTTTCTGCTAGAATAAAAATAATTATTTGTCACGTAGAGTATCATGTGATAAATAATATATTAACTACTGCGGAGGCCAAATTATTATTCCCTTAGTAATAACGGTTAATAATAGGGAAATAATCGAATATGTAATAGAAAACAACATCAACACTAGATTTGAACTTTCTAAGTATCACGGGATATTTTCTTGGGATGTTTCTATTGCTTCACGTAATAATTTAGTATGAGTATTTTTTTTAAAGCGGACTATGATTTAAATATATATTACATACTCATCTTACAACTGCTTTTTTCGTTACCTTTTACCTTACTATATAGGTAAACGATCTCGTATATAGTTCATGTTATAAAGATTCTTCTAAAAAATGACAAAAGATATTTCGAATTTGTTTTCAACGTATCTCAGCTAAGACTCTTAGTCTGTGATCTGTATGCTCTAGATTCTAATGTATGGTGAGCATACGTTATCGAAAAAGAGACACTTAATGCATTTCAAATTATTTCCGTAATTTAAGTATGTGGTTCTACTGGGCGAAAACATATTAATCCTCAGTTTAAGATTAAGTGAACCAAATGAGAGAGTATATTGCAGACAAGAATGACATATTTTGATTTCTGAATATTTGATTCGTGCATCATCAATGAGGCAGTCACATTGTTCTGTATGGAACGGAGAAAAAATGTCATGTCAACAGTTTCATCTATTAATTTATAGTGAACATTTGTGTGTCTTTTGTATTACTGTTATTCAAGTATTTAAAATTGAGGTTTGTGGAAAAGGATTTGGAAGCAAGCCTAAGCTGATTATGTGCCCCCAGATATCACATAATCTCGAAATAACCTTTAACAGTCGTAAAGATTTCAACAAGGAGTTTGCTAAGCTTGACTCTCTTCATACGGAAGCGAAGATAAATACTTTCACTACGAATAATAAACCCAATGTGTCTGCTAATAAAAAATCACTTCGTGGGCAAAACCCCAGGCATTATTTCAATAATCTTCTAATGAATGGCAACGTTCCAGTGAAACGAAATAAAGCAAATTTATCGAAGAATTCTGTTAGAAAGCATGATTTTTTTGGTAAAATACGTGTGTGACTTTAGGTATAAGATTTTTTCCGATAAACATGAATCCATTAAGTTTCGGCCTAACATTAAACCCGTGGTAAAAAATATTCCGAATCAACAAAAGGGTAATCAATTGTAATACTTTTTGTGGTCTAGTAATCTCGTATATAAATAGAAAGCCAATACCAAAAATGGTACCTAATGATGTACTCATGTACATAACATCAAAGAGTAATCACTTGAGTATGTTAACACGATATTGATGGAAAGTCTTTCTCCATTCAATGGAAGAGAAACTCATTGGCCCACTGAATATTAAATCTAAACACGCAATATATTTCATGGGATTTGTAGAAAAGCTATATGAAATAACAAACTCAGTGGTTAATATCTCCTTAAAATATGTTCGCTTAATTGGTTAGTCTACTTATTTTTTAAATAGATTCTCCTTATCCATTAAATTTGTGGTTACCTGGAATACCCAGAAGGTACGAAGTAGACTATGTCCAATAATCCATGAAACATAAAATCAAACGTTAAAATAATAAACTAGTTCTAATAGCTATTGCACCGTTCCGAAATGATCTAGAAAATCGGTTTCACATAATAACATAGTCAATTCAACTCCCCCTAAACGATTAAATTATCACATCATAAATGTAGTTCTTCTCTGAAAACTTTATTGTACGGATCAAAAATATAAGTCTTTATTCGACACTTGCAAATCTCAAGCTACTACATATTACGTATGACATGTTTACAGCAAAGGTTGCGGAAAAACATTCTCTCTATGTCAATCTTGAGCCATAGAATAACGACCATTTATTTTAAAGAGATAAAAAATCTAATCACGTTGTGTCCGAATTCAATGCTCAACAGACTTTCCGTCAACATAATGATTTCGGATTGTCATCAAGGAATGGTTAACATGTTCATGAGACTACTCGTTGTTGTTAGGGATTATCTCCATCAATAGACATCCCATTTTTCGAAATAACTATCTACTTATATACGACTACAATAAATAGATTCTACTGATTAACTTTTTTGATGAGTTTATTTCAATACGGGATAATATCAATCAGAAACTAGATAAATGTGATATTAAATGGAAAAATATTATAGACAGAGGATCTTCTTTTGTGTTATGTAATAGGCACCAATTTTAACCATGAATAGAGGGATACATAGCAATACACTAATAATAATACTCACGTGCCAACATATGACACTTTAAACATTCACATCTTTTAAGGTCCCATGGACTGATTTCAAGTCCTCTTCGGTGTGTAGCACTATCTATTGGGATATGTTCTGAAATCATAAAGATTTTTGTATACGTTTTGTCTAACTAATTATCAACAGTAATACATTTATTAAAAACTGTTCCTAATGGCTGAGTGGCAAGGTGCTCAGGATACTGCTCGAAGAGGAAAATCTAAGGATAAATGCCGGGACCAATACCATCCCGTATTTCCGTGACACTATTTTCGACTCACAACCTTTGGAAGGTCACAAATTCTAATTCTCTTCGTTCCGAAATCAGCCCAGTCCTGAAGAGACACCAAAGGGTGGGGATTTTCTGGTAAATATCGGGACTAATATAATCGATGTAATACCTTCCGATTTCAAGAATATTGCGAACCTGCGTGTGAATTTGTTGCAACCGAATCGATAACTCCGAAGTCCTCTACTTTCTTGTGACTAGTTTCTGTAATGGGATCGATGATGCAGATTCTACAAATACTACTGTATGTGATCTTTCATTGTAAAACATCCCTACATAAAAATTGTACGATACTATGTCAGAGAAAAAAAATATATCAGTAAACACCAATTCTTATTTTTGATGCAAACTTTAACTAACGAAGCTTATCATTAAGTTCTCCCAAAACATTCAATGTAAGCAATTCGAAAGTCCTCTCATTGGAACAGTTCTTTCAGGAGACGATTAAATTAACTGATCGCATTAACGAAATGATCGTGCTATTTTAGAAAGATTGATTAGCTGAGGTTATCGATAGCCTGTTTATAATTTTACCAAGAAAAGAATAGAATTGCGCTATTATGAGATTAAAATATTTTAGCCAGCCTTTATGTCCAGTAAAGTAGATGTACATACCTGATATATCTAACAAATGGGTCATGGTCTGCATATTTAAATTATGATCTGAGATTAGGAATTTATTGCGGAATCATATGAATTCCTAATATCAATATCTAACTTACGAATCGATTCTAACTAAGAATTATTCAACAAAAACATACTCCCATAAGTGTAGTTTATCTATATATCTATTCTATTCTACTCGTGAACCATAATTGAAAAGGAGATTTACGATAATCGTATAACTAATATTTAAGATGGCGTCCAACCTCCGCAGTATGTGGCTAAGATGCCTTAATGGATTTGGGTTGCATTTGTAATTTAAAGTAGTAAGTTTTTTTTTTCTTTTTGGCTCTTTGCAGTATTATCATTCATTAACTGTTACCATATCAACGATTTTTTTTTAAACAGCTTCTGTCATTCATTCATTTATCACTAATAAGATAACAAATGGAGAATTAAAAATTAAATGAGATAAAAAATTAAAATATTATAGTTTTGGCAGAGTAAGTTGTTTTTATTTATACTTATGCACACTTTTCTGAATTTGAATCTCAAAAATTGGTGTTTTCTTAACAAAATTACTTCTGTTGAATTCTTTTAAAAAATAATATTAAATAATTTATCCCTTTTAACCAGTTATGATGACTGTTGGTTAATATCTTGAGGTGTTAAGTAGAAGAAATAGATTTGATGAATCGGAATTTAAGTTTAAACAGGCAAGAAATAATGGAACCGAATAAGCTTCGGTAAAATTTTCCTTGAAAGAGATTAAATAATGTAGGCGTACAAAAAGTTTTTTTTTTCAAAAAAAAAAATTTTAAAATTATTGTTTTGATTAGTAAACTATATTTATTTATACATTATTAAATATGAATCTTCTATTTTGTGAGTTGTGACTAAACATACTATATATATAGAACCATGGTAGAGGTGATTGTAAAAATTTATTTTTAAAATTGGTATTAGATTTATTTTATAATTATTTTGTAATCGAAGAGGGTCACGATTAACAGAGACGTTGACTTTTTGTTTGTCTCATTGTATTAATGAGCATAGCACTAAATCAAGGGCTGAGTATTTGGTTGTATATGCAGAGACTTGTGAATCTATCTAGCGAAAAAAAATTTTTTTTCATTGAAATTCTTGGTTCTTAATTAGATCAGTATCATTTTGGTTATGAAATTCCGATTGTATATTTCCTTTACATCATTAAAAATAATAATTAAACAAAGAATTTTATTTGGTATAAGAAAGATAAGGTTGTGATCTGTTTTTTCGTACTAAGATTGCGATACAAAATTACTGATACGAAATTACAATATTCATTAAACTCAACTTTTCAATTATTTTCACGAGTAAAATTGCGAGTATTTCCATTATTGTAATTATGACAAGTCTATTTATTGTAATGAAAATAAGATCACAGCGACTTTGAAAATAATGTTGAGAGACAATTTGAGTAATTAATAAAAAAATATAAATATTCCGTCATTACATTTCCAGACATTTTAATTGGAAGAAAATTTTAGAGGCAAAATGAATTCCTGTGGCTATGGGGCATGAAAAGTAAAGATGAGTTTCATTCTTGTCACATGATTCCGATGATTTGTATTTATAATTTTTTCTCTCATTTTTCTTAGTATGCCATTAAAAAAAAAAAAAGATTTTTACTCATAAATATTTATGTATTTAGTATTTTAATCTTGTAGTATGGACAAATGAATAATTCAAATTTTGGCCGTTTAAAACCTGAGATCCTGTCTTATTTTTTTTTTAATAGTTCATAAATAATTAAACTAGATTTTCTATAAAAGATCGATTAAATAATATTATGTACACTATATTTTAAAGAATAATTTCTTTGAAATATAGATTTACGAAAAATATGTGAAATTAAATCTTAAAAAAAATGAGTCGCGCAAAATAATATACCAAAACTATTCATGTCCTTATTCAATACTTTCATATTTCTATAAAAAAAAAAGAATATTATTTTCTTTAGACAAGAAATATTACACAGAGTTGGTAATATTAGATTTACCGATTTTTTTCTTCTTTATTTTTTTTTTACGCGGGATTTGCTCATTAATTTGCCTGGTATACCGTACTTGATGATAAATATTAGCAGTTTATTGTATCTGATAGCTTAAATAATAATTATAAAAATAATTTACGTGATATTTTTCATTCTAGTTATAATATGTGCTTTCAATAATTCAAGATACGAAACTGAACTGAAAATAATACTCTAGATGATTAGACGAAGATAAATATTACAGGAATACAGCAAATTTCTGGATTCGACACTCTTGATGTAAATTAAATTAGGAAATTTAACAATTTTAAATTAATGTTGTTGAAAATATACATAAATACCGATAATTAAGTAGAATTAATGGCAACCACCTATTTGGAGATTCTTTTATTAAAAGAAATCTGTACAGTACAGGAGTGTTTTTAAATTTTTAAGAATATAATTATTAATATGATAATCCGATAGGTCATTTGTTAATGAGAAATCGGCGAGCGAGAACACGTACCAAAAATACACAATAATTACATGTTATCGCACGGGCGTACTTGTTAATGGGTTAATGGTTGTAATATACGGACCAGAATGATCATATTAAGCTTTTACTAATATTAGAGTCAGATTTTAATATAACATCTAATTTTACACCATGTGACAGGTAATATAAAATCATGCGTCTCAATAAATTTAGTTTATAATTTTTATACGCAATTATACAGTATTAAATTCAATTTTATATAATAAGGCAATAAGGCATGCTGCATATTAATTCAAACTATTAAGACTATTAGGAGAAACTCATAATGTACGAATTCACGTGAAGTTAAAATCAATAACAATAAACTTTGATTCAAGTGATAACCAATAAAACATCGACATTGGTAATGAAACTTTTATAATCCAATGGAACTTTATACATTTCGTTAACCATAATGAATTTAGTTCCTTATAGAAAATATTCTTATCTATAAAGTAGCAGCAAAACCTTCCACAAAAATATTTGAGCTATCAAGAAATTCCTGAAATCAGAGGACATTCACAATAAGCTGTCCCCCATATGTTAAGACTGCGTAACTGTGGTCATGAAGCACTTCCAGTTTTCTGAACTCAGAAAAAAAAAATCTCGATGATTACAGCCAGAGCTCGATATAATGACTATGCGATATAACGAATTTCATGATAAAACGAGTTTTAAGATTTTATCGTTATATGGACACAAAAATTGTTTAAATTTCGATATAGTGATTTTTTTCAGTGAACCGAAGGATTCGTTATATCGAGTTCTAATTTGTATATTTAATATATTAAACAATATAAATTAAAGAACGATACTTTTAATTAACTGTAAATAGCTTAAACCCATTTCCATTTTTATCTTATACAAATATCATATATGCCATTTTCTTTAACATATTCCTCATGCAAATGCACATATATGCATATATGTCATTTTTCATTGTTTAAGTAAATCATTTTGATGTATCGTTAAGCTCAAATTGGAAAGTGAATAAAAAAAAGGCTTATAATTTATCCTTAGGCCAAACTCATATTATGATAATAAATTTCCAAGAACAATAGATGAAAGTTCCATTCTTTAATCACTTTGAACTTTTGATTGATACATGACAGTTCGTTCGTTCGTTTGTTTTATTTCTGTATATGGATCGTCGCACATTAAATCATTGTACATATTCTAAAAATGGGTTAAATTATAATTTCTATGAGGAAAACGATTAGTCATTCCCCCATAAAAAAAATTCTGGGAAAACTCCGATAAATGACCATTTTTCTAGTTTTTATTCCGCAAAAACTCCTACTAAAAAATTAAATTCAAGGTTAATGAGCTATACGCCCATAAAGTTTATCACAAATCAAAAAATTAATCTTTGAAAAGAAGCTTATAGAATAACACGACGGGCCGGGCGTCGGAACCTTTAATTTTTACGAACAAACAATAAACAAAGAAATAGATTTTGAAAATATTTTTATAACAAAATACTTAAATTTTATTCGTAAAAATTAATGTTTTAATCATATTTCTGGTTCAATATATACAGTCGCATATTGAATGTATTCAGCGTCTATATAAGGTTTAGATATATCTAAATAGATAAATTTAGTTACAGAATCCAAAAGTATTCACAAAGAACTTGATAATGCGAATAAAACATTGAATTAAATTCTTTTTTATCAAAAATATTTTAGGATGAATATAGATTATTTAGTGCTAACAACTACGGTCGATCATTACATGTCAAAAGTAAAGTTGATCTTATAAAGCTTATATTTACAATTTAATTAAAGTAGTTAATAAAAAATCCTTTTGGTTCAATTAAAATTGATGGGGTTTAAACATTTTCTATACTTTACGACTTTCGGGATTTCAAACACATGCGTGCATGAATTAGTTGTTATATATTTATAATGTAATAAAGTTCGAATTATTAATTTTTTTTTTTTACGTACGAATCAATTGGGTTGAGATCGGTGGCCAATCAAGCGACTCGAATTACAATAAAGCCCACGATAGAAAATTCTAGTTGTTTATAATTCAAAATCACGTGCTATTTATATTACGTACGTCAATACTCAATACGTATCAATTGTACGAAGTAATTTATTGAAGTTTAATTAATTGTACTAAAAATGTAATACTAGAAATTAATGAAACAAATTATTCATAACAATGAAAGAATTAAAGCCGTAAAGCTCGCTACGCGCTTTCTAACGGTTCCTGTAAAATACTATAACGATTCTACAGTATAACTATTGAGATATGTTTATGTGTTTTCTTCTGTCTATATCACGTGATCCATGCTGCGTAATGGACTAACGGTCGATCTTATCCAAATTTATAATTTATAATCCCATGAAACCTTCCGATTACCAAAAATAAAAATAAGGAAAAACCATTTATGCGGAGAATTTCCTAATTTGGACGAGGAAAAAAAATAAATAGAGCGATGATTAATAATATTGTTTTTTAACCTACATTATGTCACGTGATCCATGCTGCGAGCGACGATTTATTATGTCATATTTTTTTTAAATTGGGTAACAAATTAAAAAAATCGTGTAACGCCGATCAAAATTAATGTATATAAAAAAGATGAAAAAAAGAGCTTTTTCGTTATACACTTTTAATATTCACTAAATTTTTTCTAGATTTTTTTAAGAAAAATTTTAAATAATCCAAATCACAATAGAAATTTCATTATTTGATTTTTTAATTTGACCAAATATAATTTGACATACAATTATAAAAGTGTCGCCTCTGGTTCTGAACCGTCTAACAGCCAGTCTTCTCCTTGTGACCCTGATTGACCAGGAGAAGAGATCCTTAGCTTTAACACATTATCTCAATAGCAAAAGTGATAGTTCAATTGAAGTTCCTAGACATGACTAATATTGAATATCAAAACAAAAACGTGGATTCCGATAATACAGATGACGTTGACATAACAGTTAAAATAGATGACCTGCAATCAAAAGTTGTATCAATTAATTTAAATCTTAAATATAAGTTATCAAAAGTCCGGGAAATACTTAAACAAAATAGTAAAGTCAAAATGGACGATACATTAACATTTGCATATAAAATTAGTCAAAATAATAATACTAGAGGCTCACTTGCTGAAATAGCAAGAGAAGATGAAGAAAAGAAGATTTTAGAAAACATTATTAATAAAAAAAGTAAAACTTTATATTTAACGTCAGAACTCAATTGGAAATGTTTTAAAAATAGACATAAACTAGAATATGGACGTGACGTAACTTTTGAAAAAGCTAATAATAGAGCATTTACAATAGTGGATTGTGAAATGAATGAAATCGTTGATGGATACGAAAATCGTACAATTAAAATTGATTCGGAAGAAAATAAGATTATAGAAAATGATTTGCTCTTAATTGCGGATATTGACATACCAAATTTTGAAAAATTGGGAGTATCATTCAAAAAGTCAAACATTAAAAATTCTAATGTTACAATTAATACAACTTATAATATTATTGAACACAAAAAAATGTCTTTAAAATTTAAATTAAAACCAACTATAGAATTCATTGAAGCAGTAAGGAATGTAATAAATTCTAATGATCCTAGAAAATTTAAGGATGTCATAAGTGAATTTGGTCAATTTATTTCAAAAGAAATTATTTTGGGTGGATGAGCATATGTTATTGCAAGAGAAAATTCTGAAGAAAATGCTGATGAATATTCTTCAAATATAGGTATTCAGTCATTAAATATGAAATGTGAAAAAAAATATTCAAAATCTTCAAATACAAACTATTCTTCTAAATTTAAAAGTTTTAAATTATTTGGAGGAAAAGAAGCTTGTTCCAACAACTTTAATGAAACAGATTGGGTTGAATCTTTAAAAGATTTTAAATATTGGAGTTGTATAAATTTTAAAGAACCAGTTAATATTTTTCAACTTTTACCTGAAGATTTACGTAAACAAATCTTATCTTTGACCGGAAAAAAAATACTTTTTACAAGTGTTGAAGACTATTCTTATAAGTTGCTCGAATCTGGAAGTCAGTTGATAAACATACCAGAAAAATTTTTAGAAATTCTTCAATGTAAAGATTCTGATTGTAACATCTTTGCTACAGTTGTTGATAAAAATGAAAAAGATATTTTTAATTGTCAGGTTGTTTGGCCACCAAATGAAGATCCAAAACTTTTAATTCATTGTATTCAAAAAAAATTTAGAAAGCATGAATGTAAATTGAATATCAGGTGGATGATCATAGGTTATGATATAAATTTTAATTTTAATAATTCAGAATTTAATTTTAAATTGAAAGTTCTAAGAAATATTTTTAATGCATCAAATCATCAAACTATAGTTATACCATTAGAGTTGGAATATAATCCATCAGTTCTTTGTTTTGGAATTCCAGTATTAAGTAAGTTGGATTCTCCAAATAATAATTATCAAGTTATTGGACATTATTTTTATAATGATGAAAAAAATAAGATTGGATCATATATATTTTCTTATTGTTTGGAAAATAACCATTTTATTAGCTTACCTAATTTTACATTTTATACACTTATTATCTCAAACTATCTTAATTCTGATAATTGTGGAATCTTACCCTTCCAACACATGAGTAAGATAAGTAAAATGCTTGATCTTATTAAACTTAAAAACAAATCATTAAAATTACATCCAAATTTTGTTAGTTTATATTCCATAGGAGAAAATAAATATCATGGTCCAATTTTCCTGAAACAAAAAATTAGTGGAATTAAAATTAAATACATTGATATTAAATGTAATCAAGGTGATTGTATTTGTAAGAGCAAAAAATTCAAGAATTTGGAAAAAAATTTGAAATATGTATACTTCGATCCATAAAATCCATAATTTATTCATTCCAAAAATTTTTAATATTTATGAAAAAATTGAAAATTAATACTAGTGTAATTTTCCTATTAATTTAGAATTTAGAATTGTGAAATTAATGAATTCTTTCTATATGGAAAATGGTGTCTGGAATTTATCCATAGAATGTCCTGAAAAAAAAAGTGGTCATCTGATATATCCATAATTTGATAATGGTGTAATTAGCCGAAATATCCAACCAGGAGCGCAAGAAACGCCAATACACATATAATTTTCCAGGAGACCAAAGCGAACCAGCAAGACAAGGAGGCAACATCAAAATGTGATGATTTATATATATTTAATTTAATTAATTTATTTATTAACTTTAAATTAACATTTTAAAATTTATTAAATTTACATAATAATAAAGACGATTTCCTATAATGTTCAAACGCGGAGTGATCATTTAATGTTGGGCAGAATTAAATTTAACGAAAAATCAGGGGAAAAAAAAAAGAATTTGTTAAATAAATCAAAATTGACATTTAAAATTAACTTTGACGCTTTAAGTAAACTTGCAGAACAGACAAAATTACACTTATTGCATATTTTTTTAAAAATTATATTTATTAAATTTTTTTTTTACATAACTTTTTAATAAAGTCACGTGATACGTATATGAACACTCAATAATAAAATATATAAATTTTATAATCATTTATACTTTATTAAGCTATAATAAATGTTCAACCAAAATTTATTTTAATAATACTAGTACTTATTCAATTTAATTATACCGCTTAAATTATTGTGTTATATTTGTTATTTACGGCTAACTACACTTTTTTAAAATAATAATGTAGTTAGCCGTAAATATCTAGCCGTAAATAGTAGCAGTTAAATAAACAATTATTCAAGATCGACATGGATTTTTTTCGGTTGGGTGTTGTTAGCCGAATTAATAATAACAACACTTCGTGCAATTGAATATCTTTTTAAAAATATGATAAAGTAACTTTTTTATCGAATTGATTAATTAAAAACCTTATTATGAAATGATTTATGAATACAGTTTAATCTCAATAAATGAAAGCAGTTTTTGACAAAATTATAATATAAAAATACACCTGACCTTGAACGCAAAACTCCTGATTTTGATTGGTCAGAAGGTTTCAGCAGTCGCTTCAAAATTATTTTATGCGTTACCAAAATAACAATGTGTGAAAAGTTCATTACGATAAACCATACGAATAATGTTTAAGTTTTCTATACTTCTATGGAATAATTTTTAGGATAATACAATTTTCTTCGCACAATTCTTTATTGAGTTGACAGCCTACCAATTTACAGCCACCGTTTATGAATTGACAATTATTATTTAGTGAACTAAAAATGATTCTTTAAAAAAAATATTTACTTTCGACAATAACCATCCATTTTATATGGATATTATGCAAACACAATAGTATAACAATAGGCCAAATTAATTCTTGATCATTGAGCTTTTGATCGCAAATATGCGATCAAAATCCTAGCTTGCTGATCGGCAGATCACAAAAAAATCATTCAACCCAATTTGTTTCAACCCATTTTAAAAAGGTGATCAAAATAGTTCTACTTTAGTTCAGGAAATTCTGGGTCATTGATCGGTTTGGAGGCGGGATCGGTTCGTCTGTTCTGAAGTTGGTCGACTAAAAAAATTTAAATGGCCACCTTTAATTTTAATTTGAGAGATTTGGCTCGTTGGAGTCGGTTCGAAGTCAATTTTGTTCCATTTTTTAAAGACCTTAAGATTAATAACAGATAAGCTCAGAAAATAATAAATTTAAAGCACGCAGTTATCTTCTTAATCTGTTTACTGGTTACACAGTTTATCAATTCAGTTAGCCGATTACAGTAAACTATTAATTAGCCAATGTTCAAGTTTTCCGAGTGGCTCATTTCTGTGTCTAATCCTAGATCCTATCGCTTAATCATTTTGTGTGTCTGTATTTTTTGTAAATATTTTAATTTTAAATGTATCATGAATTAATTGTGCAAAAAGAAGGCACATTTGTATGAATAAAGTATATATAGAACCTAAAATTAAGATGTAATAAAGTAATTAATATATTATCTTATTATTTATTCAATTAAGAATAAATTTACATATCGGAAAACATACACGTGTATTAATTTTTTTTTTTTTTTTTTTTTACGTTAGCATAACAAAGAGACATCGTCATATTTTAATAATGCAACTTTGTACTTGTTGCACATTACACAGTTTTAAACCGCAAGTTTTAAACCAGAATTTTTCAACAACATTAGATCATCGGTATTCTTTACATGGCTAGCGATCCCTAATTTAAAATCTAATTGTCACATGCATGTTTGTGAATTAATACTATATCGGCAAATTATTTAGCCGATTGTTTCCAAAAACAAATTCCCCAATATTTATATATAAAAAAGGATGTCTCTAGATATTGATTTATTGTTTGAAATTTTCGCAACGCATCATGCAAAATTGTGATTCTGGACAAGTTTCTAACGATTCTAATGGTGCATAAAATATTTTATTTATTTATTTGTATGCTTCTAAGTTCACCATTTTCTTGCTTAATGAAATAAGCAATGGTCACGGGATGTGCAATTTATCCGAATTATTCGAATGACAAATTAGTACTTTCTTCAATTATTTGTAACTCTTTCTTTAGGGGTTCAGGAGGACACGAATGACTTGACGACACCTTCACAAGCTAATTACAATGAAGGTTCAAGCGACTTAGCTAATCGTATTAATGGATTGTATCGATTGTTGGATTTATGTTATGATGATGGTTCAAGCGGCATTGGTAAATTTAGTTAAAGTCAAATTACTGAAACATTCTGTAAAGCAATATTAATTTTCATTATGTTTAATATCTTAAAGTGGACAAGATAATTATTTCCAAGGAATATTTAGGGAAACTATGCAATGATATGGTCCCATCAAGTTTCAAGTCTATTTCTGAAATTAATTACTCGAAATTAAATTCAATCCCATTTCGTCTTATTGGATGTTATGGAAACCGCATTTTGATTGCAAAGTTCTTGTTGAATAAAAATATAATTGATCAACAATTGTAAATATAAAATTTCTTTCGTTGTAGCAATATTACTTTATACGAAAATAGTTAATCTAAATTTTTTCTTACAGGTATGAATTGCTCACAACTTCCGTCTCAATTAATGATACAAACAAACCTTCGTTACTTCCAGGAATTTACTTTTTAAAAGTGAATTCTAATTTTGGTTTAATTATTCATTGGCCTGAAATTGGATGCTATGAAAATGATTTAGATGCTTCTTCCCAGATTAAAAGGAATATGGTTAATTTACATAGGTGCTGATTCTTTCTTTCTTTTTTGCGTTAGAAATTTAGGGTTTATAATTAATTACTCATTTGAATTTTTTTATTAGATATTTAACAAAACTCCCCGATCATCAGATCTGTTTAATGAGCGATGAAGATTTGGAAGGCTTAAACTTAGAGAATTCTGGTACTAACGTAGGCGATGATTCAGATGATGATTATGAAGTAAAAAAAAGTCAAGAAGAAAGGGAAGATTTTAATATTGATAACGGCTTTAAGGTTTTATTTTTTTTTAAATAAGTATTCTTATTTAACTTAAAAGTCGACAATAATTTATATAATAATTTTATCTTATGAAGGTGAAGTTGTCAAATAGAATTAAGAACGAAATTAATAATCAAAATGAAGATGATATCCCGTTATATCCAATAGGTACGCTTTACATTGACTTAAGTTGAGCTTGCATTATTAATAAATGTTAAAAATATCCATTTTATTTAGTTGTTGAATCTACTACAAATCAATCATTCGTCACTCGACAACTGATAAAGGGAATTTTGCATTCAAAAACTGTCTCGGCGCAAGTTTCTGTAGAACAATTTCCAAAATCATCTCGAAACAAAACTGCAAGGTCGTTATTTACGTATTAATCGTAATAAGATGGATATAAATGCACTAGAATTGTTTGTTAAACACGGATTAGGAATGGAAAAATTATTAACTCCACTGTATGACGCAATTTCTGAAGCAAAAGATCAAAATGAAAAAAGAAAGGATCAAGAAATTAACACTATCTCTGAAGATATCAAAATCATTCAAAAAATGGCATCAATAAAACTACGTGATTTTGAACGGTGCGTATTTGAATTAATATTTGCTTTATGTGTTTATGTTTAATATCATTAAATATGTTTCTTTTATATATGATATATAGTTATTTCGGCAAATATATTAAGCAGGATAATCAGGATAACTGTCCATCACAAACGAGCATGAGCGATACGGGTAAATATAATGATAAACAATACAATTTTTTGAAAGAAAAACAATATTTAAGTATATATTTGATTATGTAGACCTCGAAAGAATTCGAACAAGGTATCCTGGAATAGAGGATCAAATTAAAAAAACGATTAAAATTGACTCAAGAAATTGGGAAAAAATGAAAACAAAATATAATTTATCATGTATCGTTATTAATAAAATATTGGAAAAAACCAATGAATCAGAAGAAAACTATGAAACAGGTGAAACGAAAAAATTCGCAATAGAAACCTTTTACAATATGCTCACTGATATTGAATCTGACTTAAACAAATTGCTTGAAAAATATACACAACAATCAAAAGTCAGGAGAATTTTAAATAATGTTTTTAAAACTTCGAATATTAAAAAGGCAGAACAAATGACCAGTAAAGAGTCAGATGAAGAATTTATTAAAAAACTCTTCGAATTTGAATTATTTGAAAAAAAGATTATAAATGTTTCTATTGAGGAATATCATAAATGGAAAAATGAAGATTTTCCTAATAATCTTAAAAAAATTTTGCCGAGTACTCAAAATAACAAACAACTAGATAAATTAAAGCGAGAATATGAAGAAGAAAAGAAAATAATTGAGAAAAATATGTTTGGACAAATATGTAATGAAATAGAAAAAAAATATAAAGATGGCGGGAGAGTAAGTTCACTTTTATAATTGCTCTTTATTTATATTGACTGATTATTACGATTTTATTCATTTTTGTAGTTCCATGCGATTATATGTATTAAATGTAAAAAGTAAATTGTTTTTTCTTACTGTGTTTATTTTGTTTAAATAAATTTTAGCGAATCAGGTTTTAATATAATTTTATTCAGAAAATAAAGAATTTTTCACGATTAAATATGATATCGAAGAACTTCTACCAGATCAAGTGCAGTTAACTATTTATGAAACATCATTATAAGTAGATGATAATCATCAAATTCAACAAGACGAGACTTATATTCCATCTCCAATTTTACTTTCTAATATGAATCAATACGGTACATCATTTCGCATTCCTGAAGCCTATGACTTTAAGTAAGAATTTTAATAATTTTTGTAACTTAAATTAAGATCTTTAAGAAAAAATAATATCTAATATCTTTATTATAATTATAGAAAAATATCTCAATTTGATAAAGATAAATTTCTTCTTATGCTTTACAATAAAGATACAAAAAGAATTGAAATATTCTTTAATACTGCAAGACAATTAGCACAAAATTTTAAATCGCATTCGACTATTAAACCATTTAAATCATTCTATACAGATGAAAATTTTATTATTGCAGTTAATGAGCCAAAAGGGCTTCTCGCAATATATAATACAGAAGAAGTTAAGGTATTTGATATTAGTCCCTAGTTTATTTTAAATTGTAATACATTTTTTCGTCTAATTCTTTTATTATACAAAAAATGTAACAATAGCTTGATGTATTTTCTTTTACCGATAATCGATCAAGGTTATATGGACGTTATGCAAATATTCAATTATTGCAATGGTATAGTAATATACCGAGCATTAAATATTTTCTGTTCATCAAAGACACTGAGGAACTTTGCTTTGTCGAGAATTGTGGACGAGCACGTATTTTTAATCTCGTGAATTCACAATTCCGAGTAACAGATTGTAAATTTCCGTCTAATTTAGTAAACGTTTTAAGTTCCCCAGATGGTTCTTGTATTGTGACATTTACGAAAGAAATATTGGATGATAAACCTGATAAAGCTGATTCAATTATTTCTACCGATGATAAAAAACAACGTGATTATAATAATGATATTAAAGAAATAAATCGTGTTTACGTTTATTTTTCCGAAAACTTTGGAGGCAAAGTTAATAAAGGTTCTCATAATTTAAAATTTTTCTTTTGTATTATTAAAAGTTTATGAATTTACTAATATTTATTTTCTTTTATTTTATTTTTTAGTTATTGATTTACCATTAAATTTTAAATTCTTAGAATTTCTTCAAATTTCCTGTATCAATAACCGACAGACTCATTTGATCTCACTCGATTTAAATAATGGATGTTTTAATTCTTTATTACTCAAAATTACTCTTCAAAAGGCGAAATTTCGTTTCCAAAAATGCATGCGAAATCATTCACTTGCGCTTCAGAGAACAAAATCAAATGATCTTATCAATGCTTATAATTTAATGTTTGAAAAATATCCAATTGATAGCTGTATCTATCTTGAACAAAGTCGCCCCCTTAGTCTAAAAGTAGTTCTTGATGTTGATAAAAATAACAACATTAAAAAATATGGCGAGAAATTTAAAAAATATGTTACTAAAATATTTGATGATTTAAAGCATTCTACAAAGAAACCTGCAAATATATTAAAAGAATTTTCTACATCGGTCATTACTTTTCAAGAACTTGATATTGCAAATGTGAAATTTCAGAAGGACTTTTCATCAGAATATCAATTGGGAGAGTGGATTATTCAACTTTGTTGTCTAATTCCTATACAAATTGCTGTAGCAAGAAACAACTTATTTCAGCCACTCAAGGATGGATTATCTTCGGATATTGAACTTGGAGATGATCGTCGTCATGTAGAAATTATATCAAAAAACATATCTTTTGGATGGTATGAGGGAATATTCAAGCATTTTAGTAGTAAAAAAGTAAAAATTATTTCAAGCATGGGTGAACAATCATGTGGAAAATCATTTATGTTAAACCATCTTGTTGGAACTACATTTGATGGGTCAGCAATGGTATGTAGTAAGTATATCTTTTTAAATTTTTTAAATTTTTTGATTAATTCTAAATATTTACCAACTTATTTTTAGCGTTGTACTGAAGGCGTATGGATGTCATTAGGTAGGGTTTAAACTTTTTTTTTACTCCATCAAAATACATTATATTTTATTAACTATTTTTACTTATAGTTAATACAAAAGAATGTATTTATGTCGCGCTCGACTTTGAAGGATTAAGATCTCTTGAAAGAACTCCACAAGAAGGTATGTGCTACAGTGTATCTTACAAATTATCTATTTATTTATCATGATCTAACTATATTTTGTCAATTAATAAATTCTCAGATATGTTTCTAACACTCTTTAATACAGTTGTCTCAAATCTTATTCTTTATAAAGTAAATATTAATTATACTGTTATATTATATTATTGACTCTTGCTTTGTATATTTACTAATATGATCAATAAATTGTTTAATTACAAAAGAATCAATACACCATAAATAGAGATGCATCAAAAATGTTTCAAAAATTTCAAGATGGCGTAAAGTTATTTGAGTCGGATCCAAATATATTTCTATAATTATTTAAACCTAAAAATTGCGGATTATTTATTAATTATTTTTCAGGCAAGACTCTGTATTATCATTAAAGACGTGCCTGAAACAGATAAGAATGGTATTACTAAAGAGTTTCAATTAAAATTGGATAAATTAGTTGCAGAGGTAATTAAAATAAAAATTATAATAACAGTGTATATCTTTTAAAAAAACTAATTTAAATGTTTTTAGGAAGGAGGAGATAATTTTATTACAAAAATGTATGGAGGTGGATTAAGTATTATAGCTTGGCCTGTTTTTCATGACGTAGCATGGTTTAAAAAGCTATCAAAAATTAAAATAAAGCTAGATGAACAGGAAACAAAATATGAAAATGCTAAAACTTTCTTGCAAAATACGAAAGTAATCATGGCTAAATTGAAGGTTTGTTAGCACTATGTCTAATGATGAGAATTCTTTTCTTTAATTTTTACATTTTGAAAATTAGATATGTGATTGGAGTTCGTTAAACGAAAACCTCATACATATCCGTGTTGCAACGTTAAAAAGATTGCTTCCAATCGCTGTATCTTATGGTATAGAGCAAAAGGATCCCATTATTGAACCTCTTGTGGTAAATAAAACTCCTTTATTTTAATGAAAATTGCATATGTAACTCTTAATGAGAGATGTGTGTATTTTAAATTATTTTTAAATTTATTTATTAATTAGAATCATGATTCCGAAGAACCAATTGATGGTCCAATAGATTTCTTGAACGATGGAAAACCAATTAAATTATTTCCAGATGATGATGATCATGATGATGAATTTTTCATCCAGCTTTCTGAATATTTAAGAAACCACTTCGAGAAAACCACACAACCACGAAAAGAGTCATCGGATGATAATGAATGGTTTTCTAACTTTGATAGATTCTTAAAAGATATTATTGGGCATCGAACTTCACGTGTTAAAAATTGGTATTTGGAAAATACTGCCAGATTTCCACAAGATAATAGTGACATAACTGATGGAAGGTACGCATTGGATCAAAAAATAGGTGAACTTACACGTCTATGGACTTTGTGTGGATTAACATGTTATCAATGTGGTTTGAAATGTGTGAAAAATTGTGGTTACAATGAAAATCATGATCACAAAGAAAATCATGACTGTTTAACCGATCATAAGTGCCATTTTCCTTGTCACTTTACCGAAGCCCACAACGACAATCCAACCCCAGAATGTAGACACAAAGCTGGACATAAAGGAAAACATGCTTGTGCTAAAATGATTCATTTGTGTGGTAAAGCATGTTTCCTTATTGACAAGCTTAATTGTCAAAAAGTTTGTTCTAAGGAAATTGGACATGATGATGGCGAACATTTATGTCAATCAAAACGTAATCATTATTGTGGAAAAGATTGTTCATTATCAATACACAACACAAAAGGAGATTATCGTTGCCCAAATAAATGTATTATATCATGTGAAGAAGAACATGATTTTCATCATTGTGAAAATAAAATTTGTCCAATTCAATGTCCAATTCCAGATTGCAAGGAAAGATGTCAAAGTGATGATCACTTTCATGCTTTTTCTGGTTCACAGCAGGTTAATCATTTTTGTGGGTATGTACTATACTCTTATAATACTCTTCTAATTATTTTCATTATTTCTTCCGAATGAAAGTTAATTGATTAAAAAAATATTTTTAATTAAAGGAAAGAGCATCAATGTCGTAAATTATGCGAAGAAGATGGTATATGTAACGTGTTGACTGAACCTAAAAAGCAAGAAGAAACTTATAGGGGTAGAGTCGAAGGAACTGTTATTACATATACAAAGGTACAATTTTAATGTATAATGTTAAAAATATGATAAAATGTTAACTCTTAAGCCTTTGATAATTTTATTATAAATAGTATATTCAAGTAAGTGATAAATTAAAATGCAATAAAAAGATTCCTCCGAATGAATTTGAGCATACTGGAAAACATACGCATAAAGAAGAGGGAGTATTTCATTATTGTGATAAACAATGTCCGTTCTGCGAATATTTTGTATGTATTTCAAGATTTTATGTTTAATTATATAATTTCATTTTTTGGTAATTACAATATTAAAAAAACTAAATGAAATTAGTGTACGTTACCTTATGGACATCAGCAACAAATTCATGACACAAAACATGGTAATATGACACAAACTGAATTCACAGGAGAAGATGATGAATTTGTATATGCAGGGTATAGTATATAAATCATTGAAGAAAAATCTAGTAAATATGATGTTTTGTTTTAATTGAAAAAATGTCTAATTGTTAGGCACAATTTAAGAGTTGGTGATCAAGGAACATTTGTTCTTTGCAATTGTGTAAGTATTACACAAAATATAGATTTATAATTCCTACCTATTTTAATTTTCCTTCTCTGTATTAGTTTTGTAAAGATTTAGGCAGACATCGCCATATTGATTATTGCCAAAATGAAGAAAATTGCAGACTTGGAAATCAGAGCCGGGATATGCAACACATCAATGGTAATTTATAAATTCTCTTTCCTTAAATGAACTTATTTACATATTACGTTATTATTCTTTAATCAGTGAAAGTTTCGCCTAATCCTGATAAGCCAAAAGATTTTATTTCTCACAAACTTTTCTGGGAGCGAACAGGCTTCAAAGGTATGAATGCATAAAGTTCCTCTGTGTCCCCTTAATGCACTTTTTGTATATTTAGATTGTTTTATTTGATATTAGATCCTTATACTGTTCAAGAACAACAAGAATTTGCAAAATGTGATCATGAATGTCCCGATGAAAAACATCTTAAATCCGGATCTACAAGTGTTCCTCCAACTAAATCATTTTGTGAATTACAACTTTTCCATGCTCAACTTTGTCCAGAATCAAAACCTCCAAACGATTATGGATATATATCTTCAGATGGACATCATTTTAATTGTGAAAAACTAAATACTGCTTTTCACATTGTCTTTGTTTTGGATTATTCAATTTCTATGAGTGAGCAAGATATAAAACCGATTCAAGACTTTCCAATTTATGATGACTTAACAAAGAAGCATAATAATAGGATTGGCGCAGTTTATCAAGCGGTAATATTAAATGATATTCAATTAACCAGTCCAACCTTAGTTTTCGTTAACTTGATTCACTATTAATAGGTGTACTTATTTATGAATACACGTAAAAATTCCGCTAAAATAACTCCTGATAGCATTTCATTAATCTTGTTCAACCATAAGGTATTCGGTTTTACACTTAATGATCTTTAATTTGAACTCATATTTATTCAAAAGATACACTCTAATCACCGATATAATCCAGACTATAGTCCCATTTGAATATCGAGATTTAACAAATCTTTCAGATGTGTTAAATTCAATGCTTAAATACGAAGCTGGTGGTTTAACAGACTTTGATAGTGCAATTCAGAAAGCTGGAATTTTGATTGAAACTCACTTTGATCCTACAAAGTACGTTCTTTTGAATAAGTTAAATACATTAACTATTTTGTATAACTTCTTTATTTATAATTTTCTTTTTAGGGTAAATGTCATTATATTCTTATCTGATGGAGAATGCAAAACTCCAACAAATCAACTTAATGATATTTGTAAACAAAATAAAGAAAACGGGTAATTAGTTTATTAGTTATTTTTTTTTTTTGTAATAAAATTCATTTAATTTCCCTATTTTTTTAAAAAAATCTTTGAAAATTTCAGTTCTCCGTTATACCTGTATACGGTATTATTTGGTAGTGATCGGCGTAGTTACTCTTTAGAAAAAATGGCAGAGATTGCACAATCTTATCATCCACAGAATTCATCATCCAAAACTCTACGATGTCAATTTACTAGTACTGCTGATGCGGGTAAATTAGTGAATCATTTTAATTACGTAGCAGAAAGTTTAAGAAAACATAAACCAGCTTTATTGAAGAAAATATAATAAGTATAATAGGGGATAAATCAAGTTAAAATTTTCAATTCTTATTGTTTTTGAGATTTCTTTTTAAATTTTGTATGAGTCAAATGAACATTATTTAGTAAAATCTTTGGCAGGAGTTTATGACGTATATTTCAAGATTTATAAAGTGCGATTAGGAGATAATTAGCAAAATTATATACGCCATATATATGGCGTAATGTTGTAATGCCATAATTTTTCATGCCGATTATTGAATGCTGTAATCGTAAAAACATGTATCAATTGTATCATGTATCATAATTAATTAAAAACGTCACCCGCCACTTAAAAACATTATTATGTTATATCTATTTTTTGTAATAATAAAAGTGATGAAAAGCAATCTAATCATAATCATATTTTGATTATGGAAACTAACGAGAATATAAGTTCATAATACCGCAGAAAATGTAGCTTCTATCGCATAAATGACAATTTTTTTGATTCGACGAGTTAGCTCGAGTCAAGTCATAATGCGAGCCAAAATTAATTGTAGTTTTGGCCAATTCCGCTTTTCCAGTGGTAATGCAAGCTGACCCTACTATATTTTTGGCCAGATTAATATAATCTTAATTGTAAATTTTTAATCCACGATTCGTTATATTCATAATTCTATTGCTTACGTATCATAGAGTAAAGATGACGATGATCTGATTGATTCGCCTAAAAACTACTTATTTCCTTTAGTATAGTATTTTATATAATATTTTAATTATTAAAATATTGCAAGGGATAAAGCTGCTAGCAAATGATAATTTTAGATTGTGCGATCATGGTAGAATACATGATCACGTGACCAGTGGAGGACAAACGCTGATAGATGAAATGATAGAGAAAAAAATTTTTAGTAACAGTGTTCGAAGTTTAAAGTCAGTAAATATAATGTATGTGACGCAGTTAATAGATGAAAATAATAGATTAAAAACATGGAGACAAATTACAGGAGAAGCTGGTCGTAGTAGTAAGGGTCGAGTACCATTATGGTTTAATGAAATAGAAAAAAAGATGATTAAAAATGATAGCAGAGAAGTACATAGTGGTTATGAATTAATAAGAGAAGTGTATAATAGATATAATAATAATATAGTTTATGAAAACTATTGGGAAAAGTTAGAAAGAGATTTTATAGGAAGAGACTTGGAAGAATTATTAGAATTTGATAATAGATTTAATATAATGAAAATGAGTTTTGAAGATTGTAGAGGTCTTTTGGAATTAAAGAATGCATTTATGCAATTAGGTGATTTTAAACAAGAGAATATTAGTTTATATACGGACGAAAGTAAAAAAAATGGAGACAATGGAATTGGATGGGTTGTTATGGATGAAAATAACATTATTGGTAAAGGAAGTTTTAAAATTGAGGGTAAATATGAGGTATGGGAATTAGAATTAATAGCTATAATTATAGGATTACTAATAATTATGAAGGGTGCAAAGGTGAATATTTTTACGGATAGTCAGGTAGTATTAGATTTATGGTATAAATTAATAGTAGAAAATAGAATATGGTCGACCAGAAGGATATGGAACATTAAAAGTATTGGATTATGGAGATGGTTAAAATGGTTGATGATAAAATTAGAGTGGGATTTGGTTTATTATAAAGTTAAAAAGCATTCAGGTATTTTAGGAAATGAATTGGCTGATGGGTTGAGTAAAATTGCGTTAATGACGAAAGAAGATAGAAATTTGATTATAATAAAGTTGAATCAGGAGATAGACTGGGAATATAATTTATATTGGAAAAAGGAATTAATTAAAGAGGCGCCAAGGGAGTTTTATAAATTATATAATCAATGGAGTTATAAAGCAGAATTTTTATCTTTAGACGTGTGTCGATATTATAGATTCAATAATTCAATAGAAAAGATTGACTGGGTTCGTTCAATCAGAATTATTATGAAAGCTTTTAATGAAGAAAATACAGATAAGAATAATTCTGATAATGCTTATAATATTAAAAATTTTTTTGAAATTTTACCTGTGGCAACATTATTAAATAAACGTAATCCAGAATTATATCAAAGTGGGAGATGTATACGTTGTAATTATACAATTGAAACATGGATACATATTTGGATATGTAGTCAGGCAGACACGTCTATTATTCAAATAATTAATACAGCTTTTGAATCTTTAAAAGCTAAGTTAGATGAGAAGGATTTTCGGATTTATTATAATTGTCATGCACGTTTATTACACATTTTGAATGAAAAGTCGAAAGTGGTATTTAATGGTGGAATTTTTCATGAAGCTATTAAAGGAATAGTTAACAAAAGGTTGTTTCTAAAGATAGAGGATAAAATTTTTAAAGACGCTATAGCAAGTTTTGTAGAGGACATACATGATATGGCTAGAAAATTCATGTGGAGTGAACGATGTAAAAGTTTTAATGAATGGGAATTAAGACAGGGCATAACGAAACAGATGAAAAAAGCGAGTAAATTACATCAATCTTCATTACCTAGTTTGGGTCATGATGAGAAAAAAAGAAAACTCTTTATTTATGATGCTTTACAAAGATGGACAGGGTATTATATCAATAACGATATAGTAGCTAAAAGTATTTGGTATGAAATAGGTATAGAAGATTTGTGGAAATATTATACTTTAGTTACGTTTAGATCTTCTAATTATGCTTCTAATTTTAGTATTTTAGATTAGGTAATAACTATGATTAACCACTGGTTATTATAACCATCAGTTTAATAAAATTTTAAATTTTAAATTTTTAAAATTAAATTTTATAAAATTTAGAGATTTACGTAATTTGTCATGTGATGATTACGTGTCATATTTAGACTATTTTTATACTACTGATTGATTTATCAGCTTTTAAATCTTTTTCTCATGCCTTTCTTACACTCTTTCTCTTTCATTTCATTTGTTTCATTTACATCTTCTATTTCATTTGCAAATTTATTCCATTACTCATTTATTTCTATCATTGATTCATATATTTCATTTACTCTTATAAAATTGCATGAAAAAGAACGTATGATACACCTTTTTCACTTATTTTATTCATTTTTATTTTTAATATCACTACTATCCTTTAATATCATAATTTTAACATGGCTGAATTTGATCAAGAATCTGATATAAGTATGCTTCTTATTTGCTAGAGTTTTTTTTTGGTTTTGGTTAATTAGAGTTAGGATAAGTTAGGGTTAGGGTTAGGGTTAGGATTAGAATTAGGGTTAGGGTTAGGGTTAGGGTTAGATTAGGATAAGAAGTTAATGTTGAGGTTAGGTTAGGATTAGGGTTAGGGTTAGGGAATAGCTATCAATTATATACTAATGAAACTTTATTTACACATATATATATTTTTAGTCTTCCTTTATAATAGTTCCGGTGATAACAATTATGAAGATTACGAAAGTGGATCAGAAAATGAAAATGAAGAACAAGTGTTGAGTATTGGTAAAGAATTTGACTCATGGGAGGAAGTTAATAGATTTTTTGATGAATATGCACTATCGAAAGGTTTTGCTATAAGAAAATGCAGAGGAGATTATATTTCTTTAGAGGATAGTTCACAACGCCTTGTTAGAAGAACTTACTCATGTACTTTTTCAGGTAATTATAGACCAAATAAAGCAACTGATTTATCAAAGTAGCGTCAACGTACTTCAAATTCAATTGGATGTCTCTGGAAAGCTAGTTTGAATTGGCCTAAAACATCTCCTGCAATTCATTTAACTTCGTATAATGACGATCACAATCATTCATTGAATCCATTAATACACAAGACTTCACCTAAATACTGACGTTTTTCTGAAGAAATAAAGGCTGATATAAAATTTTATATGACATATGGTGGACCTTCAATTGGTGCTAAAATTATTCGAAATTTGCTGCAAGCAAAGTATCCACAACAGTATATACATCCTAAGACACTTTATAATTCTATTCAAGAATGCAAACCTTTAACACCTACTGTATTACAACATGATGCAACAAATTTGCTTAATTTATTGAGAGAATATCAAATTAAAAACCCAGAATGGTATTATCAAGCTCGTTTTGATAAAACAGATGGAAGACTTACTTCAATATTTTGGATGTCTCCAACACAAAAACAACTCTGGTTATGATATCATGATGTTGTAATTAATAATTCAACATACAAAAAAAATCGCTATGATTTGACCTTAAATATTATTGTTTGTATTGACTGTGATAATCATACCAGATTGGTTGCATGTGCTTTAGTTGATGATGAAACTGAGGCAACATTTAAATGGATTTATGAAAATATTAAAATTGCTACTGGGAATATTGTGCCATATTCAATATATACTAATGGAGATCCCGCTAAGTTTCGAGCTATTAAGAGTGTTTTGGATACAACAGTACATTTTATCTGTATTTATCATATTAATCAAAATATTCAAAAGAAATTAAAAAGTGTTCTTGGATCAAATTTTACTCAATTTCATAAAGATATTTATCAAGCACGAAACAGTTTTAATGTTAAAAAGTTTAATTTCTATTGGGAAAAATTGAAAAATAATTATCCATCAGCAGTTCCATATCTAAATCGAGTATTAGATCAAAATCGAACTGCATGGACACTTTGTTATAATTGTAAAATGTTTACTGCTCACAGGTCGAATGAAAAAAAATCGGATTTTGACCCTTTTAAAATAGTTTTGCCGATATTAGCATATACATGCCGATTTTTCGCGTATTTATGTATAGATTTGCCCATTTATGCCGATTTTTAATAAAATCCGATACATCAGTCGGAAATACCAATTTTTAATGGCCGATCTTTGTTAATATTAAATTCGGATGTTGTTATTATTATATAGTATTGTCTGCTTTTCACATCGGAGGTTTGATATACAAATCGGAATTTGCTCCTTTAAATATAGCCATGCCAATTTCAGTATAGCTTTCGATGAAATCCGATAATTCAGTCGGAAATATCAATTTTTAATGACCGATCTTTGTTAAATAAAACCGATATTAAATTCGGATGTTGTTATTATTATATAGTATTGTTCGCTTTTCATATCGCAGGTCTGATGTACAAATCGGAATTCGCTCCTTTAAATATAGCCATGCCAATTTCAGTATAGCTTTCGATGAAATCCGATAATTCAGTCGGAAATACCAATTTTTAATGACCGATCTTTGTTAAATAAAACCGATATTAAATTCGGATGTTGTTATTATTATATAGTATTGTTCGCTTTTCATATCGCAGGTCTGATGTACAAATCGGAATTCACTCCTTTAAATATAGCCATGCCGATTACAGCATATCTTTGCCGATTTAAAGTATAATACTGTCGCGGTAATACTGCAGACTTAATAATTTTAATATATATATATATACACTAATGTACCGACTTCATAACAATGAAAATTCGGATAGAGAAGAAAAAAGGAAGCATTGGAAAATAAGTGAATTAAACCTTCACGATATACTTAAAGATAATAAACTTAGGACCTTAGGTGGAAAATTAGTTAAGTGCTTCTTAACTTAACAAATGGAAATATACTTATACCATATAAGAAAAAGAGAACATAATTATTTAAAAAAAAATTATTTTGATTTTTTTTTTATTATTATTATTATTATCAGGTAAGTTGGAGCGCGAACGTAATAAGTTTCTCGGATTTTTTAGAGCTTGATTTTCCGCTGAAATTAACAAAAGATATGTTAATGAAATAATATGAAATAATAGGACAAAGATATTTTTAAGTAATAAGGAAGATACTTACATCGTAATTTGCGTATTTGCCGGTGAAGAGTAGAAATTGATTCTACTTCATGGTTCTCCAGCTCCTCAACCCTATCTTCTGCGTCCCAGAGTGCATTAATAGTCCTTTGGTGAGCATTTTGGAGCTCTTGTAATGCATTAGTAGTCCTTCGATGAGCATTTTGGAGCTCTTGTATCTTGGTTTGCGAAGCATCTAATGCTTTTTTCGTTGCTTTTAACTCCGCAAGGCATGTTCCCAGGCCTCTGTTATAACAATCGACATTCACTGAGCAATAAAAAAAAATACATATACAGTATATAAAAATAATGGGTGGTTAGCAAAAGCTAAGTGAATAAGTCGATAGTCCTTGGAAGCATTCTTCAGGATTGTTCCATTTAAGAACCGAGACTGCCCTGGAGGTACAAGACCTCGTCTCTTCAGGTGACCCATCTAAGAACCGGACAGCTCTGGGAGTATAAAACTCCGTCTACAGGCGACTCCATTAGAGAAATACAACCATGAACCTTGCGTACGATACCCACTTTTCAAAAATTTTACGGTCGTCATACGCTTCGCTTTGAGCGTCTTAAAACGCTCCTTAGATTTTTTCTGCGAGGTTGTGGAACGGCGAGAACCCATAATGGCGTTAATAAAATATAATTGATGAAAAGACAAAAATTATTGAGCGAAAGTAAAGGGCATGGAATGATGAAAGGTAGACTTTATATAATAAAAATACGCGTCCTGAAAAACGCGAACAAGCTGATGAAAATACACGTGAATTTTAGAATAATTATTTTTAGAATAAGGAGAATAGCAACTTTAAATTAGTAATATATTATTTTGAGATTTGAGCCGATTTTTAATAACGTTATTCAAATTTATAGAAAATTCATTTTATTAAAATGTTATTTTTTTATTTAAAGGAATAACTGCCATATAATTTTTTATCTTTCTCACTTCAACATTAAATTACATGTAATAATACATTATATATTGGTATTATACTATCTCTATCCATAATTCTATATTACATGATTTTATGTCGTTATATACTTGACAATAAAATCTTATCTTGAGAATCATGAATCGGTTTATACCATTTAACTAGTGCAAGTAATTATTTAAATAGACCTGTCCCTTAAGGTCTATAGGTCCGGAATGTCTAAAAATTTGCAAATCACATGAATTTTCACTCTGGACCCACAATGGTTAGTATTTACGAGTGATAGTTTAGCCGTTTCCAAACTGATACATACGCCCAATTGCAACAATCATGATTAAAAAAAATACTTTTGTCAATTGATTGGTTACTATAAAATCGCCTTATATTGTTCGACATTCCAATTGTCGAAAACGGCAATAATCGTAGTATAATTATTTGTTAATATTTCACGTGAACAAACAAATCAATAATTATTTATATAAAACTTTCTCCATCCCTTTATCGAATTTTAGAACGATGGTTGATTGATTGTTTTGTTAAGTAAATTTCATTTTACGATTTTTAATAGTGATATATACATGATAATTAATTAAGTGATATCGATGGTATCAATTTTTAGTTTAATTTTAATAGTGATATACACATGATAATTAATTTAGTGATATCGATGATATTAATTTAATTAAGTGATATCGATGATATTAATTTTTAATTAAGAGATAACGATTATGATATTATTTTAATGATGTAAGTAATGGTTAAATAGGTGACTTTTCACCTTTCTTTTCGGTTCAATCTTGTTTCTTTACATTATTAAAATGAAAAAAAAAATAAATTGACGCTTATTCCTATTTCACGTAGCGAATCACATCCTCGTTCTCCTTCTCAGGGTCGCTCTCAGCAATATCATCAATCTCCTTCCTCTCACTCCCATCGACGTCGACGTCGACATCATTCTCGTTCTCTCTCCCCTCTCCCTCCTCTCTCTCTCTCGACGTCGACGTCGACATCATTCTCGTTCTCGACACCATTATGATTCTCTCTCCTCCTCTCCCTCCTCTCACTCTCGTCGACGTCGACGTCGACATCATTCTCGTTCTCGACACCATTATCATTCTCTCTCCTCCTCTCCCTCCTCTCACTCTCGTCGACGTCGACATCATTATCATTCTCGTTCTTCCAATTCTCATTCTCAACAATCCTCTCTCCCCTCTAGGGGGAGATCGTTAACAAAAAGTATTATTATTTATATTTTTATTGAAATTATATTTAATATGACCTGTACTAATTACTTGTAAAATAATAGGAAATTTGCCGGATTTATCGGAAGGTGGTTATATATATATATTATTATCAAATCAATTAAAAATATAATAAATTTATAATATTTTATTAACTTCTGATAGGTGGACAACAGCAACATCATCAAGAAGAGCAATCTTCGCAATCTTTAGGTGAGGACCCATTCATATCATCGCTTCATCAACTTCGCGCTTCTTTGCATAACTGTTTTTCCTATTATAAAATTATTAAATCAAGAAATTCAAGAACTAAAAAGCGCGGTATCACAATTGTCTAGTCGACTGGAGGCTTTGACAGGCAGTAACTCCAGCCATTCCAGTGATAAGACGATCGCGAGTATAACAACAAGTGTTAATCGAAGTCTATCACCCGTAATAAGCAGAAATAAAGGAAAAAAACTATCACCAATGACTCCAGGCTTTAAAAAAACACTTCGTGTAAGTTACACCTCTATTATAAAATATTTATCTTTTATAATCTTTAATCATATTCATTATTATTTTAAATAGGATGAAGTTGTTCAAATCATTAATAATTTAGGTTCCAGAATTTCGTTTGATGTTTCACAAACGTTTAGTGACCAGAAGAAATCAATAAACAAAAAACTTTTACCAGCGGTAAAAGCGGCAATGAATCCATCGATTGAAGTATATGATACCGAGATTGTTAATGTAATCAAACAGCTTCATAAGTCTCACCGAGATATCTGGAAAATAACCCAGGATGGCAAATTAGATACGCACAGTAGACGTCAACATATGACTTCTCGGCGAGACCAAGTACGAAATTTAATAAAATGCAAAATTTGTCAATTATTTCTAATTGTCTATGCAATCAATTAACATTATTAATTAACTATTAATTAACTTTTTAACAGAAAATGACGCGACGTAAACGCGGTTTACAACACATGATTAACACAAAAGACAAGGTTTTAAATGACTGCAAACCTCAAGAAATTACCTGGGACGAGTACATGAAAGATTGTGAAAAAATTGTAGTGATCTCGGAACTTCATTCCGATGAGTGGTCATCGGAAGATGAAAATCTTGCCAACAATGAAAAAAATCTAGAGAAAAGACCAGAACGTTTAGATAAATCGAATTCTGTAATCAAAATACATGAAAAAAAATGGAAATCTACGAGAGTATGTAAAGTTATTTCTTTATCAATATAACATTTATAAATAATATTTTTTTTTTAATTAGATTAGGAGAATTCTAAGTAGGGCGGATGAAATCGGGGAGAGTATTGGAACTGGTCTAATCCGTATGCGTCATCGTTTAGATAATGTCATCGATAATAAAAGTAGACCGACAGAAATAATGCCAGACTGGTGGATTTCTTCCACCTGGGCGCCAGTTAGCGAAGACAGCGAAGACAGCGAAGACAGCAATGAAAGTCATAATGAAGGTGGCGATAATAATGATGACAATAATAATAATGATGACAATAATAATAATGATGACAATAATAATAATGATGACAATAATGATGAGGATGACAATAATAACAATAGTGGCAATAATAATAACAACGAATTCGATGACAACAACAACAACAACAACGATAATAACCCTTTAGTAGTTTTATAAATATAATATATGTAACAATAATATAATAATAATATAATAAAAATATGATATATCCTTTAATAAAAAAAATTAGTTATAATTTAATCAAATACAAATTTTATATAATTCAAATTCGTCATTCCGATTTACATATAAACAATTTTATATAAGATTCATTTGTTTTTTAAAACGAAATTTTTTTATTTAAAGGAATCACGGCCATATATTCTTTTATCTTTCTCGTTCCAATATTAAAATCACATTTTATAAATTTTCCTAATATATGATGTACCGGTATAATACTATCTCGACTCATATCATAAAACCCATTTGTCCATAATTCTATATTACATGATTTTATGTCATCGTCTACTTGACAAAAATATCTTGTCCTATGATCTTGGGCCGGCCTGTACCATTTAACTAGTGCTAGCGAATAAGTTAATGATGATGAATTTTTTAAATAAATAGTATGTTCAAAATAAAATTGAACTTGACCGGGGTATGTGTCTATAGTTCCATCTTCCTGCTCAAAACGAGCTAATATGTATGATGATTTCTCATGACGAGCTGCCTGAATGGAACCAAATATATCCGCCCCAATTCTTATTCTACCGTATTGTATAATTTTGGAAATTACAACAATATCGTTATTTGGACCCGTTATAGAATAAATGGGGATGAAATGTTCTTCATACAAACTATTATAAAACTCAACCAGTAAGTCCAAGACGCGGTTTGGGAGAAATGTTTCTTGGCGCGGTTTCATTAGCAACCCGGGAAAACGTTCTGTTCCATAAGCCGATTCATTTTCGATAAGTGAAAGCCTCAGAAAATTTTGATACTCATCACTTGTAAAATCGTCAAGTGCAGCCAAGCTTCCTGCAGATTTTCTAGGCTTTATAATGTCCAAAGTGGTGTTTAATATATTGCTATCGCAATTTGTGAGGTAATAGTTTAAAAAGGAACTTTCAACCATTATTTTTAATAGCTCTGGTTCAATGTTACGTTTGCTATTTTTATACGATCCTATGTTCTTAAGAAATAAATTGGTCAATCTGTATAAATTAAAAAAAACAATACGATTTTCAAATCGGCGAAATTAATATATCATACCTAGAATTCCATTCATTCGTTCGAAGCTAAAACACCAAAATGAGGATAAAGGTCCATAATCTAAAGCGCATTCACATATGTGAAGGCATAAATGAAGATTTGGGCTTATTTTTTTTTGTCCGTATTTTTTTTCAATTAATTTATTCATTTCGAGTAGTTTTGTAAATGCTTCGTTTAGATCACTTTTTTGTAGTTCCCGATTTGTTAAAATTTTACAGGAACGTACGAAATAAGCAAGAATTTTTCGATCGATCTCTCCCAAGAGATTCCATGTGATAGGTATTGCAAAAATTAGAACAAACGTCTTCCACATGTCCGCCGTAAAATTTGAAAAGCCGTCGCCAGTGGCTATTCTAACGGGACGGTGACCGAGGTCACTTGGAAATTTTATCAAGTCGGCTCGCTCTTGCATTATTTTGAGCTTTTCATTATTTAATATACCTTCGTCGATCCAGAGCTTCATTACAATCCACTTTGCTACCCCGAGAAAGAGGCAGTGCATGGGATCAACTACGCAAAAGCGCACAGAATTAAAATAAGGTAATTGGTATACTTCCGACCAACGAACATGATATTGTGAGACATGAGCCTTACGCGATTCTTCGGTTGCACATTTCTTCCATTCACGTGCCTTCTCCCTTATTAAATTAATATCTCTCTCAACAAACCAGTCGTCAATGTCTTCAAACCCACCAAAATTGGGTTGATTATTTACCAAGTTTGCTGATTTATAGCATCGATAACATGCGATTCGAGCTGATATAAAACCACATAATTTTCGAGTCGCAGGAACGTCACTAGCACAACCTATTATCGCGCCACGGATAAAACGACCGTTGTTATATTCGTAGGTTTTTATATGATACCCTTCCCATAACCGATTCAGCTGATTTATGATGGGGTATAAGTAATTGTTGATTTCATGTTTCTTTGGCTCTTTAGGACCGGGTATAACTGCTAGTGTGAGAATATTGTAGGGCTTGAAACGTTCGCTTCGGGGTAAGTTACAAATAACGGCATATATTACACCGACAGAATATTGGGAATTTATATAGGGTTGAAACCAATCCATGTTTAGCATTAATCCGATATGAGTTTCGGCGTATTCTTTTTTGAAGAATGGTTCTCCTTTGCCATCTTCAAAACTCATCCAAATCCTCCCATCATAAATGTCAAATAAGGCTTCAGTTTCGTTTTCCCTTTCTGCCCACTTTCGACATGTCACCTCAAAATCTTTGCGACCGAAAAATAGGGTTAGTTGGCGCCTAATGTTAACTAATGGAAATGTCATTATCGGACGGATAATTGGATTATTTCCACCATCTTTATTACTGTCTATTTTTTTGACTAGAGGGTTATTACATTTTTGTCGAAATCTTTCTATGCTATGATTCGGGTAGTTTATAAAACTACATGTTGGTACTTCGGTTGTGTTTGATATTTCATTTATGTCATACAATTTGTGACATTTATTACATGCGGCATATTTGATAATATTCGTTGATATTCCCAATATTTTTTTGGCTACGTACAGGGAGGAAGGAAAAGATGAAAATTTATTTTCATCTACCGTTAAAAGAAAAAACCTTAGAAATTTAAATAAAGAATCTATTGAAACATTAGGAAGCTTATATCTTTGTTGATATTGTAATATCCATAAGATAATCCAGGTATAATTATCATTGTTGATATTAGGAAGTTTTGGTTCACCATCGTCAAAATCTTTTGACGCAAAATTGACTTCTTCCTCATCATCATCTTCAAAATCTTCAGAGTCTCTATATTCTTCATCGCTTTCAAAATCTCCAAAATTACTGTCTTCGTCATCATCTTCAAAATCGCTAGAAACACCATCTTCGTCATCATCTTCAAACCTTTCAGAATCTCTATTTTCGTCGTCATAGTCTTCAAAATCTCTATCTTGATCATCATTCATATCTCTTCCGTTATCCGGTAATAAATTTTCAAGAATGTGATCAGATATTTTCCCTTTCTTTGTGAATTTATGTTTTGCCGATTCATGTATAGGTATCATCTCGAGTAAAGGTTCGCATTCCATTGCATTATTATCGTCAGTATATTGTCCAACATCAGAAGGCCCAGCCTCTTGATAATCATCACCAAAATTATTAGATGGATTAGCATTAGAAGGCTCAGCTTCTTGATAATTGTTACTAAAATTATTATTCGCATAAGATATATTATATTTTAACCCATGTTTAGTTTTCGTTCTTAGGTCCACTAACTTGCCATTACATTCTTTACAAAAGCAGTATACTTTAGTTCTTATTCTTGTTCTATTAGATTTGGCAACAGCTCGAGGGTTAGACATTTTTTTATCTAGAAAATTTTTTGAAAATTTTTTTTTATATAGGAAATTTTTTTGAAAAATTTTTTTATCTAGGAAATTTTTTGAGATCCTGAATTAATATTAAAAGTTAATTTCTGATTCACAAAAAGCCGCTAGATACTTATTAAAGTGAAACAATCAGCCACATTTTTTTAATTTGTATTAATTATAATATTACAAATATTTACTCAAAATCTTTCGGGATTTTAACCAATTTATATATATATGATTGGAAAATACCACCTGACAGGCACTTTTGCGCCTCTCCCACCCCCTAAAATATAGCATAATGAATGTTATTAGCCATTTTTAGCAATAATACATGCTTTATTCATCGAATTATAAATTCCGAGATTAGCCAGAAAGATTATTTTCGCAAAAATGGGCAAACCATCGTTGAATTCTCGCAAATCCTCGCGAAATCGCAAAAAAAAATAGAAGAGAGCGAATGCTAAAGGAATTAAAGGGGTAGGATAAGGAAGTTGCCGATTTGCAAGTCCAGTTGCTGGACTTTAAAAAAGTTGTGTACGATTCGGGAGAGAAATTACTTAATAAGTTGGAGAAAAGTTCCCGTGAAAACAATAATTTGGTGGAGTGGTTAAAAATATACGACGAAAAAATAAAAGACTATGAAAAAGAAATTTATGATTTAAATTTACGATTATATTTTTCGCAACAACATCAACAAACGCAGCCGCAACAACAATCGCAACAACAATCGCAACAACAATCGCAATCACCTACATTTAGCAGCTTATCAGAATACTTCAAATTTCACAAGTCATGATTAATCAATTATATTTCATTTTTTCATTTTTTAATTTGAAAATTCCTTTATATTTTGTAAATATGATGTTTTTTTTTGGCTATTAAACCAGCTTCTTTTTCATAATATAAGATAAGATAATATTAATACCTTTAAAATCGATTTAAAATGTCATAAATTTTGTATAAATCTAATAGTAATTAATCATCATACTGCATGTAACAAGTATCTCAACGAACGATTTGTCCATCAGCGCCGAATGATCGTGATAAACTTGCATCTATCATTTTAGTAGTAATACATATGAACTATAATTTAAACAAAAAGTCAGTCTAGTATGGGGATCATCCTCCCTATCGACATGGGGAACATCTCCCTGTAGATGTTATTCATGTACGCAGGCAGAATGGAACTCAGAACTTTATTACATCAACGATGTTATTAGTGGTTAAATTTATGCGCTGTTTTTTTAATCAAGTTTCATAAAGAATGAAAAAAAAAATTTTGGCGATTTTGTATGTTATCTAGTTGAAAGATTTTATATTATTTTTTATTAAAAATTAATTGATTGAGTTATTTTTAATCAAAATATCAAAATCACGTATAAAAGTATAAAAAGTTATTCTTTTATTGCCCAATAAGTACTAATTTTCTGCCTTGGGCGCAGTTTGTTACTACACGTGACTGGATGACGCATAAGTGTCACGCGCCAGATGCATAAATCCTACAAAATCGGAGGTGCCGATCATGATATATTTGTGTATGTTTACCACGCTTTCTTCGACGATATTTATATCGCTTTTTTTCGTTCACATCACAGTTCGAAATATTTCCTCTCTCTTTTCGTTCACATCACAGTTCGAAAATATTTCCTCTCTCTTTTCGTTCACATCACAGTTTCGAAAATATTTTCTATCGCTTTTTGCGTTCACATCACGGTTTCAAAAATATTTCCTATTGCTTTTTCGTCACGTATCGCTATTTCGTCGCGTCACAGATTTCCTACCGGAAAAACAAACTTCCGTAAGTAATTAATTTAATTAAGTTTAATGATATTAATTGATTATTAATATATTTAATTGATGGATAGCGATGTAGTATAAATTTATTGATATGTGATAACGAAGTTAATAATTTATTTTATGTTTATTTTGATTAGGCAATTACGCGTTAAATGATAGGATGATTCAAAATATGTATATAAAGTGCCTTTTTATCTCTTGTCCGATCTTTAATAATAAATACCATAATGAAAAGATTTAAATTTTTACAAATTTCTCGGGATGCATAGGAACCTCAATACTAGATCTCAACAAAAAGAATCAGATTCCCGTTCTCACTCACATCGTTCTCATCAACGATCCCATTCACGTTGTTCCCATCGTCGTTCTCACTCACGTCGTTCTCATCAATGATCCCATTCACGTCGTTCCCATCGTCGTTCTCACTCACGTCGTTCTCATCAACGATCCCACTCACGTCGTTCTCACTCACGTCGTTCACATCGTCGTTCTCATTCACGTCGTTCCCATTATCGTTCCCAACCTCGTAGTCGTAGTCATTCCCAATCTCGTAGTCGTAGTTATTCCCAATCTCGTAGTCGTAGTCGTTCCCAATCTTGTAGTCGTAGTCGTAGTCGTTCCCAATCTCGTAGTCACCGATTACGACAACAACATATCTCTCCATCCCATTCTAGTTCCCCTATCCGTTCACGTCGACATCATCGATCACATAAATCACAATCTAGATCCCACAGTTCTAACCATCATCGATCCTATTATGAAGTATCTGATTCTAATGATCAATTTACCACTCTCTCATCCAAAGATTCATCACCACAAAATAGAGGGAGATCATTAACAAAAAGTAATATTATTTAAATTAGTCTTAATTACATTTCAAAACATATACCGATTTAACATAATTATTATAGGAACACTTACAAATCAATCTTCGATATTGCAAAATCAACCTTCCTCTTCAATTACTCCAGCTCTAAATAGCGGTATTATTTCCCTCACGCTCCTATTCTGACTTACATGTAAAAAAAAAATTTCAAAATGAATTATATTAAATACTGACTTATAATAGGTGGCGTTGAAAACCAAGAAATTCAAGAATTAAGAAATGTAATCTTAAATCTCACACAACGCTTAAATAACCTAACCGAAAAAAATGCTAGTCATGAAGAACCTTTAGTTAATCGTCCCAATAGAAGCTTATCGCCTATTCTTATTAGAGAACAGAAACGTGAGCTGCCACTCATGTCAAGTAATTATAAGAAGACACTTCACGTAAATATACATTTTTATTAAAATTTATCTTTATTAAATTAAATATTTGATCATTTAATGACTGTTTTATTAAATAGGATGAAGTAGTCCATATTCTCAATAATCTTAATCAGTCGCTTCAATTCGACCTATCAAAGACGTACAGTGAACAAAAAAAAACAATAGAAAGAAAACTTTTGCCAGCAGTAAAATCGGCCATGAATCCTTCTATTGTAGCATATGATATAGAGATAGTAAGAATCATAAAACAATTGCATAAATCTCGCCGAGAGATTTGGAAACTGCAAAAAGAGGGTAAAATGCCGGAACATACCAAAAGACAACACATGATATCCAGAAGGGATCAGGTATAAAATTCATTATTTAATAATAAAAACATATACAATTAATTAATTTTTTAATTTACTCTTCAATAGAAGATGTCCCGGCGCAGAAGAGGATTGCAGCACATGATATCGACACGAGACAAACTTTTGACTGAATGCCAACCTCGTAACTTAAAATGGGAAGAATTTATCAAAGATTGTATAAAGGCGACTAATACTTCAGACATACACTCGGACGAATGGTCCACAGAAGACGAGGAATTAGCAAACAAAGAACGCAGTAAAAATACAAGATCAGGTCGATTAATTAACAATAATTCAGTAATAAAGATTTACGACAAGAAGTGGCGGTCGTCGGGAGTATGCGAAGTCGTGATGTTATTAATGAATATAACATTTATGCTTAATAAATTATAAATTTTTATTAGATTCAAAAAATTCTACATCGATCGGAAGAAATTGGTATTAGCATCGGATCTGGTTTAAGTCGTCCACGTTACCGCTCAGATGAAAATTTTGACAAAAAAAGCAAACCAAAGGAGAACATTCCCAGTTGGTGGATTTCGTCAAGCTGGGTTGCACAAGAATCCGACGAAGATGGTGATGAAGAGGATAATAGTGACGACGATAACAATGACGATAACAATGACGACAATAACGACAAAGATAAAAACAATGCTAGTAACGATAAAAACGACAATAACGTTAACGATGATAATAACGATAAGAATGATGACGATAAGAATGATGACGATAAGAAAACCGATAATAATGATTATATTTTTATCGATGACAGCGATGAAAAGGATGATCCATTTCGACTAGTGGTTCCAAAAGAAATTATTAGGAGATCAACTACTAAAAAACGTTCTCTTTTAAAAAGTGAAAGAAAATAGTAAGATGATTATAGCACATAGTAATAATAAATATAGCAAGAATATAATAATAAATATATCATAAACTGCAAAATAAAAAAACGTATATTACAATGTGTTCATATAAATTAAAATCGGTCAATAATAGAAAAAAACGGGTAATGATGAATTACGAAAAAATCAAAAATAGAAAGATTCTGGCTTACTCGAAATAAAAACAGGCATAGATTATTTTAAGTATTGCTCTTACTGATCTATGAATCGGCATTTCTATTCAAATCTATTTGTGATCGAAATAAAAACAGGCATAGATTATTTTAAGTATTGCTCTTACTGATCTATGAATCGGCATTTCTATTCAAATCTATTTGTGATCGAAATAAAAACAGGCATATGTTATTTTAAGTATTGTTCTTACTGATCTATGAATCGGCATTCCTTTTCAAATCTATTTGTGATCGAAATAAAAACAGGCATATGTTATTTTAAGTATTGCTCTTACCGATCTATGAATCGGCATTCCTTTTCAAAACTATTTGTGATCGAAATAAAAACAGGCATATGTTATTTTAAGTATTGTTCTTACTGATCTATATATCGGCATTTCTATTTGTGAGAATGGCATGATTATCGCAGTCCGATTTTGGATGATTACTGCATGAATCTGCATGGTAGTGTAAGTCTGTTGTGCCAATTTATAAATCGGCACTTATTTTTTGAAAAATTATTATACGAATCGGTACAATAGGCAGTCCGATTTGGGAGATTATTGAAGAATCGGCAGGTAATATAAAATGTTTGTTGTTCTGATTTAAAAATCGGCACTTCTATATGTTATGAATCAGCATGTTTATTTTCATGCCGGCAGTCTGATTGTGATGATATTTTGTAAATTTATTTACAAGTCGGCAGTCCGATTATTGTTTGAATCGGCATGATGGTTTAAAATGCGGCATTCCTATTTTTTGTTATTAAAAAGAGGAATTTCTATTTTTAGCAATTCACGCCATAAAATCGGCTGAATAAAGCCACGAATCGGACAAATACAGCCAAAAATCGGCAGTCCGATATTTGACCGATTTTTACTTATTTGACGTGTGGCTGGTATTCAAAGTACTTTACGAGTAGAAGCAATGAATTCTATTATTGCATTTGATACAAATCAAAGTACTGGACTTTGTCAATTATTTAATATTCTAATGGGCAGATGTGATTTGGAAGCAAACAATGTTTTGATTAATCAGCAATTGCAAAAACAACCAAATGTTTCATTATCAACAGTTTATAATACAATATACAAATCAATTGATGAAGAAATTCAGAATTATTTGTTGCCTAATATGCATAATAAGGTTCGTATTCAGATTTCTAAAAGTTTCTTATATACAGCTCAACAATTTGATGGCAACCTTGAAGAATATATTAATGTAAGTAACTTTGATAACTTTTTATTTGCTTTTATTTATTAATTATATTATTCACTAATTTGTAATCAAATATTTAGTTACAGGGAGAAATTGATAATACAACCGAAGGATATCTTGAAGAAATGTATAAAAAACCGCAAATTAACTTGAAAACATTATTGGAATATGTAGAACAGCAATATATTACATCTTTGTGGATTATTAGACCTATGGTTTCAAATTGGAATCATCATATTTTGATCTTAAATGATGGATCTTTTTTATGCACATGCTTCACAATTATTAACTTCGGAATACCTTGTCGACATTTTTTTTGTTTAATGAGATATACAAGTAATGCACAATTTGCAATGGCTTTAATTAATCGTAGATGGTTTAATGATGATAAAGTTTTTGATTCAACAATAGATACTTCAATAACAAAATCAATTAGTATCGTCCAGGAAGAATCTTATATTGATAATCCGATAACACCAAAGTGTCAGATTTTAAGTACATTAAGAAGACAGTCTCATTGATACAGAACTGGTAAAAAAATTATCAAAACAAAAACAGCAATTTATTGAGGAACATGAGTGTATAACAAAAGCGTTGAATCTAGCAATTAAAACTGATTCTGTTGATGAATTAATTGGGCTGTGTAATAGGTTTATGTCTTCTCATATTCATCTTAATATTCAACAAACTAACGGAATATATCAAAATGATCCCAATTATATTCCAAATCCAATTGTATATAAAGTTCGTGGGCGTCCACCTAAAAGACTGAAAAGTGCAGTGGAAATTTCTAGAAATAAAAGGACTTTTAAAGAACTTATGAATATAAATCAAACTGATGAACAAAATGCAAAAACAAGTGCGGCTGCAGCTGAAGTAAATCTTCATTGTGGACAACGAAAATGTAAAAAATGTGGGCAATTAGGTCATTATCAAAAGAATTGTAATAATAATGTATAGATTTTATTATAGTGTAGAGATTTTATTGTAATAATGTCATTATAATTAAAGAAATTAAATTTATTAATAAACGTATTAATATACACAGTTTTCTTACAATTCGTAACTCTAAATATATCACGTGACATACTGTAAAGTGGTGTTTTAACTAGAGCTCTGCACGGGTCAGGTCGGGTCAGGTTACCTGGTTAACCCGAACTGAAATTTTTTTCAGGTCAGGTCGGGTCGGGTAAACCGTTCTGACCCGACTTGACCCATTTGACCCAAAAGTATTTGGGTCACTTCGGGTAACTCAGGTTACCTGAAGTTTTATTATTAAATATTTCAATTAAAAAAACGTTATGTAATGTTTTTTTTTTATTAATTATACAAAAAATGTCAGGTTCGACGTTTTTAAATTAAAAAAAAAGATTTTTTTTAATTTTTATTGAAAAAATGTCAGGTCCTGGCGTTTTACTTTTGTTTTTATATATAAAAACGCCGAAACTATTTGTTTTGGCATTTTTGTTTCGATCTTAGATGTAAAAACGCTGGAATTATTAGTTCCGGGTTTTTCATTTTGATTTTACATGTAAAAACGCCGGAATCATTAGTTCCGGCATTTTTCATTTTGATTTTACATGTAAAAACGCCGAAACTGAAAGTTCTGGCTTTTTTTTTTCAATTTTACATGTAAAAATGCCAGAATCATTAGTTCCAGCGTTTTTCATATTGATTTTACATGTAAAAACGCCGGAATCATTAGTTCCGGCATTTTTCATTTTGATTTTACATGTAAAAACACTGAAACTATTAGTTTCGGCGGTTTTTTTCAATTTTACATGTAAAAACGCTGGAATCATTAGTTCTGGCATTTTTCCTTTTGATTTTACATGTAAAAATGCCAGAACTATTAGTTTCGGTGTTTTTAATTTATTTGACCCAAATATATATCGGGTCAATGGGTCGGGTTAGGTACCGACTAGCACTGACCCGACTCGTGTCAGGTCATGAAATTGATGACCTGACCTGAATATTTTGGGTCAACCCGTTGGGTCACCCGATCTGTCAGGTCAGGTTGCAGAGCTCTAGTTTTAACCATATATATATGGTTATATAACCATAAAAGGTGGTGAAATAACCAGGATGGTGATCGTAACCACGGTTAAGTTTAGCAACGGTAAAATATAAAATAGTATCGAAATTTTTAATAAATGTAAGTAAATTAACTAACCTTTTTTATTTACTTTTTTATAATATTAAGGAAGTCTCTGAAGTCTGAAATAAAAAAAGTGAAAAAAAAATAGATTGATAATCAATAGCCGATCTATTTTTGGGACACTCAGACTGTTCATGACATCCGAGACGGAAGGAAAATCTAGTGATACAACATTCCACACCATTTGATTTGTTGGGACATTGTGGGACATGGACATTTGGATAATATCCCAGACCGTCTGTATCCAAACCTTATCGTTCGGACATTGTCCCATACCAACACTGTATGCAGGGATTGCAGGCAATGTAGCAATAACTGTTGGAGATGCATTTTTCCCTTCACGTGCTGATGTTGTTAGAACTAACTTTAAAGTTGAAGAGCAGTGGAGACGTGCAGGTGGACGTCCTACTAATCGTCCTGTTAATGGATTGGGAAATCATGGAGGTCCATTTAATGCTGCTGTCCAGAATCAGCCTATAGTCTTACAGGGGATTCTTCTGGATTAAGCATTCATGCATATGTGCACAAATTTTCCAACTGTCGTGGAAGAAAGACTTCAGATACGATTTAGTAATCTTTATCAGGAACAAGGTGAACCTGTTCGATCTTTCTATAAATGAATTGAGAGGGCTGGGGGTATTGTAGGATATGATCAAATCATGGTTTCTCACCAGTTTTATAGAGGACTTTTACCAGAAAATGGCATTGAAGCTTCTAAAGTTGGGGACGTATCTCTTGATGTTTTACTTAATAGATTGAGTGATCTTGAGAGACGAAAGGGTGAAATGTTCTATGGGTTACAAAAATGTCAAGATATTGAAAAGGCCAAAAATGATGAATTGGCTGGCTATATTCATCCTATGACTCCACATGAATGTGCTGTAGTACAAAGGTCAACAGATGTTATTACTCAAGAACGATTACAAGAAATACTTAAGGCTCAGGCTGAGGAACTTACTAAGAATTTCCAGGCACAGTTTAAACAATTACAAGCATCTAAGCCAGTTCGTAAGCCACCAGTCTATAGACAACAAATTAAACCTATTCGACCAAAGCCATGGCCACGCGTTATCCAACAAGAAGATGATGATTATCCTGATCCCGATTGGGATGATCCATTACCTGATGTTGGTGATGATCCTGATGCTCCTGCTTGGACTTTGGATAATCATCAAAATGCTATTGATCTTATTATGGGATATAAGCGTGGGACGTCTAAAATACTTACAAATCAACTTCAGAAGGCTAAAGATAGACATGATGATTGGGAATTAGCCTGAGCAATGAGAAACCTTGATCTTAACGATGATGCTATGGACATTGATACTGCGAGCTTTAGTGAAAAGGTAGAATTGAGAAAAAAAGATGGTGATGTCTATATGGTTCGTGTTGGGTCAAAAAAAAGTAGGTTCGAGTATCTCAAAACTTCTTAAGTCATTCCCGAATAAGACAGCAGTAAGCTCTCCTAGTGTGCCTTTAAGGGGCAAAACAACCCCTATTAAGATTTCTGTAAAAGTTACTGGTAGTAAGTCTACACCTGCAAAAGCTGTTATTAAGAATGACTTATTAAGCCTGTTAAGGTCTGCAGACTTTAGAAAATTACTTTGTGAGATTCTTCAAGAGGAGATGATGTCTGCTAGAAAAGTCAGAGATTCCAGAGGTTCAGGATTTAGCTGAGGAGGAACAAGAAGAGAATATTAGGGAAGACTATCCTATGGATATTGACATAACTTGTTTGGAGAATACTAAAGATCTTTTAGTACTGGATGGGAAGGTTAATGGAATAGCAATTCAGTGTTTAGCAGACACTTGTGCTAATGCGTCTTTTATTCAGAAAGAAGCTGCTGAGGAATTAGGGTTGGATATCGACAAGAGTATTACATACAACATATCCGGTACTCCAGGAACAGGTAGGATATTCGGCATGGTAAAGGGAGTGTCAATCAAACTTACCCCTGATTATGCTATCACTGAAGATCTTGCAGTTTTAGATGGATACAAGCATAGAGAGATTGGGTTAAGCCGAACATGTCTGAAACGTTACAATTATAATGTCCATGAATCATGTAAACATATAGCCCTTACTTGTGATGAGAAGAATTTTTTATTCCGATAGTTCCTGATACTAATCGAGGAGACAAAAAATAAGGCCCTTTAATTCTTCTATTTTTTTATTCTCAAAACTTGCGAATTAAGTCAGGGACATTCTCCTCCAACCAGTCAGCAGGTTCCCAAGTAGCCTCAGTGTCTGGATAGTGCTCCCACTTAACCAAATACTGGTCTTGACCTTTTCTAATGCGACGCTGAAGTATCTGCTCAGGAACAAATCTTTCAGGTTGTCCTCTTATCACAGAGTCAGGTGGGAGCTTTTCATTAATAGGAACTACTTGCAATTCCTTTCGGGTATATGCACATCTGGATATACCTAATTGACCATGTGGTCCGTTAAGGAGATATGTAGGAGGCTGTTCGGGTGAGAGTATCATTTTTTTAATTACACGAATGTTTGGGTTCCATCTTATGTCTCCTGTACAGAATTTTCTGTGAAGTTTGTTACCAAATACAGAAATAGATTCATCTAACTTGACTCTGACACGTGTTCCTTCAGAGAGGAGTTCCATCTTTTTTGACACTTTAGGTGACCCTGTCGGAATGTCTGGGGGATTTCTTTGCCAGAGTTCATTTACTTTACTAACTACATCATGGAAATCTTCTGACCATTCCACGGATGTCACCCTGGTTTTCAACTCCTATGTCACCATTCGTTTGAGAAGGGGTTCTTGGATGGCTTGGATAGCTCTTTCAGCATATGATTGCTGTTTATATCTACCTGGCTCTCCGAACCTCATCATCACCCCTAGGCTGTTCAGGAAAAAATCGCGTACCTAACCATTGGTGAATTCTGATCCAGAGTCTGTTTCCAGTCGATGTGTTGGTAGCTTAATATGATTTCTTCTGTAGATTTTAACAAATCCATTGAGAACCCTATTTGCAGTCTTATCCTTTAGGGGTTCTGCATCAACTCGTTTACCTGCAACTTCTACTACTACAAGAAAATAGTGGAATCCTTCGGGGTCAACTGGCATCTCTGCGAGATCTGCCTGATACATCATATTTGGTTTTCATATAACTACTCGTGGATGCTCTGATGACTTCTCCTTTAGGGGCTTTTTGTATAGATTGTAGTGCTCTTCACCTTTTAGAATTCGTGCTGATACTCCAGAGAGATTGTAGTACTTATAGTAATTCTCTAAGTGTGACATATTACGACAAATTAAAGGAAAGATTTTGGACTTCAAATCTCAAGATAACATGATTTTACTGTCTAAAGTGCAAGAAGGAAACTGAGACTACTAGTGAAATATAAGATATGACCACAAATGGACATTATCAACTACATGGTGATTGTACAGTTTGTGGCATGCATAAGAATACTTTTACTGGGGTAGACTGGGTGATTAAAAAGAAGTCTAAGGAAAAGAAGAAAGAAACTGCTGCCAAAAGGCATCAGACGGCTTACAATCAGCAATGCAAGAAACTTGGACAGAAAATTTTAGATGCTGATGACATGTGTAAGGCGTGTATTGATAAATGCTTTAAGGAGGCAAAAAAGAGGAAAACAGATTAGTACTGTCTTCTAAACTTATCTGGATACGCTCTATTTCCAATACTCATTGTTCAATTATTTATTTTTTCTGACAGGGCAAGTGGCCATAGTTCAGTGGTCATAGTTTGGTAGTCATAGTTTGGTGGTCATAGTTTAGCTGTCATAGTTCAGCGGTCGCTAGTTCGGTAGTCATAGTTCAGCGGTCATAGTTTTGGTATTCCAGGTAAGTAGATAAAGGGCGGTTATAACTTGAATCAGGTTTTGGAGTCTGAGGAGCTAACTAAGGTGGCCATAGTATTATCATAAGTTTTTCGAACTGTAGCCAGTACTATGACCGGATATTCTGTCTGATTTTGGCTTTATTCGTGTTTTTATCCACTTTTTAGTAGTCTGGTCATAGTGGTCATAGTGGTCATAGTAGTTTTTATATAAGAAAAAATGGAGAAAAAAAAAGAGTTGGAAAGTAGTGTGACCAGCCATGGCCACTGTGGCCATGGCGGTAGTATATATGGGGATGTCTAAGCCCCGTAAGAGCCAAATAGGTACTGCGAGGCCATGAGGCTGAGGTGAAGGAACGTAGTGACTACACATCCAGCCCAACAACACACTTTCATTTTTTCCTTCCCTTTCATTTTCCCATAATCCTTTCATTCTTCCCTTCATCCCTATAAAAAGCTTTATCCAAAAACTATGTAAACTCCATAATATAAGGTCATTAATTTCTGAAATATGAGCCTTATATGGAAAAATGTTGAACTTTTGGTAAGTTTCACAATGAAACTGCGAAACTACTTTTTCATTCTTTAATAAAACGTTTTTTAACATTTTGAAAATATTATTCTTTTTTTTTTTAATCAGAACATTGGCTAACATTCCGATTTTTTATTTCATTTATTAACGAAACATTTATTATCGCTATTTTCGATTTAGTTGAAACTGATTAAATTATAAATAAAAATAATAAAATACCGAAAACACTTACGTCACATGTTGATCAACAATGATCAGCCAATGAAATTTAAACACATAATAATTTACTGAATAAAAAAATTATTTTTCACGTTCAAACGTTCAAAAGAAAAAATTTTAACATTATGCCTTTTGCAACCTTACAATAATTAGAAAATTTCACCAACCATTTAAAAACAATAATTACTACTTTATAATATTTCAATTATCTGTAATTTGATTTGAATAATTTTTTATTTAAAGATTTAAAGTTTATATAATTATAATGATTTTTTTTTAAAAAAAAAAATCAAAATCTTAGTGTTCTGTTAATTTGTAATTTAAATGATTTTTTAATTTTTGAAAGAAACAAATCTTTTTCTAATCATAATCCAAAAATTGCCCTAACTCAAGTACCCACCGCATTTATCTATAGATATAAATATTTATCTCTAGCTGTATATAAAAATATCTTGTTTATCCAACAAGGTCTATAATAAAATGAATAAAAATAAAAATCAGTTAATATTACCAATATAATAATAATAAACTTAGTTTACCTTTAAAATAATGTTAAACTTTACAATCTAAAATACTGGCAAGTACTTTATTATTATTTAATAAGTATTTTCAGTTAAATACTCCAGTTAAATAAAAAAAAACAATAATATTTAGTGTGAAGTTACAGTTTTCAGTGAGGGACTGCTATTATACTCCCATTTAATATATTCAGTTGGAGTTGAATCGCTAGTAATCTCCCATTAAAACATTACGAAAATAAAAAAAAATAATAAAAATAATACATGAGTGGCTTAGCATGATGCGTCAATCAAAATATTTTATATGTTCATATGTGAAACGTGATGCTTTATTAGTACAGTTTCACAAAATTATGAGTTTTCAGTCTTTTTATTATAATTGATTGACAAGCCGCAGTTTCAACCAAATTGAAAACGGTGATAATATTTTGAATTATTCTTTTTTTTATTTTTTTTAATCAGAACGTTGGCTAACATTCTGATTTTTTTTTATTTTTCTTTTTTTAATGAAACGTTTATTAACGTTTCGAATTATTATTTTTTTTTGAATTTTTTAATTGGAACATTGCCTAACGTTCTGAAATATTATTTTTTTTATTTTCTTTTTAATCAGAATATTAGCTAACGTTCCAAAACATAATATTTTTTTATTTTCTTTTTAATCAGAACGTTGGCTAACGTTCTGATTTATTATTTTTTTTAATTTTTTAAATCAGAATGTTGGCTAACATTCTGATTTATTAATTTTTTTTAATTTCTTTAATCAGAACGTTAGCTAATGTTCTGATTAATCATTTTTTATTTGGAACGTTGAAAAACGTTCCAAAATAATATTTTTTTTTTAATTCTTTAATCGGAATGTTGACTAACGTTCTGATTAATTTTTTTATTTCATTTTTTAACGAAATGTTGAAAAATGTTTTGTTAATAATTTTTTTTCTTTTTTAATCAGAACGTTGGGTAACGTTCTGATTATTTCATTTTTTACAAAACGTTTTTTAACGTTTTGTAATATTTTTTCATTTTTTTTTAATCAGAACATTGGCTAACATTCCAATTTACGTTTTTATTTCTTTTTTTAACGAAACATTTTTTACATTTCGTAATACTATTTTTTTTCTTTTTTTTAAAAAAATTTTTTTAATTGTTTGTTTTTTTACGAAACGTATCTAACGTTTCAATTTTTTATTTTTTTTAGGACTGCGGCTTTCTGGATGGCTCACGGATGGGAATTTTGAAGGTAAACACAGGTCGAAAAGTGAAAAATCAGGCATCAATCAGTCACCAATCGGTCACCAATCAGGTATCTGGTTGGTGACCGATTGGTGACTGATAGAGCTCCGAATTTGACCTGACAGATCGGGTGACCTGACGGGTTAACCTGAAAAATTCGGGTTGGGTAGCAGATTTAATGACCCGACCTCAGGTTGGGTCAGTCACAGTCGGGTACCCAACCCGACCCATTGACCCGGCATATTTCGGTCAAAAATAAGACGTTTCAGCATTTTATATATATAAAAAAATGCCAAACTGACCTGAATCCGACATTTTTTCATTAAAAATAATTACAAAAACGTCTTTTTTTATTAAAAATATCGGGTTCGATTAAAGAAACAAAAAAAATTGTTTCTTTATTAAAAAACGTCAAACCTGACGTTTTTTATTAAAAGAAACAAAAAAAATTGTTTCTTTAATTAAAAAACATCAAACCTGACGTTTTTTATTAAAAAAAACAAAAAAAATCATTTCTTTAATTAAAAAATGTCTAACCTGACGTTTTTTATTAAAAGAAACAAAAAAAAATGTTTCTTTAATTAAAAAACGTCGGGTTTGACATTTTTTCATTAAAAGAAACAAAAAAAAATGTTTCTTAAATTAAAAACATCGGGTTTGACGTTTTTTCATTAAAAGAAACAAAAAAAATGTTTCTTTATTAAAAAACGTCAGGTTTGACGTTTTTTCATTAAAAGAAACAAAAAAAATGTTTCCTTAATTAAAAATGTCGGGTTTGACGTTTTTTCATTAAAAGAAACAAAAAAAATGTTTCCTTAATTAAAAAACGTCGGGTTTGACGTTTTTTCATTAAAAAAAACAAAAAAAAATGTTTCTTTAATTAAAAAACGCCGGGTTTGATGTTTTTTCATTAAAAGAAACAAAAAAAATGTTTCTTAAATTAAAAACGTCAGGTTTGACGTTTTTTCATTAAAAGAAACAAAAAAAATGTTTCCTTAATTAAAAAATGTCGGGTTTGACGTTTTTTCATTAAAAGAAACAAAAAAAATGTTTCTTTAATTAAAAAACATCAGGTTTGACGTTTTTTTATTAAAAGAAACAAAAAAAATGTTTCTTTATTAAAAAACGTCGGGTTTGATGTTTTTTTATTAAAAGAAACAAAAAAAAGTTTCTTTAATTAAAAAACGTCGAACCTGACGTTTTTTATTAAAAGAAACAAAAAAAAATTGTTTCTTTAATTTAAAAACGTCAGGTCTGACGTTTTTCATTAGAAGAAACAAAAAAAAAGACGTTTTAGCGTAATAAAAAGTGCCAAAACGTTTTTTTGACCCAAAATATATCGGGTCAATAGGTCAGGTCAGGTATCCAAACTGACCCATGATATTCGGGTCGGGTCACCAAATTCATGACTTGACTTGGGTCGGGTCAAGTCAATTACCCAACCCAGCCTGACCCATTCGGAGCTCTAGTGACTAATTGGCATTTTCACCAAATACCGTCACCAATCAGGCAGTTTGCTAACTTTTGATCCAGTGATCAGAAAAGAATGAAATATAGCTCATTGGAATCGTCTCAACAAGACGAATCTAATGGTAGTAAAATCGCATCTCTAGGATTAATAGTTAATAAAAAATTAAATAAAATATAAATGATACATTTTTATTTTTATATTTTACTTAATTTCTCATCAAGTATTAATCCTAGAAATGCAATTTTACTACCATTAGATTCGTCATGTTGAGGCGATTCCAATGAGCTATATTTCATCTTTTTCTGATCACTGGATCAAAAGTTAGCAAACTGCCTGATTGGTGACGGTATTTGGCGAAAATGCCAATCAGGCACCAATCAGTCACCAATCAGCTACCTGATTGGTGACCGATTGGTGCCTGATTTTTCGCTTTTCGACCTGTAAAACCTTCAAAATTTTTTTGATTTTGTTTGTTTTTAACAAAATGTATCTAACGTTTCAATTTTTTATTTTTTTTAGAACTGCAGCTTTTTGGATGATTCACGGACGGGTAAAATTAATTTTTTTTTTAATTTATTTTAACGAAACGTGACTAACGTTTCATTTTTCTTTCTTTTTTAAGTCTGCGGATTTCTTTTTCTAAACGAGATTTCAAAGAACTTTTAATATTATGGTAAGTTTTGCAACGAACGTTGCGAAACTTCATTTATTTTTTAATTTTTTTTAGAAACGTTTACTAACGTTTCTTTAAATTCTTTTTGTAGGTCTTTTTTTTGGAAAACAGGAAAAAGGGTAAATTTCAAAGCATAATTTTACGCTTCGAAACTTTTAAAAAAAATTTTTATTTTTATTTTTATAAGGAAACATTTCTAACGTTTCCTTTAGAATTTTTTTGTGGTCTTTTGGGGGTAAGTTTCTTTTTTTAAAAAAAAAGGATTAATTTTATATTCACCAGTAATATGATAATTTTAGTTTTATAAGTTTTATATTAATTTTGTTTGTATTATGTTTTACAATTTCATACACGTAAATAAAAATTTTTTTATGAATTTTTTTAAACTGTAACTTTTTTTCCAATTAAACCCATACAACTCAATTTCATAAATTAGAAATGAAATTTATAGAGAAATTTGTGTTTTTATAACACTACTAATTGTTTAACTCCTAAAGTTTTATATTTTTTATTTAATAACTTTAGAGTGTAATTTCACTACTTTAGTCAAATGAAATCAATTTCTTTTATTAATTAAAAGTTGTTCAATAGAGCCAAAACTACTTGTATATTATTTTTTATAAGTGTAGGTATAATACATATAAAAAAACCTATATTTTTCATAATGGTACTAACTTTCAAAATTGTTTTTTCATTTATTAACTTCAGAGCGTAATTTTACTACTTTAGTCAAATGAAATCGACTTTCTAAATTAATTGAATATTGTTCAGCAAGGTCAAAACTACATGTATATTAATTTTCATGAGTGTAGGTATAATATATATGGAGAAACCAACATTTTTCATAATGGTACTAACTTTCGAATTTTTTTTTTTCTGTTTACTAACTTTAGAGCGTAATTTCACCACTTTAGTCAAAATGAAATCGACTTTCTAAATTAATTGAAAATTGTTTAGCAAGGTCGAAACTACTTGTATATTAATTTTTGATTTTTTTTTTTGTTTATTAAATTTGGCGCATAATTTCACCACTTTAGTCAAATGAAATCGACTTTCTAGATTAATTGATAATTGTTCAGCAAGGTCGAAACTACATGTATATTAATTTTCATGGGTGTAGATACAATACATATGGAGAAATCTACATTTTTCATAACGGTACTAACTTTCAAATTTTTTTTTTTGTTTATTAACTTCAGCGCGTAATTTTACCACTTTAGTCAAATGAAATCGACTTTTTAACTTAATTGAAAATTGTTCAGCAAGGGCAAAACTACTTGTATATTAATTTTCATGGGTGTAGGTATAATACATATGGAGAAATCTACATTTTTCATAATGGTACTAACTTTTGAATTTTTCTTTTTTCCATTTACTAACTTTAGAGCGTAATTTCACCACTTTAGTCAAATGAAATTTACTTTCTTTATTAATTGAAAGTTGTTTAGCAATATAAAATCTACTTAATATTGTAGGATTTATTCATTTTTTATAATAATACTAACTTATGAATTATTGTATAATATATTATTATATTTAAACTATATATTTTATATAAATATTTTTAGAAAAAATGTATTTGTAACAGCCTGTTACATATCTTATTTGTAACATCCTTTTTTTATTTTTTTTTAGTAATAAATTTAATATGTGTTTCACAAATAAAATTTTTATATGCAAAATTTAATTTGGAAAACTTTTACTTAATGTATTTAAGACAGTTTCATAGATAAAATTTTAAGTTATAAGCAGTTTTTAAAAAATTCTTTTGTTTTAGTTACACAACTGATCTTTTGTTTTTATTTACATTACGCCTGATCTTAAATTTTAATTGGATAAAATTGAGGGTTGTTACAAATAAGATGCGTAACAGGCTGTTACAATTAGATTTATCCATATTTTTATTAATAAAATTATTATTTTTTTCAAAATAAAACAATTTAAATTTTAATAAATTATGTAATATAGGTGAACTTTACCTTGGGTGAATTTCACCACTGGTGAGCGTTAAAATCACCCCAAAAAAATTATTTTTTTATAAGAAAACGGTTTTAATGTTTCTTTTATATTGTTTTTTTGTAGGTATTAGAGGTTAGAACCGGAATCAGTTATCAGATTTATAACCGGGTTTAACCGATTCGAAATTTAAACGGTTTATGATTCGGTTAACCGGTTATATTCAAACCAGTTTAAACCGATTAACCAGTTATATTTAACCAGTTTAAACTGATTAATCGGTTATATTCAAACTGGTTTAAACCGATTAACCGGTTATATTTAACCGGTTTAAACTGATTAACCGGTTATATTCAAACCGGTTTAAACCGATTAATCAAACTGATCAAAACTGATTTTTAATTTTTGTGAATGGTGACTAATGAGTAACGACTTAATGTTCAATATTTGTAATTAACTGACTACAATAACCCAATCTAATACATTTCTGGTTAATTGAAATTTTACTGGATTTTTTTTATTCTGATGGATTAATACTAACAAAAAAAAGTATAATTTATCTTATTAATTGCACTTTATTTGTGGTCATTTCCGCTCTGTTAGTTACCACTTCTATAATAATAATTATTTTTATTTTTCAGTTTTTTAACGTAAAAGCTGAAACTACCTTTTTAGTCTTTTTTTTTTATTAATTTTTTTATCCCTTTTTTTATTATTATTGTTTCTTTAATCAATTTACCAAAATTTTTGGAATTTTTTTTTAACCCAAAAAATATTTATTCTTTTTTGGGTCAAGACTATAAGATTAGAACTATGTCTTACAGCTTTTTCGATATTTAATAAGATTTTTTTTAGTCAATGATATTGGTTTCTGATGTGAAATTTTTTTTTTAATTTTTTTTAGTGAGAATTTTTTTGATTTAGTGAGAACTTTTTTTGTTTATTGAGATTTTTTTTTCAATTTAGTGAGAAGTTTTTTGATTTATTGAGATTGTTTTTTTTCAATATTATTTCCGACTAATTAATTTGAGTGAAAATTTTTTTTCTTGATATTAATGAATTTTTTTTTTAGTGAGATTGTTTTTAATTATATAGATATATAACCATATTAATAATTTGTAATTAAATCTATAATAAATTTTTTGATAAATCTATATAACTATAACGATAACTAAAAAAATTTGTCTGACATTTGGATTTATAATTAAAACCTGTGACATGATCTATTTATTCAATCTGACCGTGTACATTTCAATCAACTAATACAATTTCAGTTAATGAAATTTTACCTTAATCAGAATTATAATTTTTCAAACCGAAAAACCCTTTCTTTTGGTTTAGTTTTTTTTAAACCGAAAAATTTTTCTCATTCTTTTCACGTTTAGGTTTAATTTTTTCACTCTTTTTGGACCAAATTATTGTCCTTTTTTTTCGGAATTTTTTCGGTACTTATTTTTTTTTCAGATTCCTTGTTTTTTCAGAAATTACCTTTTTTGAACTGATCTCTTTCTTTATCCATTTTCTTTCCCCAAACTTTTTTTAATTTTTTTTTTCTTTCAATTTTTTCTTAATTATATTAATAATTATATTGGATTCATGGGGTATATTTGCAGTCGGGTAGGTGTAATTTATTAACTTTTCCTTTACACCGTTCTCTTTGAGTATAATAATAAAAAAAATAATAATAATAAATAATTATATTTACAAAATTATTATTTTTTTTAGGAAAATTGACTGACGTTGATAGTAAGATTAAGATTTTTTTGATTAAATTGGACGCTGGATAAATAGTTTGATTTTCAAATTCATGAAAAACTTGTGACTTCAAATCTCATAGTATTCTTCGCTACGCTCAGAACAATGAGTTTAACTTTATATGGTATATGTTGTAACTCAGGGGTACAAAATCTGCATAATTCAGAATATTTCATAATCTGGTACAATGATATTTTCCAAACAAATACGTAATTCAGAATTCAAAATTTAAAACACTATTTCGGACACAACTATAATTCACTGCGCATATTACTTTTTTTATTTTCTAAGAATTTATTATTATACTTTAAAAAAATAAATAAAAATAGAAAATGATTTCTTTTTTTACTTTAATTTTTTTGACGAAAAAATAAAGGCAAATCAAAAATGGAAAGTGATTTCCTTTTTAAAATCGAATCTTCTTTTTCTGAATTGCGTTATTCAGGTTTTTTTTAGTTTTTTAGCCATTTAAAGTCTGAAGAACGTTACGTTTCATTTTTCTGATCTGATAATATAACTGAAAAAATTAAGATATGCGGTCATTATCAGAAAATAAAAATGAATGCCGGAAGATCTTCACTTTATTTCTATAATCGATTTGATGATCTATTAAAAAAAGAATCTTGACGTGTAATATTTATTTTTAGCCACAAATGTAGTAATATAACTCTTTTTAGTATAATATACGTTCATTGTACATAATAAATGACAACTTTGTTTACTGATCATATGTGTGAAAAAAAATCTCCTTTTGTTAAAAATATCATACAGATACATTCCTTTTTTTTTATTTGAAATTGATTAAAATTGTATTCTACGGTAATATGATAATCTTGAATCAAATAATATTTATAATTTCGAGTTTGCAATTTACAAAGAAAAATTTAAAAAAAAAATAACTTCAGACGATGATACCAGAACTATACGGTCTACACCATCTACACCATCCACAAGCCGAAGACGGATTGATATTACCCGTAGTAACAAAAGCCATATCTCTTTTTTCTTTCGCACTGATGAATCAAATTTTGAAATTGCATAATGTAAAATTTGTGAGCGTGCCAATCAAAATCCATATCCATACAGTTATAAAGGTGGTAATACGTCAAACTTGATCGCTCACCTGTGTGACAAGCATGGCATAATCAAGGAAAACTATACCGAATATTTGGATGTTAATAATGAGGTACAATATTGCTAAATTAATAAAATATCATTTATATGACATAATTAAATGACTCGAATTTTTTTATTAGCCAAAAGTTGTACAAACAAGCACAAGCAATCATCCAAGTACATGTTCTCCGGAAAGGCAAGAACTATTATCACGAATGTTGATGAAATTTATTATTCATTTTGTCCTGCCTTCATATGTTTTACAAAATGAGTCCTTCTGAAAGTTTGTTTATACTTGTGAACCAGGATTTAAGATCCCATGTGAAAAAACAGCAAAAGGGTTAATTCACGAAGCCTATAATTGGTGTCATAATCAGCTTCAATCACTCCTTCTAAATAGTGTAACAGCAAAACCCTGAAAAATACATATGGAAGTCATAAATGATTGGCAAGATTTTGGCCTAAAATAAGCAACTTTTCAGGGCCGGAATTATGATAATGCTAGCCAGTATCAAAACGGACAATAAAATTTAGGCCAGCACTATCTAAAAAAGGCAAGATTTTTATGAAAATTTAGGTTCTTTTTAAGCAAACTCAAATGTGACCTTTTTATGTATTTTTCGGGATCCTGTAACAGCTATTCACTTAATAACTGACCTATGGACATCAAAATCTCGACATAGTTATCTTGGTGTTACGGCAACTTGGTTATCGTCAGATTTTAAATTTAGAGAAGTCTTACTCTCTTGTAATCATATTGAATATCCGCACACTGGTGAAGTCATTAGTGAGGAATTATTTCAAATAATTCATAGATGGCGTCTTGATAATACAGTTTTTACCATAGTAACAGACAATGCTGCCAATATGCTGAAGGGGATAGAGCTATTGCACAATAATTATTTCAATGTAATAAGACGTCAGCCATGTGCGGCTCATACACTGCAATTATCAGTGCAAGAAAGACTAAAGCAGTGTAAGGAGATTCATTGCCACATTAAAAATTTGCAAAATTTTTTTCGACTCCCTAAACAAGCTCAACGACTACGTGAGGCATAAAACGAAATGAATCAGGACAATCAACATTCAGTAGTAAGTCCTCTGGATGTTTTAACGGATACAAGAACTAGGTGGAACTCTACATATCTGCCATGGAAACGAGTTCTGGAACTACATAATGCAATGAGGTTTGTCTCGGCAACTTTACTTTCAAAGCCGGATCGTACTTCACAAAGGAAGGGGAAAAGCTAGAGAAATTATGTTTATCAGTTGAAGAGAAAGAGTAATTAATATTAACTTATTGTTTTTATAATTATATTTATTAATTAAACTCTATCTTTAACGAAAATTTTTTTGGTTTACGTATAGGTTTTTACAAGAAATGATGAAGTTACTGGAACCAATTGAAAGAGTAACCCGATGTTTATGTGGCGCTGAATATCCAACGCTTAGTTTTGTTTATCCGTATATGGAATTGCTCAAAAAGAAATTTGCCCCGAAAGATAATAAAAGTGTTCAAACTTACATAAATCTTATATATGGTGAAAGTTATGAAGACGATGATGATAGCGTTACAGATGATGACATTCCTACTGCTGGTGCTCATCAGCATTGGCAATATGCACATAGGCAGTTTTGTCAAAAAATGAAAAATACTCATGTTCAAGGACAGAATATCAGAAATCAAGTACGCTTTTCTAATACTGAATTGGACAACTTAGATCCAAATAGAGTAGAGTATTTGCCATCTATTTCTACTAACGGTTTGCTTCAGAAAGTTCGTGCTGCAATTTATTTGTCAATGGATGAATTATGGGCAGTTTTAACAGATATTGCTTTAGTTGCTACATTTCTTGACCCTAGATTTAAACATTTTCATTAGTCAACAGAAGAAAATCGAAATGAGGCGCAGTGTCTAGTACTAATCTTATATGAGGAATTAAAACAAAGTTTAAATGCTCTAGGCATTGAAGAACCTTCAATTATGGATAAAAGCTATGAAGAAGATGATTTTTTTTTTGAATTAGAAAGCGGTTTACAAACAAATCCTGAAGATAGCGAGGTAGCTTGTTATACAAGGTTAGAGCCAATTGGAATTAAAAATGACCCATTGGAATAGTGGTCTAAAAACAAGGTCATCTTTCCTGTTCTATCCCAATTGGCACGAAAATATCTTTCTATTCCGTCCACATCAGTGCCGAGCGAACGTTTATTTTCAGATGCTAGAAATCATATTTCGGCAAGAAGAACCCACTTATCACCTGATTTGGTGGATAAAATGTTATTTTTAAAGCGTAATAGTTTTTATTTTGAAATTTTCCCATCTAAAAAAGAGTAATTAAATATTTTTTCTTAGTTTATAAATATGAACAATTGAACAATAAATAAATAATGAACAATTAATAATTAATTAATAAATAATGAACAATTAATAAGTTCAAATTATATCATGAAAATTTAAGCGTTTAATAATTAACTGTTAATAAGCATAAAAAATTTAACAGCAGCATAATAATTAAGAAAAAAGCATGCGATACAGTATATAATGTGAATATTTCATGTAATATTTTATTATTAATATAACCGTTTAATTGTTGCGATAACTTACAATAAAAATTGAGGTAATAAAAAAAAAGAAGCTGATGAATTGAAATCGGTTGCAACAAACTGGTTGCAATTAGAGTTCCGAACAGGTCAGCCAAATTCAGGTAACCTGACCTGACCTGACCTGAAATTCAGGTCAGGTATGAGATTTTTAAAAAAAATTCAGGTCAGGTATGAAGATTGACCTGACCTGATTGACCTGTTGACCTGAAATTATTGATTCTACTATATAATAAAAGTGAGTTGCAGTATTGCGATTCACTTTTTTATATTGATTTTATATAATAAAAGTGAGTTGCAGTATTGCGATTCACTTTTTTATATAGATTCTATATAAAAAAAGTGAGTTGCGGTATTGCGATTCACTTTTTATATTGATTTTATATAATAAAAGTGAGTTGCGGTATTGCGATTCACTTTTTTATATAGATTCTATATAAAAAAAGTGAGTTGCGGTATTGCGATTCACTTTTTTATATAGATTCTATATAAAAAAAGTGAGTTGCGGTATTGCGATTCACTTTTTTATATTGATTTTATATAATAAAAGTGAGTTGCGATATTGCGATTCACTTTTTTATATTAATTCTATATAAAAAAAGTGAATCGCAATACCGCAACTCACTTTTTTTATATAGAATCTATATAAAAAAGTGAATCGCAATACCGCAACTCACTTTTATTATATAAAATCAATATAAAAAAGTGAATCGCAATACCGCAACTCACTTTTTTTATATTAATTCTATATAAAAAAAGTGAATTGCAGTATTGCGATTCACCTTTTTATATGATTTTAATATGAAAAAGTAAATCGCAATATTTTCAAAAAAAATGTTTTATACCATTTTATTGATATTTTAATAAAAATCCTGAAAATTTTCAGGGTCAGGTCAAACAGATAACCTGATATAACCTGACCTGACCTGACCTGAAAAAAAATTTCAGGTCAGGTTTATCAATTAACCTGACCTGACCTGACCCATTCGGAACTCTAGTTGCAATCGGTTTAAACCGATTGTAACAAACCGGTTAACCAGTTTAAATCAGTTGTAGTAAAAACCGGTTAATCAAATTGCAAACTGATTATAATCGTTTTAAACCCGGTTAGTAAAATTCAAATCGGTTCTAACCTCTAGTAGGTATTTCTTTGGAAAACAGGAAATGCAAAGGGTAAGTTTTGAAGCACGCTTCAAAACTTATAAAAATATTTTTTTTTTATTTTTTTTATAAGGAAACGATTTTAACATTTCCTTTATAATTTTTGTAGGTCTTTCAGGGAAGTGCAAAAGTGCAAAGGGTAAGTTTCGAAGCGTTTCACTTCAAAACTTTTTAAGAAAAAATTTTATTATTTTTTTTATAAGGAAACATTCTAACATTTCCTTTATATTTTTTGTAGGTATTTTTTTGGGAAACGGGAAATGCAAATGGTAAGTTTCACTTCAAAACTTATAAAAATATTTTTTTCATTTTTTATAAGAAAACGTTTCTAACGTTTCCTTTATAATTTTTGTAGGTCTTTCGGGAAATGCAAAGGGTAAGTTTTGAAGCGTTTTTTCACTTTGAAACTTTTAAAATTTTTTTTTATTTTTTTTATAAGGAAACGATTCTAACGTTTCCTTTGTTTTTTTTTTGTAGGTCTTTTGGCTCGTTTTCGTTCCAGAATATTGAAAATGGTAAGTTTCAAAGTGAATGCTTCACTTTGAAACTTTTTAAAAAATTTCTTTTTTTAAAAACATTAGGAAACATTTCTAATGTTTCTATATGATATTTTTTTGTAGGAATTTTTGACTTCGAATCTTGGATATTATGGTAAGTTTCAAAGATTTGAATTATAAAATTAATTTTTTTTAATTTTTATTAGGAAATGTTTATTAACGTTCCTTTATTTTTTTTTTGTAGGTTCAGAAGTTGAGTTTGAGAGTTTAAAACAGTAAGTTTCATTAAAAATGAAACTTATATTTTTTTTAATTTTTTTATTAAAAAACTTTCTAACTGAACGTTTTCTTTCTTTTTTGTAGTTTGGGAATATCTGGTATTAGATACACAGTAATTTTGCACGAAACTTTTTTTAAAAAATTTTTTTATTAGGAAACGCTTACTAACATTTCCTTTATTCTTTATTTTTAGATTTCAGGATATCTGGATAAGGGCTAACATAAAGTTAAGTTTCATTTCGTCATGAAACAATATCTTCAAGAAACGTTCTAACTGAACGTTTTCTTTTTCTTTTGTAGGTTCAAAAGTATGGAATTGGATACGGGCCATGAAATGGTAAGTTTCGTACATTTCATTACGAAACTTCCATTTTTTTTTGTTTTTTTTCTTAATTAAGAAATGTTCTAACTGAACGTTTCTCTTTTTTTTGTAGGTTCTTTTCGGCTCTAAATTTTCTTTCGTAGGTCAGCTTGGTACTTGGATTTTTCTTTATAGGGAAATGTAGAAGTGCGCTCCAGATGAATCTGGTCAATCCGTCATCCAGATGATCACGTGACAGATCAATCCGGATTAAAAAAATCGGATCATCGGATTATCCACGGATTGACCGGATTGATTATAATTCCGGCCAGAATTAAGTAATCAGCATGGAATTATCCTTTTTAGGGTATGAGTAACATTACACAAATCCAAAAAAGGCAATTTTATTTCCCAGCAAAAATGAAATTTTGGGTTTTACAAGAATCCTAAAAAGGATATTTTTCACTGATTATTTAATTTCAGCCGGAATTTATGATTAGGTATTTAACTGTTGTCATGTGATGCAAGGGTATGTCGATCATTTCCAATTTTGGAAATACCCATTCCACAAAAAACTAGTTTTTCTAAATTTAGTTTCCGGTCATGTAACATAAAACTTCCTAAAAAGGGGCACGGTTAAAGCGGGGCAGGGCTGCAGTGGCTCAAAAAATTTTGTACCGGATTCTCCCAACGGCACATAGCGGGAAAATATTTACCCACAGTGGCACAGCCATCACAACAGTGTCGCTGTGGCGTGGCAGGGCCGGTCCTTTGTGACGGTGTAGTTTGTACCAGCACTCGCCACACCCACGAAGGACCTCTCAAGCTCAGCCACGGCTCAACGTTGTGCTGGCTGGGTGCCACAGGTAAATATTTTACTGCACATGCCATATCGGGAGAATCTGGAAAATTTTTTGAGCCACATTAGCCCCGCTTTAGCCATGCCCTTAAAAAGGAAATTTTTTTGTTGATCCTGTATAGGATTGATGGTCATCCATCCAGTCTATTTGACGGATTTATCTGATCAATCTGAATCTGCCTATTAGATGGATTGATTCTAGGATGACTGGATTGACCAGATTCGGAGCCTACCTCTAGGGAAATGAGTAAGTTTCATAATATAACATGAAACTTTCTTTAATTTTTTTTTTAGGAAACGTTAATTAATGTTTTCTTTTTCTTTTCTGTAGGTTTTGGATTTCAGTTTGGGTTAACGGTGAGTTTTGCAGATTTGTGAAACTCATTATTATTTGTATTTTCTTTTATTGAAAACATATTGTTAATACCCATATTTCTTTTATTTGTAGACTTCAGAATTCTGGGCTAAAGATTGGTGAGTTTCATAACATTTTGTTACGAAACTTTCCTAATTTTTAATTGATATTAGATCGATCGGATCGTAAGTTTTGTAATTACAAAACTTCTATTTTCATTTTTTTTTTAATATACTGTAAACCATTTTCTAATATTTCTTTTATTTTTGTAGGCTTCGGTTAGTTTTTGGAATATTGGATAAGATTGTGTAAGTTTTGTTAACAAACCTTTTAATTTTTGTTTTTTCTTATTTGAAACCCACCTTGTTATTGTTGTGTCACCAGGGGCACTATGTCAACAGAAATTTAGTACGTTGATCGCTTAAAAATCTGTGGCAATCCAATTTAACAAGAGGGATTAATTTTTATATATTTTACATTAGATAATGTATTTATTTGTATTATTAACTGTATTTATTTATAAATAAATTAACAATATTTTAACAATAAATGAAATTGTAAATATATTAATAATATACAATAATATATGTTAATAAATTAGATTAATACTACAATGTACGATGACTAAAAAATACCATTGCTATATGCGTTTTAATATCAATATACGCATTTTTATACATTGTATATACATTTTTAAACTATCATTGTTTTACTGTATATTGTTTTACACTTAAATGAGTGTTGATTTACATGTTTTTCAACGTTTTTAGGTGGCGTTAATTGACAAAGGGTTCGTTTTCCTACGTTTTTTGGCATTGAGCAACACATGGTGTTTTTTAACACTTTATATGACTGTTTAAAACTTGCTGATGCAGGTGAAATGAAGAAAATTATGACCGTGATGTTGATAGCATTGAAAATATGGGTATATTTTTTACAAAGTTTCTTTCTAACTTTTTTTGTTATATGTATTTATATTAATCATTTATTAACAGATAAAAACAGGTCACAAAATGATGACATAAAAGCAGAAGTTGTTCAGAGCGCAGATAACAGAGATTCCAGTATCTTCATTTCAGATAAGAGAAGTGGTTCTCATATACATGAGATGATTGATGCAGGAATTATTGTTCTGGAGGATGAGTTAAGAATTGACAGAAAATATCATGGTATACAAGTCAACATAAGGTGTAAAATTGCAAAAATAACTACATCAGGAAATTTGTTTAGGCGTAATTTAGTGTAATATTTTGGAGGTGGTGTAAAATTTCGAAATATTACACTAAAAATGTAATATTACAAAAGTTTACACTTTTAAATTTGAATAATTATAGTAATTTAAGAATATCTCGCTATCTACTGATCCAATCAAGACGATCTATAGATCATTGGAATCAGCTCATCAAGACGAATCGAATGGTAGTAAACTCGCATTTCTATAGTTGATAGAACGCTCTATAGTATGCAATAAGTTTTAAATTAATAGAAAGTCATCTATCAAACGTAGAGATATGATTATACTACCATTCGATTCGTCTTGATGAGCTGATTCCAATGAGCTATAGATCGTCTTAATTGGATCAGTAGATAGCGAGATATTCTTAAATTACTATAATTATTCAAATTTAAAAGTGTAAACTTTTGTAATATTACGTTTTTAGTGTAATATTTCGAAATTTTACACCACCTCCGAAATATTACACTAAATTATGCCTAAACAAATTTCCTGATGTGTACTCTGATCAATGTAGTCTGGAGCAACGATCAACAGCTTGGATTTTTTGCTGAGCTCTCAGCTACAAAAAATTTTATCATGCCGGAAGGGATATAATTCTTCCTGATCATTAGCCGTAGCAGTTGACGATGATTGTTTCCCTACTGGTCTTTTGTGTGTGGGAAAGGGTAAGAAAATTGAATTATAAATTCATAGCTTTTATTATAATGGGTTTTAACAGGTATGAAAAGATGGCTGACGAACTTCCTAAAGATGTCACAAAGTGGAGTATAGATGATGTTGAAACATATCTGACATTTAAAATGGACAAATTTGATAAAAATGATATCAAAGTGATCAAAGATGAAGGAGTTGATGGAGAAGGTCTCCTTCAATTAGATAAAGGTATTTTTACTTCGGAGTTCAAAATTAAATTTATATATGCAGTCGCAATCATGAAACTAGTTAAAGAGCTCAATAATAAACGAGGTAAGAATTAATGAAATTATTCTTTATCATGGAAGAATGCAGGTTAATATGGCAATTTATTTGTTTGAAGATAAGAAAGTAGAAGAATGAATGGCATCCTTATCCCTTGATAAGACAAAAAAGACTCCAGGTATTTTTTTTATTTTAAGTGCTCATTTGGGAGCAAACCAGTAACAGTTTTGTTTTTGAAAAATAGAAATTGATGCATCTCAAGTCGTTAATGCCTCCGCAAATGTAACTCTACAGTATATCAGTTATTCAAGGAAGAGTATATCAGACAAGGTGACATATTGCTTTATTGTAGAAATACGAATACTCATGGCACCGTTAGTTCCGTACGCAAAATTGTGAATGTCAATGGAGACAGTCAAATTTCTACTTCACTTCCAGATAATTTTCAATCATTATTATCTAAACATTTAACTGATCTTGAAAAGAAAGTTGTCAAAGACATTAATAATGATCGTAAGTTAGATGGTGATAATAAAGTAACTCCTAACAAAAACCCTTTTCCATACTTTTATATTGGGACTTCACTTTTTGAGCTGAGAAAGAAGTATGAAGAAAGAAATACAAAGAATAAATAGTATTTGTTATGCGAAACTGTATAGTAGTTGTCAGAAACCTTATAAATAATAAATTTTCGATTAATTATTTCCTGATTTAAACACGGAATCACGCTATCACCGTAGGCCGGGGTAGTTCAGATGAATCTACATTGTGTTACTGTAGTCCGGAGCAACGATCAACAGCTCGGAGGATGTTCAATGATCCACATGCATGTACTCCTGTGCGACAAAATAAATGCGTCATACGACAGGGTCTGTAATGGCTGGATTTTTCACATATACCCTAACTCGGTATTTTTTCTCAAATAAATTTTTTTTTAACTCTTGTCCTCACGTACTTCAATTTCCACCAATAAAATTTCACAAAAGTTTCTATAAAAGCTGAAAATGTCTATCACGTTACTTTGCATTTTTTTTTTTTTTTTTTTTTTTAAATAGTAACGCGTTTATTAATTATTTGAATTTATACAATAAATTACATAATTAAAAGTAAACACCTAGAGCTTGAAAAATTCAAACCCTATAACTAAGTATTTATCGAACTATACCTAAATCACCTAAATCTATCGTAAAAATCATAATAAAAATTTCACGCTACATCTAAATATCGCTAAACTAAATCTAAACTAGAGCGTTCGTTAATTTAATTGTTGAATTCCAAGATTTAGCTATATTAATACCTTCTGTGATTAATCCTTTCAATTTGTCTAACGTTACTAAGCTAATTTGTCTATTTATATTTGTATTTTTTTCTTTTTTAACTAAATTTTCTTTTGTTTTTTGTTTTTTCATTTTTCCTGGTAATATATCCTTGTCGATTTCATCTTCTACTATATCATCGTTTGCGGCTCTTCTCCTTCTAAGATCTATTTTTTTAATTTGTTCTCTTTCTTCTAATCTTTTAATTTCTTCGCATCGTGGTATCCATATTCGTTTCTTAATCTCGTCATACGTGAACATCCAAAGCTTTTTGATTAGATCTTTAACTTTTTTCTCTTTAGATAAATCATTGAATTTATTATTATAAATCCCTCTTAATAATTCCCATTTTCTGCTTTTCCCCAACAAAATATTTGAAGGACTTTCTATTATATTAATAAATTCACAATTGTAGTTTCTTAAGATATCTAGTTCTTCGGTTTGGTTAGAGTTATCCAAAACTTTTTCGAAATTATATGGTGATTCTCGTATGATTTCATCAATTGATATATCGTTATCTTCACATATCCATATGTGTTCCCAATCTTCCGTGAAGATTTTCCCACATCTTATACATTTATCTGTATCAATTTTGTTCGTGTTTCTTTTAAATAAAGTGTTATATGTGGGCAATTCTTTAAGTAAATTTTTGATTCTGTATGAGCGTTCAATTGTGTCTCTATCACCACATTGTCTTTGCGAAAATTTAACTCTATTACTAATAAATTCAAGACTTGCGATCCAGTCGAATTCGTTTCTATAATTGTACATAAATAGATCTTCTAACCTCTCGCTGTTTAAAATTTCATTTTTCCAAATTGCTAATGTCACTGCTTTCCTCCAAACTCGGAATCCTCCTGTTATTAATTTGTTATTCCAAATTAAATTATATTCATTCGTAATTAAACCTTCGTCTATTAATTCAAAATTATATTTTATCTTATCTACTATCTTATTGTTCTTTAACATTTCCTGCATCTCTTTTCTTTTTTCTTTTATGATACGTTACTTTGCATTGTCAAACTTTCTCTGTCAAAATAAGTAGGGACGAGCCTGTTAGTGAACTCAAGAAGGTTATTAAGGCGGAAAAACAGAATGACTTTGCTGGTGTGGACGCAGACAAGCTCAGGCTATGGAAGGTAGAAATTGGTGGCGATCACCTTGACGATCCGTTGAAGAATCTCAAACTCAAGGACAGTGATGAGTTGACCGCAATAAACGAAATTGGGGAGTACTGGACCGAGAAGCCGACTAAGAAACATATTCACGTCCTAGTTGAACCTCCCCTATCAACTGCTTCTTCGGACGAGGTATTGGAATTAAGAGAGAAACTCGCTGCGTTGCAGGCATTACTCAATAAGTCCGTGCATGGTACGTATTTTTCAGTGACGGAAATTTGCCAAGAAATTTGGGCGACCTGAGGTCGCTGAAATCTTCAGGTTATGAGGTAATACCACTGTTCGAAAATTTTGCTAACCCTGTTGTTGCATTACAGAGTTCGACGTCGTCGTTAGCCCGAAGCGGAAGTCAAATAAGTGGACTGCAAATATCGAGCATGCGACTCTCGAAGGCCTCAAAGATTATATACGTGAATTGTACAAACTACCAGCGCTTGAAAATGATGGGGCAGTACTAAACTTTATGTGTGATGGGGATAGATACTTACCTAGGAACGACGTCACATTCCAGGAGATGTTGCAGTCGTTAGTATCAAAAACCAACCTTAAATTTACCGTATTCAATGAGACGCCATCGAAACCCTTTTCAGATTGGTCATTCCCGAAAGTTTGTGAACTTTACGGTCTTAGCGATGACCCAAATCCTAGTATAGATGTATATCCCATTTTTTCTTGCGGTAGTGCTGACTTGAATAACGAAAAGTCTCAAGCCGTGGTTATACATCTATTGTCCGAACTGAAACTCCGTCAAAAGACTACTCCACTCGACATGACATATGAGGCAACGAAATCCATTTATTCTTACTGTTATCTGGCCAGCGGGGTATCGTCTACGAAAAAAATTTCAAAATCATACCGGGGGCAAGGAAATCTCGATTATGCAATAGAATGTCGTTCGACTAATAGGATCGTTGGTTTAGTCGAAGTTAAAAAAGATGACTTTAAGCAGGGATTTGCACAGGCCACCGTGCAGATTTGACATGTCGTAAACGCAAAGTGGACGAAATAGAAGATTCCTACGGTTTGGAGAAAGTATGGGGGATTGTGACGGATGCGGAAAAATGGTACTTTATGGAGTGTAAGCTAGATAATGAGGGAAAGCCATCATTTAAGTTGTCAGAACCAGTGATCGTCGTATACCAAGATGAGAATTTACAGGATAAGGTGGAAAAGGTCCTCGGACATATTGTATGGTTGCTGGAGGAGGCACAGAAGCCGGAGTATGATTCACAAAGTGAAGGGAAGGTAATATAATCTTGCAGAAAATTCACTTCGTGAGCACAGCTCAGATACTGTAGTATAGTCTTATTTCGTCATGTATTATGAGTAAAGGCACGAACCTTTGTATTTTTTTCACATGTATACTGAGCTTCGTCCCGAACTTTCGGCAGAGGCCAGTTCCACTGTATTTATCTTTGTATGTATTAATAAAAAATTTTTGCCAAGAAATTTGGGCGACCTGAGGTCGCTGAAATCACGTGATTTCCAAATTCCGAACTTATTTATTTCACTTTCAACTCCTGAATTCATGAATTGGAGTATTGGCTTTGGTTTACACTGCAAATGGAAGAATACATCAACAATTTATGCGATTAAAAATTTGTCGATAATAATAAAGAGGTATGTTACTCATTATACTTTTCGTTTATAAGAATAAATATTAAAGTACACTTTCTTTCTAGGTTTATTAAACGAATATTGTCATAATCATATAATTCCATTTATGGAGTTACGAGATCAGACGGTAAAATAACAATTATGTATTAATCTATGATTTTTATTGTGAGTAATTGTTAATATGTTTTGATATTTAGATGAGAAAAAAACATTCGCTTGTTCTTGAGTATGCGGAGGTAGAACAGAGATTTTTTAAGGAACGATACTATAACTTTTTAAATGGAACGAATTAAAATTTGCCAAGGAGATTGCAAGTTCGATTTTATGGTTACATGATGATACGGGAATCATACACGGTGATCTTGTAAATATATTAATATCGATTATTTTTCATTTAGTTGAACTAGTTCATTATAATATATGATTAACATCATCCAAATCATATCTTAATACATCAACATATGATAAAAGTGGCGGATTCGGATGTAAGGATCGGATTATTATAATGCTGAAGTATGGGGTGTAATACCCTATGTTGAACCTAAAATGTTTAATCAAGAAACTCTATATATGATAAACGAGAATTGCGATATTTATAGTTTAGGAGTATTATTCTGGGAATTAACAAGTCGTTCATCACCTTTTAATTATGAAAAAGAGGATCGCATTTCTCTTATGTTTAGCATTCTTAACGGGTTAAGAGAAATACCTATACCAAACACGAATGTTAAATTTATTGAGCTTTATAGAAGTAAGTATGAAATAATTCCTATGGAGTTGATATGGTTTTTATCGTAAACTAATTGTGATCCTTTTGAATAGAATGTTGGGAACACGAACCAGATAAACGGCTAGATATTCGCCAAGTAAATTCAGGTGCTGAACAAGACCAGAACTTAATTGATTCTGTAGATAATAATGTATCTTCCGTTTTTTATTCTAATGAAAGAGATATAAACGAAAAAATAGAAAGTGAAGATTCTGACTTGTCGAACTGCGAAAAAGGATGCGACATAAACAAGTATGAATTAACTAGAACGTAACTTTAGATTTATTCATATATTACTTTTGTTTAGAGAGTTTTATTCAAATAGAGTATTGTTACTTTTTTTTATATCAAATTTTTACACAAACACTTATTTCATATGATCCCGCATTTTATCTATCGGGACGGGTTAATCCACACAATGATACTGCCTCTTTAAACCGGAAAATAATTCACTTCTGTGAAACACAGTTGTTCCTTATTTAACTCAAACTGATTACGTTTTGGTTTGAAAAACTATTAACATCAACGTTTTATACAAAAATAATTTTCATTGCAACGATAGTAAATGATAGAGCATACTTTACAAAAAGAAAACAGAAGTGGGCGAAACTCTCATCAAGCTTATTTAACTGAGTTTTCGCATCATTTAAGTCGTTTATTATGTAACTTTTTTATCACCTGTCGAAACAATTAAAGTCCTTCATTTCACTTCGGACTAATTATCTTGGTAAAATCAATGCATGTAATAGTACCACACTAAAAATTTATAAGTTTTTTTGCCACAAATGATAGAATTTTATTTTTACGAAATTGAAGAAATTATGTCAATTGCGCATTCTGACAAAACCTCTCATATTAAAAAATTATTGAAAAGGAGCCATATTTTTAAGCAAAATGTCCTTGCTTTATTTCTAGTAATTGTCTAACTCTAGTTTTAACTAAGTAGATACAAAAAAATTTATATATACAGTATATTTCAGATACAAAAAAAAATATACATATTTATTTAGTTACACGTTTTAAGTGAATTTGTTCTAATTTCCAATGCGTGTCTTGATTATTAGCACTAGAAACAACCGAATTACCAAAAAATCCTCCGACATTTGCATAATCATTTGGATTTGCAAAAGATTGAATGGCTACCAAATCGGAAGTATGTGTATTTACAAGTTTCCATTCCGATGCTTTACCTGTAGTACTTTCAAGAGCAAGAGGTTCTCCGTCCTTCTTGTATGTGACTAATAACTTAATATCGCTATTGGGACTAATGTAAGATTTGCCATCTGCAGCAGTAGTTATTTTCCACGTTTCAGCTTGACCTTTGTTTGTTACTAGACCAACTTGAGGAGTTTTAGAAGTTTTATTTATTGCCCAATATTTTTTGGTGGTAAAGTCTTGAATATTATAAACATTCTGCTGAGACGACCCGACAACGAGAAGGGTGGCTATAAGGAGCAAAAAAAGGTTGAATTTCATTTTGTTTCTATTTTTACTTTTTTTTGCAGAGTTGAAAATTTTTTCTATTTTTCAAATTGTGCAGAGTCAAGGTATTTATACATAAAATCGGTATAGAGGCTTAATGCTTGGCGAGGAAGGCTGAGTGCTTAGAAAAACAATTCTCTCGTCTAAAAGGGATTATCGACGCTTAACTGAAGCTACGAAAATAATGACACGTCATTAATGGCTTAGTAGGCTTTGAAAAAATGAAGTTGTGCCACTATGACGATGAAAGATGTCGTGGTCATGTATCTATGACATGTGTTGCCGGAAGCCATGGGAATTGTTCTTTCAATAACGCTTCTTTTTGGTATTTTCATACACTTTGCATTTGATCTAACTTGGAAATTATTCTAGAGGTTACACTGAAACTCCGAAGATTCCAATATGTCCTCTTACTGGTATTTTTTGATAAAAGTTCCACACACCTGCAACTAACCAATGAATTTCCGTTACTGATGTAAGAGATAGTATCACTCATAATTATTAAATCCGAAAATAGAGAAAAATAAATATTAACTTTGCATATTCGAACAAACATGTACATACTTATCGTTATCGAAAAAAATAAGTCCGTAGTATGGAACATAACTCGTGTCAAAAATCAATCTTTATTACAATGATAAATGTACATGCAGTTAATAAATGACTATATGAGAGAGCGTATCCCTTGTAGTTCCTCCAAAGAGCACCCAAATGCCTATTTCTTACTAAGAATATCGAGAACTTTCAATTCGTAATTTTTTTTTGCGGAACGTGTCACTTTCTTCATCTCAAGCAATAGACCAATCGTAATATCATATTTGTCACCTAATATATATTCTAGGCGAAGCAGTGGGCGAAGTAAAATTTACATACATGTTCGTTTCTTCAGATCCCAAGTATAATATTATAACGTTGAATTTTTTAGTAAGTGATTCGTATGATATCGTAAAGAGTCACAGGTGATCGGTTCCAATTCTAGATTTTATTTATCATCAGCGAGCATGCTCACGTAGTACAATATTGATCATGTAATATTATCCGCAGCACAAAATTTCTCAACAACGACTGTGACCTTCGGGTCACGGTTGCTCATGTTCTAAGGCCATCACAAATAAGAAATAGTAGTGCAGATCATATAAGCCACAGGGCATGATGATATAATAGATTACTCAATTAGGATAGGCATCGTATATTGGAATTCCATTATTGAATAAACTTCGCAATATTGTATATTTTTTTCGTTCCCATAGACAAAATATAACAAGACTAGTGAAATATTAAATGTTCGTGTGAAGTGCCAACGACAAAAACCGAATACGGAAGACAAGGATAACAGTAGTTTTCACTATATGTGGTGCATAATAATCATGCTGCATAATATTGTAGTTGACAGGAGCCAATAACGGAAAAATATACGGAGCGACGGAGCGGTCGGAGCGTACTATTGGGTAATCTTAAGGTATGGAGGGAAAAAAATATCGGACATAAATAATACGAATACGATATCTAAAACAGAAAATATATACAATAATAGTTCTTTAAATTGTAATGTAAAATGAAGAGGATAGGAGTAAAAAAATATAGATGCCGGGATGACGTCTTCACCTTGTTCAGTATTCAGGTCTTGGATAAAAACAGCTGCACAAGTTAGTTTCTACGCTCTGCACGGGTAATTCTTCTAGCGTTGTTCATCGCCCTATCTGTAGAGATACTCATGATCATTATTTTCGTTCTCATGGTCATTATTTTCAGAGTTAAATAATTCAGTGATACTGATTTTAATTTAGTGCGACAGAATTGCGGCAAATTGAGATTACTAAGACATTTAAAGAACGGGTAACATTATGGACAATGAATATAAAACAAATGTTAGTGGTTAAAAACAAAGAAAAAAATAAAAATTTATCATCCAGGGAATTTTCCAATGAAACAAGTTGTACTATTGTTGTAAGAACGTGATCAATATAATAAAACGATAGCTGTTTGATTGTCCAATAACAAATTACATTAATCCGGTTATTGTTTCCTAAGCAACGCCACAACGGAAAAATTATCCGCAATTAGTTGTGATACGTGGCACCTTACAGACGATTTGTAGCAAACCAACCGAAAAAGCTGCGATTGGTTTTTATTATCACCCGTTTAGTAATGATATGCTACGCAAGTGACCACAAGATTATCACAAACGTGCAATGAAATAATTCGTGTAACGTCAATTACAGCATATATAATATTTGCATTCCACAGAAAAAATGTCCTGATTACAAATTATTTCAAGCCGAAAAGCAATAAAATTTTTCATTATAACTGCTGTGCTACTACAATCTCATAGAGCGTTACATAAATTATTTTTGAAAGAGAATAGGTAAGGAGGGTTTAATTGACAACGAATTTTGGATACATGAACGGGTTTGACCGTTGGGATCTACATATTGTAAAGAACTCACTTGCTCTGTGGAAGAAATGTTATTTGTAGAATCATGAGAAGAATACCATTTCATCATTTTCCTAGGTTCTTTCATCAGGAGTTTAAATAGGGTGTAAATTTACGAAACTATACACATATAGAATCACACCTATGACGGGTATATACGAAGCTGCAAATTTGTGAATATTATTTAATAATGAAAATTCTCGCATTTTTTTAATAACAAAAAATTTTTTAACAAAATTAATTTCAATTTATTTTACATACCTTAAGAACCGAACCGAAAACCTTATCACTAGTATATCATAGCTCACGACCTAACCACTATACTATTTAACTTTTTTTTTAACTTTACATATTATATTCTATATTTATTCATAAAAATTAGGTTTAAATTACATAAAATTGTGTATTTACACAATTTTTTAAGGTGTAAATTGCCGAAATTTTCTATTTATATAAAATACATATAATTTTTTAAAGTACAAAATACTAAGGCCAAGTAAATAAATTTATTCGTTTCTCATGACCGGGCGGGTCATGTAAATGTTACGAAAAAATAAAAAAATTTATTTTATTTGGTCATGTGATTTTGGTTTTGACCAATCATAATCATAAAAAAATAATTTTTTTTCCACCCGGTGACCCGGGCAAAAAATTTATTAAATCAACCAATCATCATCTAGGAATCAGCTAAATTTTTTTTCCGGGCGGCCGGGTCAAATTTAGCAATTTTTTTTCATGAGAAACGAATAATTTTATTTCTTTGGCCTAAGAGTATTTTGACCAATATATTTATATGTAAATTACTTAAAATTGTGTATTTACACAATTTTTTAAAGTGTAAATTACTTAAAATACCCATTTATATGATTTCACGAAAATTACTGAAACTATAATTTCATGTGTAAACTACATGAAATTGTGTATTCATGCTTTTTTTTAAAATTACAAAATACTGAAAATACCTATTTATGTGATTTTACATAAACTTTTAAGATGAAGATTACTGAAACTATGTTTTAAGGTGTAAATTACACATAATTGAGTATTTACACTCTTTTTTAAGTGTAGATTTCCAGGTATTTCACATGCACTGGTCAAAATCAAAACTTTTGACCATTAAGAACTTTCGGCATGATTTTTGCCGATTGGTTATGTGATTCGTCACATTTTTTGACCAATGGCAAAAATCAATAAAATCAATCACAAATCAACTGATACTGATTGTTAAACGAAAGCTTGTTCAGTCTTTTGGTGAAAAATCAACTTATACCGATTGTTATATGTAAAATTGTTCCTTTAAGATCATTCAGTAAAATTATGCCAGTTGGTCATATAAATCAGCACAATTTTGCCAAATTTGCCAAATGAATAACTAGTTGGTAATAATTCGGCAAATCAGACTGAAATCATCAGATGATCCAGATCGACATTTTACAGGTCTTTTTTAAACAAACTTTTTTAAACTTTTTTAAACTTTTCGCATCTTTTTCTCTCTCTCTTTCATCCTTTTACCTTCCCTTTCTTACACCTTAGTTCTTCATGTAAACATACACATTAAATTCGGTTATTTTTATTAAATCAAAAACTTTCTTTAAAAAAACATTTTTTAACGTTAAAAAATGTTTTTTTTTATATTTTTTGCAGGAAATTGGTTCCGGCATAGATACCGTTTTCCTAGGTAAAGTTTTGAAAGATTTTCAAAACAATCTTTAAAAAATACATTTTTTTAATAATAAAAAATGGTTTTTTTTATTATTTTTTATATAGGAAATCGGTTTCGGCGTGGATACCGAATCCCAAAGTTAAGTTACAAAAAATTTTGAAACTTTAATATAAAAAATGTTAAACACTAACGTTTTTTTTATTTTTTTGTAGGGATATCGGTTCCAGCGTAGATACCGAATACCATAGGTTAGTTTCAAAAAAAAATTCGAAACTATTAAAAAAAACGTTATATTAACGTTTTTTTTATTTTCTTTTGTAGGGAATCGGTTCTGAAGTTGGATACTGTTTTCCAGGTAAAGTTTTGATAAATTTTCAAAACTTACTTTAAAAAAAACATTTTTAACTAAAAAATGATTTTTTTTTATTTTTTTTCTATAGGAAATCAGTTCCGGCGTGGATACCAATATTCCAGGTAAAGTTTCAAAAAATTTTGAAACTTTAATAAAAAAAACGTTAATTTATAACATTTTTTTTTATTGTTTTTGTAAGGAATCGATTCCGGCATGGATACCATTTCCCAGGTAAAATTCCGAATGATTTTCGAAACTTACTTTAAAAAAAAACGTTTTTAGCTAAAAAATGATTTTTTTTATTTTTTTTTATAGGAAATTGGTTCCATTGTGAATACCGTTTTCCAGGTAAAGTTTTGAATGATTTTCGAAACATTCTTTGAAAACGTTTTTTAATAAAAAAAACGTTTTTTTTTTTATTTTTTATTTAGGAAATCAGTTCCAACGTGGATGCCGATATTCCAAAGTAAGTTTCGAAACAAATGTTTTGAAACTTTTTTAAAAATGTTTTTTAATAAAAAAAATGTTTTTTTTTATTTTTTATTTAGGAAATCGTCTTCAACGTGAACACCGATATTCCAAGGTAAGTTTCAAAACAAATGTTTTGAAACTTCTTTTTTAATAAAAAAAACGTTTTTTTTATTTATATATAGGAAATCGGCTCCAACGTGGATACCGTTTCCCAGGTAAAGTTTTGAAAAAAAATTTTTAAAACTTACTTAAAAAACGTTTTTTAATATAAAAAACGTTTTTTTTATCTTTTTTGTAGGAATTCAGTTCTGGTATGGATACCGATATTCCAGGCAAAGTTTTGAAAAATTTTCGAAACTTCCTTTAAAAAAAAACGTTTTTATACTAAAAAACGTTTTTTTATTAATTTTTTTTATAGGAAATCAGTTCTGGAGTGGATACCAATATTCCAGGTAAAGTTTCGAAAAATTTTCAAAACTTTCATTTTTTTATTAAAGAATCGGTATACTAACCGTTTCTTTATTTTTTATTTTAGGTTTTCTTTGGATTTTCGTTGAATAGGTGATAAGTTTATTTTCGAAACTAATTTTTTTTTAAAGAATGGTTTACTAACCGTTTTTTATTTTTTTTGTTTTGTAGGTTTTCCGGATCTTTATGTTTATTGGGTCAGTAAGATAGGATGGTGGTGGATAGTGGTTAATGTGGTGGGTGCGTGTAGTGAATGGTGGACGATAGTAGATTAGATATTTAATATGTAATTTTAATATGTAAAGCAAATTAATAGAATTCAATTGCTGATCTGCATGTGATCGATAGAATTTATATAATAAAATGCAGCGCAACATTTATATATAAGCCATGTCGATCATGTTTTTATATCAAATAAAATTCAACCATATTGTTATACAATTGCGTAATTTAACACCTGCAATATACGTTTAAGATCTTAGAAAAAAAAAATTTTTTATAAAAAGTTTTTTTTCTTTGCAGTTTATAAAGTTTTATATGTAGGAAATAGAGATTTCATAGTATTTACTACTATTTTACTTCTATGGTATAAACTCTTTAACTTTTCTTTGACGCTTATAAAACTTTTTTTGATTATTATTTCTGTCAACTATTACATTTTTAATAACACTATGCACTTTTATATCTCTTTTTCTTTCACAAATATGTCCAGTTTGTAAAAAATATGAATATAATGAAATATATGAATAATAAAAGGACTTTTATTAAGTTTTAGCATAATTTTAAAATAGGAATAGTTATCTTGAATTTTTTTCTTAAAAAATAATAAACAAGTCATATAAATATGGACATAATAATAAAGTTCTGATATAATAGCGCCAGTTGCAACAAGTTTTTTGGGAGTTATGTATATATTTGATGTTGTTGTTTCTTGGGAAAACAGAGATTTCAAACGGCATTTTTTTTATTAATTAACATAACGCCACATTTTACTATATAAATTCTATTGATTACATGCGGATCGGCAATTAATTAATAAATTATTAAATTATTATTACAAATTAAAATTAACTAAATATACAAAATCACAAAATCGGTAATAATTAGGTTGATTTATATTACCAATCGTCAATTTGATTTTGCCAATTTGTTACCAATTTTACTGACCGATTTGTTGACAAGTGGCAGGCGTTACAGTGCAAATCACCTATAAAATTAGTTGCCGATTTTTTTGATACTGATCGGCTAAAATCAGACCAAATTTTGTCCAACATTCGGCAATTTAAAATTTTGCCGAAATGGACTATTTCGACCAGTGATGTTTGCAAATCTACGCATATAATTGCACTATTTATTCTCCTGATGTTATCCTTACAAAGAAATTACTTGTCAAACATCCCACTACGTTGCAAACTAATGGCTATTGGATCTGAAATGATACATAGCTTAGCAATTTTATATTTGTGGATGTTTCAATGGAATAGATTGCGTTAATTTTATTTTTACTTTATAAGTTCAAAAGTTAGACCAACAGTTATAATTATTAATATTGTATAAAATAGTTAAATTATGGAGTATAAATACTTTCCATACCTTTACCATTATATTGTATGCAAAACTTTCTATGAACAATTATTAATATTATGAAATAGTCGTAAACCTACGAATATTAATGAAATTATGAAATATAAATAACTTCCATACTTCTACTATATTGAAAGTACGCGTTCATTTTTCCAGCAACTGTTACAAAGCTTTTTCATGTATAATTTATTAATATTATAAAATATTCATAAAGCCTATAAATATATATAAATACTTTCCATACTTCTGCTAGTCTTCTGCTACGCAAATGTACAATGAGCGGTCCTTGCAAAATAGAGCGTATAGAGAATATTAAGTTTGTTTATTTAATTCGTGTTTAGCTATTTTTAGATGATTACATGAACATATGTATATGCCATAATAGGTTAATTTATCAAATTTACTAGATTTATAAAATTAATTCGTAATCTGTGAGTTGAATTATATGATTTTGGTAGAGTCCTAAAGAATTCTGACCTTGACTAAATCAAATTGAAATCAGATTTTGATCTATTAAAAAAAAATTCTTGCATGATAAATATAAAATTAAGAGAAATATGCATGACGTGTTGATAATATATACTATATAAATAATATAACAAATAACTAGAGGTTAATTTGTAACACTTTTCACAAATTTATAATTTCTTATGATCAGCACTCGGAATCAGACTTGATAGAAATAAATTTAACTTTCCAAATATTGCGAAAGAGAAAAAAAAAATGAATTTTAACAAAATTGGCAAATTTTGTGCGATCAAATTCAAAATAATTTTGTGTTTCATGGATAAAAATTCTTTTATTTGTTTAACAGTTATCAGCCAAATGAGAAAAACTCAAATTAATAAATTTTATATACAAATTAATCGCAAAAACATAAAATTCACCAGTCCTGCCACACCAATAAAAAAAAAAATATCTTATGCATACAATAAAATTCACCTTATTATACATCATCATCTTCATCTTCAGTTTCATTTCCACTTTCTTCTTCCTCATAGCTATTATCTTCAAAATCGGAATAATTTATGCCCGTTTGACTGTTGATTTTTTTCTTTAAAGAATAATATGATTAGCCATGAAATGATATTTTATTAAATGCTACTACAAAATTACAAACTTACTAAAAATTTTTTAACTTTTTGTTTCATGATATTCTTTTTACACATTATTTCGGCATAATTTGGGTTTAAAATTGTTGAGCAGATCGCAAGAACATATGCAAGTTCTGCATTAGAATGGTCATTTTGGAGGGCTCTGTCAATAACGCTTGCTAAAACAATCGAAGAATTTTTGTCCTTGGGATTCATTTTTTTGAACAGACCTTCAAAACAATCTTTAACTTCGGGTTTTCTCTTCCATTTTGCTACTTCAGACGGCCCGGCATTTGTGTTTATAGGTGGTAAACGGAATCCGAATATAGAAAAAATAGCCTCCATTTATTTCGAGGACAATGTTTCTCTTATGGACCGTACTTGTTTTGTTAACTTTATGAAGAAAGTTAATACTTAATATTTCATTTTATTTTATTAAACATTTTGTTATCGAATAAGGACTTACTTGTTTATGTATATTCTCGTTATAATACGCGATCCAATCGTCTTCAGTAAAATTAGAGAAAAAACTCGCATAGTTCAGTATTAAATATCCTTTAACCGCTCCATAACATTCATCTTTTGTTGGATAAATTGATACTTTTATTAATAATTTCAAAACATTTTTCACAACATTCTAAAATTAGTCGAAATTCAAAATAATTAGAATGTAAATAAATAATAAAACTAAATATTTCAAAGATATTCCTACCGCTATGAATGATTCTTTAACGCTTGATGACAAATTTATTTTATCAGAAAGTAAATTTTTTAACTCGGATTTAAACTCGTATATTTCTTTACTTAAAGTATCGATTTTATTTTCAATCTTTGTTAATCAATCTACCATAATTACAATAAATATTAATTACAAGATAATTTTATTAATTTCTTAAATATTTGCGAATACCTTCAATTTTTGAATTTGCAGGAAGCCATTTCTTAGTTTGAAGAACGTTAACTTCGTCATTGATGGTTTCGCTGGTGTTGATGTTGGTTTTACTGCTGTTGTTTCTGCTTCAGCTTTGGCTTCTATCACTGCGCTTATGATTCCCTTCGATTAGCAATTCCTCAATTTTCTTACGAGAGGATTCTCTCAATTTATTTCCTGATTCCATAATGATACTTTTGAAAAAGTGGGATTTCTTACAATTTAAGAAAAAAAAAATATTTCTGAAGAAAAAAAATTGACCATTATTTATGAAAAAAAAAAAACTCTTTAAACCCAAATCAAGCAATTTTTTGTACCAGTCATTAATAGAAACTTTCGAATACTCAATAATTACATCATGCAAATTTTCGTACCAGTCATTAAGCAGAACCGCAAAAACTCTCTTAGTAATAATTATGTCAGTTGAAGAAACAAAAACATATACACATGAACATAAGGATAAATTTGCGTAATTACTCATTATTCTAAACCAGGAAAAGAAACTTTCTTAGTAATAATTATGTCAGTCGAGGAAATAAAAACAAATGCATATGAACATAAGGATAAATCGCATAATTACTCATTATTCTAAACCAGGAAATTTTTTCGTACAATTCGCATAATTACTCATTATTCTAAACCAAGCAAAGAAACTTTCTTAGTAATAATTATGTCAGTTGAGGAAATAAAAACAAATGCACATGAATATAAGGATAAATTCGCATAATTTCAATTACTTACTCATTATTCTAAACCAGATAATTTTTCGTACTATCATTAAAGCAGAACCGCAGAAACTTTCTTAGTAATAATTACGTCAGTTGAGAAAATAAAAACACGCATGTAAATATAAGGATAATTTCGAATTTCGATTACTTACCAAACCAGGCAATTTTTTCGTACCAGTCATTAAAGCAGTAACCGCAGAAACTTTCGAATATTTATAATTATATCACTTTATATGGAAATAAAATAAATACGCGTAAACATGAGTTTTTTTCCTTGTTATTATTATGGATAGAAACTGCATGATTTCGATATTTACTAATTATACTAAACCAAGCAATTTTTCGTACAAGTCATTAAAGTAGGATTCGCAGGAGCTGCCAAAACCTTCGCATACTTAGTAGTAATAATTATGTCAGTCGTATCCTACATGAAAACAATAAATATTAAAGTTTTTCTTTGTACGATGAAAAATTTATATAATTTCAAAAACATAAGCATGCATACACATTATAAAAAATCTAATGATACACTCCTGAGTGAAATAAAATTCCAACTCATTATATATTAGTCAGAGTTGTTTGATCAGCATTTTTTGATCACGAATTTATTAGTTGGTGTGACTGATCAGACAATGAACTCCAGTCTAACCAATAAAAAATAGAACAATTTTACACATTCAATTGTAACTATGAATTTTAACAAAATTGTGATCAAATTCAAAATAAATAATTTTTTGTGTTTCATGTATAAAAATTCTTTATTGTTTAACAGTTATCAGCCAAATGAGAAAAACTCAAATTAATAAAATTTTATATACAAATTAATCGCAAAAACATAAAATTTATTGATTTGTTTTTTTTGGAGAGATGCTCTTTTAAATGATTATCAAATAAATTTAATTTATAAAATTTAGAAGAGTGGGGTATTTTTTTTTGAAATTGTACATATCAGTCATCGGAAATGTCACATGAGTTGACGATCATTAATAAATAAAGTTTGTGTAACCTATCATGCCAATCAATCTTTAAGTAAATTAAGCTATATATATATAATAATAAAAAAAAAAATTTACCGTTTATTCTTTATATGCTTTTCGACACGTTTTTATAATTTTTTTTGTTATTTTAATATATAAAATAAAAATATTATTATTTAAACTTTACACACTTTTTTACCTACATGTCGATGATTGAATTTTTAAACGTACTTGAAAGCTCGTAAATACCACCCAGATATATGTATTTCGTAGCTATTTTTCGTTTTACGTAAAAAAAAGTTGATGTTTTGACTGCCGATTTTGTAAAAACTGCAAAATTTCGTTTTTGTATATATGATAACAAGGTAAAACATAAATTAAATCAAGAATAACTTGTTTATTTAACTTTGTAAATATTATAGAATAATAATACAAGAATTTATTTGATTTAATTATTATTTATTAATACGATAATTCTACCAACCATATACCCTTTTCTTATCCCATTCAGCTCCAAGTAATTGTCTCATCATATATATGGCTTGGAATCTTTTCATAAGCCAACAGACGTTCCAGTATTTGCTCTTCATGCGCAAGTACTTTTCTTCGTCTTTTGGAAGTCTGGTTATTATTGTTATCAACATGTAGTTAAAGTGGCAGATGTGTAGAAGAATTAGGCATGATTTAAGTCCACACAAAATTTTGCGCATACAGCATACCTCCGGTTGATCATTATTTAGAGGTATTTTATCACGCCTTCGTGTCTCCCTTTCAATTCTCTTTGCTTCCCTTTCATTTCTCTTTATTTCAGCATAGTCTTTGTACTTTGTTCGGCGAACTTCTAATGCGCGTCTTCCCTGTGCGTTTCGAGGTTCACTTTTTATCACATCTTGTTTGTAAATTATCTGCATTCATTCCAAGCCATTTTCATAACATGCAAGTAATTTTTCATATCCTGTTTTGTGTATTTCAGGTGGCTTGAGATCTTTAAAAATCTGATGTGACAATGGATCTGTCATTAGTGATACCGGGCGAAACTATTTTATTCAATCCGAAATATTTCGTCTTTTTTTTTTGAAGGATAAATTAATTCCGAAACCTAAACTTATTCCGAAACTTAAATGTATATCCGAAATGACGAAATATATTTATAGTACAACATAGTATTTAAGGTTTAGTAAACTAGCCAATTATAATATAATTATTTTATTTTACGTTTAGTATATGTATAATTTTAATAAATTTCAAAGAAAATGTAACACAATTTTCAACATATTATTATCAAAAAAGTTATAAGCATGTGAAAAAAATACGATTTCTAATATAAAATTGATTATAAAGTGTCTCCTTCTAATTCATTATCAATTGAATATTGTTGAATTAATTCTTCAACATCATAATTACTTTCCATTTCTACATTTTCATCACTATCGTCTAGTTCATCTTCACCATCAGTTTCATTAACATCATCATTAATATCACTGTCATCCGAATTTTCACCATCATTATTCAAACATTTTACTGCATTTTTTAAATTAAACATTTCTTCAATAATCAAAACCCGTACTTCATGATTAGGAATTTCTGAAATAGGAATATTTCTTCTATTATCAATTTCATCTTCCTCCTCTTCAAATTGTAAAAATGTTGAATCATTAATCATTTCATGCACTTCATCCTCTGTATATTGTTGACTAACATAAGCAAGCTCATTTTTAATATTAGATACATAAAACGACCGAATTTTTGCCATAGCCTCAACCTTTAAAAGTCCTAATCGTTGCCGTCGTGTACCATATAACCAGCCAAGAGTGGAAAAAATTCTTTCGCATCCTGCACTATGTGGAGTGATAGAAAACACCATTATAGCCAATGCAGGAAGATAATCATACTTGTCTTTGATTGTAAGCCACCAACTCATTGGTGTTTCAAGATGGCTATCAAACTCTTGATTATATGGACTCTTTCGCAATTCATAATTACGCATTTGTGCCAAAAGACGATTACATGACCTCCTGTCACCACCATTATTTTGCCAAATCTGAGCCGCGGTAGTAGTGATAGTTTTCCAATATACTGCTTTTAACCCACGTGCTATTAAATATTTATAAAAAAATCAATTTATTTTCTTTTAATAAATAATTTCATTAAAAAATTAGGATTTTACTAACCGCGATAGGCAGGATGTAAAAAATATGCCAAAATATAGATTTTTGGATCAAACTTGTCCCAATATTTGTTAAATGATTCGATACAATGTTGATGAAATTCTACCATTCCTCGAGAAGGTAATTTTTTAATAGTATTTGCTATTAAAATCAATTGAAGAAAGCAATCAGCAAGGTTTGCATTAGCACTTTCAAGTAAGGTAATTGCAGTTTTAATCGGCTTTAGAACTTTGGTTAATTTATCAACGTTTGAGAAAAATTCCGAGCTTCGAATATTTCGTCTAACACTTTTATTTGTGATTTCATTAGGATTATTCTTCAAAACCTATAAATATTTTACAAAATATTATTAATAATCAGTAATATTACAATAACAAAATAAGAATTTATAGATATTGAAATAAACTCACATGTTCTAGTGCCATTCGTAAACGAGATACGGAACTTACAGCTTCATACATGGAAGTCCATCTTGTTTCACAGTATGTTTTAAGCCCTCCTCCTACGATTTGTAATGTAGTAGTAGCATCGGTCAACAATTTTCCTACTATATGAGAACGTTTAAAGAATGATGTAATCTGATTACAGCCACTGATCGTTATTTTAGCCAAATCATGTTCTAAAATTAAAAAAAAAGGTTAAAAAGATGAATTTTTAACAATAATTCATAATTATTTTATAGAATTTGAAACATACCCATAATCTGTTTGGTTACTAAATTGACGAAATGAGCAATGCACCGAAGATCAATAATGTTTGGAAATTGGTTCGTAACAATTTCCCTTGCTTTAACGCAATTCGCGGCATTATCAGTAACTAATGCAGAAACTTTTTCAGGGCCAATTTTTTTGATAATATCCGTAATTTGGCCTGCAAGAAAATCTCCTGTATGATGATCGCCTGAGTAGTCATGAAGAGCATAAAGGTATTGTTCTCGATCAGGAGTTAGGATTACATAGTTATAAACAGAAACACCATTCGGATTTGTCCAGCCATCAAGTGCTTAAAGAGTTAAAGAGTTAAACAGTTAGAATTTAAAATTTTAAAAATTTTTGTAAATTCATTTGATAACAAAACTTACCAAGTGTTAAATTCTCAGAATTTTTAATGATCTCCTTAATCTTGTCATTAATTCTTGCTGTTTCTTGATTTAAAAGCCTACCACTTAGCAATTCGCTTGTTGGAGGCTCATATCCTGGTCTCATTTCGTGAAGAAATTCAATAAAAAATGGATTCTCAATAATTGAGAACGGAATACCACAACATATAAATGCGCGCACAAGAGCACGAGTAATAGAAGCCTTTTTTTGAGAATTTATGTTAGTTGACTCAAACCAATCAGTCAACTCCCGCTGGTCCACCTGAGTTTTTCTTTTTTTACTATTTTCTGGCGAAGAAAAGGTATCTTCCCTTCCAAAATCCCGCGCAGAAACTACACCTAAGTAGAACGAATGAACAAGTTCTGGAACTTCTCTACAGTTGTTTGCTAGGTGATCTTCTAGCTCATTTGGATGACCACGAGGCCAATATGTCCTACAATAATTACATTTGGCCGAAAAATGACCAGCAGACTTGAGCGGTTTCTTCTCATAATGTCTCCATACTTCACTTTGAGGACGACCACCTTTCTTCTTTTGTTGTTCAGTTGGAGTGTCCATTTTTTATAGAATATTGAACGTTTATGAATATAGCAAAACAGCGAAAGTAATACATTGACGTGACTTTTGGCAATATATAAAGTCATTTGGTATCTCGTGCGGTCGTGCCTCGTGGGTTTTTTTCTATTTTAACAGTTATTGATTATCGTTGATTTGATCATAACGATAATTAAAGTTTCACAGTCCGTAATCAAAACTGTGCTACATGATAATCCAATATAATATTGATCAGATGATCAATTTTTTTCAACTCAAAATTCGTCTTCGTCTAATCTAACTTGGAAGTTAGAGTAATCTGACAATTTCGCAGATATAGTAGTAGTCGGTTACTAAACAACAGTTTAACTTTAGGACGTTCAAAGTATGCTGAAGGCAGAAATTGTGACTCGGGAAGGTTTTGTAGTTAGAGTAATTATAGATTTAGTTACGAGGACATTAAAGTACGCCGAGGGCCGAAATTGTGACTTGTAAAGATTATAGTTAGATTTGATGGATTAGTTGATTTATGAGGGATGGTAAGTTTGGTAAGTTAGATATAGAATGCATCGTGTTGGTATATAGAAATCTATAAAAGGATTGGTACAATTTTATTCATATGGGATGAAAGATTATGGTATCGTCACTATCGTGAGAGGGATTATTTTATGGTGTATAATATAATAATATTGTTATAAAGCTGTGTTTATTTGTTAATATTTTAGCATATTGTATGTATAATATTTAATAAATTTTACTAAATTGTGTTTGAAAACGTGTCGATATATTTGTAAAATAAAAAAAAAAACTAAAAATATATTTTTCAGTTTAGTCATAATTTCGGTTTAGTCATGTGACGAAATATTTCGGAATTTCGTAATTTGAAATGCATTGACGAAACAATTTCGGTTTCGTCACATGACTAAATATTTCGGTTTCGCCCGGGATCACTATCTGTCATGTCAAAAATCATAACTAAGTCTTCTACTAATTCCCATAAGGCCTTTCTTCTGGAATTGATGGCACGTTCACTCTGAGAAATTGAAGTGTCCTCAAGATATTCGCTTAGGAGTAGGTCAACTCTCTCTCTTTCTGATTGAGCTGCTTTAATATTTGCTTTTAATTTCATTTCATCAATAATATTTCCACTAATATTTCATCAGCAAGTTTTAAACAGGCGTATAAAGTGTTGAAAAACACCATGTGTTGCTCAACGCCAAAAAACGTAGGGAAACGAACCCTTTGTCAATCAACACCACTTAAAAATGTTTAAAAATGTGTAAAACAACACCCATTTAAGTGTAAAGCTACACATAGTAAAACAACGATAGTTTAAAAACGCGTATACAATGTATAAAAATGCGTATATTGATATTAAAAACACGTATAGCAACGGTAGCAATGGTATTTTTTAGTCATCGTACGATAGTTAACTTTAATTGTAGTATTAGTAATTTATTAACATATATATTATTGTATATTATTAACGTGTATATTTTAAAATTTTTAAATTGTAAAATATTGTAAATTTATTTATAGAATACAGTACAATACAAATACAATATCTAATCATGTAAAATTGTAAAAATTCATCCTCTTGTTATAATTGGATTGCCGCGGATTTTTAAGTGATCAACGTACTAAAATTCCGTTGACATAGCGCCCCTGGTGACACAACCATAACAAGGTGGAAATATGAACTTTCCCTCGATAATTATATTAATATTATGCTCCTTCATGATAAAAATCAAAACCAAATCTCGTCGTATGTGTCTTAACAACATCAAGTGGTTTAATATTCACATTGAGGATTGAGGAATTATCTTCCATTATTCATTCGCTCAAGGGTTGAAATAACCATCAAGCTGACCTACAAAAGAAAAATCCAGAGCGCCGAAAAGAAAATCTAGGCCTACAAAAAAGAGAAACGTTCAGTTAGAACGTTTCTTAAAGAATAAAATTAAAAAAAATAATTAAAAAAATGTAAGTTTCGAATATCGAAACTTACCATATTGGCATATCCAAGTCCCAAAGCCGAAAGAATCGATACCTACAAAAAGAAAAGAGAAAATTAAAAAAAAATAAAAAAAATAAAAATAAAAAACGTGTTTTATTCAAAACTTACTGATTCTTTGGGTTTTCCGTTCTTCGGAAGCCCACCCGAACCTATAAAAAAAAATACAAGAACGGTTAGTTAACCGTTCTTAATAATAAAAAAATAAAAAAAAGTTAAGATTCGTACCATACCTTACGAATCTTTGGGTTTTCCGTTCTTGGGAAGCCCACCCGAACCTATAAAAGAAAAAAGAAAGAACGGTTAGTAAACCGTTCATAATAATAAACAAAGAAAGAAAAAAATAAAGATTCTTACGAATCTTTGGGTTTTTCCGTTCTTGGGAAGCCCACCCGAACCTATAAAAGAAAAAAGAAAGGAACGGTTAGTAAACCGTTCCAAAATATTAAAAAAAAACAAAAACCAAAATTCGTACTCGTACTTACGAATCTTGGTTCTCCCGTTCGGGGGTCAAGTCCACCCGAACCTATAAAAAAGAAAGGAACGGTTATTAGTAACCGTTCATAATATTAAAAAAAAAAAAAAAAAACAAAACCAAGATTCGTATATACTTACGAATCTTGGTTCTTTTCTGTTCTTCGGAACCAAGAAGCCGCCCGAAACCTAAAAAATAGAAGTAAAGAACGGTTATTAGTAACCGTTCATAATATTTTTTTAAAAAAAAACAAAAAAACAAAACCAAGATTCGTATATACTTACGAATCTTGGTTCTTTTCCGTTCTTCGGAACCAGGAAGCTGCCCGAAACCTAAAAAGAAAAGAACGGTTATTAGTAACCGTTCATTAATAATATTAAAAAAAAAGAAAAAAAATTAAACCAAGATTCGTACTTATCTTACGAATCTTGGTTTTCCGTTCTTCGGAACTCGGAAGCCCACCCGCTGACCTAAAAGAAGAAAGGAAAAAAAAATGAAAAAAAATTACGAAACATTAATAAGCGTTTCGTTAAAAAATGTAATAAAAAAAATCGGAACGTTAGCCAACGTTCCGATTAAAAAAAATCAAAAAAAAAAGTTTGAAACGTTAAAAACGTTTCGTTAAAAAATGAAATACAAAAAAATCGAACGTTAGCTAACGTTCCGATTAAGAAAAATAAAAAAAAAATGTATTTTCGAAACGTTAAAAAGCGTTTCGTTAAAAAAAATGAAAAATAAAAAAATCGGAACGTTAGACAACGCCTTCCGAAAAGAAGTTAAAAAAAGAATAAATGAAACGCTTTTTCAACGTTTCCGTTAAAAAAGTAAAATAAAAAAATAATCGGAACGCCTAACGCTTCCGATTAAAAAAATGTTAAAAAAAATTGTTTCGAACGCTAAAAACGCTCCGATTAAAAAAGAAAAAAATATTTTCAAACGCTAAAAAACGCTTCGCTAAAATGAAAAAATCGGAACGCAACCAACGCTCCGATTAAAAAAATAAAACAAATACTTCAAACGCGTTAAAACGCTTTCAAAATAATTTTAATGAAAACTGAACGCTAGCCAACGCCTGATTAAAAAAATGAAAAAACAAATATTTCAGAACGCTTAGACAACGCTCCGATTAAAAAATAAAACAAATATTTTGAAACGTTAAAAAATGTTTCAAAATATTTTTAACGAAAAAATCGGAACGTTAGCCAATGTTCCGATTAAAGAATTTTTTAAAAAACAATATTTCAGAACGCTTTTCAACGTTCCGATTAAAAATGAAGTAAAAAAATTAATCGGAACGTTAGCCAACGTTCCGATTAAAAGAATTTAAAAAAAAAATAATATTTCGGAACGTTTTTCAACGTTCCGATTAAAAATGAAATAAAAAAAATAATCGGAACATTAGCCAACATTCCGATTAAAAGAATTTTTAAAAAAAATATTTCGAAACGTTAAAAAACGTTTCGTTAAAAAATGAATAAATAGTTTCGCAACGTTTCGTTGCGAAACTCACCAAACTTTTTTCCGTAAAAGGCTCATATCTCCAGAATTAATGACCTTATATTACGGAATTTATCCACTTATTACATTTTCTGTGAATGGATCCGTGAAGGCTCATTTTTACGGAGTTTTTATAGAAATAACGGATAAAACTTTTATAAAGGAAAGGGGAGAAAGGGGAGAACGAAAGGGAAAAGAACGAAACGAAAGGGAAGGGGAGAAATAAAGGGTAATGGGAAAATGAAAGGGAAGGGGAGAACGAAGGGGAGAACGAAGGGGTAATGGGAAAACGAAAGGGAAGGGGAGAACGAAGAAAAGCAAAAAAAAATTAAGCTTTGCTAAAAAAAGCTTAATTTCTTTTTTTGCTATACCGCAGTCCGCAGCGGTAATCCAGTATCACGTGATACATGTGATATAGAGTACGGCCATTATAGTATTGCCGAAATGATTTTTTTTTTAAATACTAATTTTAATAAATGTATATTATACTTAAATTAAATAGTACAGTGGTTAGATCGTGAGATATGATATTGTAAGTTGAGGTAACCGGTTCGGTTCCTAAGGTGAGTAAAAATAAATAAATAAATATAATTTAATTAAAATATACACATGTAATCATATATATGCGTTAATATACAGTGCGTTGAACAACAATGCATAATGTGTTGCACTACAAATTAGAGTTGAACGACGCGTATATTAACATTATGCGCTGATATACTCCAATATATGGGTGTTGATTAATATTGTTAATCATGTTGAACAACTAGCTGGTGTTGATCAACGCGTATACTGGTGTGAATCAACGCTTTTCAAACTTGCTGATGTTTGTTTTATAAAATGAACTCCAAAGGTCTCAAGCGTTTCATCAAAACCAAAACAAACAGGCTTTTGATTTTCACTTCCATCATCATCAATGTTCTTTGGTATCCTAAATGCTCCAACGTGTTGCAAAATTTCATTCAATTTTGGATACTTAGTTAGCGTAGAGAGATGTTGAGCGATAGCTACTGCGTAATTTGATTTACCCGCACTTGGAAAAAGAGGTGATGCTGCAGCAAGAGCATCTCGTTGCAAATTATGATTTCCAATTCTCATTCCTATTTGGTATGCTTTCCATATTCCAGCCCACTGATAATAAAGATACCAAATTTTTAGAAAAATATTGGTGTCAGTATTTTCGTTCATTATTTCAGACAAATTAATATTTTTTCTCTTTGTAAATATATTAATTGAAACTCCAACTGCCACCCACAAAAAGTCTAAGACTCTAGATGTCATTCGATAATCAACGGCTGCCTCAAACTTGTCCAAAAATTGAACACCTAATCTTCTTGCTAAATTTAGAAGTCCGTAACTAGAGAACAACACAATTAGAACTTAACAGAAGTCTTTGGAGGGGTGCCATTGTCCGAGCAATGGTCTCAATTGAGGCCATTGCTCTTGGCATCTAACTAACCGACGATAAATAGCTTCATCAGCAACTATATCAAGGTATGCAGTTTCTTGCAAATTAAAATCGGCTTTGTACATAGTGGCAGCTCCTAAAATTGCTTGGTCTGAATTTGGATTATCCCCTGGTTCAAGAATTACAACGTGGGGAGAAGGACCTTTACAGCCATGTTCAAATTTCTCTAGTATAGCTTTTTTAATTATTTCCACATCAAAATTTTGATTGTATTCTAAATTGCCTTCATTTGTACTTCGAAAATCTAGCAAATTTTCTAATATACTTTGAAATCCATCCAGAGCTTCTTGCATAGTAAAATTCATACCAAATATACGATTGTCTTCTTCCAAGGTAATTAATTCTTCTTGACACGTTGCCAGATAATTGGGAATTACTGATTGGAATGCCATTCTCAAGGTTGCATGTGAGCTGTTTCTTGTAGTGTCATATATATTTCCAAAGGAGAATGTTTTTTGTTTGAAATCTATGTTATCTATGACTGCAAGATTCCATATATCTAATTTTTGGTATAATCTTTGTGTAGGAACAGCATTATTAATTCGCTCCTTTTCTAGATTTCTTTCATGATGTTCGCTATGTCCTACTATATTCCATAATGACAGGAGACGATGAAGTGATGATAATAATTTTGGTTTGCGTGCCAGACTGCTTAGCACATTAGTTAACCAAATATTACATGAAGGAAATGCTATACCAGTGAGAACAGAAACAAAAAATGTAACTATTTTCATAATTATATTGTCAGGCAAAGTTTTAATGGCTTGTCCTCATTGTTTTCTTTTTCTATTATTAACAGCTAGTTTTCGTTTATAGATCTCTATTAACATTCCCCCCAAAAACTCTGTGATGAAATTTGGAAATGCATGATAATATTCAAAAAGTGATCCTGGTGAGCTCAGTAATTCTTTTTTCTCATTCGTTGCTTCACGTGATTTCCAGAGCTTAATTCTGAATTTTCGTCCCAAACTTTCACAATTAATTGTTTCTATATCAACATCTTGTAATTTATTTTTTGAAAATGTATCAAGAAAAAGAATTTGTATGACGAAAAGGCTAAGAGTTTCGTCAGATTTTGTCAATGAAGATGTAGCTTTAGTTAAAGGTGTAGGGAGAAAAGGGAGAATAGCTTCTACAATAGAATTCAAAATTTCTTTTTTTTTTGAATCTTCATCTGTATGTGAAATCTTAATAAGCCAATTTGCAATAAAATTGATTCCTTTTGTGACATCTTGTTCATGTAATCTATCACAGTTTGATTTTTTACCTCAAACTGTACGTTTGTGAATATGCCCGCCCAATCGTTCATAACAACTGCAACAGATACATCTTGGTTTATTTATTTTTAAAGATTGTTCTGACAGGAAAGTTTCCTTCAATGCATTACAATATACCAATCCATTGCAGGGTACTTGAACATTTCGTCCATTAACCAACCAGGAATGGTTACTGCATCCTTCCCCTCGGCTATAGAAAGTTATATATTGTTTGCATCCTATACATCTTCGATGTTGAATTATAGCATCTGAAGTCGTAAATTCTTTTGATATTTTATCTTTAGGATTGTGAATTTGATTTTGATCATATAAAAAATGTGAATCACAAACTCCTAAATAATTATTGTTGACTTGTTGAACTGCATCTCGATCTATTTGCCATGTTCCATATAAATTTTGTATCTTTCTAAGCTTGTAAGTTTCGCCACATCGTTTAATCGTACCTTGAATATTATCAATTATTACACAAGGTGTTATTGACGAAACAGATTGTACATTGGATTGTTTGCAAGTGGGTCCTCCATCAATATCATTTGGAATTATTTCATTCCTTTCTCCTTCACATTCATTGTTGGTGTTTTGTTCATCATCACTATTATTGTTTTGTTCTAATAACTCTGCCTCAATTTCACTATCATATTTACCCGCATATGATTCTATTTCACTATCTTCTTCATTTTCATGAGCTAACATTTCATTTAACGCATTGCTAAACCTAAAGGAAAGCTGGTCAAAACTATCCTCCTCAAAAAATTCTCCAAATATTTCGTTTTCACCATCCCTTCCAACATTTTTCAATCCAAATTCTCGTGGTAACATAGAATTATTGTCAATTTCAAAGTTCAACATTGTAAAATATTATAAATTTATTAACTTCGCGTCAAAATGGCACCAAAGAGATAAAACTTTAATTTATTTTTATTTATTTACTATACGAATAAACAAATAATGAAAAGAAGAAAAGATTGAACAGAATAAAATTTAAAAATATAAAAAAGTTCTTACGAACTTGTAAATAACTGTTTACATTGTATAAACATGTCCTTTTTCGTAAAAATATAAAAGTTTTATTTATTTACTATATAAACAAACAAAAATGAGTAACTTTCTTTGGACAGATTGAACTGAATAAACTTAATTTTTGAATTTTTAAAATATATAAAAATATTTTTAAGACCCTAACGAACATGCCAATAATTATTTATAATAGTGTTACATTGTATAAATGTGATGTTACCCAAACTTAAAATTTTCGATTTTAACTAAATTTAGACCGGCATTATAAATTTGCGAAACTTTTGGCCAGCGTTACAAAAATTCCGGCCAGCATTATGTTTTAAAGATCGTCAATTTTAACTAATTGAACTAATTCTAGCCAATAAAATTTTACATACGTAATATACACCTAAAGACAATATTACGCTAAAAATTTTTATTATGATATAATAGTACAAAAAAACTCCTTATCGATTGTGTGACATTTCCACTGACTGATATCAATTACTAATTCGTAATATTATATTATTAATATGAATTCACCAGTCCTGCCAAACCAATAAAAAAAAATAATAAATTTATTAAAACAAATAAACATATATATAATTATCTTATGCATATAATAAAATTCACCTTATTATACATCATCTTCTTCATCATCTTCAGTTTCATTTCCACTTTCTTCTTCCTTATAGCTATTATCTTCAAAATCGGAATAATTTATGCCCGTTTGACTGTTGATTTTTTTCTTTAAAGATAATATGATTAGCTATGAAATGATATTTTATTAAATACTACTATAAAATTACAAACTTACTAAAAATTTTTTAACTTTTTGTTTCATGATATTCTTTTTCAACATTATTTCGTCATGATTTGGGTTCAAAATTGTTGACCAGATCGCAAGAACATATGCAAGTTCTGCATTAGAATGGCCATTTTGGAGGACTTTGCCAATAACGCTTGCTAAAACAATCGAAGAATTTTTGTCCTTGAGATTCATTTTTTTGAACAAGCCTTCAAAACAATCTTTAACTTTGGGTTTTCTCTTCCATTTTGCTACTTCAGACGGCCCGGCATTTGTGTTTATAGGTGGTAAACGGGATCCGAATATAGAAAAAATAGCCTCCCTTGATTTCGAGGACAATGTTCCTCTTACGGACCGTACTTGTTTTGTTAACTACGAAAAAAGTTAATACTTAATATTTTATTTTATTTTATTAAACATTTTGTTATTGAATAAGGACTTACTTGTTTATATATATTCTCGTTGTAAAACGCGATCCAATCGTCTTCAGTAAAATTAGAGAAAAAACTCGCATGGTTCAGTGATAAATATCCTTCAACCGCTCCACAACATTCATCTTTTGTTGGGTAAATCGATACTTTTATTAATAATTTCGAAACATTTTTCACAACATCCTAAAATTAGTCAAAATTCAAAATAATTAGAATGTAAATAAATAATAAAATTAAATATTTCAAAGATATTTTTACCGCTATGAATGATTCTTTAACGCTTGATGACAAATTTATTTTATCAGAAAGTAAAGTTTTTAACTCGGATTTAAACTCTTGTATTTCTTTACTTAAAGTATCGATTTTATTTTCAATCTTTGTTAATCGATCTACCATAATTACAATAAATATTAATTAATTACAAGATAATTTTATTAATTTCTTAAATATTTGCAAATACCTTCAATTTTTGAATTTGCAGGAAGCCATCTCTTAGTTTGAAGAACGTTAACTTCGTCATTGATGGTTTCGCTGGTGTTGATATTAGTTTTACTGCTGTTGTTTCTGCTTCGGCTTTGGCTTCTATCACTGCGCTTATGATTTCCTTCAATTAGCAATTCCTCAATTTTCTTATAAGAGGATTCTCTCAATTTATTTCCTGATTCCATAATGATACTTTTGAAAAAGTGGACTTTCTTACAATTTAAGAAAAAAAGAAATATTTCTGAAGAAAAAACATATGGGCCGATCCTTGGAATCTAATTTTTTTACACAAAAATAATTTTATTAAAGCAAATATAAATTATCATTTATATAAGAATAATAAATTTATACTAGATAATGCAAAAAAAACTAATTAATTATATAATTTTTAATTTTTTTTTAATATAAGATATCATTAAAATTTAAAAGATCAAATATAACTCTCATGACAAAATCATTGATAATTCTTCGTAGAAATAAGCTATACAAATAAATTTACATTCATTTGAAAGAGAAAATCGAGATCTATCTAATGAATCTAAAATCAAGTGAATTGAATCACTAGTTGTTCAGTAATCACGTTCAGTATATTTATTGAATTTTATCTAAATTTGATCATTAATTACTTCACATGTAGTGATTCAATTTGAATGATCTTTGCTCCCTAAGGTGATGCCAACTTTTATCTTTAAAATAAATTTAAAATAATTCGTTTAATATATGTAGATGTTTAGGAATCATCAATTATATTATTAATATAAAATTTTATAAGTTTGATAAAATCTGATAAAAAAAATTTATTAAATACCTGTAGATGCAAGCTACATGAATGAAATTATATTCATTTGAAAGAGAAAATTGAGGTCTATCTAATAAGCCTAAAATCGAATGAATTGAATCACTGGATTGTGAATAATTACGTCTAATATATTTATTTTTAATTTTTAAATTTGATTTGACTTTGATCGTTAATTACGCCTCATCCAGTGATCCATTTTCTTGATCTTTGATTCTTACGATAGAGCAAATTCTCAGCTTTCAAATGAATGTAAAATGAAGACGTTAGCATATCTCCAGGAATAATAATGCACGATTTTGTCACCTGCATAAAGTCCGATCTGAAAATTTTATTTCTTACCAAAAAATGCTTTCATAAGAGAATCCCAAATTCTTTTACTTTATTTAAAAGATTTTATTTGCCATTTAAGGATTTTAGTAGAATAAATCTAATAAAATAATTTTAAAAGATAAAAAACAAATATATAATTAGTTATTTTGAAAAAAAAGAATATCTTATTATTCATTTTACAACTATTTTACATCATAATTATTTTTTATTTGCATGTATTTTTTACAAAGAAAAAACAATAAATTAAAGCTAAAAATTATGAAAAAATATGTCTTATCTATGTATATAAAATATTAAGTTTTTTCTTTTACTTACCACTTAAAAATAACTGCTATATTTGCTTATAAACTTTTTTGTCATATTTAATAAAAGTGAATAGAAAAATGATGGAAAAGTGATGGGCAGTGATGGGGAAAAAGAAGTGGTTATTACCATTATTTTTGAATATTGATTAAAAAAATTTTTTTTATTTTTTATTAAATCTGAGTTACGTAAATATGTAACACATATTTAATTTAGATTTGTGTAATGTTAATCTTACTAAAATATTAAATTTTTATAAAAATCTTAATTTAAACTAATTCCAAAAATCAGCACATATGAAATTGGCCCTTATTTATGAAAAAAAAAACTCTTTAACCCCAAATCAAGCAATTTTTCGTACCAGTCATTAACAGAAACTTTCGAATACTTCATAATTACATCATGCAAATTTTCGTACCAGTCATTAAGCAGAACCGCAGAAACTTTCTTAGTAATAATTATGTCAGTCGAGGAAATAAAAACATATGCACGTGAACATAAGGATAAATTCGTATAATTACTCATTATTCTAAACCAGGAAAAGAAACTTTCTTAGTAATAATTATGTCAGTCGAGAAAATAAAAACACATGCACGTGAACATAAGGATAAATTCGCATAATTACTCATTATTCTAAACCAGGCAAAGAAACTTTCTTAGTAATAATTATGTCAGTTGAGGAAATAAAACCAAATGCACGTGAACATAAGGATAAATTCACATAATTTCGATTACTTACTCATTATTCTAAACCAGGTAATTTTTTCGTACCAGTCATTAAAGTAGAACCGCAGAAACTTTCTTAGTAATAATTATGTCAGTTGAAGAAATAAAAACACGCACGTGAACATAAGGGTAATTTTGATTACTTACTCATTATTCTAAACTAGGCGTACCAGTCATCAAAGCAGAAACCTTCGAATATTCAATAATTATATCACTTTATATGGAAATAAATAATTACGCGTGAACATGAGTTTTTTCCTTGTTATTATTATGGATAGAACCGCATGATTTCGATACTTACTCATTATACTAAACCAAGCAATTTTTCGACAAGTCATTAAAGTAGAATCCGCAGGAACCTTGAACCTTCAAATATTTAATAATTACCGTATTTTGTGGTATATAAGCACCCCATTTTTGCACTTGATGCCGGCCAAGATCCTCATAATTTTGGCCAAAATCGCCATAATTCTGGCCAGGGGTGCTTACTTTTGGGGGTGCTTACTTACCGCAAAATACGGTATATCATTGTTATATCATATATGGAAATAAAACATAAACACGTGAACATGAGTTTTATTATTATGGATAGAAATTCGCATGATTTTGATACTTACTCATTATACTAAACCAAGCAATTTTTCGTACAAGTCATTAAAGTAGAATTCGCAGAAACTGCAAAAACCTTCGCATACTTAGTAGTAATAATTATGTCAGTCATATCCTACATGGAAACAATAAACATTAAAGTTTTTCTTTGTACGATAAAAAATTTGTATAATTTCGAAAACATAAGCATGCATACACAAAATAAAAAATCTAATGATACACTCCGAGTGAAATAAAATTCCAACTCATTATATATTAGTCATGTTTGTTTGATCAGCATTTTTTGATTACGAATTTATTAGTTGGTGTAACCAATCAGACATGAACTGTCTAACCAATAAAAATAGAACAATTTACGCATTCAACCGTAACTTTACGGAAACTTACCTTATAAAAGGAAAAGTAATAGTCATATTTTAGATCAGTAACGTTATACAAGATATTAGTATCGCTGTCGTTAAATATAATAAACTTTATTAAAATATGTATTTATTTACAAAATATTCATTTGTTTTATCAAACCGGGGTACTATATGTACGATATCTTGTATTGCTTCTATATTAATAAAGTTATAGATTTCTGTAATTTCTAGTAAAAGACACCCATAAAGATGTGGTTAATTTTGAAATTTGAAGTCATACCACTGAATTAATGCGAGATTTAATGGAATATTTTGATTCTTAAGTTCTATTTTCGCTATTAATAAAACCTTAATTTAAAAAATCATTTTTAAATTAGCAATATTATATAAATATGTAGTATCAAATCAATTAAAAAATTACCTGCCCGTAACAAATGCCTTGATCAGAAGCGTAATCAAATAATTCATCAGAATTCATACGAACAGACACATTACTATACCAAGGTCTGCTATAATAACTGTTAGTAGCATGTATTATTGCACCATTTTCTATTATAACTGATCTGTATATTGTCACTTGGCTTTCATTTGCAATACTTTCATAATCCATATACAGATTTAAACATTCCAAAAAATTGTCAAATCCAGATCTCATTTTGTGGTCTATATTAGTCTGTTCTACAAAAAAATCATGGGCATCTTTTAATAGAAATTCGAAAAGTATTGCTGTAAATTTAAATATACGAGGGATAGTAGCTGAATTTGGTAATCGATGGGTTATATTTGTTATTGATTGTTGCCGAATCTATAAAAATTATTTTTTTTTAGAAATTTAACATAGTATTGTGTATTTTATATAAATAATACTTGCTATTTTCATTATTTGAACTTCAATATTTTTTTTATTACTTAATTGGTAGGGATTCTTAACGTATTCTTTGTGAAGGCTTTCGTAAGTCTTCGTAGTGTATCCATTAACTGCACCAAATGATCGAATCGAATCAATTATATGATATGCCCACGAATGCAGTTTTGGTAATTTTAACTCTGAGGGGGACATACATTGGAGAATTTTGATGAACATTTGAGACCAATTGTTTATAGATTCCTGAAATTATAATTTTAAGTATTAGTGGACAGTGTTGTTTTATAATAATTATGTAGTACATACCCTAAATTTGACCAAATCACTTTCTTTGAAATTTTCATATCGACTAATTGCATACATTTCATTCCAAGCTTCGTAAAGTTTTGCCTTCATTCTTTACAAAATTTTCATCATCCTCATTATTTACAAACAAATTGTCCACTACAAAAACCATTACTTTCATCAGATTGTGATACTCATTAGCTGTTAATCTGGCTATTGATTGTATGCCATTTGTAAAGATCTTCAAACTGGGAAATCTTGGTATTGCGGCTAATCAATGATCTACTTCATCAACTAAAGTTTTGCCACATTGCGCCCCTAAAAGTTTTTTCGTATAATCGATTTAATAATGAAAGAGGCCTAAATCGAGATGATGCATTCTATCAGGCACTGTGGCTTGATAGATATTTATATTACTTAATATAAATTAATAAAAATAAACTCATGTTAGAATGCTTACGTGCATTTAAACAATTTGCATACACTTTATCACGTGTACATGTATAAATAAATGTTGATCCTATTCTATATGCGCTAACACGTGATAGTTTTACAATTGTGTTACATCAGAAAGTGTACGCAAATTGTTTGAATGCTGCTTACGTGATTTGGCGAAATGGCTGGATGCCTAACAAATATTATGTAAACTTACGGCAATTTCCAAAAAAAATTAGATATATTTTCAATGCAAATGGAATTTCCCGAGTTTTGATTAAAATACTGCTGCATATTAACATGAGTTCGTGGTGTTATATCATCAATTTGTAAATTAAGATCAGCAAGATTGTCTCTTGTGACTAGACAAAAATGACAAGGATGTTTCGACATTAGTGATTTGTATGTAAGACAGTACGTTGCACTTCTGGCTAGTCACATATTATAGCTGAAACTCTAGGATAAAACCAAATCATTTCGTTATTTAAAAATAGATCAATGCCATTTTTATTTAATTTTAATAAAGGGTCTAGTAACAATTCCAAAGATTTATGGAAGCATTCGCAAACAGCAATCTTAAATGTTTCAGACTTCCTTTCAGTAATATTATTAGATTTTAAGATCGGCAGATACGCTAATAATTGCTTTGCATCTTTCTTATTACGCCTCCAATTTTTAATATTACCAATAGACAAGTAAATGGGATGGAGTTGACTTTTTCCTAGTGTGTCAACATTTGTAGCATCAGAATATAATATTAAAGATAAAAGCTTGGCTCCAGGTGGCAGGGATTTTTCTGCATTTTCCCACCATATCCCAGTATTTTGTTCGCTAAACTCCCTTTCACTGTTATGCTTTAAGTTTATATGAAGATTAGTAAATATCCTATAATATTAAGTTGTATATTTCATACGAAAGTATAAAATAATTACCTCAACTTTCTCAAAAGTTAACGCAAAATTTTGTGATATGTCCGAAATTGACAAAATATTTTTTATACAGTTTATTAAAGACTGATGATAAAGAAAATACTCATTATTATTATAATTCATTATACTAGTTTTAGTATAATTTAAATTTGGTAGTTTCATATTATCCATATATTTGCGGCCTTGTTTGATAGATCTTGGAAGAGGTGATTTATCTAAATTTGCATGTTTATTAAAGAATTTAATTATAGCATTTCCTGTCACATTGTTAAGTTTATGTTTCGTAACTAATGCCATTAAATCACCATATACTTCACTTGGATAATTAACATTAATTTCTGGTTTGGATTCTTCTTCATTTAATTCTGAATCAGAATCTTCCAAGATATTTTCAAAGACATTTTCATTTTCATCGTGGTCTATTTCTTCTATATTTTGATCAATTTCACCAACCTCTGAAATTGACATCATACTTTGAAAACTCTGATTATTTATTTCCGAGTCTGTACTTTTATTATCAGAAAGATCTTTGCATGAATCTTCACGGACCATCTATAAAATTAATTATGTTAAAAAAGAAATTCAAAAAATTTTATAATTTCCTATTTTCTTTACCTCGATATCATGATTATTAGTTTTATGTTCAAATTCTTCTAATTCTTCACTATCGCTACTATCGTTATTAGGTGGAGTACAAAAATTCTTATGTTAAGTGTATGCAGACCTTGTGCTGAAGTACCTTGGACAAAAAGGGCATTTATATGACATTTTTAAGAGTATTTTATTTATTTGAATTTAAACTTTACAAATTAATTAAAAAATTATTTGCTCATTTATGTCAATTTATAAACGTTTGCATAATGGTGTAGTTAGCCAAAAAATAATTAACCACAACATGATCCGGCTCAGGCGTAGATCATTGTGAAAAGTTTACCTCTTTTTAAATTTTTCTACGAAAAGTGGCGTATTTCGATAATCATAAAGTAAGTTTCGGGTGAAGCTATATTTCAAATTTAAATCGTTTTGCTAAGCCTCGTCTAATATAAGCCAAAATCTCTAAAATCCTATTTTTGAAACTGTATAGATCAGATCATGTTAATGGAAACATAAGCCGGTTCAAAAATTGGTTTTCCCCTGATCGATTTTAATTTTATAATAAATATAATAAACATAAGCTATTATGGATATTATACTTTTCGTCAAAATGACAAAATACTAATTAAATTTATTTTGACAGACGTAATGTATTTTGACAGACGTAATTAATTCATAGTAATTTTATAATAAATAGTGAATTGGTCCGTTCGCCGAAATATGACGTAATTAATTAACGGAGAAGTATAATGGATATATAACCAACCCAATCAATCAAAAATTGTGCTTAATTGTAACTGTGATCTGGTTGGTTATACATTTTTTCAATCAATAGTTGTGTATCAAAAGACCACAAGCATTTTTCTATATATTTATCAATTAATAAGCTTAGAAAAATTTCGTTATAATCATGCACAGCTTATTATTTTATAAAATCTGAATATTTATTGCGAGATATTTCGGATCTAGAAATATAGTAGGGCTTTGCATGAAAGATTGTCATTTATCTATTAACTTTGTTTTAAATGTAAACAAAACCTTATAAAATTTGAATATTTATTGCAAAATATTTCGGATCTAGAAATATAGTAGGGCTTTGCATGAAAGATTATCATTTATCTATTACTTTGTTGTAAATGTAAACGAAAACCTTATAAAATTTGAATATTTATTGCGAAATATTTCGGATCTAGAAATATTGTAGGGCTTTGCATGAAAGATTGTCATTTATCTATTAACTTTGTTGTAAATGTAAACAAAAACCTTATAAAATTTGAATATTTATTGCGAAATATTTCGGATCTAGAAATATTGTAGGGCTTTGCATGAAAGATTGTCATTTATTTATTAACTTTAATGTAAACGAAAACCTTATAAAATTTGAATATTTATTGCGAAATATTTCGGATCTAGAAATATTGTAGGGCTTTGCATGAAAGATTGTCATTTATCTATTAACTTTGTTGTAAATATAAACGAAAATCTTATAAAATTTGAATATTTATTGCGAAATATTTTGGATTTAGAAATATTGTAGGGCTTTGCATGAAAGATTGTCATTTATCTATTAACTTTGTTGTAAATGTAACGAAAACCTTATATTTATTGCGAAATATTTCGATCTAGAAATATATAGGCTTTGCATGAATCATTACGCATAATGATCAAATAATTTTTTTTAACAAACAACAGTATATAGAAAGATTTACAAACAATAAAATATATAAATATGCATTGTTTCTGTTCATCTTCTGTAGGCTTGGTCCTCATCTTTTTTGTCTGCAGATTTAGTCTCTCGAGCGTCTTGCTCATTTTTCATTCAATGCCTTTTTTCTTCTACTGGATTTGCAAATGTTCCCAGATATTTTTTTTATTTTTTTTAGAAATATATGCAAGTTCATGTCTTTTCTATTTTCTTTTTCACACCCCTTAACAAAATCCTTTTCAAAAAAAAAAAAAAAATTTTGCAACGCAATGCAAGTCCACTAACAGAAAAAAACTCATGCTATTGTGTCACAGGCATCCTTCAAACTCTCCTTTATCCATTAACCAACCCCTTTCTTTTCTCTCTCACTCTATCCGTTTAGGCTTGGTCCTCATCTTTTTTGTCTGCAGATTTAGTCTCTCGAGTGTCTTGCTCATTTTTCATTTCATGCCTTTTTTCTTCTACTGGATTTGCAAATGTTCCCAGATTTTTTTTTTTTTTTTTTAGAAATATATGCAAGTTCATGTCTTTTCTATTTCTTTTTCACACCCCTTAACAAATCCTTTTCAAAAAAAAAAAAAAATTTTGCAACGCAATGCAAGTCCACTAACAGAAAAAAAACTCATGCTATTGTTTTACAGGCATCTTTCAAACTCTCCTTTATCCATTAACCAACCCCTTTCTTTTCTCTCTCACTCTATCTGTTAAACTCCTTTCTTCTCTTCTATCCGTTAAATTTCTCTTTTTTTTTCTCGGTAACTTCATTTTTTCAATGGATAAAAATAATAATAATAAAAAAAAAAATACGGAAACAGTAGAGCATGTTGACAAACGCCGAAAAACCGATGAATCTGCCGATGAATTAATTAATGGTTGGTTAAATTATATATTTTGAAAAATAAAAATAATTATTACTAATATATTATTATTTATATTTACTGTTATAAAAGAAGCTTTAACGAAAATATTGCGCCAGAATATAAAAATTTTATCCAAACTGGATATAATTATTTCTAACCAGAAGGCTTTAGAAAACAGAGTATCGAAAGTAGAAGAATCGGTCGATAAAAATAATGATAATAATCAAGGGAATGAAGAATATATAAAGGTAAGACCCAAAAATACAAATATTTACGTAAATCATGGTTGAACATTTAGTAGTAATTCCTCATTAAATTATTATATTCTTGATTATAGAAAATAATCAAAGAAGTTGCTAAAAAGTTACTTGAAGTTTCCATATATCCTACCCCGATGAAATTTGAGAGTTTACTAATAATTATATGAATGAAAATTACGATGATTTTATCAAACGGTTTAAAAGATATGATAAATGGATTATATTTTATGAAAAAAACATTGCTTCTCCCGTAAGTTTTGAGAAATTACGATTTTACATTAATTTATTGAAATTTAAATTTAAAATCTTTTCTTTAGCTTCTAGCTAAACATCATAGTGCCCGGGGTTCTTTAGCTTCTAAAGTGAAAGACATAATGTATGTCGTTTTTAAAGAATTTAACCTTTCCACAATCCCTGCCGTAAACACAGCATTAAAAGAAAGCGAGATACACAAATGGAAAGGGAGTCCAACCGTAAAAATTTGTTACAGTAATTTATTCAAAAAAATCAAGAATCTGGATCCGGAGACATATATGTCGAGAATCTTACAAATACTTAAAGGCAGAAATCAATTATCTAATATGCAAATTGCATATGCAATAAGTATTTGTGAAATTATATTAAATCCGAAAAATTTACATATACAGGTGACAGAATCTGTCATAAAACCCGTTTTAACGAAGAATTTGGTAAGCATTAGAAATTTGAATAAATAGTAATATTTAAAAACTAATTTTGTTTTACTTCTTAGAAAAAATTTCAAGTAAGGATAATTATTCATATTCCGATAATGATGAAATAGAAGCTTCCCAAGAAGCTGAAGAGACAAACAAAGTTGTTGATAAAGCAGAAGAAGTTGATGAAGTAAAAGAAGAAGCTGATGAAGCAGAAGAAGTATTACAAGAAGAGAAAGAAAATGAAATAAGAGAAGAAGATGAGGAGGAAGGCGGAAGAATTTATATAAGTAGTACAAATGAAGAGACAAAAGAAAGAATGAGGCGATTAAAAAAACAATATAAAAAATAAAATAATAATTAACTACGCATATATTTTTTATATTTTAATATCCCCCCATATATTTTAATATCCCATTTATTTTAATAAGGAGATAATTTTCAAGTCAATAAATAAATACATGTTCGGGTAAAATATATTTGATCATTATGTAGTTGGCCACTTTATTTTGTATAAATGTGAAATATTACGATTGTAATAAATAAGAATGATTATTTTAGAAACTTGAATTACCAGATGTGATAAGTTACATAGCGTAATATAAGTTATTGAATTTATTACAGAATATTTTGACTGTAATGCTTCAAAATAGCCTGTTCATTTCTGGTCGATCGCATTTTTTGGCGTACAACGCAACCATTTTCTGAACTTTTAGCCCGTTTTGAATACCAAAACAACCAACCAAAATAAGATAATTTCTGTTTACGTGATATTTAAGAAAAAGACATAAGTTATAATTTCCTTTTTAATCCTAACAAAATCAGTTACAGGAAATACATATCAATATAAGGAGTTTGAACTAAATTTCAATCTAAAGCAGTTCAATTTGCGATCGAAAATAAAAAAATTTTATTGGATAATTTTTGTACAACAAAATCCGACCAAAAAATGCACCCGACTGGAAATGAGCAGGGCTAATATTTACGATCACGTATTATTACGGAATATTTTGACCGTAATACTTCGGAACATTTACGATCACGTATTATTTTGATCGTAATGCTTCAGAACAATTGCGATATCGTAATTCTACGAAATATTTTGACCATAATGCTTCAGAACATTTTCGATCACGTATTATTACGGAATATTTCGATCGTAATGCTTCGGAATATTTATGATATCGTAATTCTATGGAATATTTTGATCGTAATGCTTTGGAACAATTACGATATTGTAATTCTATGGAATATTTCAATTGTAATACTTCAAAACATTTACGATATCGTAATTCTACGGAATATTTTGATCGTAATGAATCGGAACATTTACGATATCATATTATTACAGAATACTTTGATCGTAATGCTTCGGAACATTTACGATCACGAATTATTTCGGAATATTTTGATCGTAATACTTCGGAACATTTTCGATCACATATTATTTCGGAATATTTCGATCATAATAAATCAGAACATTTACGATCACGAATTATTTCAGAATATTTCAATCATAATGCTTCGGAATATTTACGATATCGTAATTCTATGGAATATTTCGATCGTAATGCTTCGGAACAATTGCGATATCGTAATTCTATGGAATATTTCGATCGTAATACTTTGAAACATTTTTGATCACGTATTATTTCGGAATATTTAGATCGTAATTAATCGGAATATTTACGATATCGTATTATTACGGAATACTTTGATCGTAATGCTTCGGAACATTTACGATCATGAATTATTTTGGAATATTTCGATCGTAATGCTTTGGAACATTTTCGATCACGTATTATTTCGGAATATTTCGATCATAATAAATCGGAACATTTACAATCACGAATTATTTCGGAATATTTCGATCGTAATGCTTTGGAATATTTACGATATCGTAATTCTATGGAATATTTCGATCGTAATGCTTCAGAACAATTACGATATCATAATTCTATGGAATATTTTGATCATAATGCTTCGGAACAATTGCGATATCGTAATTCTATGGAATATTTCGATCGTAATGCTTTGAAACATTTTCCATCACGTAATTCTACAGAATATTTTGATCGTAATGCTTCAGAACATTTACGATCATGAATTATTTCAGAATATTTTGATCGTAATGCTTCAGAACATTTATGATTATGTAATTCTATGGAATATTTCGATCGTAATGCTTCGGAACATTTTTGATCACATATTATTACAGAATATTTTGACCGTAATACTTCGAAACATTTTCGATCACGAATTATTTTGGAATATTTCGATCGTAATGCTTCGAAACAATTGCGATATCGTAATTCTACGGAATATTTCGATCGTAATGCTTCAAAACATTTTCGATCACGTAATTCTACAGAATATTTTGATCGTAATACTTCAGAACATTTACGATATCGTAATTCTACGAAATATTTTGATCGTAATTAAGGTTGCTTGTCTAAACCTCTTCAAAATTCTACGATTAGTTTCGTCAAAATTTTACTATAGATTTATTATAGTTTCGGCAGAGTTTTGGCAGTTTCGGAATTTATAATAAGTTTTGGCAGTTTCACCTTTCTCCAAAGTTTCGCCAGTTTTTTAGTATAACTTTAATATAGTTTCGGCAGAATTTCGCTTTTCGGTGAAACGCCATCTTGCCTAAACCTCTAGTTTCAGCAAGCAACCTTAATCGTAATGCTTCGAAACATTTTTGATCACATAATTCTACGAAATATTTCAATCGTAATGCTTCGGAATATTTACGATCATGAATTATTTCAGAATATTTCGATCATAATGCTTCGGAACATTTACGATCACGTAATTCTACAGAATATTTTGATCATAATACTTCAGAACATTTTTGATCACGTATTATTACGGAATATTTTGACCGTAATGCTTTGAAACATTTTCGATCACGAATTATTTTGGAATATTTTGATCGTAATGCTTCAGAACATTTACGATATTATAATTCTACGGAATATTTCGATCGTAATGCTTCAGAACATTTTCGATCACGTAATTCTACGGAATATTTCGATCATAATGCTTTGGAACATTTACGATCACGAATTATTTTGGAATATTTTGATCGTAAAATTACGTAGATTTACGGAAATCCATAAATCTACGAAACATTATGCCGTAAATGTACGTAATTTTATGAAAATCTGTAAACTTACGGAATATTATGCCGTGTTTAAATTCCTGATGTAGTTTCTGTATATCAAAATGGGAAACAAATTGTCAAATCTTTAGCAATAAGTATTGAACCTCCTGGACTTTCATCTGATCTTTTAAAGTTAGCTCTTTTTACTAATGATATACCAAATGCGAATATATCAGTTGACTTTCAAAAAGATAATTCAAAAGATTGGCATATAATATTAAAAGGAATTCAAGAAAACTTAGAAATATTAATTTTTTTAAAGGCTACACATATTAGATTCATATGGAATGATGATTATAATGATATCAATAATTCTCAAGCAGAAATTCACAAAAATGCCTTTAATATTTTAATGAGTAATGCTACAAATATTCATCTTCCTCTAGCATAAGGTTTAACTACCCGAAATAACCTTTTATATAACCCTATAAAAATGAAATGTGTTGAATTTGTTTTATATTTGTGCTCATGTGTAATAAATGTCTAAAAAAGCACCATTTTATCCGATTTATGTCTTATTACAAGAAAACAAAAATTAAACAAAATGGTGCTTTTTTAGATATTTATTACACATGAGCACGAATTTAAAATAAATTTAACACATTTCATTTTTATAGGGTAATCATGTTATTGATCTTTTAAGAATCCAAAAACTTGAGTGGTTTGGGAACGCTCACACAACTTCTGGGGTACAGTTTGTATCCCGTTTGAGTAACCTTATCTGGTATATTGATCCACATCGCAGCAAGTTTATTCAACGATCATATCATTTTCCAAAATTTATAGAAGAATTACCAGAATATAAAGCAAGTTCATCTTATAATCAATACTACAATAATTCACATCATAAAAAAATAGAAATTCAAGCAAAAACTTTGAAACGTCATGTAGAAGCTCTAGAAAATTCATTAATTCAACCGTGGGCAAGTGATAAAAAATGGGTACAATTTATCGATGAAGTTATTCAATTATGTGCGACATCAAAAAAGTATGTAGAATATTTAGATAATGTAAATAATAGGATGCACATTATTCATAGCAGTAGTATACCTATACGAAATGGAATTGATCACATAAAAGTATTAGATATTAATAAAACTTCATCAATGAGTAATAAATATACCGATATTATTAATTTAATGCAAGATAAGGCTGAGTATGATCCTATCTGCATTGACAATCTTATTCCACATAATGTTTTTCAAGCTGCATATTTGGAAGGAATGGAACTTCCATTTAATATTACATTATATCGTTACTATAGTGGGAATTATATTGGTACTTTAAATTGGATTTGGAAAAGACCAGATACCGTTGAGTTATTTGATAAAACTAAAGAGTCACAATCTTTACTAAAAGCGCATGAGTCATTACCAAAATACAGTACACGGCAAATGAGAAAAATGTGATTAATAAAGTAAGTTAAACTTTTTAAATAAATCTTAACTAAGGTTGCTTATCTAAACCTCTTCAAAATCCTACGATTAGTTTCGTCAAAATTTTACTATAGATTTATTATAGTTTTGGCAGAGTTTCAGCAGTTTTAGCATTTATAATAAGTTTCGGCAGTTTCGCCTTTCTCCAAAGTTTCGCCAGTTTTTTAATATAACTTTAATATAGTTTCAGCAGAATTTCGCTTTTCGGCGAAATGCCATATTGCCTAAACCCCTAGGTTTCGGCAAGCAACCTTAATCTTTACAAAATGTAATGCTTAAAATTTTTTTATATTGTATAGTATTCACTTTATACATGATTGTCACCTGCTATATTATGTACACTATATCAAGAACTTACTGGAAATGCGATAAGCAATTCAAATTTAATATCTCAAAAAGTACAAGAATGCATAAAATTGATGTATGAAACTCAAGATCCAAATATTGTATTTGATTTACGAAAAAATGGAGGATTTAAAGAGGACCCCGGATATCTAATATAAAGGTCATAATGGACTTTTGGCCAAAAACACCCCTTTTTGCTGAAACTCAAAAAATAGTTTTTTGTAAATATCTCAGCATCCAGTAATTCAATTTTAATGAACATTTTTTTATTTTGTAGCCCTCATTTAGCTCTACAATTTAAAAAAAGTTCATCAAAATTGGACCACTGGATGCCGAGATATTTACAAAAAACGATTTTTGAGCCCCTGAAAAATGGGCCAATCTGCCGAAAGTGTGACTTATGACCTGTTTTGGAGATATCCGGGGTCCTATTTAAAGGAACTAAATTTGATGAATTTTGGAATGAAATGGATGCATATTTTAATGAAGTAAGTAATTTAATTAATAATCCAATTTAATATTAAAAGTATTAATATGAATATTTTGATTTTATTTAAAGATTGTTTTAGCAGTACATGATCGATGACATACCTCAAATTTGTATATGCCAGTTGCAATATCAATTCAAGAACTACGTGAAAGTATTATAGAACGCCTAAAAGTTAAGCATGATGAAGAAAAATTTTCAACAATTTCAGTTCTAAGCAGTGAGTGGATTAGACTCCAATTTTGGCCGAAAAACATCTATACAAAAACTGCTATACAATATTCTGGTCGATTTAACATTTCTTATAAAGTGCAAAGTAGATTTCTCTGAAAATCTCATTCTGATGCACATTATTGTGCTGCATTTTTTCGTTATACAAGGCTTTTTGTTATCAAATTTCGAAATTTCACCTGCTTTATATCTGCAGATGACAAACATAAAGTTCCAATCGGAGAAATAGTTGAAACATCAACAGGAGTTCGCAATAAAGCTACATTAGCATTTGCTGATATGGAGTTAACATCATGTGATCATGATTTTACAAAACTTTCAATAACATCATTGGTTTCATTATTATGTAACATTCCTAAAGATATCAGCGAAAGTTTCTATCAAGGGCAAGTATATGTATCCTATAAGGACTCTGTTTTTCAACCTAGCTCAGCACTTATGCATTCTGCTGAATGGTTAAAGTGTTTACGTGAAAAATATACTATTTTGCTTGAAATGCTAATTATTTATACTGATGGTGGCGCTGACCATCGAACTACATTTGGTTCTGTTCAACTTGCAATGATTTGTCTGTTTTTGGAAGGAGATTTTGATTTTTTAGCAGCAGTTCGAACAGCATCATATCATTCATGGTCAAATCCTGCAGAATGTATAATGTCATTATAAATCTTGGATTACAAGGTGTAGCCTTAAAGAGAAGTGATATGAGTTCTGATTCTAAGAAAGTTTTTAAAAATTTGGGAACAATGGAAGAAATTCGAAATGCAGCATTATACAATCAAACTTTAAGCGAGGAAATGAAAATAGCTATCAAAGATACTCAAGAAATTTTACAAAATAGAACTACCTGATTGAAATTACATAATCAGAAATTTAAGTGTATTGACCCAGCTACTCACGAAGAAATTAATAATTTATTTGATGTAAGTATTTTGATTTGTATTTACATGGATATATAAGCAATACGTGCTTAATTTGGCTATTTTATTGGGTAAAAATATAGATTTTAAAAAAGGTTGATCCTACCGTTACTCAAAATAATACTTCAAAAAATAAACTTCGTACTTGTGTTGATTTACAAGAATTTATTAAATCTCATTATTTAGTTCGAGAATATTCATTCCAGGTATGATTTTACATTATAGATTATTTATTTTCTTTGAAATTATTACTTTTACTTATATTGGCTATTTTAAGATCAAAAAGTGCAGAAAAAATGAATGTGTTATTTGTGGTCCTATTCGATTACCACAGGAGATTTTTAATCAATTACACTTTATACCAGACCCACAAATTTCAAGTGGTATGGTAATTTTATATTTTTTAACAATTTTGGTTTTTCTTATTTATTAAAATTTAATTTAGATCCCGATCACTATCAAGATTTCAATTCACTATACGGATGTAATACTACTGAAATTGACCTTCCAAGTAAAAAAAATAACCCTGTATGTCAAGAGCTTGCACCAGATGGAATGTTAGTTGCTGCAAGGGTTTGTGATTTTGCTCTTTGTACATCTTGCACAAAATTACGCTGCATCTTCAGTAAATATGTATTAAGAGAATCTGATAGTGAAATATTGCAAACAGCTATGAAAATGTTTGCATATACATGTGGTTCGCCTATTGTTCCAGAAAATCATCCTTTATATAATAAGGTGTTTGTTAGAATGAATTTGACTTGTGATTCACCAATTGAGTAGACTTATTATTCATATAGAATTGAACATTCACAAGTTTGTTACTATTGTGGCGAGGAGGATAAGCTTATCAACCCATCACCAGAAGTTTTATCCCGATTTAGAACAGTATATCCTTTATGCGAGGTTTGTCAAGAAAATGGTGTAACTTTTTTTACAAAAGGTAAACTTCAAATGAAAAAAAGCAACGTGTATAATTGAAAATAATACTAAAATATAAAATAAAGAATAGTTACTTTTTTACATTTAAAAAAAGAATATAAAATCCCCTCTTATTTTAAAAGTTTTTAATATTGTAAAAAAAATTAATATAATAAATACTTCCCCCCTCAATTTTTACGCTCAATAATACTGTAAAAAAAATCTGTAATTTTTTTTTTGACCCCACCCCCCCTCTTTTTTTAGAGAAGATTCTTGTTAAATATAATTGTTTATTGGAACGGCCTAAGCACAAAATAATAATTCTATTCGTATAATAGATAATTTTTACGCTTCACACAAATTTCAACTTGCATTTAATTGAAATTTCAAAATTTACTTGAAATTTATGCATTGTAAATTAATTACCATAATTTAATTAAATTTTATTATATGTGCAGTATACATAGATATTAAATTTAACAATAATTTATTCGGAATTTCCACTTTATAAATTTGTAAATTAAATTTAAAATCATAAAATTTACAATAAATATTACCATTTCAATCTATAAATCAAATTTAGTGGAGATTTCTTAATTGCAATCGGGATAACAAAATTTATCAGCTATTTCTGAGCCATAAACGTCATGCACATCATGCCACTTCGACCAGTGAGTTCAATATGTTTATTTGAAGTTTTTGAAAAAAAAATGAAAAAATGAAGTATTGAGAAATTTGAGGGAGTTTGGGGTATATTTATACTTTTTTAAAAAAACCTTTTACACAGTAGATGATTTTTACACAGTAGATGATATGGGAACTTCGATGTACAAAATTCACAAGATCAAGATTTGTTTATATATTTTACTATATTGACTCATAAAATCTTGAATCTTGATAAAAAAAAAAATCTCTTTTTTTTTAAATATTTATAGGAGTAAAAATGGAAAACTATAGGGGTGTGAGGTATATCGATCGTGATATATTACATCGATCCGATTCCTAAACTAGTAATATGAATCTTTTAACTTACCAAACTACAAATTAAAAAAACTTTTTTATTTATAAATTGCGTAATATCACTACAGAATCTAAAATATCATCTCATTAATCAATTACAAGATTTGTTATTTTTTTTATAGTATTACAAGATCCTATTTCTGATAGAGATTTAGTAAATGTAAGATAAAATTTATAATTATGTAAAAAAAAATCTCAATTATTTTTTAAAAAAAAAATAAAAAAAAAATAAAAAAAATGTAAATCCTCATGACTAAATTTAGGGGTATATCGATCATGAGTCACATTTATCACATCGAATTTTCTAATGTATTAGATCTGGAAACTAATAATATAATATGAATCTTTTTATTAAACTACCAAACTACCATCAAATTAAAAAAAAAACTTTTTTATTATAAATTGCGTAATACCACTACAGAATCATTTCTCCTAAAATACCATTTCATTATTATCAGTTAAAAAATTTGTTTCATAAAGGAAATAAAATCTTGAATCTTGATAAAAAAAAAATCTGATCTTGATATTAATATTGAAAATCCTCATGAGTCATTACTAATATTTATAGGGGTATATCGATGGTGAGTCATATTTATCATATCATATCGATCGATTCCTAATTTTCTATGTATTAGATTTGGAAACTAGTAATATAAATCCTTTTAACATTATAACTTCATTACAGGATCTTAAAATATTATTTACAAGATTATCATATAAGAAAAAAGGAAATAATCACAAATAATAAAAATTCAACACTAATTCAACCGAAATACGCTTGATACTTTAAGAATATTAAGTATGAACTCTAAATTCGGGTTTCTTTTTTATGACGTACCAGTACTCACCAAACCTCCTTGTTAAGTCCTTTGTTAGAAAAATCTATGACCTCGCATACTAAGAAAGCAACACCTGTAGTGTATACACTTTTGGCACTTCATGAAAGAATGATCATAATTAATGACAAAGAAGCATACAAAATCACTAGAAACCAGGTGACAACTTCAAAATCAATTTGTGCACATGTAAACAATGAATAACACTCAATAATAAAATATAATAAATATAATATATTGTTATAATAATATTATTAAAATTTTATTAATTACATTATTATAGAATTTTATATATCATATCCAGATATACTTTTAAAAGCTGGAAATTGATCATCTAGGGTTGAGTTCATGCAGTTACAGGTCATCAAATTGTGTGACCCAACCCAACTAAATACGAGTCGGATTAATAATCCAGGTTTGACCCGACCCTTTCGGAACACTAAGTTAATTTCTAGTAAAAAAATCATTTATCACTCGAGGGTGATTTGTGGTTAGATCGTTCATTGTTTAGAGTGAATAAAAGCAATTAACATGATTAGAATATAAAATAATTATAACGTATTTTATGTTCAACAACTTATGTAGGTTACTCCTATGACATTCGAAATAAAATAATTTTTAAATTTTATTTTTTATTTTTATTTTTAACATGACGACAGAAACTAGAAATAGAAAAAGCCTATAAAGTTATATCCTAAACTAAAAAAAAACAAAATGTTTGAGGCCAACTTAAATAAATATATTATCGAAAGATGTTTTCGTTCTTCTATATGGTCAAAGTTGTCATCTCATGAGCGCCGCAATGTAGCCAAATAAAATATTACATAATTGATATTCAAACCCTTTATTTTCAGTACACAAGAAAATGACAATAGATTTGGTAAATTCTTGTATTAGCAATGATTCATGCATCAGCAACTAGGAAAATGCTAGTACCCCGGTACTATTCAAGAAAGTCTGCTTAGATTGAATAGTACCCGGGGGGATACTATAGAAGGAGGGTAGTACCATTAAAAGGGGGTATATTGGAAGGGATACATTTGATTTTGTTACAATTAAATAAATTAGTGCATAAATTTGATTAATTTTAAGTCAGAATATGGTTAGTATCCGGGGTACTATTCAAAATCGAATTTTGATTAGTACCGGGGTATTTTTCAAAATACCCGAATATGAATTTGAATAATACCCCGGTACTATTTGAAGGGGTACTATTATAAGGGGTACTGTATGCAGCGCTATACGGTACACCCATCACTTGTGTTATGATAAATTGGCCATCAAGATTTTTTTATTAATACTTGAGATTTGACTGGTATAATACTGCTGATATCTTGTATTCATCTTTACATTAAGTAATTTTTCATCAAAAGATATCTGAGGCAAAGTAATAGATGTGGAATTTATAGTGTATTTATAGTGATTTTATAGACTTATAATGATTCTTTATCAAGTTATATAAAAAAATAAATGGATTCATTTTTTTTATATCAAAGCATGTAAAAAGATGTATACACATTTTTACTTTACAAATATAATATATGCAAGTTAAAAATAAATTTTTCATTGATACATTGATTAAAAAAAGCTATTTTTAGAATATACTGACTACTTTGATAAAATGTTTCCTTTATTTTACTCCTTTAATTTGATATTGTAACGAACGATCGATCACGTGACCAGAATTCAATTTAATCACGGGATTGTTGATCTATATTTCAAATGTTACGAATGTTACGAATGTTACGAATGTTTGATATGTTTAACATATTTAACATATGCAACATATTAAATATGTTCAACATATCAAATATATGTAACATATCAAATATGTTTAATTTATTAAGGCAAACATGGCATAGTAGCCTTTATCTTTATTAAATTTATTAATCGGTCTTACAAAAAATATAAAATAAAATTTTCAAAGTACAAAAAAGAAAAACAAAATTAACTAAAAACAAAACTATATAGTTTCCAAAATAGTAATAAAGTTATAAAATTAATTCGAAAAGGAAAAAATCGCATAACACTAAAACTATCCTGATCCCCGCCTAGATATATTCCAACCTAAGAAGAAGCAACTATGCAAACGAACCAACGAACAATGCGCCCATTATTAAAATTGACACACTACCCTGCTAAAGCTGTTAGTAAGTTGCACCGTTAGATGATCCATAAAACCCGAATAGTAATTAAATCAAGGCAAACCATATTTCATCGAGCTCTTTAAATAATCAACGTCAGAATCACGTGCAGCGTCAGAAAGGGTCGGAGGAGGTAATGTTAAGCAAGGTAAGTACGTGGACTTTGGCAAATTAGAAGGCCGAGAAAGTTTCAGTTTATGAGTAATGTTCATCACGTCTTCCCATTTAAATTTATCATAGGAGCGCGGTAGCCAAATTCTTTTTCTGAACTTTTGGATAAAGTGATTGTGGATGGCAGAGATAACCTTCATTACAGAGTTTCGTGGAACTGAGAATTCTTCGAAGTATTCAACAAAGGATTTTGGAAGGCAGCCACGGACAAGACTATATGAGGCCCAATTCGAAGAAAAAAAGGACCAGCAAGAAAGAGATTTAAATTTGTTAATAATTAAAGAGGGATCTTTATGAACGAGATCACCAGTTTCTTGGAGTTTGTTGATAAAGTGTTTTTGGTAGGAGAGGAGAATCTATTTTGTAGCGATTCGTTTACATTTGCACATAAACAAGTGCATGAAGTTTTCCTTGAAGTCGAGGCATGAACGACATGATAAAATGTCGATATACAAGTTCAGGCGAATTCTTTTAAGATGTTCTAAGGTAGGTAAATCTTCCAAAAAGAGTTTGAATTTGAAGGTGTGATGAGAGGAAGCATGAGCACGAGTAAAGGAGGCATCATGCTGAGGTTCAGCGTTTAACAAGAACCAGGTAAGATCCCAATCAATCACAAAATCTGAAAAGAAAGATAAAGTAATGGTAAAGTTAAAACGTGATAAACGCGTTAATCTATGCATCCACTGCATCTTCGAATATTGCTTGAACAGGTGTCGAGGGTTGGATTCGCATAAAATGTCATCATATTTTAGTATGAAATCGTGAGGAGATACTTGATCCAGATCAGAAAGAAGAATTGTTGAAGAAGAAGTATGCGCAGAATTGGCCATAGAGTCCGCGTAGTCATTATAAAAATTACCAGAGTGCCCTTTCACTTTAACTGCCGTGACGGATAGTGACTTGGATGAAATAAGATGCTCAATAATAGCCCAGAGTTCGAAATTGGTGGTCTTGTAATAGAGCTGACTATTGGAATAAGAAGAAGTAACATATAGACGAAGACCATCTATGGCAAATTGAGAATCAGTATGAATAGTGACCATCGAAAAGGGAGGAGTAACTGTAAGGGCAGCATGTATAGCTGTGATTTCAGCTCTAGTTGAGGAAGGCTAATTATTGATAACTCCATGAGCGTGAGCAGCGATAGATTGGAAAAAGCCAGCGCCATCAAGGACTTGCACCCAAGACCAACCCATTGAAACTTCGGGAGTGCCAAGGTTAATTAAAGAGCCATCAGTATAAAAACAATAATGGTTGTCAGGAGGAGTCATTAACGGAGAAGCAGCAAAAGCAAGGGAGGCAGCCTCATCCACGGAGGGGAGGAGAGAAGGAGAAGGAGGAGTAACCACATCTACTTGTGAAAAATCGGGTTGAATATAAAAATGACTATAATTTGATCTTACAGTCTCGTCAAGGTCTGCCCAAGTAAAGGGAGAAGTAATAACGGTGGTGTCATGTTTAATGCGCTCCTGCGTTGTTGGAAGAAGTAAGGATCTAAGAGGAGAAAGCTTTGGGATGATGCATAAAGGAGTAACATCTGTTGGATTGTTTTTAGTATGGGTAACCAGTACATGTTTAGAACAACCGGGACAAGGAGAAAGTGTGATAACATCATTAGGTTGAGTCACACAATCAGAGGTCCAATGGACAATCTTGCAGGAATATTGCTGTTTGCTGAGCTGTTTTCCAAAAAGAGGAGAGCCATCTTCGTCCAAGGTTACGATCCATTTCATTGATTTTCTAGAGGAACCAAAAGCTGGAACCAAGTCTATGTTAGAAGAAATAGCATCAGAGGAAAACTGATCCAAAAGTAGAGTTGGAATTAGGAAAGTGACACATCCGTGAATGTCGTTAAACCACTTATGTGGGAGGGCACGATGACCTTTCCTACTCGGCAGATTAGATAGGTAAACATTCCAAGTGATCATATGGGTTCCTTGAGGCGTGATGAATTGGGATAAATAATATAGTTGCAAACTTCTCAGACGTCGGCGGAAGTAGGATATAAAAATTTTTGGAGTCATAACATCAAATAAAGGCGTATGACCATCAGATATAGTGAGGTCAGGCAAAGTTGATAGTTGTGAACGTAACAACTTGAATGGTATGGTGGACAGAAGAGCAATAGTACAAGCGATATAATCCTGTTTAAAAGCAAATAGTTTAGACCATAAAGCCCAATCTTTAACTAACAACGGGAAATAGGAATCAAAAAAAAAGAAAATTGAATTAAATGTAATCTATATAAAAACAAATTTTTCATAAAAGAAGAAGAATTAGCTAACAAAAATAAATTAGTTAAATGTGTTTGTGATTGATGAAAAAATAAATTAATCAATCCCAGGCCTTGAGACAAAAACAATATAGAGTCAGGGAGCATGCGTGAGAAGTTGGCCTTATGTTTAACCACAGAACGGATACTGCTGGTTGCCGAGGCACATTCAGATTCAGAGAGGTGAGTGACTTGCATACGATATTCCAATTTGGAATAAGAACGGTATTGTGCATATAAACAACTTGTTTTGCAAACAGTTTGGCGGGGCGAACGGTAGCCGCGAAAGAATTGCATTCACGAGCAACTTGTTTCTTGACAAAATCGCGAGAACTAACGACATTGAACCAGACGCCCAGAAAACGGAAAGAGCTATTCATGGAGATAGGCACAATAGAAATGGAAGGAACTTTGTTCAGTCCAGATAGGTGCAAGTCAAACACGACAGGAGAAGGTGAAGCAGCTGAAGAAGGAGGCAACGCATTAGTAATTAAACATATTTGTTGTGATTAGCGGAAGTGTTATTAATTTGATAAAATTCTTCCGTAATAGAGAGCATAGATTCCATTCCAGACTTTGAAGACAAAATTAAAGTGAAATCATCCATAAAGACCAAGTTGTTGATTCGTAATCCATCTGAACTTGTCTCAGCCAAGGGATTAGATAAAGAGGGAGCATGAAGTATATATGGATCCATCATTTCATTCTTAAGAACAGTCAATAAAGGGTCTATATATATAACCCAAAGTAAAGGAGAGATAACTTCACCTTGATCTATATTAATGCAAACACGGTAAGAAGGAGTGATTCCATGAGCGGTGAAAACACGATTAAAGCATTTCACGAAAAGGGATAATATAAGCTTGATAGCAAATGCAAGAAGTTTAATGCGTTCTAAAGCATAACGCAACATCTTGAGATCAACTGAGTCAAAAGCCTTCGAAATATCTTGCGAAAGGACCCAGAGCAACGATTTGTTGACATGAGCATTATGGATAATAGATTCGAGTATGATGATAGGGTCGCGACAAGTCAAGAACCATCAGGGAAACCGGCGAAGTTTTCTCCTTTAAGGACTTCATTTGAAGCCAAAATGGAAGCGAGACGATTATAGAAGAGCTTGACTAAAGATTTTCTAATTACTTCGAGCAGAGTAATCGGTATTGTGTTTTTTAATTGACATTTCCATTCATAAGGTTTAGGGATAGGGAAAACCATAGCTTGATGACATAAATCAGGGATATCTGCAATGCGAAAACAGAATTGGACTAAAATTAAAACCAAAGCGGATGTGTTGGGATCCAAATGTTTGAGCATCTCATAGGTGATCATAGAAGAACCAGAAGCTTTGTCATTTGGCATAGACGAGACTGTAGACAACCATTCTTCTAAGGTAGGAGGATCCATCAAAGAATTATAAATAGAAGAATCCACATCATCCATAGGATGATAGGCAGAAAACCATCTGTCAGGAAGAGCAGAAATGTTATTGGGAGGAGATGATTTTATGGGAACAGAGTTCTGGAAATGGTTGATAACGGCGTCATCAATATCATGCGGGTCCGTCAAGAGTTTTGGTTGTGTAGGGTGGTCAATAAAAATACGATCCAAAGTAATACGACGTTGAGTCCTTGAAAGGGCAGAATCAATAAATGAGGAGATATCAGTTTTGAAATTGTTATCCCTATCATCCAATTTAGCACGAATGGAAGAATCTTGAAAATCTTTTTTATTAAGAAGAAGAAGTCCATGGAGGGCATTGGAAATAGTCTTTAAAAATTTTAATAAAAAATTAAAACCGGCTTGCCTACATGTGGATAATGAAGCAGGTAAAATAGGGGGAGAAGGAATAACCTTCTTATAAAGATAAAGAATTTTTTGAAGGCGAATGAAATGAGTGGACCAAACACGTTCATATCTACTATAATATGTGGAAGGATATTTTCGCAATAAGCGTATCGAATGCAAAAGACGGCTAAGGAAACGATAATGTTGAGTTAAAGTTTTCAAATCCTTAAGCACTGTAGGCGTATGTTGATTTCCAACCGTGACAGATGGGAGAGAGGCATTAGCAGCTTTCACGATGCGAGAATGTAAATATTCGCATTGTTGATTGATATGCTATGATGAGAAGGTTGACGAAGGTACGTCGCATAAAGAGTCAGTGTGAATAGAAAAGGAATCCCATTGTTGAGCTGTGACTGAATCAAATTTAAAAATGCGGCAAGTTTGACGTTGAAGTTGTTTAGCACGAGCAACCTTAATAGACACAACCAAGAGCGAATCATTAAAGTACGTGATGATAGGATTATGATCAGAAGAGCAGGTATCTTGGGCGTCAAATATATAGGAAGTGAGAGCAAAGCTTTTTAGTATCGGGCAAGACCAAACATAATCAATACGAGTAACTTGGTCATTACGGTGAAAGGTGCCTAAGGAATCAGAAGCGTTAACAGGAAGAGTTTCTTCATAACCATGAGATAAAAGATGATATAACAAATGATAAGCTCGTTGAGAAGCAGTAGAAGGGCGATTAAAGTAAATAGGATAATAGGTATCTAGGTGCATATTAAAATCTCCACAAATGGTGTGGTAAAAATTTAATTGCTTAGTTTGCACCAATAATTGTAAAAGAAGATCAATGGTTTCTGATCGTAATATAGAATCAGAAATAGGGGGAATATAAATAACGAAAATGCGTAATTTAATGTTACCTTTAAAATAAAGGTCAACAGATAAAATACGCGAGAAATGTGAAACAAAATCTTATACATGAGAAGCAAGGGATTTTTCAATAAAAAGGAAAACGCCACCAGTAGATTTAACTTGTTTGGTATTATCCAAATCAGATGAAAAGACAGTATAATTAGGAAGGCGTTTAGAAAGAAAGTGAATTTGTTTAGGGGATAAATGGGTATCTACAATACCACAAATGAAATATGTTTAAGATTGAAAAAATTTGAAATTTGTTCAATTTTAACTTGGCTATTGTGACGAAGACCATTAACATTAAAGGATGAAATATTAAAAGAATTGGGAATAGGAGAAGAATTTAAAGTAGTAAATAAAGATTCATGTTCTGAAAAATTATATATATCTATAGGGTTGGGGGGTTTCGAACAAATGTATCATAATTAAAATTGTCTGACATTAGAACACAATGATAATAAAGAACGGGGAGGGAAATTGAAGAATCAGTTATTGTGAAGGAGCTGAACCAGCTCGATCGGAGGGAGAACCTTTAAGAGAAGCAATAAAGCCTTGAATGGATCTAGTAAGCAATTGTAAAGTATCTTTAATCGCTTTTTGGTCATTAATAACTGAATTCAATTTGTCTTGCGGGGAAGGGTTGGGGTTGGATGCCGGAGTAGAGTTTGAAGTTTTATTAGGTACCGGTAAAGGGGAAGAGGACAATTTTTGAGCTGAATGTAAAGGAGCATTGGGATGTGGAATTAAAGTACCAGTTTCAGGAGGATCTTCTTCCATCCGGTCAGTATCAGAATTGACAACAGGTGTAAGGGGAGGGTTAATGCCTAAACATGCTTTTATAGCGGAAAGTCGCTGGTTATTAAGTTTGAGATTCGAGATGCGGAATTCAACCTGAGCAACATCATGTTGAAGGTTTTTCAATACGTTGAGAATATTAAGGGCAGCCTCAAGGGCACTAGAAGAATTTGAATCAGGGAGTGGAGCGCGAGCAATGGACGAAAAGGAAACAGATCTATCTTTGCCTTTTTGATTATTGGAAGGCGTACGGTCATGAGCAAATGAGGAGGACCTAGCTGAGCCAGAGGAAGAGGGTTTAGTATTATTATTATGATCATTATTATTAGATCGATTAGATCTAGAATTAGAACATTGAGCAGAGGCAGAACGATCACAGGATTTGGACCTAGAGCGGGAGCGAAAATTATTTCGTTATGATCATTGTTGAGTAGATTTTTGGCTGATATTAAAACGTTCTTTGAGGGCAGCAACAGGATCACGTGTACGAGAATGACCATGACATTGATTGAGAGGACAGGAGGTAGGAGCACTACCAAGTTTACCACATCTATGGCAAAGAGCTTTAGAATCATTAGATGTACGTCATCGAAGAGTACGATCTTGAAAGCCAATTGTTTGTTCCATAGCGGCATCCATAGTAGTTTGAGAGTTGAAAGTAACGTAAGCCCAGGGTTTGGGTTTATATGAATTTAGGGAAAGAGGAATGTTAATAGCTTTAGCCCCATGTTCTTTGACCAACGGAGCAAGATGGATATCTTTGGTATTAGCTAGAAGTTCAGAGAGAATTGCAACGAACTCTCTGCGGGCAGCTTTTTGATCTACAGAGTAATGACAAGGGGTGACTTGTAAACAGGTGGAAAAGTGTTTAATTTATTAAATATGTTTAATATATGCAATATGTTAGATATATTTAACATTAATTAATTAGAGTAAAATAATTATAAATAGTGGAGCATTTGTAGCAAAACGAAATGTAGTTAAATGAAGTTCAAGTAAAAGAGTTTTCTTAATAAAAATGGTTCTAATGATTATGTTAAATAAACTGTTGTTTGAATTTAACAAAATATAAATTTGTTATCCTTTATTCATGTTGGGAGTATATGCCGACGTACAGTGCTATACTACACGTCTGATTGGATTGTTTATTAAGTGTTTATACATATAGTTTATTTATTGATTATACCCGCCTACCTATATACCTTCTGCTTACCCTTTTCCATTTGTTTACGTTTGTAAACGCTAAATAACTGGCTATAACAATATAGTCCATCAGAAAAAAACATTTCACTTGCAATTACATTATTATTATCAACATCTTTTTTTTTAATTTTTTTAAGAATTTAGATTTTAGAATTCTTTTATTTTTTGTAGATGATAACTCCTACAATTTGTGAGTCAATTTTTCTTGATAATTTTCCTGATTTGATTGCTAGCTGATTCTTATCCACAGATGCTTTGGGTGTCACTTTATTGTCATCAATCAACTTCTTACCATTCGTGGCTTGTGGACCATAAGCAGAATCATAATCATCAACCACATTTCTAATTCCATTACGAGAGTGATGTACCACATCCTTCCACATTCTATGATCTTCACTAAGATTAAGGTGGTCATGCTGTTCCAGCAAGGTTTCAGGAATGTGATATACGATTATAGCAGGTGAGTTCAGAACTCGTTGCCGAGCAAACTTGACCACATCAGTTCTGCCACCAAAGTCTTGTCTTCTTCTATATTCACCAAAATCTATGCCCTCCATTATAATGTTTTTAGCACCCCACAAGTTTGTAGTGTGATAAAACAAGGTGAATTCATCAGCTTGTCGGGCAAGTTCTGTCTGAAGTAAGAGTCTAAGCTCATTATCATTGCCACTTACAGGCTCCTTATTCCCAGTAAGAAAAATTGTATACTGAAAATATACTAAAAATATACTGAATTTTAATAATATATAAAGTTTAATAAATGTATTATTTAAGTATAATTTGGGTATATTTTTTATAAGTTAATTATATACATAATTAATACTGAAAATATGTTTAAATATATTGTTTTTGATATGGAAATAACTTACAAAACATCCTTAAATTTTGCCCGTTTAAGTATATTTTAAGTGTAAATATTTTATATTTATTTTATTATTAATTTCTACTTTAGTTTAAGTATAATAAACGGATATATTATATATTAAAAAGTATATTTGAATATATTAAAATGCATTATCAGTATACTTTACATACATTTTAATAATATATTAATTATGATTCAAATCGAAACAATGTATATTTTTAGTTGAATTAAAGGTTATTTAATTTATAATAAACTAATATTTATTGTACATTTTGATAATAAAAGGATTATGCAATGAGTATTTAATATACATGTTATAGATATGGTTTAATTATATTTTAATTATTTTCAGTACGTTAAAAAAGGTTATTTTAATTATAATAAATTGTACATTTTAATAATAAAAAGATTATTTAATAAACATGTTATAGATATGGTTTAATTATATTTTAATTATTTTCAGTGCATTAAAAAAGGGTATTTTAATTATAATAAATTGTACATTTTGATAATAAAAAGATTATTTAATAAACATGTTATAGATATGGTTTAATTATATTTTAATTATTTTCAGTGCATTAAAAAAGGTTATTTTAATTATAATAAATTAATTTTTTGTGTACATTTTAATAACATCAAGAATTCATTTTTAAGATAATATGGTTTGAATAAATGCATAAATAATATTGAACATAATTACGAAAAGAAATACAGTTACAAAAGACTTATTCTGTACCTTATTATAATAATAACTTGAGATCTACTTACCCAAAAAAACATCATATGAAAAAATACATATGGTATATTATTCTAATATATATATTCAAAAGTAAAAAATATAAAAAGATAGTTATGGAATAGCAATAGTTTATAAAGACTGATACATACCTACTAAATTATCTTTTGCTTAATTTTTGTAATATTGCGCTGCGAAATATAAAAAAAAATACGTTACTACAACTGATGCAATTATAACATGAGATTTGGTGAATATCTTCTACATACTCCCTTAAGTAACATCACAGTCTAGTAAGCCTCAACCACACCCTGTTGTAAAGAAGGTACATAACTGACTCTTTAGACTTCACAATAGGATATTGTGTGGTAGAGAATCTGAAAATATAAATATATTCTATTTTCATACCTATTTAACAGCTTTAAAAACCTTTTATCGATAAATATAAACACAATATTAATGTAACTTTTTAACAAAAAATAAACACATAAGCAAAGTATTAAAGTATTTTTTAATAAAAGTTTAATAAAAGAAAGAAAAATAAATATTAAAGATAAAAAAGTCAAACGGTAATAAATAAACAAAAGATCTTAATAAATAATGCAATATTTACTATTTTTAACTACACTAATTATAATAGATAATCTGCGTTTAACTATTTTTAGAGAGAATTAATAAATTTACCAAATAACGGGTTATCTGATTTATTCAATTCTACCAGCATTATAACCATTATTTTATTAGATGGAATGATAAAGTAAAATTTACTTTTTATTATTTAAACATGTTTAAATTGCAAATAACGGGTTATCTGACTAACATAGACCGGTATTTAATATCTATATTTTTCATTTTCTACCTCTTCCACGTCTTTCTTTTTTTTTTGGCTATTTTGTGGTGCTTCTAAAGGAGATTCTTGTTGCAGAGGAAGTACTGGAGATTCTTCTTGTGTTCTTCGTGTTTCTTCTTGTCGTGCTACTTCTTTTTGCACTTCTTGTGCCACTTCTTCTTGCACTTTTTGTGCTGCTTCTTCTTGCACTTCTTGTGCTGCTTCTTCTTGCACTGGAAGAGTTCGATTTTTTTTTTTGTTTAAATAGTATCCTAAAAATAAAATAACAAATGATTAATAACAAAAATAAAACAAATAATTTACAAAATTATTATAACTCACGTTTTCTTTGAATGGTACTGATTAACATTTCTTTGACAGCCCAGTCACCTGCAGTTACAGGAAAATCGGGAGCTTTCTTCTTAAACTACAATGAAAAGTTAGTTGGCTATCAATAAACTTTTTGAAAAAAAAATAATAATAATGAAAGACAATATTTATAGCACGAACAACTTGGGATGTTACCAAGGTCTTTTGGATTCTATAACTTAAAGCAAAATCCACATTTTTCTCATAAAGACACTCCCTCATCATATCCTATTATAAAAATAATGAGTAAAATAATAAAATATAAATTTAACTTTTTATTAAAAAGCTAAAATAATTAATTACTAAATAGCTGAGCCAGCGCTGCTTTTGATCTCTTAAGCCGATAGCGTCCTGTAATTTATATTTATGCGTGAGCCTATAGATTGGCTTAGCCTATGATATTAAAATAATGAGCGATAGAACATTAACAATATGATATTCTTAATACTTTATACCTCAGACGGAAGAACATTCAAATCGATAGGAGATAAAACAGTGTTAGAGTTGTTAGAGGAAGACATGTCGAAAATAAGAAAAAGAGTTTAAGTTTAAGTTTGGAATAATACAAGCGTGAACTTATCTTTTTATAGAGATATACACGTTATTGAGAAATGTCCCGTGCCAATTTGATGCGCGTGTCAATTTGATATACGCGTTATTATTAATTACTGATACATTGTCATACTTTACTTTTTTCTAAGACTATAATATCAACGATTAGAAATCATTTTTATTACTATTAGTTTTTATGCTAAATAATAATTTATTACATTTTATTCAAGATTTTCCCAATTAGCATCATCAAATGCATTTTCTTTATCAATTGTAAAATACTTGTTATCTATTTTTGCAAATCCTACGCAATGGTCTACACACCTTACATCAATAAATTCTTTTGATTTAAATTGAGTAAAATATTTACATTCATATTCATCATCTATTATTTTTGATGTTAATTGTACATAAGCGAGCATGTGAATTTTATCATTAAATTTATGTACAAAAAAATAATCTACTATCCCATAAATATCTACAATTATGAGTTGAGGAAGTGCATTTGGTCTATGAGAAACTTTATCTATTGTATGTCTTATCTAAATTACAAGCAATAATAAATCAATAATATAATTGATAATGATGATGATGATAAATGATTTCTTACCTGAATACAATAATTATTTCTTGCGATCTTATTCTTTCTTTTTATCCAATGACTGCTAATATAATGCCCATCTGATGTCCTTAGTCTTCCATATTTCATGCCATAATTATTAATGTTCTAATAAATTTAAAAAAAAACTAAATATATCTTGAATAATTTGATTAGTCTAACAAAAAAATTTTTTTACATTTACTGAGTTTGATCCTTCATAAAATTTAATCAGATGTTTGTGCTCTTGTCCTGATAAAGAATATTGTATAGAAGGCCAATAAAATTCTTCTTCATATTCTTTGATATCACAAAATACCTGTTTACTATTCCATTGTTTTGGTAGTTTTTCTTTAAAAATAGATTTAGAAATAGAAAAGAATGGCAACAAATAAAATTGTTGTAATAAGGTAAGCGTGTTTGATAGATTACTATAAGGATTAAGTCTTGATTTAATAAGTAGTTGTAAAATACCACAAATTTTCTCCATTGGAAATTGCCAGTGTGTCCAACTAGGACCACAATATTTAATACAGTTTGCCACATGTAAAAGATAGTGAAAACTTATCTGACATGCTGTTAAACGTTGACTATTATGCTGATAATATTCTCTAAAATAAACAACAAATCTTTATAAAAAAATGAAAGATGATAAATGAAAAATTAAATTAAACATTATTACCTCTCATAATAATCCAAGAATTTTTTAAGTAATTGTTGAACATCATCTACTTGATCTTCTGATATTACAGGCTCTAAACAAAGCTTTACAGCTTTTACAATATTTGACCATCCTTGAAGATGCCTATTTAACAAATAAAAAAGTAAATTTTACTTTTCATTAATGTAGATTGATAGATAATAGTCATAATACATATATACTTTTTGATAAATACCTTTTATTTAAATATTTCCTTAATAATGGTAATGAAAATAAAATAATCCAGTTTCTCCACTCTACTGCTTTATAACCATTATGATATTTAAGTATATCTCGTGGAGGGCGTCCTATTTCATTAGGCATATCTTTTTTGATTTTTTCCATTTGTGCGCCAATAATTTCCCATTGTGATTTTGATAATTCATAATCATTAGACATTGGGAGATTATTGAAAAATTTACCAGTCCAATGCGCATACATTTGTGGGGCCATATTTTCAAAAAATAAATGCATAATGTCTGTTGGAAAAGACCATGGAAATAAGATTGTTTTTAGTTTGAGCAACTCACTTGGCCCTTTAATTCCTATAAATATAAAATAATTTTTAATATATAATTTTTATTTAATGTAATTGGTTTTAAAAATAAAATATACCTGCCTGTTTCTTTTATCATATTATTTTTTTGAATTTTAATTGTTTCACTGTCAATTAATTTAGCCATATTGACAGTATCATCATGATTTCGTATATTATAAACAGTATCAGATGATGGATAGTATATGTGATGGTTTGATGGATGACAGATTCCTTCTATCATACAAAAGCGGCAGGCCTTATATGAGTTATGCCCAGTTAAGTTTAAGCTTTTGCTTAATGCTGGGATATCTCCCGTCCATATTAATAAATGTGCACGTAAAATAAATTGTTCATTTGTACGTCCATCTATACAAGGAACTCCTTCTAAAATTTTTAATAACAATTTAATAAAAAATTTTTAACAAAATCATTTTTTGTTATGTTAGAATAAGTTTACCTTCAAGTTCCTGTAATTCTTTTACTAAAGGATGTAAAAAAGAATTGAAATCTTTTGGCGAACGGGGTCCTGGTATTATCATCGTTACTAAAAGATTTTCTTTTTTTACACGAATGTGAGGGGGTAAATTATTATTTATTAATAATATAATCCAACAATCATCGGTCTTCTGTTCAAAAATTTGATATCCGTCACATGACCCAGATAACGCGATATCTCTTTCATCTTTAAAATAATTCCTTTGTAATAAGTCTTGATATAACCTATTTAATCCAGACAATATATTAGTATCCTATAACTAATTACTCTTAAATATAATTTACTTAAATTACTCACATCCCATCAAATATATCAGCATACATTTTTTCATTTTCTCCATTTTTTCCTTTAGTTTGAAAATAAGTATTTCTATATTGTAATTCTTCAGCCCTTTCTTTATCTTTATATTGAATTATTAGTCGTTCTTTTAGAGAGAAAAAAAATGTTGTATTTACAGGTTTACTATTGTCATCAAATCTATTTTCATTACAAATAGGTCAGGTCGTTAGATTTTTATATAATGATGTAAACGCTATACAACTGTTTTTGCAAGTATCATATTTTTGCGGTTTAAAAGGAATTATGTTATTGATTTTTTTTTTCAACTTATAAATTGTTAAATTAGAATTAATATTATCGAGTATTTTGTTAAATGCAATATCAGATATCGAATGAAGTACTTTTGTATGTAAAAGGCGTAAGCCTTTGATCAATTCGTCTAAAATAAATAAAAAAAAGTAATTAAAAATTGTAATTACAATTATCGATGTAATATTAAATATATACCATCATTTATGTCTTCTATGTCATTAAATTTATTGTCCATTTCTGTAAATTCATCATTCTCTTCAGAAACATCACTTTCAGTTTCCATATCTTCTACTTTATCATTTTCATCATTATCAAGACTTGGATTATCATCACAATCATAATCTTGATTTGGATTGTTATTATTACCATTATCTTCATCAAGACTTGAATTATCATTATCACCATTATAATTTTCATTATAATTGTTATAATCTTGACTTGGATTGTCATTGTCACCATTATAATCTTCTTGACTTGGATTATTATTATCGTCTTCATTATCAAGACTACTTTGATGAATAATATAATTAGCAAAAAGTAAAATTTACTTTTTATTATAATTTCATTAATTACCTCTCATTATCTGAAAGACTATTCACCAAATTTATATTCGATTTATCTAATTCATCAAACTTTCTTTTTTCAGCTACATTATAACTTGAAATTGATTCACTACTGCTTTCTGTTCCTGATTCATTAATTTTTTCAATACATGCTTTTTCTTTTTCTTGATGTTTTTTAAAAGTTTTTTTAGTAGACAACCACTTTCCACCACCAGGATTTATTTTACAGATACGGCAAGAGCAGAAATATTGCATTATTATAAGAACGAAAATTAGGAGTTTTTTTTTTAATTATCTGGAAAAAAAAATGTTATTTTGGGGTACATTCTAATTCATCCATACACCTGTTTTCATCACAACTGTCACGTAAATATAAATATTCCTGTCACGTATGTACTCTACCACAGCCACGTAAATAATTTTTATTTTTATAACGTATGAAAAAATGAACTCTGGTGAGTTTTTTTGTATAAAGGGTTTACCTTAGTTGATAAGGTTTTTTATGTTGCCTTTTTTGATAAAGGTTTTATAAGGTTTTTATGTTGATAAGGTTTTAACCTTCGTTGATAAGGTTTTTAAGGTTTTTATGTCACCTTTTTTGATAAAGGGTTTTTTTTTTTATGTCGCCTTTTTTGATAAAAGTTTTTTTTTTTTTATGTCGCCTTTTTTGATAAAAGTTTTTTTTTTTTTATGTCGCCTTTTTTGATAAAGGCTTTTTTGTTTTATGTCGCCTTTTTTTGATAAAGGTTTTAACCTTCGTTGATAAGGTTTTTAAGGTTTTTATGTCGCCTTTTTTTGATAAAGGTTTTAACCTTCGTTGATAAGGTTTTTAAGGTTTTTATGTCACCTTTTTTTGATAAAGGTTTTGATAAGGTTTTTAAGGTTTTTATGTCGCCTTTTTTTGATAAAGGTTTTAACCTTTGTTGATAAGGTTTTTAAGGTTTTTATGTCACCTTTTTTTGATAAAGGTTTTAACCTTCATTGATAAGGTTTTTTTGTTTTATGTCGCCTTTTTTTGATAAAGGCTTTTTTGTTTTATGTCGCCTTTTTTTGATAAAGGTTTTAACCTTCGTTGATAAGGTTTTTAAGGTTTTTATGTCGCCTTTTTAAAGGTTTTTATGTCACCTTTTTATGTCGCCTTTTTATGTCACCTTTTAAAGGTTTTTATGTCGCCTTTTTATGTCACCTTTTTAAAGGTTTTTATGTCACCTTTTTTGATAAAGGTTTTTTTTTTATGTTGCCTTTTTTTGATAAAGGTTTTAACCTTCGTTGATAAAGGTTTTTTTTATTAATTAACTTATTGTTATTTTTTTCACATTTACACTTAAGAAACTTGCCATCCTGATGCATGCGCGCTGTTTCTTGGCGGTGATAATCTTGCAGATCTTCAGTCCAAAGTAATTGAGGACTGGATCAAAGTAAACGATAAAATTCCTCAAGATTTTATTCATGTTATAAAAAAAAAAGACGAGTATGTATAAACTTATTAATAATGGTTTAAAATTTAAATTTTTAATGAACTAATAGAGAATTTTAAACTTTTTAGTTATGGATTTATTCATTTTGAGAATAAGCATTATAGAGAAGTATTTTTTAATAAAGTAAAAGGGCTAAGGATTAATTTGGATAAAGAAAAAAAGGTCGTTGTCAAATTTCAACCCGTCAAAAGAAAATTCGACCATCATAGTAATAAACATGTATGTAATTTGATAATTTTTAAAAAATATTGAAGCATAATTAAGTTATTATTATTAAAGTACTTATTAACTTACAGGATCCCGTTGGGCGGCCATACCATGATTTATTTGATAATAGGTAATGTTCTCGTTTTAATATATAAATTGTAAGTTTACTGATTTATATACACTTACTTTTAATATTCATTATATAGAACTCATTTTATTATAATTGTAAGCCTACCTTCAATCGTTGAAGAAAATGAGATTGAGTTGCACATGGAAGGGGAGGAGATTATAATTAGCGGAAAATATAAAGAACTCAATTTCGATGGAGATATTTTAAAAAAATTAATACCGGTCGGCGATTTTGAGTATACATTTACATTACCTTCAAAGTAAGTTGTTAAATTGATAAATTATTTATTTATTATTTATTATTATACATATTCATTAACTCTTATTAATATAATAGAATTAATCATAATAGCAAGGTAAAGATAGAAAAAATAGAAAATTCAAATATATTTAAAATAGAAATTAAAAAGGAAGAAAATAAACGTATAAAACTTTTATTTGAATAAATAAATTTGGTATGTTGTCAAAATCTGATGGTACATTTTCGTAATTTACATGACTTTGGTGATTACTATAATAGTAATGGTTACACTTACAATTAATAAAAGTAAGATTTACTTTTTGTAAGATAATTAATTATCTTTTAGTTATTACAAAAGACTACTTTCTGAATTTATATCTGATTTATCCAGTTCATCATCTTTGAATTTTCTTTTTTCAGCTGCATTGCAACTTGAAATTGATTCACTATCGCTTTATTTTCTTTTCTGATTCGCTTTCTGTATCTATTTTATTAATTTTTTCAACACTTTCTTTTACCTTTTTTTGATGTTTTTTTAAAAGTTTTTTTGGTAAATAACCAACCACCATTAATAATTTTACAAATTCGACAAGAACAAAAATATGGCATGCACACACTGAACAATTGTAAATGAGGACGCACACAAATCACGCATTGCATAATTCAAATTATTTATATGGAGGTAATTTAAACGTCTCCCAAATTTTTTTATTATTTCATTATTACGAATTTGTGAAACAGATATTTACTTTTTACCAATGTATGTGCTATTGTCTTTTATAGAAATTATGAATTTTTTTTTCTCGAGTTGCGTTGATACTGATATCCTTGTTGTGCAACTTGGGTATCAATGTAATTATTGATAGCGAACAAGTACCAGGTTTTATATATATGAAGTTTATTGCGAAAAACTGATACATTTTAATAAAAAATATACAAAATGTAAAATTTCTTTTTGATAAACAATAAATAATTTTATGTAATAAAGTGAATTAAGCAAATTTTTATTTATTTATTTAATTATTTGGTGCATTTTTAGTATTATAATACAAATTTTATGATACACATTATTTTTCGCAAGAATGAAAGAAAGAAAAAGGAACAATTAATAAATGGATTAAAACTACATTTCGTCATCATCAGCAATAAAATCCTTTAAATTTTCATCGACTCCATTAAAATATGCTTTAACAATATTAAGCTTAGCTTCTTTCATAAACTTTTTTCCTTCTCCGCACATAGTTGGACCTTTCTTATAATCAGCCATTTGTCCTGTTCTTACCAAATTAAGCCAAATTTTAAAATTGGCGCCAACTTTCATTTTACTTTTGAAGAATGTGGGTGTAATTTCTTCAAATACATCCAAGAGAACCCAATTGCTGTTGGATACTTGTAATAACCTATATATCCTTGGCGAGATCTGAAGCATTAAATCCAAATCTCCAAGATCTATGTTGGGATATTCTTCTATTATTTTTTTCTTGGCTTGTGATCTGGTTGTCTCCCCTCTATTTCGTTTAAGATTTGCAGAACAAAATGCCTGCAAGCAAACATATGATTTCCAGACTTCCACGTGAAAGCGTAGATCTTTACGTCGCAAGATTTCTTTGGCGACTTGACTTTTTGTACTTCCTGTGACTGAATTAAAAATATTATCCACTAATTTATGTAATATATTTTTAATTTCATTTTCATCTTTAGCTATAAATGGAACTCTAGTATGATTTGAGAAAGGAATATCCATCAAAATTATATCATTCAAAGAGTCACCAATTAATTGTTTGAAGCCTTTTAAGAATGAAAATTCTGAATCGTTCATTAGGTGATTTATAATGGCTTGTCTGTACAATTCATTCCGGGAGAAAATCTTTTTATCGCGAGTAGGAGGACAAGTCGGCAATTTATGGATAAATTGCAATATTTCGTGTAAATCTTTACCAAGATTTACAGCTTTGTCATCAAGATTATAATTTTTTTCATTCTTTTTATGATTTTTTCCATCACTTTCGTTGTCCGATGATACTTCTTCAAATTTTTCAAATCCTGGATTTTCTTTGACAGGTCCCAGCCTCTCAGATGGTCCTTCAGGTGGTCCCTCAGGTGGTCCCTTGAATAATCTCGGATTTTCTTTGACAGGTAACAATTCTCCTTTATGAAGTCTCTTTTTACCCTTTCTATATTGAGCTTGATGTTTAAGCTTCTGACTCCCTTCATTATTTGGTAATCCATTATCATTACCTTCACCTGATGATTGAATATAAACGTATGGTTCTTCGTTTCTTGTGCAATATTGAGTTTTGATATTTAGGTTTCTGACCTTCTTCATCATCTGGATACGAGTACAAGATTAAAGCGCCATCCTCTTCAGTGACCAGCACTGTGTTGTTGTTAGAATTTAAATTTACACCGCTAATATTCATTTTCTTCATTGTTCTCAAAGAAATAAGCCATTCGTCGATAATATTAGAGCCTAATTTATTAATAAGTCTCTCTTTTTTATCTTCACTATCATTATTTATATCATCGTTATTATCTTTATCGACGCTATTATCTTTATCATTCTCGATATCTGTATTTAAAAAGTTAATAATTAAGTAAAAAAAAATACGTTATATTTTAATAAATCTTAATTTGTACCATTTGAAGTTTAATTACTAGGATCGTCAGTTATATCATCGTTATTATCTTTATCGATGCCCTTGTCTTTATCATTCTCGACATCTGTATTTAAAAAGTTAATAATTAAGTAAAAAAAATGGGTTATATTTTAATAAATTTAATAAGTTTCATTACTAGAATCATCGGTTATATCATCGTTATTATCTTTATCGATGCCATTATCTTTATCATTCTCGACATCTGTATTTAAAAAGTTAATAATTAAGTAAAAAAAATGGGTTATATTTTAATAAATCTTAATTTGTACCATTTGAAGTTTCATTACTAGGATCGTCAGTGATGGTATTATCAGAACTTTCTATAAAACGAGAAAAATAATAATTACTTTTTGCTTTTTGTAAATAATGGTAAAAAAAGAAGTAGACCTTACCTTCTTTCTTAGGATATAAATCATTACCGTTATCTTTGAGATCGTTGAAGATTTAAATTTTACATTTTAATTATATTATACAATATTATAAAATAATGTTAAACCTCAACACACCTGAACTTTTAACTTTCTTATTGTATGATGGTTTTTGTTCATTATCAATAAGATCATCTATAAAAAAAAAAAAGAAAAAGAGAATTTTACTTTTTGCTTTTTTTATTTATAAAAGATAAAAACATAAAATAGACTTTACCTCCCTTGGAATGCTTTTTATTTGAAGTTTTTCTCATATTTGTGATGTCTTTTCTATAATATAACGTAAAATTTGGTTAATAAACTTCGTTATAATGATATATGTGAAGGATGCTCATTTTGTATATTTACGTGTATTATTTTTTTTTTTCTTAAAAAAAATATAGTAATAGTTTTTATTTCAATTAAATTTTTTGTTTTATAATATAGCTTGTGAATATTGTAAGAGGGAGGAACCCTTATTTTAAAGAAAGAAATTTAGTTTATAAATTTGAAATAAAAAAAAATTGAACTACATTATATGAAAAAAAAATCCTATTACGTTAGACATTTTTGTCTTGTGAACTGAAAGACCAAAAAATTGAATTACATCTTTAGATAATATCTAATTACGTTGGGAGAAATAAAAAATTGAATTACATCAGATAAAAAAAAAAATATCTAATTACGTTGGCATTTAAACAATTAACACAATTGTAAACGATCTCGTGTTTGTGCATATAATAGGATTAACATTTATTTATACATATACATGTGAAAAATGTAAATGCTATCATTTTTTATTTTTTTATTTAAGTATATATTTAGTATATTTTTTTGCCGATCGATTTAATATCATTGTATTTCATTGGTAATCGAATTACATCTTCAAATAAAATCAAATCACGTTGGAGACTAAAAAATCGGATAAAAAAAAAAAATTATCTAATTACGTTGGCATTTTTTATTTTTATTTTTAAGTATATATTTAGTATATTTTTTTGCCGATCGATTTTAATATCGAAATATTTCATTGGTAAAGGATATTTTGTAGACTAAAAAATCAAATTACATCTTCAGATAAAACAAAATCACGCTAGACGTTTTGTCTTATGAACTGGGAGACTAAAAAATCGAATTACATATTCAGATAAAAAATATCTAATTACGTTGTTATTTTAAAGTATTTAGTATATTTTTTTGCCAATCGAATTCAATATCAAAATATTTCATACTTAAATTATCGGTAAATTAATTTTAAGGATATTTTGCATATCCAATCAGAATATTTTAAATATCCATTAATATTACAATTCAAAAATTCAGTATATTTTTTGTATAATTTAAAATAATTTATTATTATAAAATTCTATTCAAATAACCCGTCTGTTTAATTTTTAGTATATTTTAAGAATATTATCACTGTATAAGAATATTTTAACCATAAAACTAGAACATTTTAAGGATGTGGAATTTTTATAGGGATTGACAACAAGAATTGGTGTTGGGTATAATTCATGTTCATAAAAAGTAAGTTCATTCGCATTTGCATTATTAATGAAGTTTTTAAATTCAGATGAAGGTTTGTTAGCAAGCTGTTTAATCCAGTCCTCAACCCAGTACCTAGGTGTTTGTTGTCCAAGATAGTTTTCCGAAACTCCATTAACAATAGCAATGGCTGTTTCTATATTAATCTCAAAACACAATAATAACCAATTACGTGGTGAGATCATTTCACTCCAGAAATTGGCCTCTTCTGGTGATGTTTCAGATACGTAAGATAGAAGCCAGTACTCGAGAGTTTGTGTTGATAAAAGTTCCGCTGAAATGGAACAAATCCAGTCAATGAACTTTTCACGAATAAGACCAAACTTCGATGCTTGATCTGCAAGTTTGTCATATTCTGTATCACTGGGTTCTCTTGCCTGCAAACTTGTAAATGGTTCTTCTAGACCATTCATAATGTGTTAGAAGAGATTCTGCTTAGTTTACATGAAATTTTTCAAAGGAAGTGCAAAGTTTATACATACTTTCGTGGAGCTTACAAAGATCTCTTTTAATCTTTCTTTCATGAAGCACACGTTTACGAAATTCTTGCCAATTGATCGTTATCTTTGATTCATGCAAGTAGATCTGGAAGTAGATAAGTTTGTTAGAGATAAACAAGTGTCAAATAATAAAGCCAGATTATTACAAACCTTTAGGGTTTCCTTCGATAGGTTAGGTTGTTGATGACGATATGATGCTTGAACGAATTCTTTAAACGAATTAAGATATACACTATTGTAGCGAATTCTAGGAATTCCATTTTTAATTTCGATCATACCCTCCCAAGCATCGAGTTTAATGAGATCGCCAGGGACAAGTTCTTTATTATTAGTACAATATCTGAAACTAACGCGCGGTTCGGCGATAATATCTAAACTCATGTTACTATTATTAAATACGCTGCTAATCTTAATTTTTTCGGACAACTTTGTACCCCCGAACTCCCTGGCGTCAGCAATAGGGTCATTAATAAGGGTGATTAACTTCTTATTATTGTAAGCTAGAGGGATGTTAACTTTCCACAGTTTGATTTCACCAGCATCTCGTGTTTCCTCGATAGCCTTTATGAGCTGGCCGACAGTCTCTTCTTTTTTAATATTAACTTTGAAAATATCAGGAAGGCCATCGCCTGCAATCAAGCAGTTTAAAATGATAGACATAATGTACAATTATGAAAAGAACATTATGAAAGGTAAAAAATACAATTATGAAAAGAATATTATGAAAGGAAAAATTATGAAAAGAATATTATGAAAGGAAAAATTATGAAAAGAATAAATTATGAAAAGAATATTATGAAAGGAAAAATTATGAAAAGAATATTATGAAAGGAAAAATTATGAAAAGAATATTATGAAAGGAAAAATTATGAAAAGAATAAATTATGAAAAGAATATTATGGAAGGAAAAATTATGAAAAGAATATTATGAAAGGAAAAATTAGAAAAGAATATTATGAAAGGAAAAATTATGAAAAGAATATTATGAAAGGAAAAATTTTAAAAAATTTGATGACAATAAAGATATTACTGTATATTTTATATATATCACCAACCAATTTATATTGTAGTGCAACCGGTTTAGCCGCAGTTTGAAACTGAGGCGGTTTGATTCGACTTGGTTCAAGCCGAATTAAGTATTATTAGTCGGATCACAATCACAATGTGTTTGACTCATTTCTTTGTTAAATGTCGGATCATTAATCATTAAAATTACACATTTCTATTCTGTTCCGATTTTTACCAAAGTTTTTAACCAATCAAATTCATTTAAAAATTGGACCACGGATTAAAAAAATTGATGATCCGAGTGTTCCGAAATTTGAAATGCTAAACGGAACAGATTTAAACCGATTTTCTGATTTTTTACTCAATTTATCGCTTTTTTAATTGGCTAAAATTAATTACACTAAAATCGGAACAGAATAGAACAGGGCTAGTATATTCATATATAGTCACGTAAAACAATATTTGTCACGTCATTTATTATGCGAACTTTATTGTTGCATAATTTTGTCACTTTTACACAAACTAGCTTTTTTTTACGTAACAATGGATAAAAAAATATTATATATTACTGCTCTTCCGCTTCTTAAAATAGATTTTACTTAATTAAACACGTCCCAACCCATCCCAACAAGTGACCGTGGAAAACAACACAGTGATGACTAAGGGTGTGACAAACAGGATTTGACTAACGAAAAAAAACGTCCTCCAGATACTTATAGATTACAGAAACGAATAAAATCTATTTTTTTAGAAGCGGGCGGGATGACTGATCTGCTCGATGCTTTTCCTAATCATAATTCATATTACTTCATTATATTCATAAATTTTATTGATATTTATTAATAACGTAAAAAAATGGATAACGTTAACTTTGTCTCTACTATCATAGCAAGAAGAGAATAAAGAAGAAAACAAGGGAATTACTTTATCAGCATCAAGTATAGATGACGTTTTACTGCGCATAATATTTACGTGATTCAAAAAAAGAAGCGAAGTAATAATATTTCAGTTTATGTAAGAATACGATCCGCCCCCTGCCCTTTATTTATCGATCTGTGTGGGGTGTCGATGGATAACTATAATGGAACAACAGATGAAGGGTTAATTGACCAAGAGAATAGGGAATACTTTAATAAAACATATGGTATCACATCTCCCCGCTTGTCGGAACTTCTCCTGTTCTTCTGTTTTTAGATGATCGTGGTATTATGTTTAAATGGAACGTGGCATGCATATCTTGGGAATCAATAATTTGGAAGGTCTTGAGAACTATCTTTACCACCCAGATAAGATATGGATATGTGCCGTTATGGAAGACACCGGTGAGCTGGTACCTGCAGTGGAACTTATACGCCGACGCCGTGTAATGGAAAAATGAAAGTTGGCAGAGATCAGAGTTTTCGGTATTAATCATAAAACATGTGACTGATTTACCAATCGTTTCATTGAGATGATAAAATTGATAATCTAAAAAAAACCGTTACAGAGGATTTTTTTTAATTTTTATTTTTGTAAGTACGAACTTCGGAATATTTACTTAATTTTTTTTATGAAGAATGTTTAGTAACTTTCTCTTTTTTTGTAGATTTCAGAACCCAGGCTGAGACTTGGAATTGGAAACGGGTAGGTAGAAAGAGGGAACAGCCAACAGGGTTTTTTTTTTTATATATAAGAACGTTTAAACTTTTTTTATGTAGATTTCGGACTGGAACCTGAATTTGGAGACGGTATGGGCCAAAATATGGTGTGCTTATAAAGGGGAATTTTATATGATGTGATTATACGGGGAGACTATATAGGGGGTCGACTGTACATACATATCGTACCATCTCCATCTCCTTGCCATCTCAACCCTCCTTCAACTCCTTAGAAATCTAAATTTAGTCCTTCTAACATTTTTGAGAGCTTATATGCCCAGGGGTATAGGAAATTCTTTTGTGCGAAAAGAAAAGTTTGATCATGCATCTTGTCAGGGCGTATTGCGAACTTTTCGGCAGTAGACATTAATTTTCATTGAGTAAATTTGATCAGTTGATCCTGGGCTAGATACGTAAATTAGTTAACTTTAATAGAATAACGAATTCTAATTATAATTTATATTTTGAAAGTGTATACATATACATATATAGAATTATATCATATCTGTAACATATGCGAATATGATACAAAATTTCTGTGGAACCAACGAAAATAGTAATTGAGTATCAGGTTTCACAAGAAACAATACAGTAAAATTTGTGGTTATCATACAAATGAGGTGTTATTGTTGTCAAAACCGCAGAGATTGCGTCAAATATTTAATATAATCGGCCGAAATTTATTCAAACATTTTAATTGGATTTTTATCGACTATATTATTTTAGATACATGGTTAATTTTTAATATATATGACCCGAAAACTGAAAAAAAAATCTTGATTGGGAACTAACAAGTCCAAATTTGGAAGAATAAAAAAGAAAAGTTTGTAGAGTTACATATGGAGTTTAATATTAACAATATACAGTATGTAATACATTTTTTCTTATATAAAAGTAAATATGAGAGACGTAATACGAGCACGTGATATAACTGATTACGAAATGATTACGTAATTAAACGCAGTGAGTCGTTGATATTTTATTGGAAGATCATATGTGTTGTACTTCATGATAGCTTCACAGAACAGCAAAAAAGAAAATAGTATAGATTATTAGAATTTCGGTCAGTGCAAATTTGTGCGACAAATTTGCAATCAATATTTTTCCGAATAAATCTACTATATAATAATTGTTTTTGTAACGTTTAGACTAACCTGTATAAATATTCTTTGTATTGTGATACCTGTGTTACCTGTTAGTTATGTTACAATTGTTACATAACGCGGCTTAGCTACGGCATGCTTTTTTTTACATGTATGTATACAATTGCGAAGCAACGGGCTAACGGCTAGTTTTTCTGTTTTTGTATAAGAGAAAGGAAAAAAAATTTAAAAAATTATTTACATAATATATAATTTATATTTTGAGATGAAAAAAAATTATTTTTTTTTAAATAAACTATAATTTTTATTTTTTTTTATTTTTTTTTCTTAAATATTTCACGTTAAAAAAAAAAAAAAATACCACCAAATTTTGACAAAAAAAAAAAAAAATTTGGTTGTGCTTGTTACATTGACTAATTTGTTTATATTGATTTATAGTTTAATTGTCATGATGCATGTAAAAATAAATATAACAAATATTACAACAATCTTTCCTTTTTTAAAAAAAACTATTTGATAAAATTTTGATAAGTCCTTCCGTACAAATTCCGGATATATAAACTATATAAATAAAAAATTTATTAAATTTATTAATCTGTAATACCTGTAATACTTTAATTGCATATCTTTATAAACAAGTTTTTTTTTTGAGGCTCAATTTGGTTTATTATCAAATATAATAATGCATAATTTTTTTTTTTCCATCGGTCATTCAAAAGTTTTCAAAGTTTGTTGAAAAAAAAAGATAAGGATCAATATTACTAATAAAAAAAAAATCATATTACTATAGATTGTAAAACAATAAAAAAAAACCATACTTTTACTTTTTTGATACAATTCAAATATTTATGTTTATTAATCACTTTGGAATCATTACGTGAGAAAAGATTTTTAATTCTTTTTTTTTTTTTAAGAATTCTGTAAATCATGTAACAATTGTAACATTACCTTATCTTTATCAAAAAAATTGGCGTTTTTTTCGTTCACTCGAGAACGTGTTTATCATAAAAAGAATAACAATAGAATAAAATAAAATAAAAAAAATAAAAAAGATAAAAAAGATAAACTTAATTTAAAAAAAAAAAATTTTTTTTAAAGTTACTCCTATCACATTGATCATTTGATAATATTAAATTATTAACTTGTATTACCGTTATTTATTAAAATTATTTACGTACTTTCACATTAAAAAAAAAATTTATTATATTATAAAGAGCCATTACAAATTTTTATAAATTTTATATTATTTTATATATAATTATTGACTTGAAACCAATTATAGGAATAAAATGAATAAAAATATTATAAAAAATAAGACAATTATGAAGAATTTCTATAGGATATTAAAGATTATTTGATATTGGTTCATAAATGAACGTAAAAAAAAAAAAAAAAATTCTTTTGTTCTCTTTCGATTGCCTCTTTTAGAAATTTTTTGTGTCATGAAATAGGTAACAAGGTTTTACAATGTTATACAATGTTACAATTGAAACATCAAAATGGAATTGATCGGATCCCTTACTGCGGTGATTGCAATACAATTCCAAAAAAATCCAGCCGATGTTCCCAGATTAGGATAATTTCACAAAACATCGATTTAACCAAATATGAAACAAAATAAAATATATCAAAAAAATTTATCCTATTCATTGAAATTATTAAGTATCATTTTAATCGGCTCATGTTATTTTAATGCAGTCTTCAGCCCCCAAAAAAATGTAAACAAATAATGTAAATAAATAAACAGGATATTTTTTTTTTCCCCACCCATGATTTGTAAATAAACCTTAAGCGTATCTGGTATCAATAAAAAAAAAGGAAAATACGTACCTAATTGGTTTATTTTTATGAAAAAGAAAAAATTAATAATTTATTACTTTTTTATTAATAAAAAAAATATATTCAACACAATGACAATAAATAAAAATAAGGTAAGATCGAAAATTAGAAATATTGATAACTCCGCGAACTGATAAATTGTCGTGATACATTAATTGCAGTTTAAACCATTGTTCTAGTAACTTCGAAGAATAGAAAAGAAAGTGAAGAACAATATAGTTTCATTTTTGTCCTATCTTTATGAAACAAATTTTCTTATGGTAAGATGTTCATGGAATGTAAAAGAAAAAAACCTGCTGATCGTAATACAGCCTGATACAATTTATAAAATTTATGAAAAATAAAAATTCTCACAAACAAGTTTTTTTTTTTTTACAACAATGACAACTATGACACTATTTCGCATCCCCTTATCTCTTCTTATCTTCTTTTATTAACCAAATTTATCCTTTCATTAGAGGTTTACAGGAGAAAAATTGTTTCATAATAATTTCCTTGATATGTTTTAAATCCTGTTTTATTATAACTTTATAAATGATAAAAATTGTTAATTTTTATTCGCTTTTGAAGCATAATACTCTGATACTCTATAATATTGTATAAATTATGATTTTCTCACGTATATGCAATATATGCATTATATTAAATTCAGTAACCATGATGATGATTACTCTTAGGTATTTATCTACAAAAAAAGAAATTGAATAAAACCTGCATGTCAATCAAACAAAAGGTTATTTACCGCAGCTTGCTAACTGTTCTTAATTTTACAATAATATTTAATATTCGGTAAGATTATCTTTAAGATGAAAATAGTTATAAATAGGTCTAAAGGTCAAAGGTATTTTTCTTCAAAAAAAAATTCAAAAAAATCAAGAAATCAAAAAATCAAAAATATAATTGAAAACAAAAAAATTATTATACAAACAATAAAATTATTTTTCTTTTTCGCCCTACTTTTTAATTTCTAAAAAATCATTATGGAATCTTATTATTCATCTTCTGCTTATATTTTATATGAATATTACAATTTTGAAGATTCCGAATATCAACAATTTCAACAACTTCAACAATTTCAACAATTTCTACACTATCAACAATATCAACAATATCCACAATATCCACAACCTCAACAACCTCAATTTCATTATTCTCAATATTCTCATTATTCTCAACATTCTCAATGCCCTCAATATCCTCAACAATCTCAACAACAACATCAGCAACCTCAGCAACCTCATCAACCTCAGCTGCATCAACAACAACAACAATATCATCAATTCACTCGTACGCTTGCAACAATGGTTGTAAATGATGGTATTAGATACGATTATACAACCGTTTCAGTCTCTAACGAAATGGCGGATTCTGCCATAAAAATAAGTAATCAAACAAATTTGAATTCTATTTATATAAATGGAATTCTAGTATGTCAATATTATTATACAAATAATGTATAATAATTTATGTTTTTAAAATTAATTTAGGGTTCTGTCATTCATTATAGTTATTTAACCCTTTAATTAATTAATTCATTATTACCGTAATCCTAATCCTAATCCTAATCCTAATCCTACGAATAGATATTTCCATTAATTTATTGTATTATTCTTTTCTTCTTTTTTTTTGCAAATTTATTCATTTATTGTTATTTTTTTTATTTTGTAAATAAAATTTCATTTATTTTTTGTTTGAAGCCAACCATATTTGAAATAATTCTAACTAAAATTAATAACGTTACATATCACGCCTAAAACTGCGCCACTGATAAACCATGTGACAAATTCAATCATGTCGTTTCCAAAAAAATTTAAATTAACGTTTATATATGATGATGCAACGCAATAAATATATATATTTGAGAGTTTATAAACGCAAAAATAATTATTAAATTTGTCTATGCTTAAAAAAACTAAAACAAAAAGTAACACATGAATTTTTTTTTGTATATTTGTCCTTTGAAAATAATAAATTTTTTTCTTAAAAATTTAAATTTCTACTTAAAAGGACTTCTCTTCTACGTACTATAATATAATCATTCATAATTACCCAAACTAATTCAAAGCCTTACCTAAATTAGCATCCTTGAGTATGTCATGTAATCATCAGGTATTTATTGTATGAGGTAACTCGTGTTATAAATAACATTTAAAAATAATAATAATAATTGTTAATTATCTAATACATAAAAAAGTTTATTATCACATTGCAACGATTTCCATGGAGCCCTATAAGAAATATGTATACGGAAAGGATACGTTTTGTATACATTTTATGTACGTTTCTATAGATTCCGTATACAAATTCCGTATATTTAATAAGCAATTCATTTTTGAACATTTTTTAAAAAAACTAATGTATAAGAAAATGTATACGGAAAAAATTAATCATACGGAATGTATACGGAATTTTTAAACTTAATATTTTTAGAAAATAATTTTACAAAAATCTCGTATCATAACACGAGATCACGTGATTGTTTATTGTTTTGTTATGATACGTTTTTTGTTTTTATATAAACCCTTACTTTGATGAGTTTGATCTTCCGATCTTCCTTTCTGTCTTTCCTTTTCTTCTCTTTTCTCTTGTCTTATTTTTGTTATTTTTTCTAAATTTTTCTTCTTTTTTCGTCACCCCCCCTTTTAAAAAAAAATTTTTTTTTTCGTACCTCACTTTAAAAATTTTTCTTTTTCATCACTCTCCTTTAAAAAAAAAATTTTTTTCGTCACTCCCTTAAAAAAAAAAAATTTTTTTTGATTTTATTCTTTTATTCCCACTCTTCTAAAAATTTTCTTCTTTCTATTTCTATTTCCTATTTATAAAAATTTTTTTATTTTTCTAACTTTGACGTCCTCCCTTTAAAAAAAAAATTTTTCTTAACTCTCCTAACTTCGTTACCCTCTTTTTAAAAAAATATTTTTTTTTGATTTATTCTTTATTCCCCTTTCTTTTTTATTTATATTTATCCCTTTTTTTATTTCATAGGGCCAGCAGATTTTTTTTTGTGAGAAGATTCAGTTTTTTTGTAGATCAGTTTGGGAGTCCTTTCCTTTTGTAGGATTGTTCAGGATTTTTTTCTTTTTTTAGGTCAGTTCAAATTTTCTTTTTTAAGTTGGGTTCAGATTCTTTTCTTTTTGTAGGTTGTTTCAGTTTTGTTGCTTCAGAGTCTTCTTTTTTTGTAGGTCAGTTTTGGATTTATTTTGTTGTTTTGGTTTCTTTTTCATCAGATGCTTCATAATTCTTTTCATTTATGTAGGTCAGACATTCTGGAGTTCTCTTTCTTTTTTTGTAGGAATACTGACCTTTGGTGACTTGGACGATTGCAGATACTATATGAAGGGGGGTTTTGTTTCCAATTAAGTTAGACGTTCTTTTTTGTTTTTTTTAGGTTGTTTGACTCCAAATGAACCTGAACTTATAGATAATTTTGGTTGCAATAGGTGGCCTTAATAAGGAGGGAATTTTCATAATGTATTTGTATTTTGTTTATTTTTTATTTTTTATTTAATTTAATAAAGTAAAATTAGATTTATATAAATATAATTATAGTAAACTGTAATACAAATAGTAAATTCAGTGACCAAATCGTATAAATTTCGTGATAAAATCAGTGATCAAATCATGTAAATTCCATATGAATTCCGTGCAAATTCCGTATCCAAACCATATTTTTAGTGATACGGAATTGTGCATTTTTCCGTATCCTATTATCATACGTTATTTCTAAGGAAAAAAAATCGTATAAAAACTTTATAAAAAACGTATCCAATTTTTTTATAGGGGAGCTACATAGGTCACAGGACCGAATGATTTTTAACTGTTTAGCTGAGAAGTTAAAAAGTGATGCTATAGCAGAGAAGAGGGCAAAAAAGATGAAGGTAGATTAGTACCACCCTGACCATTTTCACCAATCAATGAAGGCCCTGTGACGATATAATGATCCAGCAGGATAGGATAATGACCGTGTTACTGGGGAAGACCATGAGTAACTTATATTCATATGACTGATATGACAAAAAAGCTCGGGCACGTGAGCAATATGGCTGCGGTATATATATACTGTATAGTGTATATATGCTAAGACAATTCTTATCAGTTCGTTAAAAAATATTATCAGCTATTCTCATAAGTTCATGCAGATTTTATATAATTGTTATTTAGGTCGGTTATCTCATATTACTATGTATTAGCATAATAATAAAATTATTGAATAGTAACGGGAGTTTAATATAAAAATTGCATGAACGGTCCCGTCAAACCGATAATATTATCATCCAATAATATAAAAAGATGATATACTGTACATTTAGATATGACATTGTACATAACTTATTTATAAATAATTTTTTTTTTTATTATTCTTTAATATGGATTAATTTATGCCGGTTATGAATTAAATTCTGGGTATTTTAGATTATCATAATTCAGATTTTTTAGATTTTTTGATATTAATAAATTACATAAAAGTTTTACTCTATCCGTGCAATGAGTTGAAATAGAAACTATTAAAATTTCTGAAAACTTTTTAAATTCGATAAATCATATATTATTAGTCTTTTGTGCAATACTAAAGGATTAAAGAAATACACAAGAATCTAAAAAAAATCATGACACCTCGCTTTTTTGAAAATATTTGGAAAGGAAGGTGTCATATGGAAGACAACTATTTGAAGTATTCTTCGCAGAATGAAAACAATAAGAAGAATCTAGAGGAGTTATGGACGTGTGAATTTTAATAGGAATTACTTTAAGTTATAATGATCGACATGATGTAATGTACTTTTTATAAAATTTCATTTAAAATTCATGGGATTTTCATTTTCGGGAATTTTCGAAGGTCCTGAAGTTGATCATTAATCAAAAATGGAACCTCCGAAGTTCATCCCATAAAAAAAAAAAATTTTTCCGTTATTCGATGTTCTATGTTTATTTCTTTAAACGTATCATACTCACGGAATTTTATAACTAAAAATGAAGTTACTTATATTTTCATAAATGATATCATATTCACGGAAAAAAAATTTATAGAATCGAAGTCTTAATCGATAAGTATACGTTAGTTAATGTTAACTTAAAATTTCGTATTGTTTTTATTTAACTATCCGTTCATGAAATTCTCGAAATAAACTGTAATTTTATATGTAAAACAATTGTTTATTAATTTAGTATTTAGGGAGTAAGTTATTTATTTAATTCTATTATTACTTATTGTTATTATTCTATTTAAATTTCGTACAACTATAAAATCAAATTAAAATGTAAATAAATGGTAATAAATTATACATATTAGATAAAGTTATTGTCTTAATTAGTTTAAAGTTTTGAAGCCTCATTTATTAGTTTCGTGAATTCGTCGTAAGAATATATGGCTGAATTAGTTGAACCAGGTGAACTAGCGCTTGTACTACCAATTACCCAGCCTGTTTGAGATTTACTGTCATATGTTCTAATCCAAGGGCCTCCGCTTGAACCACTTCCGGTATTTATAGGTACGTATCTAAAACTACCTGATCTAAACGAACTCCCACTCCATTGACAAAGGGAACTTCCATCTTTTTTACAATTTGCAATTTCACCATTTATTGGATAGCCTATTACAGTGATATCATTAACTGTATCTCCAGGATTAGTATCCCAGTCGAAACATCCTGTTTTGTCTTGCAATTTACCCTGATCGTAATTGAACTTAATCATGCCGTAATCATAATAATAGTTGCCATTTACTACTTCTACAGAACCTCCTTTAACGGGGATAGAAACCGGACATTCCCCATTTTCAAACCCGGGGCAAAAAACCATATTTGAAGACCAATTATTATTTTGATCATAAATACAATGTGCGCCAGTAAGCCCGATATTTCCATTTTCAGTCCTAATTACACTAGCAGTACAAAAATAATCTTTACCATCGCCGGTGTTATGAAAAAATAATTTTCCATAAGGAACATAGGGATTAAAATTCGATTTCTTCACTGGCCGATCTCTTTTAGTACGATAATTGGTTTTATTATTTCCAGATTTATTAGTTGTTAAGGGTATTGCATTTCTCGTTTTATTATTATTTTCAGATTCATTAGTTGTTAAGGATATTGCATCTCTCATTTTTTCAGGTGTCCAATAAGCAATCGTATCGTCTTTAATGTCAAATACTTTAGTAACTATAGAACCTGCAACCGTATATTTTGAATTAGCCATGACTGTCACCAGTACAATCAATATGTAAAATATAAAATTTTCATTCATTTTTGAAATTAAGAATTTTAGGGTTAAAAATAAGTTATTCAAAGTGGAAATAATAACTAGTCAAGATAAAATATGGTTTAATATAGATATATAATGTTATGAAGTTACTTTTTTTACTTTTGTTTTTTTAAAAAAAAAGAAAAAAACTCGATGTTTATATATTTCTTTACTCGTGACTCAAAAAAAAAATCTCTGGTTTTTTGTGACTATAAATTCCTGAAATGACATGGAATATCGATTCAAGAAAAAATTTTTGATTTCTTTTTAAATTTAATTATTATTATCACTAAGAAAGTAATCTCTATAAAAAATTTCATCTTTTAAATTTAATTATTATCTAAGAAAGGAATCTCCATAAAAAATTTCCGTTATTTTTGTAAAAACTCCATAAAATGTGCCTTTCTCGGATTCATTCACGGAAAGTGTGATATAAAGGTTATTAATTCCGGAAATATGAGCCTTTTACGGAAAAAAGATGGAATATAAAACTTTTTTGGATCGCTCGCAGATCATTTTCATATTAAAGTTCATTTTGATTAAAAGTCGATTTAATTTTAATCACACTTACAGTATACTAATTGGTAGATTATCATGTGATCTACCATTGTTATTTTGTTATTTTTTTTTTTATTTTGTAAATAAAATTTCATTTATTTTTTGTTTAAAGCCAACCATATTTGAAATAATTCTAACTGAAATTAATAACGTATTACATACAGTGGTGTGCAAAAAAAAATGACAATTTTTACTGCGGCGGATCGTCATGATTTAACTTTTTCAATTTTAGTCGTATAAAGTCATACCCTAGGGCCGGTGGCCGGCCTAGCCCTATAAAAAATTTTTGTCGGATACACTCCAATTTTTTCCCGAATTTATTGAAAATACTCCGATTATACTGATAACATTCCGATTATATTTCAAGTTAAAATTTAGAAATTTTAATATGATAAAAAGTATTAGGAAATACTCCGAAAAAATTTTGAAGATATTCCGATTTTGTATTCAAATTGAAAATGTTCCAATTATATTCCGATTATTTAAAATATTTTTATTAACAACAATATATTTCAATAAAGTGTAACCTTCTTTATCAATGATAAATATCCTATATTCAACGGTAATGATCAGCAATTAGGCTCCTAAATCAATCAATTTACACTTTTTTTTTAACTTTTTTAAACTCTCTTTCATTTTTCTTTCCCTTCCCTTTGTCCTTTCTTTTGTCTTTCCTCTTCTTTTGTCCTTTTCTTACCATTCCCTTTTCTTCATCTTTCTTTTCCCTTACCCACCTCATACTTTCTGTTGGAAAAAAATCCTAAACGAAACTTTTTAGGCCATTTTTTCGGTCTCCTTGAACGCGAAACTTTGATAAGTTTTTCAAAATTTTTAAAATTTTTTCTATTTTATTTCAACAAACTTCACTAACAGTTTGTCTTTTTCCTTTTTAATTATTCATTTAACAAAATGTTTTATTAATGTTTCATCTTTTCTTTTTTTTAATGGGCTGGCCTTGAATATATGGAAATTTGGCGTGGAATCGTTAATCTTTTAAATGGCAGGAAGAGTCTTTGGACGCGTAAGAATCTGGTGAGCTATTTTCCTGTTCTTTTTATAATTCATTTATGTTAATGAATGGTACTAACGGTTCATTTCTTTTTCTTTTTTTTAGTGGCTCTGGAGTTTGGGCATTAGTAAAGTATTTTAACAAAATGGCTACTAATGAACATTTCATTTTTTTCTTTTGTATTCTTTGGAGTATCTGGACATGTGGAAAATTCGATGAGTGGATATTTTTCCTTTGAATTAATATTAATGAAATGATCGCTAACATGTTTTTAACTTTTAGACAACTTTTCAGCTCTTTGGACGCAGGATTCGGTTGGTTTTTAACGAACTGTTACTGAAAGTTCATTTTTTCTTATTTATAGATGGCCGGTTCTGATTTCAAAGTGCTGGAATCATAGTAAGTGTTCAAAAACTAATTTAAAAGAATATTGTACTACTGTAACACTTCTTTATTTCTATTTTGTAGGAATCTGGTCAAATTTTGATTCTGAATCTCAGGTAAATTTTCGAAAAAAGTCTGAAACTTTAATAAAAAATGTTAGTATGATATTGTTTATTTCTCTTTTGTAGGTTTTGGCATCTTAATTTTGGTCAATGAGCGAAACCTAGTAAGTTTTCTAAGTTGAAACTATTTAAAAAAAATTAAGAAGCTTTTATCCAAGCATTAACCCACCTCTTAATTACAAAAGTATCACACCACCTAATAAAAAACTCGAGAAAGTGGCATCACTACCTACTCTAATTTCTGAATCACAATCACCTGATATACCAATATCTCCAAAAATGGATGAAAATACTTTGCTAGTATCCAATTGGTATCATGTGGTAGTATGGTACATCAATTTCCGAATCATTTCCACATACTGATATTGCTATTTCATCTACATATATTTCTGAATCATCGTTCTTACTAAATAGAAGCCAATGACACCCAATTACCTTTGCAAGAAAGGAAAAGAAGGTCAACTAGAATGAATAACATGCAAATTCAGAAAAAATAACCAAAACAACAAAAGTTACACATAACACTTGTAAGAAAGTTAGAAATAATGACAGAGAACCCTATTAATATAGAGGGTCCTATAATATATCCCGGAGTTGAAAAATTATTTGTCACATATCTATTTATCACGCCTGCACTATTAAAAATCACGTGATCAAACACAGCTTTAGACGCTCCCTGGTTTTGGCTAAAATTCAAATATTAGTCAGCTAATAAAACTTCACGAAAATTAAACAAACCATTGCTAAACTTTGACTATTTCAATGTATAAAATGTTGTTAACCATAGCTTGTAACACTAAGATAATCAGTGATTTATAGCTTAACTGCAGTGCAATTCAACTGATTAAAGTTTAAGCTTTTATAGTTTAAGCTTAAACTTTTTTTTCCTTTACTCCTTTCCTTTTGTAATTTCCCCTTCCTCTTGTAGTTTTCCTTTTCCTCTCGTAATTATCCTTTCCTTTCTTTCTTGTATCTTCTTTTCCCTTTCTCCTGACCTTTTCCATCACCTCTCTCGTAATTTCTCTTTCCCTTTCTCTCACTCTTACCTTTCCCTTTTCGTCCTTTTCCTTTCCTTCCTTATTTTTCTTTTCAAGTGAATTCTTGGTTTTTGGACATGGTATTTCAGTAGGTGTCATAATGATAAACTAATTTATTTACTTCATCTTTTAAAAAACAACTTCTAATTTCTTTTTTTTAGACAACTGGACGTGTAGGAAATTTGAAGTAACATAACCATTGGAAATTACTAAAAAGCAACGATCATATTAATAAAATGTTTAGAAAGTATATCATAAATTATGTTCTTTTTGGTTTTTATGTGACAAAACATTAATTAACGTTTTGTGTTTTGCATTTTGTAGTTTAGACAGCTTTTCATTATCTTTGACGGATGTGAGTGACATTTTTTTTTAATGTTGTTTTTAACAAAACATTACTGATATTTTTGTTCTTTTCTTTTTTTTGGGCAACATATCCAAGCACTGTACGTCCAAATTAACCACAACTTCAATACAAAATCAAGGCATGGGATTTTGATAAGATATTTTTAAATTTCATTATTCCACCTTTTAAAGGATGGTTATTAATTTCTAATTTTTTCTTTTTTTTTAGGCGGTTAGCTCTTTGGCTCTTTGGACGTGTGGAATTTGGTAGGAACATTCTTTTTTTTAGATGATACTTTCAGGACGCGTAGAATTTTAATTTTTGTTTTAATTTATTATTATTGTCTTAATAGGCAAAGTTTTAGAATATTAACTTTTTTTTATTTTTAACAATTTTACTTACAGTCCATTTCTTAATTCTTTTTTTTAGGCGTATCTTTCAGTCTCTGGAGTCTAGACGTTAGTAAAATTTTTAATAATTTTTATTGAACGAAACAGCTACTAATGTTACATATTTTTTTTTGTAGATAGCTGGTTTTTTAAGTGCTTGGGAAAGTGGAAGATCCGGTAAGTTTTTACTTTTATTGAACTAATTCTTTTGAATGAAATGACCACTAACATTTCATATACTATTTTTTTTAGATGACCAGTTTTTTGAGTATTTGAACATGTAAGACTTTGGTAGGAGGAACAAATTTTTGACGATATATAACTTTATGGCATATTACTATTAATCGCTGTTATTATATTTCGGCATGTAATTATTATATTATTTAGATATGTAATAGTTATAAAAAGAGTAATCATGTATTTTTAATATATGGGTATCATATAAAAATAATATACTAATTATACTTTTAATACATGTTTAATATATGGTTGTCATATTGAATTTCTAATTATATTTCTAATATATGCTTGATATGTGATTGTCATATAATATATAAATCCGAAACATATTTTTGATATATGATTGTCAGATTTTTTATGTAATATTTTCTACATATTGTAAGCATATAGTTAGAATGAAAATAACAGAAATACTAAAGTGATGTGTCTGTTATATTGTAAAGATATTGTAAACATATTTAGAAAAATTGAAGGTTTCTGTAAAGTAATTGTCTTTCATGTTTGTTAAAAAAATATGAACAAAATTTGGTTTATACCCACTTTACCATTGCAAACTCCAATCAACTGATCAAAGGAACTTGGTCAGTTATAAAAGGTTAGTTGCTAGAACACTGTCTTAATTCTAATTCTTTTGCTTGTCATATACTTTTAAGGAAAGTCTACTAATGTGGATTATTTGGTGCTGAAAGAATATAGAGATTTATGTGGTGGTATATTATTAGTCAAAAAAGATTTCGATATGATTGATAATAATTAACAAAAATACATTAAAATAATAAAATTTACAAAATTTACATAAAAACCTGTCTTAATTTATAAGTAAACTATTTAGACATTTACCTTGATTTTTTAAGAAAATTTTATATTAACTATTGGTGTATTGGCTCACCCATATCATGTTATATAAAAGAAGAAATTATGGAAGGAATGAAATGAGACATATAAAAAAAATAGGTATGTAAAATATATAGATAAAATGAGGAATAAAATCAAGACGCGTAAAAAAGGGGAATAAAGTCAAGAAGAGAGGAAAAAAACAAGTGTAAAATAAAATTAAGACACGTAAAAAGAGAAATGTGTAAAAAGGAAATAATAAAATCAAGAAGAAAGGAAAAAATCAAATGTAAAATAAAATCAAGACGCGTAAAAAAAGGAGAATAAATCAAGAAGAGAGGAATCAAGTGTAAAATAAAATTAAGACGCGTAAAAGAGAGATGTGTAAAAAGAAACCAAGAAAAGAAAAATAAAATGTAAAATAAAATCAAGACGCGTAAAAAATCAAGAAGAGAGGAAAAAATCAAGTGTAAAATAAAATTAAGACGCGTAAAAAGAGGAATGTATAAAAAGGAAACCCTATAAAAAAATTGGATACGTTTTTTATAAAGTTTTTATACGATTTTTTTTCCTTAGAAATAACGTATCATAATAGGATACGGAAAAATGCACAATTCCGTATCACTAAAAATATGGTTTGGATACGGAATTTGCACGGGATTTATATGGAATTTACATGATTTGATCACTGATTTTATCACGAAATTTATACGATTTGGTCACTGAATTTACTATTTGTATTACAGTTTACTATAATTGTATTTACATAAGTCTAATTTTACTTTATTAAATTAAATAAAAAATAAAAAATAAACAAAGTACAGATACATTATGAAAATTCCCTCCTTATTAAAACCACCTATTGCAACCAAAATTATCTATAAGTTCAGGTTCATTTGGAGTCAAACAACCTAAAAGAACAAAAAAAAGATTGGAAACAAAAATCCCCCTCATATAGTATCTGCAATCGTTCAAGTCACCAAAGGTCAGCATTCCTACAAAAAAAGAAAAGAACTCCAGAATGTCTGACCTACATAAAAGAAAAGAATTATGAGGCGTCTAATGAAAAAGAAACCAAAACAACAAAATAAATCCAAAACTGACCTACAAAAAAAGAAGACTCCGAAGCAACAAAACTGAAACAACCTACAAAAAGAAAAGAATCTGAACCTAACTTACAAAAAAGCAAGAAAATTAGAACTGACCTAAAAAAAGAGAAAAATCCTGAATCATCCTACAAAAAGAAAAGGACTCCCAAACCGATCTACAAAAAAGAAAAAAGAAACTGAATATTCTTACAAAAAAAAATCTGCTGGCCTATGAAATTAAATAAAAAAGAAAGGGGAATAAAGAATAAACCAAAAAAAATATTTTTTTAAAAAGAGGGGTAACGAAGTTAGGAAAGTTAAAAAAAATTTTTTTTTAAAGGGAGGACGTCAAAGTTAGAAAAATAAAAAATTTTTTATAGAGGAAATAGAAATAGAAAGAAGAAATTTTTTTTAAAAAATAGAAGAGTGGGAATAAAAGAAAAAATTTTTTTTTTAAGGGAGTGACGAAAAAAAATTTTTTTTCAAAGGAGAGTGACGAAAAAAAAAAATTATTTTTAAAAGGGGGTGACGAAGAAAGAAGAAAAATTTAGAAAAAATAACAAAAATAAGACAAGAGAAAGAGAAAGACAGAAAGGAAGATCGGAAGATCAAACTCATCAAAGTATTGAAAGTAAGGGTTTATATAAAAACAAAAAAGTATCATAACAAAACAATAAACAATCATGTGATCTCGTGTTAGTTATGATACGGGATTTTTGTCTAAAAATATTAAGTTTAAAAATTCCGTATACATTCCGCATGATTAATTTTTTCCGTATACATTTCTTATACATTAGTTTTTTTAAAAAATGTTCAAAAATGAATTGCTTATTAAATATACGGAATTTGTATATGGAATCTATAGAAACGTACAAAAAATGTATACAAAACGTATCCTTTCCGTATACATATTTCTTATAGGGAAATAACAAAAACAAGAAGAGAGGAAAAATTCAAATGTAAAATAAAATCAAAACGCGTAAAAAGAGAATAAATAAATGTGTAAATAAAATAATAAAATTAAGATACGTAAAAAGAAAAATGTGTAAAAAAGGGAGGAATAAATCAAGTAAAACTGAAAAAAGGGACGAATAAAATCAAGACGCGCAGAAAAGAGAGGAAAATATCAAGATGCGTAAAAATAGGAGGAATAAACCGAGCCATGTAAACAAGATATGTTAAAAAGGGAGGATACATACTTATTCTTCTCTTTTTTACATGTTTCTATCTTTTATAAGATGCATAAAATAGAAAGAGAAAGATATGTAAGAAAGAAGATGCATAAAGTAAGGATAATTGAATTAATAATTAAGATGTGTAATAAAATATATCAAAAGAAGATGTGTAAAAAAATTTATTAAAAGCTAAGTATTCCAAGTTTACCGAATTTCAGAAATGAAGCACAAATTTCTAATGCTATACAATTTTCATTTATTAAATGTCATAAATCTTACAATAATTATACGTTTAATTTTACAAAAAAAATAAAAAGTATTTAAATTTAACAAATACTAAACGAAAGTTAGACAATTATTACAGAAACTAAACAAAAACTATATAAATTTTATACAATGACTTTTTACTGGGAATTGAGCATCGCTACCTCAGCACAATTGCAAATTCCCATAAAATACTATTAAATGTTACTAACATATTTCATCATATCTTTGTTAAATTCTTTAGTATTTTCCCATGAAGGACTATGACCAATATTCTTATATATAATAGTTTTACTATTTTTTTTCAAAGAAGCAAAATAAAGGCTATGTTCCATAATAAGCAATGCATCCTTTTCTCCAATGATATGTAAAGTAGGTATAGTTAAAGAACTATAAAATTCATCTAAATTGAATGGTTCTAAAAAAAAACAAAAATTTATTTCCCTTTCTTTTTTTTAAAAAAAAAATAATAATAATATAAAATAATACTTACTAGTAACTGTTTTACGATATCCGGAAGTAGACGTAAAGGCATTACCCAATAAATATGCATGTAATTCATCGCTAAATGGTTTAAAAGGAAATAATTTCATAAACTCATCTATTCCAAGAAAAACCTTATCATAACTTTTTTTAATTATATTACTAAGAGGAGGATCAACTAAGTTTATTATTGTATCATTAACGGGACCACAAACTGCTATAAAGCCATCAATTTTCATATCAGGATGATTTTTCATAAAAGTTAAAGTTATAGGTATACCCAATGACCATCCAACCAATACAATTTTCTTTTTTTTTTTAGAAGAAATTTTCCTAATCACAGCGGAAAGGTCTTCGCCATTTATATCGTATGAATATGAATTCTCGTTATCGGGTTTATCGCTCCTACCCAAACCACGATAATCATACCTTACGAGATGAAATTTTTTATTTAATTCGGGGTCAAACCATTGTGGATCCCAAGTTGTTCTTGAATGGAGAAATGCACTTGAAAAGAGAATTGTTGTTTTCGTTGGATCTCCTTTTTCATCTACAAAAATTTTTACTCCATTTTCTCCTTTAACATAATAACTTTTAGTACCATCATTTGGAGGATAAACGTCAAATGGAACTTTTACTGCAATTACTGCAGAGACGTTGAGGCAAGCAAGAATAAAAATTAAAATGGATTTAATTAAATTCATGATCGTGATGTTTTTGTCGGTTACGATTTTTTATTCCTTATTTATATGTTATTTCTTGATAAAAGAACTCATGGAGCTTCATTTATTTGCATCATTATTGTGGGCCTAATTTCGATTTTGTAAAAAAAGAAGGAATTAGTAAAAAGAAAATAAAAATAAATATGTTTCATAATTAAAAATAGAGTAAATTTTAAAGTTTTTATTAACAAATTGGTAATTATTCGTCATCATTTTTATTTTTTAGAAATTAAACTTAAAGTTTTCGGCCCCCTAGTATAATTAAAGATAGAGTAAATTTTAATCTTCTGTTATTAGTTCCTTCTTTTTTAGAACGGCAGGTCTTTAATATAGGTAGGATCCTGCAAAAATTTAGTTGACATTATCTATAAAAGGAAAGTTCTTGTCCCTTCAAGTAAATTTTAAAGTTTTTATTATTTTTTAGAAATTAAACTTAAAATTTTCGGCCCCTAGTATGTTTCATAATTAAATATAGAGTAAATTTTAATCTTCTATTATTAGTTCCTTCTTTTTAGAACGGCAGGTCTTTAATATAGGTAAAATCCTGCAAAAATTTGGTTGACATTATCTATAAAAGGAAAGTTCTTGTCCCTTCAAGTAAATTTTAAAGTTTTTATTATTTTTTAGAAACTAAACTTAAAATTTTCGGCCCCTAGTATGTTTCATAATTAAATATAGAGTAAATTTTAATCTTCTATTATTAGTTCCTTCTTTTTTAGAACAGCGGGTCTTTAATATAGGTAGGATCCTGCAAAATTTGGTTGACATTATCTATGAAAGGAAAGTTCTGCGTGATTCGTGTCCCTTCATTATAAATAGAGTAAATTTTAAAGTTTTTATTAACAAATTGGTAATTATTCGTCATTGTTTTTATTTTTTAGAAATTAAACTTATAATTTTTGGCCCCCTAGTATGTTTCATAATTAAAAATAGAGTAAATTTTAATCTTCTATTATTAGTTCCTTCTTTTTTAGAACAGCAGGAGGGCAAGTTATCTATAAATAAATATGCAAGTAATATAAAATGATTATCGGTAACACACCTCTTTATTGTTAACAAATCTTTTAATTGCATATGTTGTTGGCGTATTCTTCCATTTTGCTACATAAACAGATGCGAATCCGCCAGAGCCAATTTCCTTGAAATGGATAAGATCATAAAAATAATAGCGCTCAATACTATTGTTCTCTAATAATCTATTTAGCTCATTGGTGTAATGATCTTCAGGATGAGCCTAGAATCGGCATAATGGCGTATGAATTGGCGTTGTCAATAATTGAATTTTTGTTCACCTTTGTAAGTTTGTCTGTCGTGTAGCGTTAAAAAAAAACCATTTTGATATAAATATTAGCCTGTTTTCTTTGTGGCGCAGTTGGTCTACTATTTTGTTCTGGTTCAGTTTTTTCGAACTATCTTTTAAAGGAAAAGAGAATAAAGGTAATATAACACCAAAACGAAAACAGACAGTCCTTTGTATTGGTAGGATAAAAGGAATGAACTGTGCCGTTAGGTGATGAGAAATGTAAAAAGGTATTATATCTTTCGTTTTTGAGCGTCAAATAATTTTACAAAAAATGACTGAGATTTTAACTAATAACGAGAGAAAGGAGTAAGAGTTCGAAATCATAAAACTCGTTAGATATGCTTTAACTTATTTGTATGCAGTAGTGTTACGCGATTTCTTGCGCACGTGATTTCCGATATTGTATGGTGATCCCGATGAGATTTCAGTACATTTGTGTACATGTCGATTTCTGGTGTTACGAGCCGATTTACGCCGATCATAGTTGCTGATTTGTGTATATCAGTTAACTATATTAAAGATATTGATTATATATGATATACTGTATTTACATATATATCATTATTATATTTATTCAATTTATATAATTATTATTATTTATATTTTTTATATTTATTTATTTTCTTTATTTGTATTATGTATACAATTTTATTAGAAGATATTGTATGGGAATTAGTTCAATAGTATTAATTTTCCAAAATTATTATTCTTGTGTTCTATTTTAAAGTGGCTTACAATAAAAATTATCGCTATTGTAATATTGTGATGAAACATTAATAATTAGATATCAATAGATTAGATTCCACCCTTGATTGTTAGAAAAAGAGATGGCAGTAAGATATAAATATGCCTCTGCCAACTCCATGATAGAGAGAGACCTGGGTAATGGTTCTTGAGAATTTTCCCCTATCACTTTTATTCACTTTGTTATAAAACCCAAAATTCTATATCTATTAATAAAATTGTTATACTTTGATTAATTTCACACGTTGTTTTGTACATTCACATAAGATTGTCTTATATCTCTTGCATATTATTACTAATCGTATCTTATAGTTGTTTACCTTGACAATTCTTAACAAACAATACTGGAAATACCAGGATAGGTAGTATTGAGTAAGAATCCCATTGGTATTTGTGTGTCTATACGATATAAATCATCTATAATATGTCCCTTACTTACCGACGATATCGGTAACAGTAGTACCAAAAGTAATTGGATGTTCCCTGATGAAACGTTACAAAATTCATTGTCCACTAACACTTGTATCCACAGTCGATATAATGTAACACTCAATAGATTAGTAAAAAAAATAGTTGTACCTTATAAGGTCAACTTCTAACCTGAACGAAGATTGGAAAGAAGATATTAGCTTAGTATCTTAGATGTCTCTGCTGCTACTTCGTTCATGTGCACGAATAACAACCGTAGAGGCATAGACCATGTGGAACTAAGAAATTATGTCAGGATTTCCTGGTGCAAAGCACTCCTTAAAGAGACTTAATGTCCGAATATATGAAAATTTTCTATTCCTCCAATAACGTTTTTAATGACAATGACATCAGACATTCATTTTTGTAAATTAATTCACAAACTATAGATTTGTGAACATCAAAGTAAACTTTATTAAAACAAAATTTGTATACGATTATTATTTCAACTTCGCACCCGCAGCATCATCGGCGAAGTAATACTTAAATGGATTATATTAATATCGGAGTGATACCAATAAGGATGAAAATCCAAAAGTGATCGATGGTCAATCTTTCAGATGTCGAACCCAATGGTGATCTGTTTTCAATTACTAACCAACTATCAGTTTTTCTATCCCTTTTCCGCATTTTTAACATTTTTAACCCCTTTATTTTTTGATATAAGTAACTTTTGTTAGTATGATATGGGAATATGGGAATACATGTAAGATTCTGGGACAAATTAAATATTGAAAAAAACATTTGGGTGAGTACTATGTGTTTACAGCAACGTAGATTCTTTTTATTGCTCAAAAAAATGTGCACTTTTTTTTGGTATCTCATGTGTAATAAAGGAAAAATGACAAGTGAACGTGGAACAGATGAAGACATTTTAACATTCAATATTCTTCCCTTATACGGAGACTCTCGAAAAATTGATAGAAACAAACTTTTTGGAGTTGTGATGGCGAGGGACAAACAAGTTGACTTTCTTAGGCCTTTAATTAGAGAACGATTAAGTCCCAATACTTATTATAATGTTCCTAGCAACGAATTGTTTCTTTTCAAACTGAATGATCAAGTCACCACAAAAAATATCGACTATTATCTTTCCAGCAATAATTTGAATGTGGATAAAATGGAGCCATTGGAACTCATATCGAAGTATTTTCCTAAAGACGAGTTCGGTAGCAAAGAGCATATCCACATAATCGTTAGTTGTATGCAACAGGATTTTTAAAAATCAGTAATAAATACTTTTAGACCAAGTTTATTATGACAACTATTCATTATTATGAAATTGGTGCGCTGTTTGTACAATATGGTGAGAGAATTTCCACATAAGTATAATAAAAGATTGCCAGTAAAGAAACAAAAACCATAAGAATACTCTTTTTTTTATGTTTCTGCTAGTTTTCACTGTAATTAAGAATATCTCATGCTGCAAATGACCTCCTCCTTTTAAATTTCCACAGGAATCTCCTTCAGGGATTTGTTATCATCGACTCTAGCAATGACTTACGAGCCATTTCTGTTTTTTTGAGGACACGTCCATTAGGATTATATATAATAGGAAATATAATAGAGTTATCCTTATTGGACGAGTGACCACATACAATAGTTGTTACCTTATATTTTCCCTGTACATTCGATTATAATTGGTGCTCATAAAAAATATCTTATGTTTCGTACTTTCATTTGCTAGTCACAATGTCATGGGCTCTTCGGTAGCATATAACAGACTACTCCTACTAATCTTGAGTTTCGATCTAAGAAGTGATTCGTTTTTTCACTACAATAGTAATAAAGTATTTATTTGATTCGATTGTTGGCTGAGTATGTACATAACGTATTTTATGTATGACTGTTAATCCTTTATCAAATAAAAAATTGTATGCGGATGTGTCAGTAACTGGTGAAATATGGTTAATAATTAATTGCTAAAGCCATTTCGTAGGCATGACCTATGTTATTTGATAGAAGAATGCTCAGGAGCAGTGGAGTATATGATATAGGACTCTCGGGTATCGATATCAGTTGGAGACTGCCCAAAGGGCACATGTCCAATATCTTTTATAATATAATACGTGTTAGCGAATAAAGAATAGTAACTCAAAATTAGAACGATTTTTGAGAATGTGGAGAATGTGGAAATACAGAACTCGTCGTTGTATAACGAAGTAATATGTCTATCATTTATATATCAAATGCAAGGGCATAGCAAAATTAAATCTGTGTAGTGCACTATTCAAAATACCACTAACTATGAGATCGTGACCTCGGGTCACAGTTGTCTTGTTTTTGAATTTTATATGCGCAGTTCCCAATGTATAAGAATTAAAGGAAAACGTGCTATCACATGATACTCTGAACAAATGTTTGCGGTGTCATATGATACTGGACGAATAGCATCAAGCAATATAATCTGATCCTTTGATTACTTTTTTTATTCTATATATCACGAAATTTATACGATTTGGTCACTGAATTTACTATTTGTATTACAGTTTACTATAATTTTATTTACATAAATCTAATTTTACTTTATTAAATTAAATAAAAAATAAAAAATAAACAAAATACAAATACTATTAAAACCACCTATTGCAACTAAAATTATCTATAAGTTCAGGTTCATTTGGAGTCAAACAACCTAAAAAAACAAAAAAGAAAGAAACATACTAAGAACGTCTAACTTAATTGGAAACAAAATCCCCCCTCATATAGTATCTGCAATCGTCCAGGTCAGCATTCCTACAAAAAAAGAAAGAGCCTACATAAAAGAAAAGAACTATGAAGCGTGAAAAAGAAACCAAAACAACAAAATAAACCAAAACTGACCTACAAAAAAAGAAGACTCTGAAGCAACAAAACTGAAACGACCTACAAAAAGAAAAGAATCTGAACCAACTTACAAAAAAAAAAAAAAGAAAATTTGAACTGAGAAAAATCCTGAACCCATCCTACAAAAAGGAAAGGACTCCCAAACTGATCTACAAAAAGAAAAAAGAAACTGAATCTTCTCACAAAAAAAATCTGCTGGCCTATGAAATAAAAAAAGAGAAAGGGGAATAAAGAATAAACCAAAAAAAATTTTTTTTAAAAAGAGGGGTAACGAAGTTAGGAAAATTAAAAAAATTTTTTTTTTAAAGGGAGGACGTTAAAGTTAGGAAAATAAAAAATTTTTTATAAAGAGGAAATAGAAATAGAAAGAAGAAAATTTTTTTTTTAAAAAAAAAAAGAAGAGTGGGAATAAAAGAATAAAATCAAAAAAAAATTTTTTTTTTTAAGGAAGTGATGAAAAAAAATTTTTTTTTAAAGGAGTGACGAAAAAAAAATTTTTTTTAAAAGGGGGTAACGAAGAAAGAAGAAAAATTTAGAAAAAATAACAAAAATAAGACGAGAAAAGAGAAAGGAAAGACAGAAAGGAAGATCAAATTCATCAAAGTAAGGGTTTATATAAAAAACAAATTACAAAAAACGGTATCATCGATTCATGGATCACAAATTAATATTTTTCTACAACAAAACAATAAACAATCACGTGATCTCGTGTTATGATACGGGATTTTTGTAAAATTATCTTCTAAAAATATTAAGTTTAAAAATTCCGTATACATTCTGCATGATTAATTTTTCCGTATACATTCGTATACATTAGCTTTTTTAAAAAATGTTCAAAAACGAATTGCTTATTAAATATACGGAATTTGTATACAGAATCTATAGAAACGTACATAAAATGTTGATTAGACATGATGTCATTGGTTTTGGATGGATTTTTACGACAAACATCGATCTAAACATTAAATACAATGGTTCAACTATACACCGGGCAAGCTCAACAAAAGCGGAAACTGCTGCTATATTAACAGCACTTATCGTCTGTCCTCCACACAGCCAAGTATCAATATATACCGACTCATTATGTGCGATTTCTACTTATAATTCGTTGTCATCCCCAAAATTAACTCCTCGTCGCTTTGCTGAAAAAATACTGTTCAGTAAACTGAGAAATTTTTTACTATAAGTTAGGGTTAGTTGTGAGAAAGTAAATCGTATAAGGTCAAGAGTGCAATATTTGCATCAGTCCATGTATATATAAGAAAAAGCAGAATATGATGATACCGAAGACTATATCATTTACAGAAATAAAATGAAAATTTTTTATAAGGAGAAAGCCAATTTAAAAAGTAATTATTAATTATTATGAACAAATTTTTCTCCATTTTACAAATGGATATTTTGCATTATTTTTTTTTTAAGAAAAAAAATTTTACGGATCTGTAGATAAGGAGAAAGCCAGTAATTATTTAATTATTATGAACAAAGATTAACTAATTTTTCTCCATTTTACAAATTAGCGAAATGTACTGTAACTCCTTGTTTTTTTTAAAAAAAAACAGTAACGCGTTTATTATTTATGAACAAATCAAACCAAATGACATAACTGTAACTCCTTGTCTACCCCTTTACTTCGCCTTTCATATGAAACAATGGGTTACGGCACGATTTCCCGATAAGACAAATTCCTGAATGGAAATTTCCCGAAAAGAACTTTTCCCGACATGATATTTCCTCGACATGACAATTTCTCGAAATCAAATTACGAAAATGATTTACAAAAATACTTGATTTTACTGCAAAAAAATAAAATAAAAATAAATTTTTTATATAATAAATAAAGTAATGAATTTATGAAAAACTTTTCAATCGCCTCTTTATGGAATATTACGACTAAAAATTACATGAAATTTATTATAAATTATTTACAGTTTAGGAATATTGTCTAATTTATTAATTTGAAATATTATAAATGAAATTAACATTAACGAAAATTTAATATTTCTTTTTCTTTTTTTAGATTAGTCAAATATTTTTATTACCTTTTTTTTTTTCATCAATTTAAAATAGGTTAAAATAAAAAAATGATTTTCCTTTTTAAGATTAATCACTTTTTTTTTAAAAAAAAAAGTTTAAAGAATAATTAAAAATTATTAATTAAGGAAAAATTCATTTGATTCTTACGAAGTAAATCAAAAATAAGTCATTTTTCCTTTTTAAATTTATGAGTTATAATTTTTTTTACGAAAAAGGTAGATCAAAAATGGAAAGTCATTTCCTTTTTTATTTTTGTATTTTATTATTAAAATGTAAAATCTAATCAAGATATGATTGTCAATGATCTAATGCATTACAGGATATGATCATCGTTTCACTCGTTTCAGCACGAAAAAAATCTATCGAATTATTTGATAAATAGGTTAATAATAAAAAACTAATTAAAATTTAAATATTTGCGATTTATCAGTTATAATGTGTTATTTATTATTAAATACTATATACTCAACCCAAAGTTACATTTTTAATAATTTGATTTTGATTTCGGGAAAATTTCATGTCGGGACAATATCATGTCGAGAACAAATGCTTTTAGGGGAATGTCCACTCAGGAATTTGTCTTGACATCTGCTGATCATCTCATAATGTCACTATTCAAAATATGTAAATCATCACATGAAAGTTCACAAAGGTGAATTTTAAATACTCCTAGAATACTGGCTTTGATGAATCCGGTTGTTATGACTGTGGAATTTGTTTATTTTTATTTTTTGCTAATTATTTAAAAAAAATTCCTAACAAAATATTTCATTTATTATAGATATGCTGGTTTTGACAAAGCCGGGCAAGTGAGGTTTATTGATTATTTACAAAACGTCTCTAATGAAACATTTCTATTTGTAACCAGATACTTGGAATGTAGGGAGATCTTTTCATTTATCAATAAAAAACTACAACAGGAAGATGTGTGAACTTTTTTGTTTATTACAGAATGATTTTATATTAACAGAAAGATAAATCATATGATTTAGATTAACAAGAAAGATAAATCATATGATTTAAATAAATAGAAAGAAAAATGGTAGCTTGCTGCTAACTTTTTTGAATAATTTAAACTAGTAGGAAAATCATTATTTACTTATGTAAACGATTATATATAACCTTGCCATGGCCACCAAAATTTTGTTTTTTACAGAATCGTTACCGTAAGATAACAAAACAAACAAAACATAACTTCTTAAATTTAGTACCAATATGAAACTTCAAAGCCTTTACCTTCCTATTGCCATCTTCATCTGTGCCTGTATAACATTTGTTTCGGTCACTGATGGTAAAGTTTTTATTGTATTCAGTATTTTCTCTGTTCTCTTCTAATAATTCGTTTTTTTTTGGTTTTATATATAGCATATATTGTCGCGATATTTGGTGACTTGGCGGGAGGTACTAATTGTAGAATTTGGATAACAGATCAAAATAATAATCGCATAGGTGGCAATGGTTACCACAGGTGTGATGCCGGTGTAGCTAAAAACATTACTTTCTCTGATACAAATAATTATGGAGTTCATGCACAAGTACAATTTAGTGCCAAAAACCCGAAAACCCTAGGTCCTTTTAATGGAAATACCTGTTTTATTATAGAGGGTGATGTTTTTAATTGGTCGTTTACTCAAGGAGCCTGTTAATTATTTTTGTAAGTTGACAATTTGTATGTAGGGGAGTATATAGAAAGTAAATAACGTAAGAGTCGTAAGATAGTAAAGTAACGTGAGGTCACATGACTACCTAGTACTCCCTTACATAACGTAAGTTACTTAGTTTAGTTAGTTTAAATTACATGACTAATAACCAATTAAATTTTAGTAGTAATCATTTGTTATCATTCTTTTTTTTTTCATTTTATTTTTTTTATTAATAATATTAATAATCTATCAAAATAATTTTTAAACTGTTCTATAAATCAACCAAACTTGAAATTAATATATTTTAAAAACTTTCACTAATTAATTGTATGAATGATGCAATCGCATCGATTCAAACAATCATTGAACATCATATTGCATGATAGTATTATAGTCTTTTTTTTTTTTAAGATTAGATATTATTACTGGTTGTGGGGGGATGTGCAGTACATTTACATCAGAGAAATTTTGTACACATGTCAGTCATGTCACGTCTCATATAGATTTACCAGTAGTTTCAATTAAATCTAATTAAAATGTATGTTACGGAAATTAGTTGTAAACTTGTCCAATTTCCATGAAGTGTATATGTCATTTGAAATTTACAAATTTCCATTATATAAATGTATTTTAAATTACAATAAAATCACCTTTACACATAACTTAAATTTATGACATATCAAATGAAATTTAAGAAACATTAATGAAATTCTGCTCATATTTGCGAATATATAGCTAAATATTAATGATAAATCCAATAAATCAGCATATCAGAAGTCCTAAATGAATGTTAAGCAGAGAGAAAGCTCATTTATATTTCACGTTACAAATTTCAAATGCAGTTAGGGTAAAGTCCATTCTTATAGAAAAAAAAGAAAAAAGAAACATTAGAAATGTCTAACATTCTTTCACGTAATAATGAAGTCCATTCCTTCACCTCCGTTTACTGAAATAGAACTTACTGAAAGTTTTGTTTCATTTTCCCTTAAAAAGAAAGAAAATAATATTCCAACATTTTCATGTAAAAAAGCCCGTCTATCTCTTAACTTCCACTTACCAAATGGATCCTCTGTTTCGTTTTCCTAAAAAAAAAAGCAAGAATGATAGTGATATTAACGTTCTTTTATATAAAAAAACTTCCAAAGGTTCCACTTTATTTTCATAAAGAAGAAATAATAAAAATGTTGAACATTCTATCTTATATGTAAAAAACAGATTACTGGAAATCAAAAGTTTTTTGTTATATTATAGTCAAATTATTTATTTTTCGTATAAAAAATTTAGAGAGACTTGACAATTAAAAGAACTTCCATCCTTTCATATAAAGTATAACTTTTCCAAATTAAGCTTAATTGTGCTCATTTATCACAACACGTGTAATTACCAATCAAATTTTGCACAAACTTAACAAACTTTACACGTTACTATTTTAATAATTATCATTATAACATAACTATTATATAGTTTATTTCTTCTTAAAGTAAAAATTACTTTTTCAAAATATACTAAAGACTAAAAATTTACATGCTTTATCAATAACAGTTGACTTTATAAAAGTGTTGACAACCCAGCAACTTTAACGCAGCAATTAAAATTATCGGCAAACATTCTGAATTAATTGAAGATATAATATTGACAAATTAACCAAGTTATTACTAAATAATATAAATTTTCTATCAAGGTCATAAAAGGTATGTGCCAAATGTATCAGCTATTTATGACCAATAAAATTCGTGCAAATCATCCCACTTCGACCAGTGACTGTCAGTACAATCAACATGTAAAATATAAAATTTCCATTCATTTTTGAAAATTAAGAATTTTAGGGTTAAAAATAAGTTATTCAAAGTGGAAATAATAATTAGTCAAGATAAAATATGTTTTAAAATAGAAACTCGATGTTTATATATTTCTTTACTCGTGACTAGTGTTGCGATCCGTCAATCCGTCAATCCGTCAATCCGCGGATTTATCCGATTCGAAAATCATCCGGATCATCCGAATCATTCATCCGAACCAATCCGTTATATGTTTTAACGGATTATATCCGAATCATCCGGATCGTACATACAACTTTCATCCGGATCATCCATTATTTTCGGACCGGATTGAACGGATGACGGATTCATCCGGATCGCAACACTACTCGTGACTCAAAAAAAAAAAATCTCGTGGTTTTTTGTGACTATAAATTCCTGAAATGACATGGAATATCGATTCAAGAAAAAATTTTTGATTTATTTTTAAATTTATTATTATTATCACTAAGAAAGGAATCTCTATAAAAAATTTCATCGTTTAAATTTAATTATTATCACTAAAAAAGGAATCTCTATAAAAATTTCCGTTATTTTTGTAAAAACTACATAAAAATGTGCCTTTCCCGGATTCATTCACGGAAAGTGTGATATAAGGTTATTAATTCCGGAAATATGAGCCTTTTACGGAAAAAAGATGGAATATAAACACGGATCGACTTTTTTGGATCGCGCGCAGATCATATTAAAGTTCATTTTGATTAAAAGTCGACTTAATTTTAATCACACTTAAGATTATCATGTGTTCTACCAAATTTTACAAATTGAATTTCCTTTTTTGCGGGCTATTTTTTTTCCTGCATTACGAGAAATTTACCTTAAAAAAAAATGGCTTTTTTTAAGATCTTCTTAAAAGTAGGCATGAAAATACTGGTTTTACAAGAATATATACAATATGCAGTAGGAAACATTTTTCAAATTGTAAGTTATTCAGACAGTTTTTGCGTAAAACACGAAAAATTACTTTTTTACTAAAAAGCAGATATATTTAATAAATAATGTGTTTATTCATAATAGCGATTGTAATTACAACTCCTTTTAAACTATATTTGTTAGCTTTGTCATTATTTTGGTCTCTATTTATTACTAATTTTCCTTTTCTTCATTTTTTAGTTTTCTTTTTTAGATTTTGGATCTTTTCGGCTGAGGGAGACTTCGTATAATAACGAATTTTCTTATAACGAAGGTCAGATCGGTCCGGACACCAAATTCGTTATAACGCGAGCCATAACACAAATAATTTTTTTTTTTTAAAAAAAAAATATTGATGTAAAATATAATTTTAGGGGGGTGATTTAACCCAGGTTATTTAACCCAACAGGGGGCAAGTTAGCAAAACTTATATATATATATATATTTTAATATAAAAATAATATTATTATACAAAAATTTATATTAGATACTATAAAGCTACACCTTATCTAATACGTATTTATCAATATAATCAATATCATTTCTAATATTGTAAAGTACATTGTTAAGCGATTCCCTATCCTCTTCGTCCATTCTATCCGAAAATCTTATATATGTATGAGGTTTATTTAACAAAAATTCATCAATAATATCTCTAATCTCGCGAAACTTATCGTTAAGTAATTTCTTATTGTTTTCACTCATTTGATTTGAAAACCCTAATTCTTGTTTTTCTCTATATTCTTTAAATATTTTTAGAATTTTTCGTCCATTAAACAGGTGGCTATTAATTACATGTTTAATCCTATTAAATTCATTTACAATCAACTTCTTATCATTATCGTTCATCTCAGTTGAAAAACTTGATGTTTCAACAGTTTCCTTATATTTATTGAATAATATTTCATCTTCTGGTATATCTAATAGGTGACGAAAAATCACGTGACTAATTTGGTGAAATACATCGTTAAGCAATTTCTTATCTACGTCCATATCTTCTGGCAAATTATTATTTTGAAGAGTATTACCTTCGTCTATATCCCTTATATCTATTGGAAAAACATTTTTTCGAAGAGAATTGTATGCATTGAATATTTTCTCAATATTTGGTTGGTTTAACAAATGATTGTCAATCAACTCTCTAATTTTGCGAAATTCATCATTAAGCAATTTTTGATCATCATCACTTATTGTATTGTCTGAAAATTTTAATTCTCGTTCATATTTATATGCAGCAATTTTTTTCGGATCTTCTTTTTTTCCTAACGTGTATACATCAATAACATGTCTGATTTTGTCAATTTCATCGTTAAGCAATCTCTTATCTTCTTCATTTATACTTGAAAATTCCAAGCGATTTCTATCGTTATCATATTTTTCAAACTCTTTCTTAATATTTTCTGCATCCAATATCCAGTGATTAAATAAGATATTAATCTTATTTCCAAGTCTATTTATAGACCATTTTTGATCTTTATTCATTTTGCTGTCCATATTACCTTGATATAACAGATGGTGATAAATTGCATGTCTAATTTTTTCAAATTCATCTTCAAGCACTTTCTTATCTTTGCCTGAAAATTTTAATTCAGGTTCCGGATAAAATCTACTACGTTTAATGAAGGATAATGAATTTTGTATGAAATTATGAAAAGTATGCGCAAAGCCTCGTGGTTTTAATCGGAAATCACCAAAAAAAAATATTAAAATAGCCGCCGTAGTTCCTAATGATTATAAAAAGAAAATCATTAATAAAACTAATTTATGGAATTAAATTTATCAAGTTATTAAAATTAAATTACCGGATGCGCCCCCGGCTGCTGCAATCGCACTAAGAACAGTATTCGATCTATATAGGGTTTATAAATTAGAGGTTAATGTAATATACGTAATTATCATAACCGAGAATATTATTAACAGTTAATTTACCGTTCTTCGCTTGTCTGTTCTTGTGTAAAGCTTCCAGCAGCTACAGAAAAATAACCAGTTGTTCCTGCTGGTATAACATTCGAATTATTATTAAAAGGAAAATAGTTGTAAAAATTTTCTATTTTTGATGTCACGTGGTAATTGGGCTCAAACCCAAAAATAGCACGACTATCCCCCGGAAGAATAGATCTATAAGTACTCGTTTTAAACTTGACCTTGAAAATGCATAGCAAAAAAAATTAATAAATATGCATGAACTAAATAACTAAACTTGTGTGGGATATCTTACCACAGCAGCAAATCTTATCATCCCGGCAATAAAGTTCAATTGAAGCTTCAACTCTGACAAAGTAGCCTTGTCCATTTGGCTAATAGCCTTGTTCGGATTTGTCACTGGATTAAAATCTTTTTTTTTTAAAAAAAAAATAGATTGAATTAGCAAAAGATTAAATCAATATAATTTCCGAGCGAATATTACTTACCAGAAGACATTATTAGTATGGTAAGTGATGCTATGCCAATAGTACCTGCTTCCGCAATCGTCACATTATCATAGTAATAGAAGCCAATCTGGTCGTAACCAGCTATACCACTGTCTGGTTTAGTAAATTTAATGGTTTTGTTAACTTTGAAGGTGAGGCAATTTTTTCTAAAGACCCCATAATCGGTTACATTAGGAAGTATATAGTTGTTACAGCCATCAATTTTTTCTGCAACGACATGATTTGCTTTAAGGTCACAGCGTAAAATTTTCAATTCTTTGGTTCCACATATTGCTATATCTATTATAAATAAAAGAGACATGTACTTAGCGAGTATATATGGAGGTCATAAATGATCGACAAGATTTTGGCCTAAAATAAGCAACTTTTCAGGGCCGGAATTATGATAATTCCGGCCAGTATCAAAAAGAATAATAAAATTTAAAAAGGCAAGATTTTCATGAAAATTTTGGCTCTTTTTAAGCAAACTCAGATGTGACCTTTTTAGGTATTTTTCGGGGTCCTACTTAGCGTAACTGTTCAATAGTTTAATATTTTAATTTATTAAAAGTAAAATCTTACCAGGGATTTCTACTTCATTTAAGAAGATTTGGTCAATTTTTAAGTTTGGCTTATCATTTACGATGTTATATATTAAATAACATAAGTAGAGAAGATATGCGATAATAAGTAATAAGTATAAAAGGTAACGGAATAAATGAAGACAGGTTGACTCGCTTCTCATAATTCTCATAATTAAATATAAGTTTAATAAACAATAAGAGTCTGATAATTTTTGAAAAGTCTTTTCAGGCTCTTTTTATATTAATTGCGTAGTACTCTAGTACTCTATTTTTACAAGAAAAAGTGATTGTAATAATTAAATTACATCTCATTATAGATTTTTTTTTTAATATTACCAGTTACGTATATCAGCAGATTAAAATGATTGTAAATTTCCAATAACGAACAACGAATACATGCATCTAATAGTACCATAAAATTTTTTTCTGAGGTTAATTAATTATTGTTCCCGGATCAGCAGCCATACAATTTTAATATGATGTTTATAGAATATAATACTAAAATAAAAACCTGTAATCAATAACAAAAAATTTTATTTTGGTCTTATGCTCGACAAGGTAGAACATTGCAGAAACTTAATTTCCTTAATATACAGTAACTTGTGTATTTACTATATTTTCATTATGCGGTTACTAGGACCCCGAGCTATACATATAAAGCCCAAAATCATGTAGATCGTTTCCATTTGTGGATAATTCCGACCAGCATTACATAGTTCCGGCCCTGAAGAAATGCGTAGATCTCATTGACCTATATATATATATATATAACTCGGGGTCCTCGGTTACTATTACACTATGTAGTTACTGTATGACTACGATGCAGTTACAATACAGTCACTGCATATTAAGGAAAACAGATTTCTGTAATGAAAGTACGAATTCAAAATATTAACGTTAAACAAGGATACAATTTCGACCAATAAATTTGGGATGGCATGTTATATAAACGGAAATTGAAAACAACAAACAAACAAACAAACAAACAAACAAACAATACAAACAATAAGAACACATTTTGTATTTTTGAATAAAATTTTGAACCAAATGAATATCTAATCATTGTTTATTAATTAATGCGGGCGTTCTTGTGTATCAAATTCATTTGATTAATTTAATTTTATACAAAAAAAAAAAAAATTGTAAATAGAAATCTAAATTGGAAACATTAATATCAAAAAAGATTTTAATTGCACAAAAAAAAAATTTCTTATTATCATTGTTGTTTTATTAATTAATACGGGGCGTTTTTGTGTATCAAAATTCATTTGATTGAGATCTCCTGTTGGAAAAGTGACGAGACTTTTACAGTATTTTAACGGGATGATTTTTTTTTTTTTTATGATTATCAAAATCTTTAAAAATAGGACCGTATTTAACTATAATTTTAATCTGTTTATTTGAACCTAATTTAATTTTAATAAAAGAAATTTTATAAATAGAAATCTAAATTGAAATATTAATATCAAAAAAATTTTAATTGAATTCAATTTGAAAAGTAGCAAAAAAAAAAAAAATTCTAATTATCATTATTATTTAAGGAAAAATATTCTTAATATACTCTTTCCTATTTGATAATTTGTTGTACTCTTAAAATATTGTATTACAATTTTTTTATATTTTTTAAAATAAAGTGGCCCATAAATATGGCCCGCCGTACATAAACTCCTATGTAAACTACTCTTTTTGGTTGAGATCTACATGAAAACTTTGCCCGCGAATTTAAAGAGTATTACATCTCCTTATGAGTCGATGGATTATATATATTTTTTATTAATCATAAAAAAAAATAAAAAAAAAATTTTTAACGCAATAAATAAATCATGCTTCTAAAAAAAAATTCCAAAATAGATTTTTTTCCTCATGTTAAATTTATTTTATTATCGAAATTATCAAAAAAAAAAAATTCGAAATAAAAAAAATTTAGATCTTTTTATTAAATATCAAATGAAAAAATTTTTTTTATTAAAAAATTATTTTTTTCTGGAATGCAAGAATGACTAATAAAAAAAATCCACTCTCGTCATATTCTTTTAGAAAACTTACTTAATAAAGAAACTTCTTACATTAATTAAAATATTTTCTCATATCGAATTTATGCACCTTGCATTTTTTTAATTAAACATGATTATCACTCATAATAGCATAAAAACTTTGTATTTTTTTCCTATTTGTATTTCCTGCGCATTGTCCTACAATTCTTTTAATTTGAAGTACAAAGCATTTGGCGTTAATTGCAAAAATCTGTTGAATATTATAAACTACTCTTGAAAATTTCATCATTTTGTGGGATTCATTTTAGCATGAATGAATCCATTGTGATACCATAAATAAATAAAGCATTGGGGCTTTTCGATTAAAGATAGAATGATTATCATTAAGAGTTTTTTTGCCGTAAAAATTACTGTGCCGCGTTTTTTTAGCTTTATAGTATAATTACAACAGTTTATTCAAAGCAAACGCGTTCTTAAAGGTTAAGTAAAGTTATTCTGCAGATATGAGACTATTTAAATATTAATTTTCATCAAGTTGGTTTGAATATTCATAAAATTATACTCATTTCTTTATCATATTCTATGCAGACACTTAATTTTATTGTACGTGAGTTGTATAGAAACAACACTTTTTGTAATGAAATTTACCATGTACACATGAGTCCACTGAAATACAACATATCAAATGACAAATGTTAAAGAATTTTTCTTTCTTGTATGTAAGATTAAATATTTGTTGCTCTTTTTTTTTCACAAAACAAAATATTTTCTAAGACAAAGTTACATATTTAAGAAAAAGGTACATCATACACCCGGGATTGAAAGTTTGAATATCAATAGGAATGACTTACCATCTAATGTTTTGGCCAGCGGTGTGTCGCAATATAAGTAGAGGCTGAGACTTGTGTTGAAATTTATATATAATGATTAATTCATCTGTCCGCAGTCCGCACGCGTGTAGATCTGATCAAATTGCTAGGATCTGTCACTGTACGCGTAATACTTAATACTTCTACAACACGTGTTAAATCTTTAATTAGTTTTAAACTAATTTCTATTAGTTTTAAAGTTTGAATTAGTTTAGAATTAATTTCCTGATACAAAAATATAAAAATGTCTGCTGTTGCTATTGAACTTTTTTCACTAATCTTTTTTCCTGATACTAATAAAAATGTCTGCTGATACTATCGAACTTTTCTGCCTGGTTCAAGGAAATACAGTTGCTCAAGCCTTTACATTGAAAATCGACCAAAATAAAAGTATTGGTCAACTTAAGGAAGTTATTAAGATGAAAAAAACTCCCGAGTTTAATTTCTTTGCTGTAGATCAGGTTTCGTTATGGAAGGTTCAAATTCAAGGTGATAGTGACGAGAAACTAAATAAACTTAAACTTCGTAAAGAGGATCAACTTCTTTCAATGAGGAAAATTAGTAGCTACTTCACTGAAAAACCGCTTGAAGGGTATATTCACATCATTATCGAACCACCCGAACTTCCAATGGTTCCTTGGAGTGATAGTCTCGAGAGTCGCCTCTGCCAGTTGTATGCAAGTGACAACATTGTGGACATATTCTGGGGTCAAAACCTTAAAGAAGACGATGCAACTTGGCGTATTTACGTTGTTACTCGCAATCTCCTTCGTCAAAGTGAAAAGACAGAGAAGATCGGAGATCAAGTAATTAATTTCATAGCAGTAGAAGAAGGGTTTGTCAGTGCCGAAATTCCACCACAAAACCCCCATGATCCGCTGCCAACCTGGAAGAAGACCCCAAAAAAATTACAAAAGGCTTTTGATGAAGCATTAGACAATGAACTGGGCCTATCGTTCCGTAAAATGCATTATAATTTGGTCGGCATGAGTACTGGCTATAAGCGAATTCAAGGCAAGTTTACTGAAGTCCCCGCTATCATACTATACGTTCGCCAGAAGGGAATTCTGCGTCGTGGATGTGTCAAATTCCCAGATGAGATTCGTGGATATCCAACAGATATTATTGAGGCTTGCGTTGCAACTCCCTATGGCTTTGGTGCAAGTGCTTGCCAATCTTATCAGGAGAATATTATGTTAGGGTCGAGTATAGGAATAATTGAATCTCAGGGGACGTCTGGAACTCTCAGTGCTGTCGTATATGATAAAGACTCAAGACAAATTGGTATCCTCTCATGTGAGCATATATGTAGGCTTAGTGATTCTAGCACTGGAAAGGATGTTATAATTTATCAGCCCTCACATAAAGATCTAGATAATTTGAAGGAGTCATTTGTTGAAATGGCAAGAGTAAATAAAACGTACATAAAAATTTCAGAAGAAATGTGTAATAAAATCGAAGAGGATAAAAAGAAATCAGCTCTAGCGTATTATAAGCGTGGTATCCAAGGCAACTTTTTCTCTAAAATACATGAAAAGTACTTTGGCATCGATGCTGCATTTTGTATTTTCAGTAACATCAATCGTACATTATGCCCAAACAAATTTTCAATTTCCCCAGAGGACTTAAAAAAAGAAAAACTTTCTGAAGACATCTATCTAAATGACTTTTACGAATTTAAAGAATTTGATGACATTGTTGATATTGATGTCTTTAAAGTAGGAAAGGCTACAGGTCTTACTTTTGGAAAATTGGTCCCTATTTATTCTGCTGTTTCCATTGATCTAAGAAACAAAAACATTGAATACGCAAAAAAACAAGGAATAATCCCCCCTTATAATGATGATGACGTAGACAAAAGAATATTCATTGGTTATATGAAGACACGCTTGGTCGAAAAAATCAATGAAATGCGCCAGCAATGTTATCCTACTGTGTGGTTTGATCGACAACTAATATTCGAATTCAAACCTGGAGACTTTGTACCTGGAGACTCGGGAGCAAGTGTTGTGAATAAAGAAGGAAAGGCTCTTGGCATCCTTCATGCGGCATGGATAACAGAAAATTCCAATTATGCCATTGCTTCTCCTTACTTTGCTGTTTTTGAAGCATTGGACGTGGTAAAGGAATAGATCGCATACTGAATCTAAATTAGCTTACCCATACAATAAATGTGGTGCAGTGTATGTATGGGAATTAATAAAAAGTAATTAATTCATAAATAATAATTATCTTCCCTCATGTCATGTGATTTTTCGATTATATAAATTTAATATGTATAACATAATAATTTAAGCAAATTTAATAAACACAAATTTAAACACAAATTTATTAAAATTTTATAATGAAAATTTCATGATATTTTACATTTTGGAGCTGGGCTCACAGTAGTAATTCGAGCCATTATACATGGACTAAACATTCTCTTTACTACACTCATTTTTTTTAGAACGAATTTCGTGAATCATGAATGATACCATGATTTACAAATAGAAGTATAGAAGTCAACAGGACAGGTCAGATGTGGCGTAATAACACGTGATTTATTTTCACGTGACATTAACTATTAGGCCGTATGAAACTTTAAATTCAGATATATGATAAATATTTCGATTTTATTTTATTTTCAGTTAACGTATATAAAATTCGATTATTAGATCATGTGATCCTAGACCCTCCTAATATGATTGGCCCAAATTATCAGCCACATTTATTTATTTATTTATTGTTTATTGTCATCACTATACATCTCTCTTTCTTGCATCTTTTCCCACATTTTTTCCATATTTTTTATTTGTTGTGGTTTAAAATTTATTTTTTAATTAATAAAAACAGTATTTTCTTTAATAATTAATTTTAAAAAAAGAAAAGTTGTTAATGCTTTTCATAATAATTTTATAACAAACGCGTTTTTTCATGTAGGGACTTCATAACGTTCCTGCTTTTTAAAAGATTAATGATTCCATGCCAAATTTCTATGTGTTCAAGGCCAGCCCATTAAAAAAGAGGAAAGATGAAACATTAATAAAACATTATGTTAAATGAATAATTAAAAAAAAAAAGACAAACTGTTAGTAAAGTTCGTTGAAATAAAAAAAAAAATTAAAAAATTTTGAAAAACATCAAAATTTACCAAAAAAACACCTAAAAGTTTCGTTTAGGATTTTTTTTTCAACAGAAAGTACGATGTGGGAATGGGGAAAGAAAGATGAAGAAAAGGGAGTCAAGTTCGATTCTTCAGAACTCGACATGAAACTTAGGCATGCTATCTATGATAAGAAGAAGAACACCTTTTCTAATCAAAATATTGATGAAAGTGACCTCATATAATGGAAAGTCGATATCCCTTTTTACAATGAAATGATAATTTGAAGATGCTTGATGACACGCCTTGTACAATTAACGTTGAACGAGATCTTGAAGGAAAGGAGATGCTTTCAGGAGACTCAATTTCATAAATATATTTGAGAAACCTTAGACATATGTATACGTGAGCAGACCCATGAACTAAATCGTAAAAAAGCCTTCATTGCAATTAAAGCTCAATTGAACACAATAACTCACCTAATATCAGAGATGATAAATAAATACCATTTAGAACACTTTGATAAAACACGACTCTCGATCCACATTCTCGTGCAACCGCCAAAGCTCGCCACCATTGGTAAGTGTCTCCCAATGGTTTACCTCTCGAACAAGAAATTTGCGGACCTTTTATTAACTTATATCTGATTTCTTTTTGTGTTAAACTCGGTATCTAAATCAAAGTAGGATCAACTTCCATTCCAATGAGACGACCAGGTAAATATCAATCTTCTAACCGTGAACCTGTTGCTCCTTCAGTTGGAATAATCTTAATAAAGCACAAATCGTTCTTAAATTGTCAGAAAATTTTGACAATACTGCATTCACTTCCGAACCACTACCAGGTAAATGAAAGTTAATGGAAACGAAATTGTGCTGGAGGACAGTGTAATGTTAGATGCACAAGACAGGCTAATACTTAACAATGGTGTACCTGTGGATGAGTCAACATTATCAACAAAGAATCTTGTGAAATTTCTACATTTATATTAATCTCCAGATGGAATAATCTACGGAATATCAACACAGGATATATTGATACAAGATTCATACTTGCAGATGATTGAAGAGATTGAATGTGATCGTAAAGATGGAGTAACAAAAGGATGCACCCTAATTGGATCACCTGGCATTGGAAAACTCCTTAAACTTATAATAAGTCACTTAATGAGTATTACTGGATTCGTTGGTTTGGTAATCAGCCCTTGCTCTCAATTCAGGCACCCTAATTTTGTTGTTTAGTAAAGTCTGCTTGTTCTGAAGGAGGAACTGGTTATGTACCTTCTTTATATCTTGCTTTCTATCTAACTCGTCGGTATACCTCAGCAAATATCATTTACCAACAACCAGATGGAGGAAATGTCACCGTTACTCTTCTTATTAATCAACAAAACAGAAGTGTAATTAAATTTCCTGGTGGTTTGGAGATGAAGACCCATACAAAAAATAGTTTCTATATTGCAGATTCTATAGCTCCTTCATTATGTAAAACAATATATACATTTTTGGTTAAAGAATGTTCGATGGCATGATTTCAAAAAGCATAATCCCAGAAAGTATTATGCTCCGATTTGGACAGAGAAGGAAATTTGGGATGTTTGCGAATGGAATGAGTAGTATAGGAAGCAAATATCTAAAGCTCAAGTTAAGGAATTGGTTAGGATATGGGGTTGCATACCATGAAGAGTTTTCGTTGAATATGGTGAACCGGACATTTCAGAATTAATCCCTCAATGTGATTCTTATACTTTTATTAAAAAAGAAGGGGTGATTTAAATGATAATTATACCGGAAAAGCAATATACATTACTCCTAATTCTGATTTTACAGATAGAAAATATGTTCCCGTTTCAACAGAAATATGCGAGGCCATGTACGGACATCATGAAAGAAAAGCTTATTGAAATAATAAAAAATTTTGCAAGGACTGCTGGTTCATTATCTGGCAGATTTTTTGAAATGATGTCATATGATGTTTTGCGAAAAGGTGGTAAATTTAAGATGTGATGCTTAACCAATAATAATAAAAATGATCTGGAGCTTCAAGAACTGGATTTCAAATATTTTGATGAAATCACTCCAGGGTGTTATAACGTTCCCAAAGATCCAACTTTTGAGTCTATTGATTCTCTTGCACCTAATCGTAATGGGAGTAATTATATATACCAAACAACAATCGCAGAAAAACATAATGTTGGTTTTTATAGTTTTTGTTTCCACTATTAATTACGCTTATGTTATGCAGGTACAAGGTTTTAGTTTAATCTACCCATTTATATTTTGTTGTTCCAAATATATACCATATGTTGATAATTATTATTTGCAAAATTATGTTACAGCAGATAACAGAGTATATGTAAGATGGATAGAAATACAACATGGATTAAGAATAAGGTGGTTCAATATGTTCTCCTGATCAATTTGTAATTAGATAGCTTATTGAGCATATATAAGATTACCTTTATGGTTTTGACTATCAGATTATGTAAATTAATAAAGAAAAGTGCGCCTATTGCAACCCGATGTGAGTGAAAATCTTATTAATTTTTCCATTGATTATAATAAAGCTAAAAGATCCAATATGTTAAAAAGTCTGAAGAGAGGAATTATTGAGCACTAAACCATAAAATGAGAGTCCACTTCCCAAATTGACACTGCGCCATCGAGACACAACGACAATTATTGATTGCCTCGGAGAAAATTAATTTGCTGATATACAGTATAACAAGAAGAACCGGAAAATTTTATTAGAACGTGGTGGAGTTCTTGATCATATTATTAGCATCTCCCAACATAACCCATTTTTTAATTGCGGATTTACCTTGTTTTGCGGTTTTGGTTGACCCCTCTCCTTTCCCTTTTTATTCTTATATTTGTAGTATTGATGTAAAGATGATAGGTTTGACTTATTTGTAGAAGGTGGATTACCAGCCTTATTTTATATGATTGGGTAGCAGTTCAATTTGGAATTTGAACTATTTCATCAAGAAAATCTGATCAACGGGATCCACTCAAAATTATAATAAAAAACTTTGACGCTACCCATATACAAAGGTCAGCAAGAGTGTCTTTTTTTGTTATAAATACATGTAAAACTTTGAATACATGCAGGAAGTTTTGAGATGCAATTATTTGTTCCCGCAATACTGATGTGAGTGACGTCTAACGTTACTGCAGATTTATCAAACGTTATGTCGGATGTTGCGTACATTATGACTTGTCTGGATAAATTTTGTATATAAACAAGATGAAAGAGCACCTTTGAAATAAGAAGGACGAGATGTAAAATTACTGCATGTGCACGAAATTCTTTTGTATTGTTATTCTCACTGATTTGAATAATATTGAAAGTTTAACTAGGACTGAAATAATTGATGTTCCCGTATGACACTTCCGAAGAACGTTTGCCAAAATATATTATTTGGCAAAACTCGTTAACCACACTATTGTTGCAGAATCTATGATAGTATCAGCGGAGTTGACATGAGATACATGTAGTAAGGTCTCAAACTTGGGTAGAACTAATTAATATCCGTAATTTATTGTTATTTAAATATTGTATAACAATAAGACTTTTAAAAAATTCTGGCTAGAAATTACTATAAAATTTACTATAAAATTTATTATTTTGAAATATGACTAATTTAACTAATCGAAATTCCGAAATGATATTATAATACATTGTATAGACACTTACTACGAACATAATAATGCTTTATTACTATATTGCTATTATCAATATTATACGCAAACTATTGATGTTCGATGTTCAATGATTAACTATTGATGCAATATATTGTATTACATAAAAAAAATATTGGTCATACAAAATCAGCATGATCCTATAGGGTCGCGCAATAATAAAATAGTAATTATTTGTACATGAAACAAGTTCAGTTGGTATTCTAATACTGCTATTTATTGAATTTTATAATAATGATAAAAAGTTTTTTCTATATAATCTTTATATTTGTTATAGTAAAAGAGTACGTTTCTTAATATTCACTATAGTTATTAGCGTTTCAAAGTAAATAAAACACTAAAAAAATAAACGATATTATCCATCCAAAATAACATAAAGTAAGTAAGTACTTGAAATTCATAATCAGATTACAAAAGTGACGTTGAATTATCATCAATAGGTTATCAAACATTTCAATAATTATGATAATATTGTACCTAATTGGTTTTATACAATTATTGTTATACTAAGTTTAATAATTATGATCATACTATCAGATAATTAATAAGTCTATATTTGAGTTGACTCAACTCGAGTAAAAATTTTATTTAACTTGACAATAATTTAAGAAATAATAAGTCATATTTCTGTCATCAAGAATTTGCTATTTAAACACCAGTATTTTCAAACAACATCAACCTTTCAAATAAACATCGACCTTCAATAAACATCGACCTTCAATCAACATCAACCTTTCAAATAAACATCGACATTCAAATAAACATCGACCTTCAATCAACATCAATCTTCAACATCAATTAAAAATCAACATCAACATCAATTAAAACACAAGTCAATTTGGATTTAAATCAACATGTCACACATGTCACACATGTCTAATACTAAAAGCACTCAAAAGAGAATAAGTGAAAGTACGGAAGAAACTTTAACTTTGACTACACCCATCATATATCCTAGTAGAAAAAAAGTAAAAGTTAATGAACCAAATAACCAATTAGAAACTTTTACAACAATTATTCAACAATCAATTGAAATAGATAATAATCTTATTGACATTATAAAACAACATCCCGTAGTCAATCTACCAAAACTGGGACAAAATAAACTTCAGGATCGTTTTCACTTTTCTAATGAAACTTTATCTTTTATAAGACATAAAAATCATCATAATCAGATCACAAAAGCATTCATAAAGATGGCAAAAGAAGAAAGCAGTTCTAAATGTCTCTATATACGTGGATCTTCTGGTTTAGGAAAGTCGCACAGCTTATATTATCTCGTTTCAGAACTTCGTATACAACCTGATTACAGAGTAACATACATTAATAGTTGTGAAGAGTGGTGGATATCTCATCAGATTGAACCATATCAATACCTAATAAATGAGCTTCTATGTACTTTCAATAAAGATTTATTGTCTCCACTTACAATAACTGATTGGGCTGAACTTGTGATTTATGGTCTTACAACTAATATACGTGAAAAATTGAATGCCGCTGATAAAGATCAACATAGCATCAAGTTTAATAGGTTTAATGACATAAATACTAGGTAATTTGAAACTTTCAAGTATCATTAATATTATTTCAACTTATTAATAAAATTTAAATTTATTAGGAAAGATCGCTTTAAATTATTCATTAATGAATTAGCAGATTTTGTTAAACATGATTTTTATTGGGTTTGGATCTTTGACCAATGTGATGCTTTACATAAACATGAAGTTCTTAACGAATATCCTTTTACATTGGTAAATAGTCTTAATAGAATTTTAGAAAATGCTGGTCTTATTATTGTTTCAGAAACTTCTAGCAATGAAATATGCCAATTTAAATCATGGAATAAGTTACAACTATTTGATGGTTATGATGATGAAGAGTTCAATCAATGGTGTATATTACATGGTTATGATGGAAATGAAGATCAATTGAATTATGTGAAATATTGGACAGGCGCTAATCCCTTGGAATTGGATACATGGCATAGTACAGATGCAGGAGATTTAAAGAAGAAAGCTAAAAATGCTAATCCCTCAGAATTGGATATGTGGGATTTAATGAAGAAAACTAAATACTACTTTGGAAAAAGAGAATGTGATATAACAAGAGATTACAAAATTTATCAAGAAAATTTGTCAAAAACTAAGAAAAAGAATCTCAATCAATGTGTTGTTTCTATGATTCTTCAAACTGATCCACCTACCAAGAGAGATGGAATGAATCGAAAATTTATGCATGTTGGTAATATTACATTTCAGGATGTGAATGAGGAAGATGAAAAAACAAAAAAAACAATCATTGCCAATTACCCATTTATCAGACTAGTCATGATTCATGTCCATGGTAAAGAAATTATTGATGATCTTGGAAAAGTTACTTCAACAATTCTACAAAGTAACATATTTATTAATAAAAAAAAGGAAAGGATCGCATCATTATATATCACAACAATATTAGATATTGTAAGAAAATTTGAGTTCAGATGTTGGTAAGTTTTTTTAATTGTTTGATTATTGTTATTTTATATGGAAATGTACTAATATATGGTATTTTATTAATTTAGGGAATTTGGATTTCCAAGTTCAAATGTATTTGACAAAAGCATTGTTTTTGACAAAATCTTCAGATTAGTCAATAATGATGTACCTTCTTCCATGTATAATTTCGCAGTGTACAAAAATGTTCTTTTCATTCCGGAGTTCCTTAACTATCCTGGTGTAGATTTTCTTATCTGGAATTCTGAGGATAAAGTATTACTTGCATTTCAAATTGCTATAAATAAGCTTAATGATAGAAAAAATGAAAGTAATTTTACAAAAGAAAATAATGGTCCATCTTTAAAAAGCAAGTGGGCAAATCTGTTTAGAATAAATGAATCTAATATTTATTTTATTTGGATTACCCGTGATAACACCATTAATAAAGTTACTAAAAGTTCATCCAATCAGCTTCATGTATCATTTTCAAGCATAAAAAATCAATTTCCAGCTTTAGCAAATTTGTAGAATAATTATTCAGCATTTTATAACAAAAAACTTTTTAATATTGAAAGAAGATTTATATCAACGATTTTTTCAAATTGAACCAGAAGATTTACAATAACAAGAAAATGATACTATTATTAATTTAGTTTTTTTTATCTTAATAACTATTATTAATTAGCTTTTTTATCTTAACAATTCTAATCTTGTAAAATCCTTTAACAAAATCCAAAAATAAATTTAATTTTTATTATTTTTCCGATTAGTATGTAAATTATATCATGGAATATAATGGAGATAACGAAAATTTTATTATGGAAAATGTTGAAGATCATAGACAAGCTTGTGAAGATTCTGAATTATACATGAACGTTTTGTTCAAATACATACTCCAAGACGTATGATGCCAGATGATTTATAGGAGGAAACAATTTATGAATGTTTAAATTAACGAAAATATATATAAAATCTATCCAATAAATAATAATGGTTTGACAACAATCTTTGCCTAATTAATAAAGTTTTTGAATATAATACATAACCCAATAATTTTTAACTCATGTCACTTTAAATATTTTCTTATATAATGCATAAGTAGTGATTCTTTTTATAACAACTATAGCCCAATTTGGATGGTTATTTCCGTTATTATAAATTTTTTATTGATCTAACTGATCCTTTACATCAATTTGTTTATGAAATATTTTCTACAAAATGAAGCTTGCAAAGGATATATTATTAGAGAAATTATGTAATAAGCCAAATGTCATAGTTAAAAGTATTTGGCCTAATTTTAAATTATTGAAAAAAAAAATGAATGATTATATTAGAGCACCAAAAAATTGCCAAACTATACCAAGAACTTGGAGGATTTAAATTATAGATGCTGGGAATAGTATTGTAGTATATTTAATAATTATCTGAAATATAGCTAAAGTTTCCTGCTCGATATATATGAAATTGTAAGGAATTATAGAATCTAATTGTAACACCCAGTTACATATCTGTAACGTCTGAAGTAGCATATTTTTATTGGTCAATTTATTTCACATGATATTACACAAATCCAAAAAGGAAATTTGCTCTGGAAAAATACATAAAGTTACACAATTTTATCAAAAAAGGAAAATTTCTTTGCTAATCACTTGATAAGGTTTTTGTCAAATAAATCACACGACATTCAAAACCACTTTTGTCTTAAAGTAAATTAAATCCATTTGTTACATTATTTTTTAATATTATATATTGATTTATTATAAACTTTTTTGTTATTTTGTTTTAAAGGATATTACAAATAAAACATGGAACAGGATATTACATATACATAATACATTAAATTCTGTAAAAATGCCAAAATTATATACAAGTACTTACAAAAATGCCAAATTAATTTCTACAATTTCTACATTTCTACAAATTTTTGAATATAAATTTTAATATGATTTCTATATTTTTACAAGTTTCCAAATATAATTTAATATAATTTCTATGTTTCTGAAATAATTTTAATATAATTTCTATATTTCTACATTTCTACAATTGCTGAAATTATTTAATTTTGACAGGTAACTTTAAGTATAGTCTTTCAAGTATATTTGAGACAATGCATCTATCTGTTACACCATATGTATAGTTATCTTTTTTGTGCAATTGTTCTTACAATATTATGTTTTACCAAATTTGTTTTTCCTATCTTTTCTTCAGTATTACCTTTATAACTTTCAACTAATTTAGTTAAAATGTCATTTCACTTCTATATTCAATTTATAAATAAATTATTCTTTCTTACTTTTGTCCTTAGGAGTATGCTTCTTTAATATCTCTCTTCCTGTCAAGCAAAGACTATCAATTTTGCTTCCATTTCTCTTTCATACGTACTTCTTGTTCCATTGTTTCTATCTCTCTCTTCATTTCTCTTCATATAATTCCCCCCTTAGATTATCATTTCATATTCACCATTTTCATCATATTCTAATTCTTTCCATACATATTCTGTCAGTATTTCTATTATCTTATTATTTTCCTGTAATTCCAAAATTTATTTATCATTATCAATTTTTCCCTTCACTTTTTCAATTTAATACTTAAAAAAATAAATATTTTATGGTGAAAATAGTCATGTGTCAAATTTTTGTCCCAGATCGGAAATATTTGCATAACCAAGAGTGCTTGTTATATGAAACAGGATTTACGTGAAAGATTCATTATAGTAAGTTTTAAATTTTTTAGAAAATTTTTACGTACAAAAGTAACTAACCTATTTAATGCTAACTTTTCTTTAATTTTAAAATGATTGTTCAGAAGAATGAGTGTAAAAAATTCTTATTAAAATAATCGTATCCCTGTAAAAAAAGTCGATCCGTTTTTTATATTCCGTCTTTTTTCCGTAAAAGGCTCATATTTCCGGAATTAATAACCTTATATCCCGGAACTTATCTAATTATTTACATTTTCCGTGAATGGATCCGTGAAAGGCTCATTTTTACGGAGTTTTTACAGAAATAACGGATAAAATTTTTTATAAGGTATCGTAACTTAGTTTAAAAAAGATTTTTTATAATGCTGGCCAAAAGTTAAGATTTATAGTTGCCTTTATTGACCATCACATGTTCCGATACATTTGATCGATTTCTCTATATGAAAATCAAATCGGTACTTTTTGTACTTTTCGTGATAAAGTTGCAGACCAAAACTTCGGAGTTATAATAATTTTTGCTCAATCTTGACGGTTTTTAACAGTTTCACTATATGATATTGTGAGTTTGTCAGAAGTAAAATAAAATTTTGTGGCGCAGTAATTTGACTCGGGAATAATGTTAAAATATTTCAAATATATATATCAGTATATATATTCATCTTCAAAGATTTAATCATGTAAAAATTTATCAATTATTTATTTATTTTTGTTATTCTTCATTCGTATAGTGTTGATTTTTAATTTTAAGTAACTAATTTACGATAAAATGATAAATTTTGTTTCTTTTATTATAACCATATTTATCATCACGCTTTTATAATCAGTTTGATTGAGGCAGATCATTTATTACTTCTAGGAAGAATTGTGCCAGCATATTCTAATTTTATCGTATAGTTATCAAATAAGATATATTTTTAAAGTTAATTGATGATGAATCAAATTTATATTTTACAGTCACCGCCAAAATATACAATTGTCTCAGAAAAATAAAATAGTCAGGATAAGGCGAGTTTATTTTGTGTAAGAAGTGACAATAATTATGACGTCACTACCTTGGATAATACTGGTCAAGTTTCACGTGGAAATTTTCATGTGTCACGTTATACGTCATATGGAAGACGCAAAATCTCAAGAGCGCGATCTAATTTTATCATTGTTGATTGCTCACAGGATTTACTTACTAATTATCGCCATCATCGTCATGTTTTAGGATTGCTAATTAAATAATATTTTCGCTCCGGAAAACAATAGTTTACTTCTCCTAGTTTACACTTTCCGAAGCGTTAGCGAAGGACTTTCCATTCCACTCGAAAACATGTCAATATCCGTCCGTCACACCGCGTGTATGACCAATGAAATTTTAAGATCAGGTGTAATGCTTACATAAATTATTAAAAATTCGGGTTAATTATATTTTAAATTAATTATAGTTAATTTTTTTTGTAACGAATTACAAATTATAATAAAATTAATAATAAATATTATTGGCTTTTTAAAGTGTTAATAAATTTTTTACTTTTAAAGTGTGCTCCTTTAAATCGTTTTTTCTAAAAATTTGATATGATTTTAACATTTTTTGGCTATAACTTTAGCGATACATTTTTTAACTTTACATTTTTTAGCAATACATATTTTTGTAGACAATTTTAATTTTTTGTGATATGTAATTGATGATCATGCGATTATAACGCTTCGGACGCTCCAAAGAACTTGTATATTAAGATTGTAACGCAGCAACACATGGTTGTGCGTTAAGTAGCCCTTGAGTAATAATGAAATTCGTGCCACTTAACCGGAATAAACAAATAAATAATTGCGCCATTGCTACAATATATGCAGTATTAGTTATTATGCAGACGCCCAAAATTATGCTAAACTAATAAGGTACCTTTTATAACGTAAAAAATCAGAATATTTTACCTATAAAGTATATTATTTACATTCATGCGTGATATTTAATCTAAATGATGTAATGCTTCTAGATATTTATGCAATAAACGGTTTATTTGCACCTTAATCTAAAAATATCAACATATCAAAATAGTATAGTCCTATTTGGCTGCATAATAATTTCTTATCGTTCTTTGTTTCCTCGCTTATCTTCACATTTAGTAAAAAAATTTTAATGTACGATATATACAGTATATACAACATATACTTTTCTTTTTCATGTTATGACAAAACTATTTTTACAATCCGCTGATTGTAAAAAAATCTCTATCTGAACGCCCTCATTATTTACTAGGAGTTCAATTAGTAAATCAATTTGCATCGTGCATCGTGTTTGTCATCATTCTAATCAGTATGATGTATATGGAGAGCCAAGAATCTTGAATATAACGATATGAAATATCTTGTAAGCATTTCTCAAAGAAAAAGCAGATTGGTTCGTTTGGGAACTTCAATATCAAATGGAATTTTAGTTAGGGCGAAACCTTGATATTAGTATTATATGGAGAGCAGTACATCATTTACACACATGGACAAGTATTTGATATTTATTAAGATTTCATTATTATTTTTTGTATTTTTTTTTTTTGTGATTTACTGTTGAATATAGTATTCAGAAGAATAAATTAATACAGAAGATTATGTAAATTTTCTGTTATATTACTTTTTAATAAATTATATATTAAAACTAAAAAAAGATCTAATTATAGATATATTCATTCTTTGTAATAACTTCAAAAAAATATGACCATAACCTTTGGTATTAGACAGAGCGTCCGTATACGAAAATAAGCACTTGCGAGGAATTTGACGAAAAAAAGGAAATTATTACGACCCAGTTAAGAATATGGTATTACGATTGTAATTTTACAAGTCATCAAGCATTTTTTTTTTTATATATCGTGACCGGGTAAAATCTTTAGAATTAATGTCCTATAAAAAACGTCGATCCGTTTTTTATATTCCATCTTTTCTCCGTAAAAGGCTCATATTTCCGAATTATTTACATTTTCCGTGGATGAGTCCGTGAAAGACTCATTTTTACGGAGTTTTTACAGAAATAACGGATAAAACTATTTTTTGTTTTTAAAATAAATAAGTGATCGGTTGTTTTCTAAATATTTATTACGGAATATAATAAACCCGACTATTTATAATTTATATTACAACTTCATTAAAAATTCCAATAAATTTTGTATGACTTTTTAACACTAAGAGATTTTCTTTGCATAATTCCATTAGTAATAAAGACCTATCCAGGGATTGGGTTAATTAAAACCGGTTAACCGGTTAAAGGTTTAACCTGGTAATTCCGGCCGGAATTTAAAATTCAAATACTTGTACCAAAGTTGCGTATCGGTAATCTCGGTAATTTACGGTATCGCGTATGCATATTATTTAACTTAATTTAGTAACTTACCGATAAAATTACACTAGTAAAATTACTGGTAACTCGGTAACATAAATTTGTTTAACCTAACTGTGACATAAAATTCTGGTTTAAAATATTTATGAAGAATGGTTTGTTTAAGATAAAAATAATTATCGTCTTTAAAGTTTTCCGATAAAAAAGAAGGATAAAGTGAGTTATTAATTTTACGTTCACAGAGAACAATATTTAACGTAGATTTTGGCATTGAGAAGGCGAAAAAAAAAAATTCTAAAAAGTAATACACTCATCGGAGTTTTACCTTTTTAAAATTATTAAAATATAAACTCGCTTGTTTAGGAAAGGCTTATAAGTTTCAGTTCTTTCTAAATATATAAGATATTAAAATCTTTTTTAAGTAAATGGCGGCGTATCTTTATCTTGTATGACATTAGATTTCAATAGCGATTGATAATGGTTTTGCTCAGATTATTTTTTTTTTATTTGCATGATAATCGGTTTAAAATAATCCCGACATGGGCATGCAGAAATATTGGTACGAAAAAAAAATTTTTATGATAAAAAAGTTCTTCCGTTGCCAAATTTGCATAGACAAATTTTTTTGTAATGCAGTGTATTATTTAAATAGCAAGCATAAAAAATTATTAGGTACTAACTAAAATAACCAATAATTATATTTTTACTATTATCTATTAATCACACAATGACATTATATCGAAAAGATACCAATCCATATTTAGAATAAATCAGATTGGTTCACGATATTTTTTAAAAAAAATGTGAATTGATTTATAATATTGGCTATTTATTTGCATTATTTGCGTGTGATATAAGTTCCCCCTAAATTAAAACAGTAATTTAAACAAAAAAGAATCCTGGGAATTCTCATAAAAGAATAACCGATAATGCGCATTATTGTTATTTTGCTTCGAATAGAAGTTCCACAGAGTAACTCTCATGAATACGAGTATCTATTTGGCACAGCTTGTGAAACTCAAAACTTCTTTTTTACTTTTAAATGAAATATTAAAATTTTAAAAAGTAACTTAAAAAAAATAAAGATTTACTTTAAATAAAGATACAAATAATGGTGTAACAGTCGTGCAATAATAATTAGAACAATAAGTTATTTTGACCCTGCATAAAAGGAGGAGACATATATGCAAGTTACTTGCCCAATTTATTAATTTAGTAAACAAACATTTAATAAAACATTTGCTGATATCATGCCATATGATAAATCGCTCATTTTTATCTCATACGTTCGTAGCTATTTACACTCATATTATTTCAGTTTGTTCCGTTCGTTTTCCGTCCATAATTATATCAATTTTTCAGATTTAAATAATTTTTTATTCTGCTTATTATTTATTATTAATTAATATGATATATTCTTGCAAAAAAAATAATAATAATAATTATTTATACATTTTCACCGGTGTGGAATCATACGATTATATGTGTTAAGTGGCTTGTTTTTGCAGATAAAAATTTTAGACAATAATAACCTTATCATCATTAGATGATAAACTTTAATTATGAACAATATTTATTCAAACACATTTTGGGAAGTGATTCAACAATAGGTTTACTGTATAAGGGAATAATATAGGAATGATATCAAATACTTAAAATATTTAAATAAGTGATGTTTTCTTTTCTTTTTTCTACACTGAAATAAAGAAATTCGAATCTTTAATGACCCCATCTCCCTAGCGTGTATTAAAAATCATAATGCCTCGTAATAATGCCTATTTCATTTTTTCTCTATAAAATAAAAAAAAAAAAATATAAAAAAACAAAAAAATTTCCATAATTCAAGTAAATAATGATTTTTCTACTCACAATTTACAATAAATTTTCATTACCAACCAACCGACTTTTCAATAACGAGTTTTAATTCCGAAATCACAAACCCTAAATCAAATTATATACCGTATTTCCCCCTCAAATTGTAATTGTGTAATCGTGAAATATCTTTTTACAAGGAAACCTTACTATATTATTAATGCGTTTGATACATTTTTTTTTTTTATTTGTTAATTGTCGTCTTATCATGTGTTTTACAACGTGTTATTAGAGATATGAAAAAAAAAATTCTAACATAATTATATAGACTTGTTTATTTAACTGCTAGACAAATTAATTTTTAATTTTATTTGATTTTTTTTCTTTTTATACATTGATTTTTTTAGCAGGAAATGAACCCATTTTTTTCGTAGGTTAGAATTTTATATTCCATATCATTTTTTTATAGAGGTTTCTATTATTTTTTTTAAATTTACTGTTTTCTTTTTTTTCTGTCTTTTTTTTCATATTTTTCTATTAAATAAATTAAATGATGACTTGATGTCAACTCTCAATTGCGCAATTACGCGTCTTCACTAACGACTATTACCGGTATATTTTACGCCAAAATTTTTATAATGTGTAACATGTAATATGCACTAACTGCACTAACTACTAGATTTGTCGTCGTGTTCTAAAATATGACGCTGGAAAAAGAGAAAAAAATAACTCAGAATTTCGTCATTATCATATGAAATTGGTTGTACTCGGCTAATACTTTCGGAACGGTATTATTATAATTTGGAACGTTGTTCGTCCGTATTAGAAATAATTCTTTTAGAAATCATTCCTTAGATAATTGTTCGGATAAGCTCTATTGTAGTAATATGCCGTATCATACATGCCGTACCATTTAAGGTCTCATGATACTAATTCATCTGAAATGTAATCCAATAGCAAGAATACAGTAATTGTCCATGTAAAGGCATAAAAACTCAATGAATAGGTTTATAGTTTTTTTTTTCGTCCATTTATTATCTAAAGATATTGCTACAACTCATGTATATATATAATTTATGAATTTTTTATCAATTTATCAATGTAATTAATGTCGGATTTTATTATAATAAAACGTTAATAAAAGATGTGTATTACATTTACAACTAACGTGTTCTGTATATTGGTTATTTATATTTTATGAAATTATTTGGTTAATTATTACATATTGGTTATTTTGCAAAATTTGAAAATATAGCAATGCACGCATGAGATTTGGTAAATACCTTCGCTTTTTTTTTCGTAAATTCCTATTATTAACTTTGTGTTTAATTTGATGGCGATGAAAAATAATTATTATATTCAGTTATCATATTGAAAAGTCATATTTGATTTATTTTATTGGCTGGTCCTATACTGTAATCGACAAAAATATCACTGATTTTGGGGTTTACCACAAAATCCCGACAACCATGAAATCGACAGTCTACAATCCAAACACCAAGATCACAAAAAACCTAAATCCGTTAAAATAAAATCCCAATAATAGTCAACAAATTCTGACAGTTAAAAATCTTGAAAGTAAAAACCCAAAGTTTTTTTTTTTTAAAAAAAAAATTATATAAATTTTCCAATTAAGCATATAATTTTAAAAATGTAGTGACACAGTAACGGGTTAATTTATTCAATATAATTAAATAATAATTTGTAAATTTTATTAATACCAAAATGTGAATTTTTTGCAAATTTTATTAATATTAATGTAAATTAACTAACGTTATTATATTATTAATGAAAATTAAAAGAAAATATTTTTTATCTTAGTTAAAAGGATTATGTACAGTATCTTCTAAAATTAGAAATAATTACATTAAAAAAATTAACTAATCGCAAATTCATCTGATCGAATCTCAGTCAGGATTTTGGCTGTCAAGATTTTATCATCGGGATTCTGTGACTGTCGGGATTTTGATTCAATCGGGATTTGCATTTATCGAGAATTTGGTGTCTACTGTATTATGGGTGTGGATTTTTGGGCGATCCCTAATTTTGACCCGAATTACGTGTCTAAAAATCACGTGCAGTGAAAAATTGTGAAAAATTGTTGGTAAATAACGTGTTATATATAATTTTAGGGTATACCATATTATAAAACCATTATAAATGTTATAAACTGTTGATTTCCCATCACTAGTCATTTCCCTTTATTAAGTATTATTAATAAATACATGTATCATATTATATTCTATATAAATATTATCATTTCGCGGATACTAAAAAAATTCAATAATCGAATCCTACTTTCAAAGATTCGGTTGGCTTTGGATTCATCCATTTTGTTCAAAAAAAATCACATCGTTCAAAAGAAACTAGTAGTATTGGTATCACATATGAAAATTTTTCTCTTTTTAAAATTTGCTAACTAGTACCGACTGTAGTAGATTGAATACAATAAATAATATAGAAGCATAATTTGAGAACTAGACATAATTTGAATATATAAATCATTATTTTCCTGATAATTAAGATAATTTCACATTAAACGCAACCAATTTTATTTTTTTTTTGGTAAATGACACTTTATTATTTATATGATAGAGAACATACAAAATCTATAAAGCACACCTTGAGTTTGACAAAACCTTTGTCTCCCTCCATACCAACATGATATATTAACGTTGTAGTACCATTTCCTACTACATAGTACATAACGAACCACGTAAACAATTTTTTTTTCTTCTTTGTCGATTTATAATAATACGTAATTTGTAACCAACATATTGATTAAAATAGTTCTAAAAGTAGAAAGTTTTGTACAGATGTTTTTGAATCGTGAAAAAATTAAAATATTTAATGGGAAAATACAGAAGTTTGTATTGAGTGAAAAAGATAAAGTAGAAAAAAGTACTAAGCCAAGTAATGCACAGTAAAGCGTCAACGTAACTGATCAGACTTATGGGATTGTGGACCGTAGCTGGATTTTTTCTTTCTTCAAATATGGACATAATATCCAAAATATCTAATTCATCAGGAGTTGCAATATCTATAATAATATATATATCCAATGTAAATTTATTATATAAATTTTTATAAATCTGTAATACATGTGAATAAATTTTTTATTTTATATATTTGTAGAAATACTATAAATATTTTGTATAAAATTAGCGTAAATATAGAATTATTTAAATATAAATTTATGCATAATTTATAGTTAAATAAATTTTTTATAAATTTATACGTAATTTACGTAATTTACAGTTAAATAAATATTATATAGTTCATAATATTAAAAAAAAACAAAAAAGACTCCAAAAAATTCGTACTTACGAATCTTTGGGGTTTCTGCACTTCAGAAGCTACAATTTATATGAGTTTAAAAATGTTTATATATTTTATATATTTTATTTAATTTTCAAATATATGTAAAATTACTAATACAATATAAGAAAAATTTTTATTAAATACTATTTGGCCACATTATAAAAAATCGTTGTAATAAATATTTGTCTATTATAATCTATAATATTTGTTTATTTTTATTTTTATAACTCGGAGTGAATCGAAAATAGTACAAGTAAGAAAACTTTGTCATATATCACGTTATATCGCGTGTATCACGTGATATAATCCGCTAAAACTTTTTCAAACTCTTTTTTAGAACTTTTTAAATTTTATACTTTTTTTAACTTTTCCTTCGTTCGCCCTTTCATTTCCCTTCCTATCTTTCATTCATTCCTTTCCTTTCCTTCCCTTTCCCTTCCTTTCTCCTTTTCCGCTTCCCTCATTTAAATTTTTTTCCTATTTTAGGTGGTTCCTTGGACGCAAAATTTCTGTAGTTTTTCCTTTTTTTTTTCTTCAATTGTTTCGTTTTAACAAACAGTTTTAACAATTCATTCTTTTATATAGACATTTTCTCATATCTATTTGGATATAGGATTCTGGCAAATTATTTTTTTTTTTTCAATGATTTTATTAATGAACTTTACTAATCAGTAACAATTTGTTTTTACTTATTTTTTTTTAGGTTTGGTGGATTTCTTTGTGGTCACTGATTCTTTAAGTCAAGATTCTACTCCCCACTCCCAGTTAAACAATTTTCTATTCCCAATTTCAAAAAGAAAATCTCAGTCTGGTTTCATTTATATCCTTACTTATCATGCACATTATTATAATGATTCGCTCCATATTCTTCCAAATATTTTCTATCACTCCTACTTTATCTATATAGTTTAACAACAACTTTTCGTCCTCTTTATCCATATTATTGCCATTAACCTCTCCTCATCTAACGCCAAAATTTCCACATTCAAACTTCTCTTTATATTCTTCTTTTAACACAATCTCCGCCCTTATTGACTGGTATTTGAAAAACTTATTCACTTTCAATTTTCTAATTGTTTAAAAATCACTCAAGTTCTCTATAACATTTTCGTTTTTAATATCTTATCAGTACCAATAATGACGTCATTATCCTCAATTGGAATGTCAATCACTCTCTTCTCACAAGATTTACATTTTATTATCTTTGACTCCTTTCTATTTGTACACATGACAACATCTTCTACAGTCCATGTATCAATAATTCTTTTACAATCAATTTTTCACACACTGCGCTACAACTAACATACTCTTCAATTCAAGAATGAATTTCACATTCGGATATCAAAAAATTCTGCGTACTCAATACGAATATTTGGCTACCTCACTTTCCTACAGGCTACAGCTGATGACTTAACATCACTACCCCTTACGAAACCATCTCTACTAACTAAAGAATTACATTTATACAACAGATTTAATATTTCCTTTCTTCCTCACATTGACATACACATCATGGTGGCACAACTCCTGTTATATACCATATGGCATATACTGAACCTCAATCAGAAAGATGTAGCATCTCTCGCATCATCTTCCTAGACCAATTCACCACTATTGATGGAGCATTTTCGGAAACATGGCCAAACATCAAAGCTAAACCACAGATTCGAAACAGGAGGCACTCTATCATTGAATTACAACCATAAATTAAACAATCCCCTACGTTAATAACTTGCTTTACAAAACTCCCCATATATATAATGACGTTTATTATAGACCAACGAACAAATGGACCATGGATGCAAACCAATATATGGTAAAACTGTTTAACAAGTCACTACACCGGTGCATTATCGATTACGTACCACAAACACTATATTAACACATTAACACATGAACTGGAAAATCCCATGCCCGGGATGCCATCAACACGTACCTTACAGCTATGACTTACGTCCAAAATGTATAGTCATGGCTTGTACATCAACTCTAATCAATTTCTTGATTCACGTGAAATATTACCTACTGTACAAAAATATTAGATTACTGAAGAAAAAATCTGTATTCTCAGTCTTTTCATTGTTAACACTAAAAACTTTGGCTTTTAATGCATGGCAGTTTATGAATTCTATCCCTTATACGACTCCTAACTGCTGATATTGTAACATCAAATATAGATGCACTTATAACACATGACCAATGCAACAATCTTAATCTCAAGACTATGTCACCCTATTATATAGACCAATGTTTTATTGGGCCTGAAGAAAATCTTAATCTTTTGAAATAAATAGCAAAATTACTTCATACAAAAAATGATTCCAAATTCTACACTGACAGATCATTGATCATACGTACTATGAACTATCAGCAGGTTACTTCAATGGATTTTGGATGGGTCAAAATGTCATCACACCCTTTTCGGGCCATTATCTACAAAGGAAGCACCATTCTGACACCATCTTCTTGTAAAGCAGCTATCATATGTTCACCTGATCATAGCAATGTATGCATCTTTATGGATTCTCAAATATTGTCTCTACTTACCATAAAACTGCAAACAAATTATTTTAAGAATGCAAAATGTTAAAGATTAACAATCATATCATATAGCGACTAGTTATTTTATTAATAGATTTGAAACACATTAACCTAAAATTCACGAAGATCAAAGACCATTTCAATCTATCATATAACGATCTAGCAGATGAATTACCCAAACAAGGTCATGGTTCAGAACCGATTACTGTCAATCCTAAAATACTTCTGGGTGCCTTGATGATACCTGTTTGGGACAATATTGAACCTATAGATCATGATATATGCAAATTTGCAGCTTATATAAAAGAAGCTTTTATATTTGATTCTTTCACCTACAATAAATCTCTGCGACTTATATTTAACCACTTTTAACAGACTGATATCAATTAGAATTTAAACCATATCTAGCAAATACACAATCCCACCGATAATGCATGTAGTGACGAAAAATCAAGAATCCAAGTGTACAAAATTAAAAGTGCTAATCACATTCTACCTTGCGAGGAAATATCTTTTGGACATTACCCTGACCTTTATGGAACAACAGAAATTCTGTGCCCTCGATGTCATAACACTAAAGATTCCAATTCATATCTAGGTTTTTGCCCAATGATCCATACAGAAGTTGATGCTATACTCAATGAACACAAATCACTCTTGAAAACCCTCATCCTGGACAAAATCTCGAACAATACCAACACTAATTCCTAGATGAAGACATAATGTAAACTCAATATTAATTATTGTATATAATGTTTTTTTTATAAATGTGATAATTTTTTTATAGGATAATGAATGCTTCTATTTCAATATCATCAGATAATCACTAGTTAGTAATAAAATTTAATAGCTATAAAAAATATAATTGTATAATATTTCAAAGTAAACAACAATAAATTTGCAATTTTAATATTAAATATATATAATACTTATTAAAAATTGCATATAATTTTATTTGAATTCAAAATAAAAAATTTATATAATTTTATATAAATTTATTTTACAAATAAAATCAGATCCACATGAAATCCATGTTGGATCCTTAAAACTACATAGAATAGTATATGTAAATTTTATATATATTTTTAATATAACTCCTGATGTTTTTCATTTTTATCAAAATTATGATTATCATGTAAAAGTTTGTGACAAATTTCATTCCCACCCAGATTTTTCAGAACAATAATTAACTTTTTCTAAATCTTGTGGTAAACTACTAAAATGAAAATGATGATATTTTGTTATATTAGGTAAATTTATAAAATTTTTGTTTGAAAAATTTTTTTGAAAATCAAACCATTTTCATCCAATTCCACCATTGTATCTAATTCTTTTGATTACATATTTATAATTTCTATATCATCAATAGCATTAGCTTTGTGATTTCAGTAAATTATTTGTATTTGTCCAAAAATGACTCACAAATAAATTTTGTATGACCAAGTAGTCGCGTACCATAAAATTAATGGTAATGCTATTGTACCAACCGGACATACATAAATAAAACCAAAAAAAAAAGTAAAAATTATTTTTATTCTATGTGATACAATTGCCACATATGTGTAATATTTAAATTTTTTTTTCCTATCTTTAACAAATATTTTAATTGCTTGATAAATTATATTTAATGTTGTATTAGTAGCTCCTTTTGCTACACCTTTAGGAAATTCATTTTCTCTAATAACAAAATCTAATTGTTTATTTTCTCCTCCTTCAGTTTTACAAACATCAAATAAATGAACAGCAAAAGCTGTTTTAAAGTCAACCTGTTGTGGTGAATATGGAACTGTTATATTTTGTGCCCAATTATAACAATTAATAAATATGTGCTATAGATAAATCATATTTGCTTTTTTCAAAATTATTGTTATAAGTTTTTTCTTGATGTTCTTCAAATTGGTTTTTTATAATATTAAATTTATCAATATCACCCTTTTGCTGTTTGCATTTTTGCTTTGAATTCTTCACATGTTTCACAAAGATCAGATGTGAGGGATTGAAATTGGTGATTAGGTATTAATTCATGCCAATGTCTACAAAATGTATTATCTCTTAAATGTTTTGCAGGCAAATTTCTGCCCCAGTTCAGCTTTGTTAATATAAAAATTGGCAGTGTTGGCCTTTACTTCAGCTTGCTTTTCTTTCTTACACTTTCAACTTGATAAGGTATAAGGTGGTGTGAGTTTATCCTTTGTTAGAAGCTGCGCTGGTTGTGATTGGTGCAATGGTTCATCAGAAATTACTATATATAGAGAATCTGTGTCATCATTTGTTTGATCAATGTCATTATGATCTAATGTGAAACTCATGTCTACAGCAATGTATTTCTGAAACTACCTGGAAGGTTCTGGCAAATTTGTCTATTGCTGTGTCAATGACTGTAAAGCTATATTCTTTGCATTGGTTTCTATGAGTTCGCATATACCAGGGTGAACTTTATAACTTTTGTTAAGTTGCTTGGTGGTAAGGAATTAACGTCACTCTAATGACCCTTCATCCATATATTTTATTGGGAGTAGCTTGGCAAAGAGTGGTCATAGGCAAGTTCTATACCATTCAGCACTTCTTTTAAGGTTGTGTGTATGTAATTTTTCAACTTTCCTAAGGGTATTCTTCAAAAACTGCTTCTTTTTTTGTGAGAAATTGTGGAATAGAGATCTATAGGGAAGAGATTTTTTTTCAATCCTTCTTTCATAAATTTGTTGATTTTAAATTAATATTGAAGGATATGAGTTAAAGGTATAATATCCAAAATATAAATTTTTGAAAATTATGAAAAATCCACCTATAATGCAGTAGGCTATAAAAATTTTGCCAGTATATGCAAATTGATATAATATCATTTAAGGATTAAGTATTTACTATTTAGATAAGTGAAATAGATGTAAAAATATGTTTGTTCTAATTCTAAAATCAGTATCCCAACATTAATAAATTATTAAAAAAGATAACAATATAAAAGAATTTTTTTTTTGAAGCTAATAAATACTCTAAAAAAAAATTCAAATAATAAGTAGTATATTGGTAGTTGAGATTTGTTTTTGTTGTTTGTTTTATGTAATTTAAAATGATTTCTAGTTTACTAAATAAAAAATGTAAGTTTAAATAATATATCATTATGGTTATTTTTTTCAACTCAAAAAGTAATAAGAATCTATAAACAGAATATTGCAGTATTTGTAATGTTCTATTTCCTTTTATTAATTAAATATTATCTAGTTAAGGTTGTATACTTGTATTATTCAGTTTATTATTAGACAATACATTGTATTAATAAAGATTAAATTGGTAAATAAATTATTTTGAGAAGGAATAATGTTTCAGCATGATTTTAAACTTTACTTAGGTCTCGTATTGAGATTCATAGTTGCTCTTTGAATGTTTGGCATAGTGGGCATGATTTTTAGAGATTTGAAAACATCTGATCTTTAAGATCTACATAATAAGCCTCTCTTTTGCTTTGGGCTCAGCCTTAAAATTTGGTTTAGACGTTTTATCATCTGTAAGAATGCCAGCATATTTGATACTTCATTAGAAATCTCTTGTTAAAAATGAAATATATTATGACAGGAATCACAGGATATTATATTTTAAAATAATAATGGGTTAAGTAGGTTGCAGTGGCTACAAGTATGATAATCCAACAATTATCACAATTATCATGTTTACCAGCAAATAATCCCTTTATTAACTAATTCATTATAAATTTATGGTTGAATATATATTGTCCAGTTCACCCAATTTTACTTGAAGAAAGGAATTCTTCCTTTAAAACAAGTGAGATATTTTTATTGGTAATAACTTAATGTGCAAATTTAGAGTTATGATTTTAATATGTAATGTAATAAAAAAATCTAATCTTGCATCTCCGAATTTATGAATATAATTCTCACTATTTTCATCTTTTTATATGGAATTATTAAAGAACCAAAACCAAATATCAACATATATTGATTAAAATTGAGGACTAATATATCAATATCCGCATTGGTCCAGTGGTTAGGATTTCATGCTTTCACCATGACGGCCGGGGTTCGATTCCCCGATGCGGAAAAGTAATAATAATAAATAAGTAATAAAATTTTTTTTTCTTATTATTGCATCAGAATAATGAGAATAATGTAAATATACAGTATGTATTTGGGCGAAATAATATCACTGTACCAGAGATGTAACTATAAACTGTTCTACAAATACGTATACATATTTCTGAGTCGACTTCCTTTTCTTCGTTTAGAAAATTTCGGTCATATACAGTCACATCATGCTTAGAGTTTTCCATAATGTATCCTCTTGTGATCTAACGACTGGTGTAATTTTTAAAAACAATAATAAAATCATCTTTGGATATCCATAAGCTTTTATCACTGCCAATTTATACTTTTTAATAACTTTTAATATATTCCATATAAGAAGACACTTAGTATGTTTATTATAATAGTATTTTAATATAAAAAATGTCTATAAATTATATTATTATTTGTGCATATTTTTTTTAAAAGATAATAATTTGAGACTATTAGTTTTAGGGAAAATATCTAAAAAGAAGTGAAAACTTAATGAATTTCAGATGATTTTATACTTTTTTTTTTCAGCAAATTGGCGAATGAAAAACCTACACATTTGATTTTCAATTAAGGTTTAGTTGCATTGGTTACTTTGCCACATATAAAGAAAAGCCTGAATTGCAACACAACACAAAAGTTACAGCCACAAAATTGCAAATGTTAATTAACAACAAATAATATGTAAAAATTATGCAAAACAATTTCATATAATTATGAGAGATATGGTATTTGAAAATCTTATTCGTTTATTTTGCATGTAAAACAACTTCAAGCAATTCATGGAATTTGTTGCATAAATTGTGAACATTACACAAGTGAATTTTAAGCTTGACAGAATATCAACTTACAGGAACCAGGCTTATAATGGAACTTCCTGGAACCAATCATGTATGTCAAAATAATTTAGGTACACGAGTTAAAATTAGGTTCATGTGATACAATACAGATAAAATGTCATTTTAAAAGCAGAGTAAATAGTAAATTAGTAATTATCTAGTGGGATCTTAAATTTCACTATAAGCCTGGCTATATATATATAGATGTCTATTAGCTCTACGCATTTCTTCAGGGCCGGCGCTATGCAATGCTGGTCCGCACTATCCAAAAAGGAAATGATCTACGGAATTTGGGCTGATATACCAAATTTTTTGCTGGGACTAAGCCAGATTCACTGCGTAATATTTATTTTATAGTTAATTTAGCCTTAATTATTAATTTATAAATAACGAAATTTAGTGATTATATAATTTTTTTAAATAATTTAGTCCTAAGTATAATTAATATTTCTCGAGATAAATCACAAACTTGATAAATTTTCAAATTTTCAAAGTATGTACAGTGTAAACCAATGATATCCTTTACAAGAAACTATTTGTTTCGTATTTGCTAGCTAAAGCGAAACTATGACATATAAATCAACAGAGCGGTAATAAATAAAAGGCAAAATAAAATTTTTTATGAAACTGATTGATTTATTTTATCACGTGTATAAGTTAATGAAAACTATACTCCACACAACTAATCTAATATTGTCATTTGCTTTTATAGAAATATATATTTTACTTCTGATTTAGACTGTTTCAAGCACCTTCCTCAATGATTTATCTAACGATTTGACCGACTAATGATCATTTAAGTCAAAAAAAACTCGGAGCTAAAAACAATCTGTTTTTCATAGGGTTGCTATGATTGGCTAAAATTATTCATCGAGAAAGAATAAAAAAAAATTCGAAAGAAAAAGGCATGTCCAGAAATTGTCTGGAAAATGTCGCTTGCTCAAGCGTACTTTCTTTTTCTATTTTTACATTATGGAACTTCAGCAGCAAGACCGTTACCAAAAAATTAGTATATTATTCTTTATATTACAACCACATTATAGCAAATAAAAGGTGTCAGAATATTCATATTCAATATTTATCACCTTCATAATCTTCAATTATACTATAACAAATGCAACTATCTATCCTGATCATTCTTTCTACACCATATACAAGGATGTTACGTTAGCTAAGAACCAAAAACTGAAGGGTTTTGATTGGATGAAGATAAGTCATCATAACTCATTTCGGAAACATTTTAGAATTTAATCTTACCACTCTTCATGCATTATAAATCGACTAAATTTTATTTCAGGTTCTTCTAATGCAACACCTGTATCTCAGATCCTTCTTGGATCTCCTGCGCAATGTAATGTTTGCTGTTGATTACCTGCTTATTCTATAGGTATGCGATTTTCTGCCCATCGGTTAATTAACTTATTGGTAGGTGGGAGTTTGAAATAGGACTTGATACATTAATCACAGCAGCAGGAGCAACTACAGCAGTGTTGAAAATGACGGATCTTGATGTACATTATGAGAAGCTAAAGCCGTCTAAAAAAAAATTTATTTTCGTAACTTGCTATACCATTTGTAGGATTGTTAGTTTCATACCGCCATTGTTGCAGTTGTTGCAATAACAAGTTATTTCATTGTTGTAATAGTGGCTTGTTGTTGACGTTGACGTTGAAATAATATATATTAGCTTTTCGCTATTGCTGAAAGGATAAATTATTTGTTAAATTTGTAACAAGTGAAACTGAAATTCTTTGCATGATAAAAGCAGGTGTAGGACTGGAAGAAGTAACAGAAGAATTCTCTCATATTATAAATAAAATCTAAACTATCTTTTTTCGCGTAATTTTCGAATCAAAATGCATTAATCTGGAAATATAAAATATGGATAAAAAATCTTGTACACATACAGTTGTTATGTTAACACGGCCATCATAGTAAAAAGCGACTGGGGTGATAGGCAATAAAAATGTAAAGCGCGAAAAGTCCTATATAAATATTAGGTGATTAATTTAAGTATAGCTTGTTTCTTTATAGCGGGACAAAACTTTGAAGAGTTTCGCTTTATTCTAGTTTTAAATATTATAAAATTTATAAATTTGCAATCATTTTTTTTTACTTTCGTTGCAATGTCATCAAAAAAATTATGAACAAAAGACGTGAAGGACATGAGTTAAACGAAAATTACAACATATCACATGACTTTCAAAAGAATTCCCGAATCATGATGTAATCTAATAATGTACTATAAACTACTAAAATTATGGCGCGTAAGAGTTAAATTCGAACATGTGATGTTCATCATTTGATTCGTTATTAAAAGTCAATCATAACGTTAACGGAACTGCTTGATTGAACGCAATTTTCTACTGTACCTAATAAACAATGTACAGTGTGTTACAAAAAAAACCAGAACACCGCGACGATCTCACCAAATTATATGTAAAATAGCTGATGAAACCCATAGATTTTATAAATAATTAATATATGGAATTTATTTTAATAATTTTTCTATAATTAAGCTTATAATTATATTTTTTTTTATTTAAAAATTTTTATAAGCAAATTTATATTTTTTTACATAAAATACTTTATATTGATTTTTATTCACAATTTTCCCATTTATCTTAATAAAATTTGAGAAATTTCTAGTAAATTTGCATCCATTTTTTTAATTTATGAATTTTCATGTCAAATTTTTCTTTAAAATCAATATTTATAGTTAATTCTTTCAAAAAGTAAAAAAGCATTAGAGTCCTAAATGATGTCAAAAATGTAGCCCCAATATTCAAGTTTATTTTGCATTTTTAAATGATAAAAATTGGTTTTGTTTTAAGTAAACTACATACATTTTTGTAATTTGAATCAAATAATATAATCATTGAATATATGAAATAAAAGCTATTACCTTAATCCGCAAAATTATTATAAGAAATGGAGAAGATTGTCGCTTATCACGTGATTAACTATGCGCCAATTTTGCCATTTTACGCCTATCTGCTACTAAACAATCGGACATTCCCGCGTCGAGTCATAAATACTGATATCTAAAAAAGACCGATCGAATGAGAAGTATTATTCTGTAATTATCGGGATTTCCTAATCGTAAATTTGAAAACAGATCCTCAAAAACTATTTTGCATACATTTAAATATTGTTTCTTATTATTAGTATTACCAAACAAAATACATATGCAGGAGCTAATGAAGCTTAACCAATGATTTCACATGGTTTGTAGGATTCTTCTGTAATGGACAACATATGTTCCATACCAGTTGTGATAAAGAAATCAATGTAGACCAAATTATTAATATTGATATCCGCGAAGGAATAATATTCATTATTTATAAAAATTGAGCGTATAATACGCATTTTTATCACGTGAATAATTTTCTGGTTTTTTTTGTAACACACTGTATAATTTATAGATTTATTAAACTACATTCTGCATAATCTTTTACAATTGAGACTCGTACAAATGAAAATGTCATTAATTCATTTATAATACAACCAAGCATAATAAGTAGATGAAGATCACTTCTGAAAAGGAAATAAAATAGCTTGATCCAATAATTCGGTAGATTACTGTAAATGTGAACCAAGAAAAAATTTTGAACCAGAAAAAATACAATGCAACAGTTGCCACACTGTCAGATCCCTGCCACAAGTTCTATAGGTAATTTCTGCAAATCTAGAAGTTACCGCAAACCTACCAGGCATTGAATAAGTAAAAAATATATAAACCCCATTTTATCAATAACATAGTTATACTGTAATACTGTATTTTTCGCTTTCGTCCCAATGTCATCAAAAAAATTATGGACAAAAACTACGCAGAACACAACCATACGTTCAAAAAATTCGTCCTGACAGTAGGAGGATAAAGAGAAACCCTCCAAAGCTTTATCCCAATTGTAAAGAAACAAACAAGTTCGTTAATTTACTTTTTAGTAAAATAAATAAAATAGAAGAAGTCATAAATAATTTCGAAAACTTTTTTAAAAAGACGACCCAAATAGATATTGATGACCCTTTTGAATACGCTCTTTATTGTTCTAGTGATTGGGACCCTATGGAATTGGACCAATATGGTAAGGTTCTTGGACAGTAAATAATACGTCAAAATTTAGAAAACTTAAAAAATGGAAAATATGTATACCAGTGACCCATAATTTGCTGTGTATTAATAAATTATTTTTTCGCCTCTGTAGAAGTTATTGATAATTTTTATGAATATTCCATAAAAACTAACAAGAATAATCAATTTTCTATCTTCAATGCAAAATTTAATTAATATACTGTACCTTTTGAATTGGAGTACGATTACTAGGTTAGTTTAATCGACACATGACAAATAGTATCAAGATTACTTGACTTTTTCTAATGGCCAGAGAAATAATTTGGAATATTATTTGAAGGAATTTATTTTCAATCGCTTGGCACAAAAACAAATTAATGAGAATTCTAACGATAATAATGTTCTGGCGACTTGTTCTGATGTTGATGATAAGACTATTATTGTTCAACCTAAATTATACAGTAAATCTGCTATCACCTTTTAAATTTATCATTGATATTTTATCTTGTTACATTGAAATCAATAAACTTTATACATTTGGTCGCACAACCAACTCGATAAACTCAAATTTTTCCCAATATGTGACATTTAACAATCAAATGTATCGTTAAAACGAGCCAACCAATTAAATTCTTTAAGACAAAGGATAAATTATTATTAAGTTAAATGTATTTTAAATTAATATGATATATTTTAAATTTATTGTTGATATTTTATCTTGTTACATTGAACTAAAATAAATCAATAAACAAACTTTATAAATTTGGTCGTACAATCAACTCTCGATAAACTCTAGTTTTCTCAACACATAAAATTTAACATTAATTCTTTAAATTCTTCGCATGAACAATATTTTCAACAAATGGTGAGTATACGGAAACATCCGAAAGAAATAAAAAGACCAAAAAATTAAAAATCTAATTTTTGACCAATAAATTCTAAATTTCATCAACCCTCCAAAATTTCGAATAATATTTGTTTCTTAGCATGAAAATATTAGGAACTTACGTAGAGATTTGTTCATTTAAATAATAGCTCTATAATTAGTTTGGACGATAATTTTGAAAAGTCCACTTTACTATGATTTTTATATCGTAATTAATAAATATTTATAATATATATATAGTAATTTTGCGTTTAAATTAGAAAGTATAGAAACATTAGTCTAAATCCATGGGGTCCCATGAACGATAAAGAGCATACTCAGTCGGATCATCTACCTCCATTGGAACCGGACATTCTGTAAAATTATTGATAATTTCTGGTTTTTTCTTTATAGTCGAGACACAATTTTTAGGTCTTTCCTTAATTCTCTTGCTATCATCGTTATTTAGATTAGTTTCTCGAATATATGGATTTCTTTCCGTACTTCGTTTATAGCTTTTCGACGACATTGAATGATTGAAAAGAAAAAGAATGAAGTCTTTCTTTGTACTACTAAAAAAATTGATGCCTCATTTAAATGAATTAAGCTACTGCGCCGAATGATTTTCACAAAGACAATTAATTTGCTTTTATTAGCATAAATAGTAATCGTTACACACTCGAGAATAAAAGCATTTCAAAATTAATTAGACAAAAGCATTTCTCAAAAAAAAAAAAAAACTAAAAAACTATTGTAACAAAATAGGTAAGCTAACATTAATTTTTTGGAAAATGCAGGTGCTAACATTATGTAATTCAAATATTAATAATAAACGTAATAAATGTTTCGGTCAATTCCTATATATCTGTTTTATAAGTAATCAACATTAAGCTCTAGAATATACATAGTTCTTATAATATTGCTTTGGTTTATTAAAATAATCAACTTCATTGTTATTAATTTAAGTTAATATTTGCGACTTTTTTGTTCATGCAGATCAGAGGTTCGTCATACAGTATCACGTTAAATTATTTATTAAAAGTTTCGAAAATCAAACAAGAAAATTAAATTACTAGGAAAAAAATTATGACAACGTTAATTATTCACTATTAAGCAAAGAATTTTAGCTCGATATACTAAAATTAGGGATGGCATCAGTTCAGTTCGGTTCAGTTCGGTTTATAAACCAGCGGTTTAGACAACAAACCGAACCGTACAAACCGAACCGTACAAACCGCAGTTCAAACCGCAGTTAAACCTACGGTACAAGATGGATTATCAAAATAATTGGCCAATTTAAGTTTTTCTTTAAATGTCTTTAAAATTTATTAATAAAAAAAAATGACTTTTTTTTTATTATTATTTATTAAATTTTATCAATAAAAACAATTATTTTTAAAGTTTATTAATGAAAAAAACAAAAATTTTATTATAACTTAATTCTCTAATTTAAAACTTAAAAAGTTGTTGATTTTATAATTTTTTTTATTTGATAATAATTTTACTTTATATAAAAGATTAAAATTGGCTTGAACCATGGTTAGAACCGCGGTTTGACAAACCATGGTTTGAAATATTCAAACCGTCTAGTATCGGTTCGGTTTCAAACTGCGGTTAAACCGGGTTCACCTAAACCGATACCATCCCTAGCCTAAAATTATTATATAACATTAGTGTTAAAAAATTATGGAATGTTTTACTTCTTATCATTACAACAAAATAGTTGCCAAATGCCTTTTTTACATATGAGGTAATAATACTTAAAACTTTAGAAGGTAGCTGTTCAATCTGGCTTGTCCATTATCCATCTTAAATTATAATTTATCTCCTCTTGTATTATTTGCATCAAATTTACGCCAATTAAACAATAGTAATGAACAATACTAGTATATATATGCCAAAAATAATATATGTATATTTCTATCAGAAATTATATTAGTAATACTGTCAGAAATATTTAATATTCTTATATGAAAAGTCGGGTAACTACATCTAATGATCAATAATACATCTATTTAAACTACTAAAATATTAAGGCTAAAACTTTCCTTCCTTTTGGAATTTTCCTGACATTAAAAAAAATCCGACAAGTTACGTTTAGAAAAGTTAATGCATAAGATATTACAGGAAAAAACAGATTTGTTTATTTATTAGTCGACCTGACGGAAAATAAAAATTCGACGATATGATTGGTAAATAAATCTTATCCGCATTTTAAAAAAATTGGTTTGTGTTTTGACATTTCTACTTTGTGTAACCATTTATCAAATAATATATGTTAACGCACAAGTTTCTCAAAAATAGACCACCGCATATTAATTTTTACTTTTATCGAAATGATCTAACATTTATTTAAATATAGTGTGTAAGCGAAAAAAAATTGCGGTTAGAAGAAAAATTGAATATCTTAATCATTGTGTAATATAAACGTTCATTATCAATAATAAAATAATAATTTATTATTAAGAGTACTATATTAAATTTTTATATATATACATTACATATTTTTTAAAATTTAAAAAATTGTCAATGAATTTAAATTAAAGTAGAATATCAAGTTGACAAAACTTTAATATGGTATAGAATATATATTTATAATATCAAATGCAAAAAAAATTGAGATTATTTGGCTTACTATTGTTTATCAAGATATTTAATTAGTAATTCAAATCATGGCAAATTTAAATTTGGATTCATTTTATGAAATAAAAAAAAATTGTTCAATCTGAATCACCAGTCAACAAGAAATTTAAAGAAATATATCAACCGTAACTATTTTCGTTACACACTGTATATTTGGACAGTACATGAACCAATATATTTTTATATTTAAATAATGGAATCTTAAATATTTTGTAAGTATAATGATTCGGTTTTTTTATTAATTAATTGGCGTACCACTTGTAATTCCGAGTATTTTGATCATAATTAATAATTTATCTCTATAAATTGATATCATATAGTGTTATGCACACTGTCCCACATTAGGCGATAGATTAAAATAAGAATAGGAGGGATTTTAATTGCCGACTAATATTTTTATGGGAGATTTAATTCTTATTGGTAATCTCAGATTGTGCTTGCTTATCACGTGATTAAAAATAACGCCCATTTGCCCATTTTTTACGCCTACTAAGCAATCGGACATTCCCGCGTCGAATCATAAATACCGATATCTAAAAAAGACTGATTGTAATGCCCCATTAATCGAATAAGAAGTATTATACTGTAATTATCGGAATTTTCTAATCGTGAATTGAAAACAGAATCCTTAAAAAATTATTTTGCATATCTTACGTATCATGTGGATACTATTATTACCAAACAAAATACATATGCAGGAGCAAATGAAGCTTAACCAGTTGAATACCAATGATATCATATGGATATTCATTATTTATAAATATTTAGAATGGTATGATATGAGATTATATAATTTATGGAAAAATCATTTATCGCCAAATGTTCGTGTAAATTCGCGTTCTATTTATACATTATCAATTTATTATCTTTAAATAGTACAGAGATATGAACGATAAATAAATATATAAGTCAATATTAAAAAGTAAAACGATAACTTGTCAAACAATAAATATATAAGTCAATATTAAAAGTAAAATGGTAACTTGTCAAACAATAAATATATAAGTCAATATTAAAAAGTACGTAAAACGGTAACTTGTCAAACAATAAATTTATACGAAAATAAAAGAAGTAAATTACAAGTAATCTTATCGTCTTATCATACTAATCTTTATATATCCCTTAT